>NC_136057.1:338931150-339567400 GCF_964261635.1 Lissotriton helveticus | reverse complement strand
TTTTTTGTTTTGTTGCTCCTGTTGAGCCCTTTACAATGAATCGTTTTCGTTGCCCCCTCCGAAAAAAAAACAAAAAAAATATAAAACTGTTCAGAAAAATTCAAAAAAAGTAAAAAAATGTTCAGAAAAATAATAAAAAAAAAATATAAAACAACAAAAACAATTAAAAAAAAAGGTCTTTTCAGAACTACCTCCCCGTTATTAAAAAATTGGTACAATATTTGGAACTGTGCCAACCTCTATTTCTCTTAGTTCGCTTCCCAGTTCGCTCCCCGGTACGCGAACCGGAAGCGAACCCAAACATTTTTTTTTTTAAAAAGAACAGTAAGTATAAGGGAAGGAAACAGACAGTTATGTTAAAAGAAAGACAGCTATAGGGGAGTAAACTAGAGATACTATTACCCGTAATCCACTGCTGATGATGTCACATATTACATCATTCATGACATGCTCAGTGACATCATCAGCAGAGGATTGCGGGTAACAGTATCCCTAGTTTATTCCCTATAGCTGTGTTTCTTTTAACATAACTGTCTTTTTCCTTCCCTTATACTTACTGTTCTTTTTAAAAACATTTTTTTAGATCAGTCAGAAACAGTGAAAGTAATGAAATATAAAAGACTACGTAGAATATTAGCACTGTATGCAACAACTTTGACACTTACAGAAGCCTCACCTTCTCCATGCCTCCTACACAGTTCTACATGTACATCATAAATGCAAACAGAACAGAATTAATTATACATGTTAAATGGTTTATTTTTGCTGTTCTCAGAATGTATCAAATTTCACTAAAACAGTGACTTGAAGGTATTCATCATATAACAGCGGGGAAAAAAAACACAATCAAAATGATTGTGTTTAAAAAACCCATACAACATAACAAATCAGAATTCAGAACTCCTTAAAGTTAACTTACTTTCCATGACGGCCAAGGATGTCCTATGAACAGCTTACACTCTGTTGTGCTCTTATTACTTTCAACCCGCCACTTTCTGAAAGAAAACCTCCATCGTTTTCAAAAACATGTTACATACAATAAATGACTTCTCGCTCTCTACCACACGTTTCCACAAGGCCAAATCGTGTCTGAGCCATTTATAACTCTTAGAATTCTTTTAAGCCAATCCCGTCATGTTGTATTTCCGCAGCTTTCACAATTAAAATGTTGAAGATCATTTTCACAATCCTGGACTAGTAATATCTTCCCCTTCTTGCTCAATCATGTTCTACATTTCCTATCACACTGATACTGCTTACTATGAAGCAGACTTACACTACCTTTATGACTAGTACAATTATTTAATTCTCTACATCACTTTTAATGACAAAGCAATGTAAAACAGTAGACAGCATTGCAGACTTACATTCCCTCTACTCCATGTTTTGATTGGCTGCTTCAATTAGCTTATAAAAAGAAACAGTTTTTCTGAACTCATTCAAAGTGCACGTATTTCTCCATGACGTCCAGTGTTATGGTAAGAACTTATGTCTCTGTAGTACACTTATCCTCAAGGCCAAATCGTGTAGGAGCCATTAGAACTTCTTGAAATTCCTCAGAGCACATCCCGAGATTCTTTCCCTAAAATTTTGGTTTTAAAAACACCAGGTAAGAGTTTTTAAGGTCATACGGCAATTTTTTTTTGAAAATTAAAACAGAATCATTGCAGAATGACCAGCCATTTCTACACTTTAAATAAGCTGTATAATGTCCTGATGTTATTGAAGGACCATCATGATATATAATTGCTACAGTTACAAAAGTCCTTCCTGATATTGACAACTGTGAAGCCACAAAATTTTTAATTAAAGTTGTCAATTTTGTTCCATCAGGCCTACATCGTTGGAACATTAAAATGACATACTGGCCATATGTTCGTATAAATAATGTGGACATCATTTCAGATTTACATTGGCTACACTCCATGTTGTGATCAGCTGCTTTTACTAGCTTATTAAAAGAGACTGATTTACTGTCTGGCAACGTTAAATATATAAATCTTTCTGAGTCTACACTAGTAGTACTTGATACCCTACAGTTCTCGCAGTCATGCTGCCATTGATAAGAAAGCCCAAACAGGTGATCTACATCTACACCTTCATCATGCAATACATCAAGCATATACATTAAAAACTCCTGACAATCTTGCTGACTATTTTGAGAGAATTGTGTTTGGCCTGAACATCTGTCTAACAGATTTCGAATTTCAGACACACTTTCTATGTTTGTTCTATCAGTGCTACATTTCTCTAACACAGAATTTAACAAACTGCAAAATCTTTGATCAGAATTGACCACAATCTCTTCTTTTACATTTTCTAGAGAAAACAAAACATTAACCACTACATTAGCATAGCAGTTGACACCAGAACTGTTTTCAAATTGAAAACCAACAACATCTTCAACAGAATCCTTTTTGTTTCTGCTTATAATTTCAGGTTCATCGACTTTTCGTCTTTTTGCTACAACCTCCCCAGTATTGGTCACATTTCTTCGTTTCCGGCCTACCACACGTTTCTCAAACAAAAGATACTGAGGCAAATGTGGCGCATACTCTCTTCTTAACCTATTGTATTCCTTAACACAATCTAGATCCGCACAAATGTTTGTGACATCACACTCAATCAAGTACAATCCCGATAAAGTTCTAACTCGTGACAATGCCACATATGCCATACCCTCCTTGAACACAGAACTGCCAATATTCACCAATGCACAGTCTACACTTAAACCTTGCGATTTATGGATTGTCACCGCATATGCCAAGCAAACAGGAAACTGCTTACGACGAACATATAAGTCTTTTACAAGCAAAAATCTAGCAGAACAACGAGCAATTAGCTGTACTTCCTCAATGCCATCAAATTTAATTTTTAAAAATTCAATTCCATCTCTATTTCTGTATTTCACAAAATCAACAACATTACCCATTGATCCATTTACCAGACCTCTTTCAACATGTAAATTCCTTCTTAAAATTATACGGCAGTTCAAGCACACATTCAGAGTCTTTTCAAAACCCGCAGTTTTAGATATACTCTTCTCTAATGAATCCAATTTTGTTTTCAGATTCTCAGACAAAATAATTGTTGATCCCATATGCTCTACTCTGTCAATAGCTTCCAGTTTCACAATCTCTTGCTTTTCTAAATGCAACATTTTGTTGTTGAATTTGGCACATTCTGCAAGAGTTGGCATCAAACATATTCCAGATTTTTTCTCAGTAACTTTCTGAAAAATATTCTCAGGCACAACATCTTCGTCTGGATATAAATTTGTCAGTAATCGTGCATGTAAAGCTTCTTTCCCATGCTCGGTCACTTTTCCAATTCTAACATCTTGTAGAATAGTCTTGTAAACTTCATCCTTTGCCTGACGCATATTTTCATGCAGTTCAGCATAATTGAAGTTTAACCATATATTGACGTTGCCAATGCTCCCTAAGCACTTCCTGGTATCTTCATGCGTGAGCATTTTGAACACAGGTTGCCCTTTCACTGGTGTCAGCTGCAGAAGATCTCCGAAAACAATGATGTGTTTGCCACCAAATAACACATCATACTCTGTTTTGAGAACTTCTTGCATTCTCAAATGCACAAAGGCAAGCATGACATTGGAAACCATGCTTACTTCGTCAATGATAAGAAGTTTCATTTTCCTCAAGACTCTTGAAACTTCAAAACAAGCATCTCCAGATAGCTTGTGATATTCTAATTTGTTGTCATGCTCCACTGGCAGCATCAGTAAACGATGTAAAGTAATCCCTTTAATGTTATGTGCTGCCAGTCCAGTTGGAGCGGTGACAACACAAGACAGCGATGACTCTGTCCTTTCCTGCAAATAACATGAAATTGCTTTAATAAGGAAACTTTTTCCAGTTCCTGCTTCTCCACTCACATACAGTCGGACAGGCTTCAACGACGTACATGAGCACTCTTTCTTGTCATGGCTTAATCCATGATCAATTTGCATGGTAAGTTCGTCATATATTTTCCTCTGCTCAACGTTGAGTTGTCTTTCCAACTCTTCTAAGTTAACCGCATCCTCCTGAGCATGTGCCATGGCTCTTTCCACTTCATTCATAGCAGTGGCAGCTTCATTTTCGATAAGAGGTCCTCCTAGTGGATCCTGACTCAATGAAGCAGAACTCTGACTGTCCTGAGAACTGTCTCTGGCAATCTCGGCTGCAATCGTTGCTTCCTGCTCAATTTCCACATTCAACATTTCTACATATTTGGGAAAAGCAGGACATTCTATGGTCTCCTTGGCAGCATTGAATGAGTCTTCGTAACAAAGGAAATCTCCAAGCAGTTCCTCTTCTGCACGCCATGGCTTAAAAAGTTGCAAAAGTGCTAAATAGAAAAACTCCTTTTTTTCAGGAGATTCGCCACTCAATTTTCGATGGTTTATCAAGTGGCATTTTCTTTGCTTGACCAGACATCCCTCACTTCCTATTACAGCATACACTCCTTTCTCAGTATCTTCTTTGATGTTCCTCTTGAATATGTAATTTTGCAGAACCTCATACAGACAAACATTCTCGAGGTGACTGCTTCGATTTGGATAATATGTATCCAACATGTTGCTCTTCAAAATGTCGGTACTGTTTGGCTCCTTTTCCGCCAAATACTCAATTTCCCGCACAGGTTTCAGAACTCGATTACGCGTTGCAGCAAGACCAACACTCGCCCAAACGATACTCCTGGACTTGGCATAGAGACTTGCTGAAGACAACCGGTCAGAACATTCGTAAGCTCCGATTTCTCGATGCGACAACATCTTCAGACTGAAACTGTACAACTTCTTGCTGAGGCTCTTTTCATGGGAAATGTCCTCCCACATATCCTTCAATTCTGTCTTCTCTTTTTTGGTGATGTAAGATGTCACATACCGAGCCACAGCCATACAGTTATCAGCCACAAACTGTATATCCATGTTAGCATTCCACATGGACAAAATCACCGGGTTGTAGTCGTTGATGTACTTGGACTCTTCGTTCCTCTTCAAATTGTATGTGTTTTTAGGTGATTTCTTCATCACATTATGTCGCAGCGAAGACATCAAACTGTTTACTCTTCCTTTAGAAATCACCGGTCGTGGAAAGCCGAAACGACATTTGGTGTAGAACTTGTCCTTGTTTCGGAATTTACGACGGCAGTACTTTCCACATCGATGGCTTTGGAAACGCAGAACTTTTTCTCTTAGGCTTTTCTTCTCCTTTGCGTTTGGAACAGCACACGTAGAATACTGTTGGATGAAACTCACCACTGAGTCTTCTGGATCCGTTCCAAATTTAGGTGCATCCTTGATCCACAACAACATATGTATATGAGGAGCACCTCTTGCTTGGTACTCCTTTCTCCAGAAGAAATCCAACACCTCTCCAAGAGGTGGATTCTTCTTATTCATGATGAAAGACATCATAGCTTCAAATCTATGATTGAAGTACCTACATACATTGACTGGATCCAAAGAGCACAGTTCTCCGGGTGTCTTGAATTCGATGTTATCTACGTTAGCATTTGCCTCTCGTAGAAATTCAAGTAAGTCTTCCCAGCCATACTCGGCACAGCTCAGAGTGAGGAACCATGTGGGAGTACCTAAGTTCCTCAGCATACATTTTAAATCACCATGACGACGGTACCAGTACTCATTAGTACCACGCTGACACGCCATGAGATTAATCAGGTGAGAATCCAAAATACTGTCTTGGACATTGACTTTATCCATAAAGTCACTTGCCGAGATGTTTTGCATGTGTATACCACTTTTCAAGATGTGGTTCACTGCATATGACAGTCCAGACAGATCGCTTTCAAACAGGAGATGAAACAAATAAGGAATGCATTGTCGAAACCTAGCATCTCCTGCATACAATCGCAAAGTCCGGTATTCAGAAGCAGGAATTTGATGAGGTCGCTCATCATATCTTCCTCCCTGACCTGTTGGAAAAAGCTGTGAGAAACACTGAGCTTCCAAACTTTCCTCCCAAACACTAATGGGACTCCCTTTGGCTTGTTTCATTTGAAACAACTCAATAGCATTCCCCATGACTTCCTTGGAATGCAAAGGATGAACACTATAATGTTCATATATTTCTTCACTAGTAGAGGGTTCTACTTTCTCAATTTGACCAGCACACAAATCGCTATCCTCTTCCTCACTTACTTCCTCTTCTGCAACATATACATTCTTATAGAATTTATTATTTTTTTTCAAATACAATGTTGCCTTTTTAACTTTCCTAACATCTACTAAATCTTGCCATATTTTCTTATTCTTTGTCGGAACCCCATTAACTAAGATAACCAGAGGTTCCTCGTCCACTTTTTCTACTCCAATTGTGTTAATGTTTTTCTTCAAATCTAGAGGCAAATAAACAACTCTTCCCTTTAATCCTCTCTGTAAATCTGATGGAGGCAATTTCCCTGTCTTTGGCTCCATTCTTACAATAGCCTGAAAGGGATGGATACTTTGAATCAAAATAGATTCATAAGTATTTAAATCCTTCAATTCAGAAGGAATCTCAATCAATTCCAGATTATTATGAACTGCTCTAGCAGGCATCTGGTTTTGATTTAATTTGTTACAACAATAAGTACACACACGTTGATCCAATCCCAAATCAAAACAATTTTCTACCATCAAGTATGTTGTGAAATCCTTCCATTCACTATTATTTTCCCTTTCACTTTTTGCATATAAATCCACTAACTTAGTCTGATTCTTATAATAAGTGCGTCGACAACACACACAAGTGAAATTTGGCCTCTCACTTGATTTGACCTGAAACGTCGCAATTTCCCTCTGGAAATTATCTGTACTGGAAACCTGTACACTATCTTCCACATTACCCGCTTCTTCTTGGTCAATTTCAACATTCTCCTCTTTACTTCCAAAGTAACAAAACTCAATTTCTTCACATATATTCTTCACATCTATTTCAGAACCATGCAAAAGAGCAGCGCATAATTGTTTAAGCATAATTGCTGGACTCTTAGCATAATACAACATTCTAACTAATTTCCTCACTTTATTATGATGCACTGCTAGCATCCTGAAATGATGAAAAACACTCTGGCATACTCTCCTGGAAAGACAAGCCAGTGAATGACCATGCAAACCTGTCACTTCTCTCACTCTGCAAGGATCTAATTCTTGCAACAACATCATTTTCTGCTTCAAACTTTTCTTATTAAATGACCGTACAAAATCACAAAGCAAATTGATGGAATCCTGTCGCACACTACAAATACTACTACACTTCCAGGTGTACACAGGACCCTTAGCACGTCTTCCTAAAACCTCATTACCTAACACCTCTTCTGCCTCTGTTGTCACAAGTTTTTCTTTTTCAACTGGACAACCATCTTTCACTTCATAAGCACGACCACTGGTGTCAACTGCATGCACCAAATCATTATCCTGGAAATAACTCTCCTCATTAAAAAATGCCTCAGAGCTTGAACTATGCATCCATTCTCCAGAAAAAACTTCACAAAAATTACTACGATTAACTATTCTCTTCCACTACTATTTCTTTTGAAATCATAAATTGCCTTCTTTAGCTTCCTAATTCTATTGATTATTAAAATAAATAACTTACGTTTAATTTCAAATGCCTGATCAATAACTTTCTCAACTTTTTTTTTTCTCTTATAAAAAACCACTTTCTGTTGACCTTTCTTAATATTTTTTAACAAATTGCCAATTATCCTGTTGCGGAACATTCGTTTACGAATGTCCCTAAACTGTTGTTTCCTTCTACTATCATGCACAGAGTTATCTCTTGCTCTAGCAGTAACATTTTTGATTGGCCTTTCCTTTCCATTTGAATTCCTTCTCTTTTTATGGACTGAAACATTTTCTGTAGTAATATTTTTTTTACTACACATATTTCTTATGAATGTTTTTGTACTCTTACCCGGTGCTTTCTTCGTGACTTGACAAATCTTTTTGTTAGAGGACTGCTGCTTCTTTTGATTGGCCTGCTGTCTTTGACGTTTTGCAGCCTTTCTCTCTCTTTCTTTCGTTGGCATGGTGAAATGTTGAAATGATCTGCAGTTGAATCTGTGGTAAAATATATTAAAAAATGTTATTAACCACTATTACCAAACAGTAAATCAATAACCGTGATCAAAAAGTTAACACACTACTTGACATTTTAAATAGAAGATTTTTTAGTCCTTGGCAAATTTACAATACAGAAATAGCAGAAAAGAAATGGAATTTATATTCATGTTACCTGTGCTATTTTATATGTGAATCTGATCTAATTTTATGAGCATATTTTAATATTTTATTGAAGACACTACACATAACCTGTTTTTGAAGGTGTCTTTATTTTTAAATTAAACGGTTTACACTTTTACTTTTTATTTATTATAAATTTTAAAAATAAATGTTTATAGTTCCATAGGCTCAAGCAGGTCAGCTTCCCACCCTATCTCATATAATTCGGACAAATCTGCATCCTCATCACGCTCTTCTTCATCCTCAGGATTTAAATCATCCAAGGGATCAACATCCACTGATGTTTCAATTACAAGTTCAATGATGAGGTCAAAATCAACTGATTGCAGATTGTCGCTCATGTTGATGTTGTCTTTATCTTTAAAGAAAGATAACAACAATGAGATGTTGCAGAGTAAGAGACAAATCTCAGAGATTATAATAGTAAAATTGTTTAACAAGAGTAACATTTTGCAGCTATTATTTAGCCATGTCCAGCGATGCTGAGCAGGTGAAGCCTATGTCTAATTTTTCAGTGAACAGGACTCATCTCTTCTTAACCTTGGATAAGCCTCACCAACTCTGTGTCCCCTGCACATACTTAAATGTAAAGGGGCAGATTTATGTTAAATGGCACATCCCCAGGCATGCACCAGTTAACGTGCACCGCTGCTCTGCCACCCATGGTGTGCCGTATTTACAATCAGATAGGAAAAAGCTGCGTCAAAACCCTGCGCCTGCTTTATGCAGGCATAGGTCTTGACGCAACATTGTGGAGATGGGGCACCCCTGAGCCTTGCTTGAGCTGCATCGCACTTGCGATACAATTCCAGCAATGCGCCACCTTTACAGCACAGATACGTCACGCATCTGTGCCATTTTTGCCCCATGCTGCGCCGCATTGTAAATGCAGCACACCATGGGTGGCGGAACAGCGGCGCAAGATGACTGGCACATCCCTGGTGATGCGCCAGTCATCATAAATCTATCCCTAAGCTTCTTATCTTGTTACAGATGAACCGCCATATGTACCATCAAACTATTTTGCATTTCCTAAATAGCGAATTTTAAGGAATAAATAGCAATTCTTTACCATTCCTAATTTGCAATGAGCAAATTGCTAATTGCAAATTACCCATTCATTTCCAAGGGCTAGGAGGCTCATAGGAATGAAGGTGCAATTTGCGATTAGCAATTAGCTCATCGCAAATTAGGAATTTTTCCAAGGGTGCATGGGTGTCTCAAGAACACCCTGCTGCACCCCAGAAAAAGAAATTTGGGGGCATATGGCGCACATACATGCCCTAAGGGCATGTATTGGCGTCATGTGGCACCTTTTGTTTTTTTTAAAAAAATTCTTTTTGAAAAGAATTCGCAAATTACCACAAACTAGAAGTTGGTGGTAGTTTCCAAATCCTTAATGTCATTTTTTACATATTTTTTGTTTGATACATTGCATTTAAGAAATCGCAAAATTTGCAAATCCTTCAGTGCAATCGCAAAATAAGGAATAGCAAATTTTGAATTAAGGACATTTTAAGTCATTTCCACATGTGCAGTGTTTTGAAATTATGATTTGAAAATCGTTTTTGGGGAAAAGGAATGGTTTGCAAATTTATGACAAGGACATAATGGTGTATGCTTCTCTATAAGGCATTTCACTGTCTCTGATGTCATTTTTCCCATATTACATTATAAGACCTTTCCCCATGGAGCACATTCCTTGTAAATATGCTCCCACCTGTGCATGGTGAATTTAGATTTTGACTGTTTGAGTCACATAGCCATGTTAAAAGTGACCCAAAAAAATTGCAAACGCTTTAAAAAAACACATTCATGTGTCTTAAGCACATTTTAAGTCATTTCCCCGTGGACAGTGTTTTGTAAGTGGCGCAAAAGAGGCATACACCTATCATAAATCTGTCCCTAGCATTTTAAATGATTAATTCATGATGACGATAAGGTGTGGCCTATCCAGAGATTTGTTTAAGGTGAGGCCTACTCAGGATTGCAGATTAAAGTTACGCTTGATGAAGAATACAGAGGACATAATACATGTAAAGCTCTACCAATGAAGTAAGTAATGTCCACTTCATTGCGCCAGTCATCATAAATGTATCCCTAAGCTTCTTATCTTGTTAGACATCAACCGGCATATGTATCATATAACTATTTTGCATTTCCAAAATAGCAAATTTTAAGGAATAAATAGCAATTCTTTACCATTCCTAATTTGCAATGAGCAAATTGCTAATTGCAAATTACCCATTCATTTCCATGGGCTAGGAGGCTCATAGGAATGAAGGTGCAATTTGCGATTAGCAATTAGCTCATCGCAAATTAGGAATTTTTCCAAGGGTGCATGTGTGTCTCAAGAACACCCTGCTGCACCCCTGAAAAAGAAATTTGGGGGCATATGGCGCACATAAATTTTAACAACATTCCATTACCTCAAAAACGATTTTCAATTCATAATTTGAAAACACTGCCCACAGGGAAATTACTTAAAATGTTCTTAAGACACATGAAAGTGTTTTTTGAAAGCCTTTGCAATTTTTTTGGGTCACTTTTAACATGGTTATGTAACTCAAACAGTAAAAACCAAAATTAACATGCACAAGTGTGACCATATTTACAATGAATGTGGCCCACGGAGAAAGGTCTTTTAATATAATATGGGAAAAATGACATCAAAGACACAGAAATGCCTTATAAAGAAGCATACACCATTATATCCTTGTCATAAATTTACAAACCATTCCTTTTCCCCAAAAACGATTTTCAAATCATAATTTGAAAACACTGCACATGAGGAAATGACTTAAAATGTCCTTAAGACACATGAAAGTGTTTTTTGATTGCCTTTCCAGCATGGTTGGGTCACTTTTAACATGGCTATTTAACACAAACATTCAAAATCTAAATTTGCCATGCACAGGTGGGAGCATATTTACAAGCAATTTGCGCCACAGAGAAAGGTCTTACATTAAAATGGGAAAAATAACATCAGAGACAGTCAATTGCCTTATAAAAAAGCATACACCATTATGTCCTTGTTATTAATTTTAAAAACAATTCCTTTTCCCCAAAAACGATTTTCAAATCATAATTTCAAAACACTGCACATGGGAAAATTACTTTAAATGTCCTTAAGACACATAAAAGCGTTTTTTGATTGCCTTTGCAGCATGTTTGTATCACTTTTAACATGGCTATGTAACACAAACATTCAAAATCTAAATTTGCCATGCACAGGTGGGAGCATATTTACAAGCAATTTGCGCCACAGAGAAAGGTCTTACATTAAAATGGGAAAAATAACATCAGAGACAGTCAATTGCCTTATAAAAAAGCATACACCATTATGTCCTTGTTATTAATTTTAAAAACAATTCCTTTTCCCCAAAAACGATTTTCAAATCATAATTTCAAAACACTGCACATGGGAAAATTACTTTAAATGTCCTTAAGACACATAAAAGCGTTTTTTGATTGCCTTTGCAGCATGTTTGTATCACTTTTAACATGGCTATGTAACACAAACATTCAAAATCTAAATTTGCCATGCACAGGTGGGAGCATATTTACAAGCAATTTGCGCCACAGAGAAAGGTCTTACATTAAAATGGGAAAAATAACATCAGAGACAGTCAATTGCCTTATAAAAAAGCATACACCATTATGTCCTTCTCAGAAATATTATAACCATTCATCTTCCTCAAAAACGATTCTCAAGTCATAATTTGAAAAGACTCCACAGCTCCTATGCAGAAAAACACCCTGTCAGTACTAATACTTCACATTTTCTCCAATTACATTTTCTCAAAGAAACAAAATCTATTTGTAAAACACTTGAGACAAAGCAACATTTGAAAAACACAACTTTCTTCATAATTTTCTCCTTAAAGCACACTATTCTCTATCTAAATTAAAGAAATATTTTCTCACCTTAGCAAATACTTTGAGTTTGAAAACAGTCTCAGAAACACACCAATTTGTCTTCAGCAGAGCAAAAGGTATGCACTCCAGAGTCTGCAGCTATCAAAAGCACAGAAATGCTGTAATTCTTCACACATATCTCTCATGTCACCCAATCAAAACTCTTCCCTCACTTTTTTTCAAATGAAAACCCTTCCCCCCTCTGCCATTTCATGCCTTTTCTGCATAGCAACCACCTCTTGCAAGACCTCTGGTGTTTGCAAGTTCACACAACAATGTTGCAATTGAACTCTGAACTCTCAGTGCACCTGCGTATCCACTGCAATCTTTCATTTAATGATTATTTATTGACCATTCAAAATACATCTTTCAAAGAACTCACCCATGCACCCTAACTTTCTGTTTTCAGCAATCAAAATCCACCAATCACTGTTACTGCTTCATTAACACAGAAACTCCACAGTTTTTTTCATTTTAAACTCTCATTTTTTCAACTGCCATTTCATTGCCACACTTCATCTGACTGCAGCAGAACCTTCTCTCACCATGTTTTCTGTCTGGATTGTTGGACATAGTTATATCCACTGGGCTCACAGGTATGCTGAGAACAGAAAATTACCTAACCTCAATTTACAAGATGTGGAAATTAAGTGGTTTGGCCACAGAGGATTAAAATGTCACCAATTGATACCATTCGTGAAAACCTTTATGCATTTG
The DNA here is from genome assembly GCF_964261635.1 of Lissotriton helveticus. NCBI lineage: Eukaryota > Metazoa > Chordata > Amphibia > Caudata > Salamandridae > Lissotriton > Lissotriton helveticus. The sequence goes on along the minus strand of NC_136057.1, from coordinate 339,554,511 downwards.
CCCAAACCTGACCTGTTAATTGTGCACTGTGGAGGTAATGATTTGGGCACTTTGACTGGGGTAGGTCTGGAAATGCTTTTAAAGGACACCTTTGAGCAATTGATGGCACTTTTTCCTCAGACTGCCTTGGTATATTCAAATATATGCCAAAGACAGAAATGGAGGTGGTCAAACCAATTTTGTCCACAAATTGAGAAGTCGAGGAAGCATGTAAACAAATCTGTTTCAGCTTACATGAGAGACCATGGAATGGGCTCCCTGTACAACAATAACTTGCGTTACTACATGCAAGATATCTACAGAGGAGATGGAGTTCACTTCTCAGATGAGGGCAACAGAATTTTCATTCTGAATTTAAGAATGTGCATTGGTACCTACTTATAAGTACCTAAATGTACCATAAACCCAAAAGCTCTTCTCAGAGCTACCCTACATCTGATCACTCACAATTATTATTTTACTCTAACTTTTTTCACTAATTTTCAACAAAGTACGCTCCCCGGGGCGCTACCCGGTACGCGAACCGGGAGCTAACCTCGCGAAATGTTTTTAAAAAAATGTTTTTTTTCGCACATATAAGCCTCCTCAGCCATCCTCACAAAACCTAGGGGGTCAAGATAAGTCTACCGTGCCCCCTTCTACCCATTCTGAACATTATTTGCCCTCCATTTTGTATCTTAATTCGACTGAAACACAAAATGGTGGACTCCCGTAACGCTTAAGGTTCGCGGACCGGGCGCTACCCACGCAAAAAAAACAAAAAAAATATTATTTTTTTTTGCCCCGCGGGGCCCTTTTAAAACCTCCACATTAAACCTAGGGGGTCAGGGAGGATCTACTATGCCCCCTTATGGTTATTTCCCCCTTTGTTTTGGCCTCCTCTTGTCTCTCAATCCTACCGAGAGACAAGATGGCGGCCGCTACGGACTGTTTGGAATGTTGACAGACGCCGGAGAACCAATCAGCTTCGCTTCACAAAGCACCGTTGCGCGAAAAGTCCGCGAACCGGAGCGCTGCCCGGTCCGCTGTTACAGATATATATCTTTTTTTAAACGTTCATTTCTCAAAATCCACTGGAGCACATATATTGAGACCTACAAAAGGCACATCGGGCTACCAGTCCCTACAATTTTGCCAAGTTTCGTGCAAATCCATTCAGCCGTTCGGGCTAAAAGTGAGGCCAACCGCCCTATGGAAAACTCAATGTTAAAAACACGTTTTGGGACCCCCCTTTTTTCTCGGCCCCCCCTTGACGAACCCCCCCCCAAATTTTCAGGGGCTGCTCAGAAACAAAATGTTCCATTTTCCTGAAAATTTCAGCCAATTCCGTCCACAAACGCCAAAGTTATTAGACATAGAATTTTCAAAAATCCCATAAAGAAAAAATCCTAACTATATATACCTACTGGCGACCGCCAGTAGGTAATATATATATATGTGTGTATATATATATATATATATGTGTGTATATTATATATATATATGTGTGTGTATATATATATATGTGTGTATATATATATATGTGTGTATATATGTGTGTATATATATATGTGTGTATATATATATATATATGTTCACGCTCCAAGGTTGTCCACCATGTGAGTAGCACGCGAGCAGCAGCTTTATTTATGTGTAGGTGAGGACGGGGATCCGCTTGTAGACGCCGCTCCGTAATGGATCTGCCCGACGCGTTTCGAAGCTCCATCTGCTTCTCTTCAGGGGCTTTAACGGAAGCGGTGTGCGCACCCGCTACACTTCTCCAATTATATAACTCGCCCGTCGATGGGAGGCTCCAGTGAGACTTCTGGGAAGTGTAGTACGGAAAGCACACAATCAAGTCCTGTATGGACTCCACAAGTGGGCCCGTCCTCGATTCCATGTACGGCTGCTACTTCACTGCCGTGACCCCCACGTTAACGGGGTGGTGCATACTCTGCGGCAGGACTGCCGCATATAGATTCACGCTCCAAGGTTGTCCACCATGTGAGTAGCACGCGAGCAGCAGCTTTATTTATGTGTAGGTGAGGACGGGGATCCGCTTGTAGACGCCGCTCCGTAATGGATCTGCCCGACGCGTTTCGAAGCTCCATCTGCTTCTCTTCAGGGGCTTTAACGGAAGCGGTGTGCGCACCCGCTACACTTCTCCAATTATATAACTCGCCCGTCGATGGGAGGCTCCAGTGAGACTTCTGGGAAGTGCAGTACGGAAAGCACACAATCAAGTCCTGTATGGACTCCACAAGTGGGCCCGTCCTCGATTCCATGTACGGCTGCTACTTCACTGCCGTGACCCCCACGTTAACGGGGTGGTGCATACTCTGCGGCTGGACTGCCGCATATAGATTCACGCTCCAAGGTTGTCCACCATGTGAGTAGCACGCGAGCACCTACACATAAATAAAGCTGCTGCTCGCGTGCTACTCATAAGGTGGACAACCTTGGAGCGTGAATATATATATATGTGTATATATATATGTGTGTATGTATATATGTGTATATATATGTGTGTATATATATATATATGTGTGTATATATATATATATGTGTGTATATATATATATATATGTATGTGTATATATATATATGTGAATATATATATATATATATATATATATATATGTGTGTATATATATATATATATATGTGTGTGTATATATATATATGTGTGTATATATGTGTATATGTGTATATATATATATATATATATATGTGTGTATATATGTATATATATATACCAACTACCTGAAGCGAAATTGCCAGCGCGCTGCAACGTGGGACTGGTAGTCCCCAATACAGAAGCGAGCAAGAGACAATTCGCTCCAGGTGAGACCAACAACCACATGGAGGGAGGAGCTCTTAAGAACCACGACGTGGGAGTCATCATTGTAGAAGGACGTGGCGTTTGAAAAAGGCACACGCCGAAACCGGTCATGCCAGAGCCTTCATTAAAATTACCTGTTTGCAAGTCCCGCTGAGTCCCTGGTGAACTTCTTGAAAAAGGAAGGGTGGAGTGATTGATATATATATATATATATATATATATATATATATATATATATATATATATATATATATATATATATATATATATATATATATATATATATATATATATATATATATATATATATATATATATATATATATATATATATATATATATATATATATATATAATATCCTGATTGGCTTTCATTTTGTGTAATGAGGTAACCTGTTTTGTTTACATAAACACATTTCTCATGTTTTACTATGTACTGCAACTTGCATAGAAGTCATTATCTATAATTATGTCTTGTCCTTAGCTGCGCCCCTAGCCCCGCCCACCTGACACACCTCTAGCTCAATTTAATGAGTACCTGCACTTATTTTTTTCCCTTTTAAAGCACTGGGCAGGAGTACATGTAGGAATACTTTCATGGATCATGTGCAACATTTTAATGGTGCAAGTGTTAATCCTTGTGATCAGTTTATGTCTCACAAGTGTAGGCAGGTTAATATTTCGCATTTCTCTTTTCATGGCAATTTAATGACTTCTGTTCTCGAAATTTTGAGAACAATTTAGAAATTTCTTTGCAAAATGTAGCATTTTACTTGTTTCTGTAGGACCAATTCAGTGACATAAATGAAGAAATTTTACGATTCACGGAGATTAATTGCATGCCTTGTACAGTAAATGTGTGCTGATTTTAAGGGTAATTAAAAGTGCTGATAAAAAGGTTATCTGGTTATTTTATTGATTGCATGTTATTGTACTGTTTGGATAGGGTTGACTACCGCAATATGTGGTGCTGAAGAGCTTACCCACATTGGAGCTTGCTACACCATATGGGTGTGCGATCGGAAGTTTATTGTCTTTGCTTTAAGCCTGTGTGGGATGTGTTTCTAAATTGCATATGATAATCACAGAGGAGTAGTCCTCATGTTTTGGGACACAGTGCAGATATTTGTATACGTGCAGCTCTAGTTAGTGTCTGCAAATCCGTCTTTTATGTTTGTATTTTATTTTATGTTCTCAGACTGATTTCATTTTCTGGCTATGGTAAGATGTGTTCAATTTTAAGATCTTATAGATCTGGAGGCGGTAGTGAAAGGAGTGCGAAATCTGCCTCCATAGACTGCATTACAGTCCTTATTTGTGTAAATGATATGGGACGTTGATTAAAGAGATTTGCTGAGCTGCATTATTTTACATTCTTCCTTTTTTATTAGTAATGATATAAGATGTCAGTTCTCTGAGAATGTTACTATTTGGGACCTGCAGGGTAGAATATGTTAGAGACCTTTGGTGATCGGCAGTATGTAGCAGATCTCTCCAATTATAACAAGTCTATCTAGTTAATATTGAGTGTTTAGTTAAGTGGCTGGTGTATCTTGTCTGTGTCCTCCAGTTTCCAGCCAGTTCGACAGCTCCTTTCATACAGTACATCCCTGTCCTGCTAATGATGAGGAACCATGTAGGAAATTGATATAGATCATCACACAGTGAAATGAATTGTATCAGATTATGGCAGGATGAATCGTCAGAACTGGAGATACTCCAGTCCATCATCCATCTTGTGGTTAGAGTTAGGTGGTACAGCAGACATTATTTACTATTGCAACTCTGTGGAGAGGGGCTAGGGCTTGAAGTCCTCCAGATCATCTGTCTGGAAGCCGATCTTCAAGTGCAGAGTATTAGCAAGTACTACTAATTGGATAGAGAGACAATGATATGAAATAATAACCATAGATTCTGAACTTACTAGAGACAGCTGACATCACTGTTGAGTGTAACACTGACCTCTGTGTTTTAAAAAATAATATTCAGTTTCCAAACTTTCAATTTCTAAATACTAACAGCTCCCAAGATTACATACAAAATGAAACATAAACATTCTATACTCAAGAAATAACACATCTCCCACCTTACAGAATTTTGCACACATAACACAACACAATACATACGTAATATCACAATTTACACAATTACATATACAGTCAAAAATAAACAACCTAGCACACTACCTACCATGGACTATCTGGACCTGCAAGATAGTCTATGGAGGACATCTCAAGGAAGTCTTCCAAATGAGGAATGGAGTCCACCAGTGTTGTGTGCTCTCACCGTTTCTCTTCCTGCTGGCCATAGACTGGATTATGAAGACTTCCACTGCAAAGAGAAGAAGTGGGATTCTTTGGACACATTGAACACAGCTCGACAGCCTGGACTTTGCAGATGGCCTGCCCCTACTCTCCCATGCCCCAAGAGAAGATCGGCAATTTGGCAGGCACATCAGCACAACTTAGCCTGAACATCCACAGGGGAAATACCAAGATCCCAAGGTCTAACATGGCCAGCACAACTGTAGTTACTCTTGCAGGCGATGTACTGGAAGAGGTGAGACCTTCACTCACCTGGGCAGTGTCTTAGACAAGCAGGACGGCACAGACGCTCACGTCAAGGCAAGAATTGAAATTGCAAGAGCTGTCTTCAGTCAGCTAAAGAAGATGTTGTGCTCCAAGGACCTAACGCTGCAAACCAAGATCAGGCCTTTTAACACCAACGTATATGAAGCAGGAAATTGGAGGATAACACTGACCACCACCAACAAAGTCCAGACCATCATCAACACCTATCTGAGGAAAATCCTCCAAATCTACTGGCCGAACACCATCTGTAATAATGACCTGTGGAAGCAGACTTTCCAACTCCCTGCTCATGAAGAAATAATGAAAAGACGCTTTGGACTGGATTGGGCTCACTCTCTGTAAGCCCGCATCAAACACCACCATGCAAGCCCTGACCTGGAAGCCTCATGGGAAAATAGAAAAGAGGAAGGCCAAGAAACACCTGGTGCCGAAGCTGACTGTGAGGTGTTGGGTTACACTGTAAGTCAGATTGAAAGAAAATTCCAACTCTGAATCGGCGAGAGTGTCCTAGTTGATGGTCCATACCTTAGGAGGGTTAGTAGGCGTAAGTATGTACCTACTACCTGCAACACAAAATCCTTTCTCCTCAACCATAGTCTCCTAATCCATACAGGCTTCATTTGCTGATAAAAACAACTTTCTCTGCTTTTTGTTCAACTCATTACAAATAGTGAATTCCACTCTACATTCCATTGACATTCTCTACATGTTTTCCCTCTACTTTACTATTCACATCTCAATGAAGGTTTGCCTTCACTTTCCTCTCTTTGCTGAAAACTTTATTTAGATACTTGTATTGCCTTCTCCACTGGGCTAAAACAATGTCACCATTTATGCATGGAAGATGCAGGCTTCTAAAACTATAACACACACTTCCTTTTCTTTTACAAAATGCAACAAATCGTACATTTATTTACTTTTATTCTGCACTTTCTCCATATTTTTCATAAACTTGCATACCATAAACACTCTACATTCTTCCCAATGGTATCCAGCTAGTAACCAAACTTAATGTACCCGAACCTTCTCTCATGACTACAAACTGTGAAATGTTGGTAGATGAATATGCAGTATGACATATGCCACTAACCTTTCTATTTGACAGTCCAAAACACACCTATATTTGGAAAGAGCTAATCCAATATACCCTTCCACCAATCTGCCCTTTCTACTAAGTCCCATCACTGGTCCTGAAACAAACCAGACTCTATTGTCTTAAATGGGTTCCTTAGATGATCCTTCCATGATAAATAAGTCATCCAGAACCATTACCACCTTCTGTGTATTAGGTTCTTCTCCAAATTCATTTCTGTTGATTTACAGAAATAGCGATCACCAATATACACTAGAAAAGGGACCCAAGGGGTTTATGCCTAGTCTGTCCCATGGTTTGTTAGGATCCCCATATTTACCATAGGCTGCTTCTTCAGTGTGGCCAATTTATTCCCCTAGTCATTGCTTCGTTTTCCTTAGAAAATTCCCAACTGACTTTTACCATCCAGTAAGCTGCCTTTCTGATACTTCGTCTTTACTAATTTATTCCTCCCATGTTAGTACACTATCATCATTCATGTTTTCAAATTTCCTTATTACCAGTGGCAATCTGGGTATATAATTTGCAATTTTGACCTTCTCCCTACAATATATTCTATGTCTGAATTGCAATTTATCAGTTTAGTTCTGTACCTTACAGTTCTTGCTGTGGCCTTTGTAGAATGCCAATTAGTACCTCTTAAAATACATCATAGTTTAAAAATATATATATTTTTATTAGTAGAAATCAACACACACCTGGATGTTACAGCAATCAACATTATGACTGTACAACACCCAGCTTACATTTACGATCTATCTGTGTCTGCGAGCTTATTACAGATTTGTTGTTTTCCTCCTACTTTGTTTCTCTTTCCAAGGGTCATATTAGTTCTCGATGTACTTGGTCTTTTCTGCCACCATCGATCAGTCCATGTCCCGCTCCCATTCTGTGAGTGTGGGTGGTTCGCCTATTCCCAGTTTCCGTGCAATGTTTCGCTTAGCAATGGCAAAACCTAGAGTTACCAGGATACGTTCCTTACTATTGAGATCCGTCTGTCTCCCCATATTAACCTATCATCAATAGGAAGCCCTTCCCAGGGTAGGGGGTACAGTTCTAATGCTGCTCACTGCTAACCATGCAAAGACCAATATACTTAGATGCAGCAACAAAGGACTGGGCGAGATCGACTGACTAATGGAAAGAAGCTTTATACAACCCAAGCAGACTCCTGAAGTGCTGATAGAAGTACCCTATCCTTCAAATGCACTGGGGGTCGGCATAACCTAGATGGATCTAGTGCTTGGGTGAGCCCCTTGAGTTTGGGATAAATAGCCACCCCAGAACATCTTGCACAACAAGGTTAGTGCACTAAGCCTCAAAGTGACTTCATGGAATATAGCGGGACTGAGATCTAAACTGAATGTCCCAGAATGGGGGAATTCATAAATAGCTGCCATATGTGCATTTTCCAGGAAACATGGGCAACACAGCCAATATTCTGGGTTGGTTTTAATAACTACAGTGTTCAAGCCAGACTATCACCAGCAGGTCATCCTGCTGGAGGATTACTGATTTGGGTAAAATAAGATTTGCCTATAAAATCCGGAAGCTAAATTTTGACTCAGCTGACATCTTGGGTCTTAATATTGAATCATTGGGAGGGAATACTACATTGAGGGTGATGAATATCTAGAATCGCTTCAATAGCCTCAGTCGGGATTCTGTCTCACTCTCAACCCTGTCTTTTTACTTGGAAAGCACAGATAAAGGAAGCTTCCTTATACTAACCGGAGACTTTAATGTGTCTTATGAGCCCATAGAGTTCATACAAGAGCATGTCCAAGAGGAAGAGGCAGAAAGAGGTATACCAAAATTACAGATTCCCCCTCTTAAGAAAAGCTTGAAGTTGGCCCAACAGGTCATCTCTATTATCATAGCTCATGGCCTACATGCATGTAATGGACAGACGCCCTCAGACAAAGGAGCATCCTTTACCTCCAAAAGGGGAAATACCCAAACTACGATTGACTATATTATGTTTGACCTAGACTTTTGAGACAAGGTATATGATATGACAGTATTAGAAAGATTCAACTGCAACCACAGTGCATTGATTATGGAACGAACTGATGTTCCTTATTTAATGAAGGATAATCGCTGCAGCATTCTGAATCTTCCATTAGTTCCTTCAAATAATAATAGGGTAAAATGGCCTTTTTTCAAATCAGACAGTGAGCCCCTAGCAACAATCAGTGGGGAAGTCAGCTTGACCCTAATCTCGTTTCAGAAGTCAGAACAATGTAATTCGAATATCACAGACAAATTTACCAAATTTCTTTTCTTATGTCCACCAGGGAACATTTCTATAGACTAGCTCAATCCCTCCCAACTAGACGGAAAGATGCGGTGTGGTATGAGAATTGCAAGACTGCTAGGTCAAATGTAATCACTGCTGTTAAGTGGCAATAGTATTGCCATAGTAGAGGGCATACATAATAACACATCTGCTTGCTAGGAGAAATTGGGAATAAGATAATTGGCATGAATTAGTGTCTACACAGAAGGAAATGTGGCATTTTAGTACTTGTTGTCAAAAGAGGTATCACATACCATTAAGGAAGACTATCTCTTATACAACATTATGCTTGTGAACAACACTTCTCGAACATATTCACTGGACAATGGGGTGAGGGAATCTGCTACTGGCAGGGCAGAACAGAATTGTGCTCAGGAAGGAGACAAAGGGGATTTAGTAACCTTCTCCCTGGCAGAAACTGTAGCAGCTATTGAAAGCATAAAAAGGGGAAACGCTCCACGTCTTGATAGAATCCCTGGATACTTGTATCGATCAGAACGGATTGTTTGGGATTACATTCTTAATATAGTCTCTAATGATATACCTTGTGGGGAAGAAATACTAGGCAGTTGGAGTGGTGCCTTATTTATAACAATTCATAAAAAAAGGGATAAAAGAGACCCTGTAAACTATAGGCCTATCAGCCTGATAGACACTGCACAAAAAGTCTTCAGTAAACAGATTTTGGGACAGAAACAGTCTTGTATAGAGGACAACAGGGTATTATCACATCTGCTGGCAGGGTTCAGGGCACACACCCGTATCCTAGAGCTGGTATTTCATTTTATATTATTTGGATGTTTGTTGTTATCAGTAAGGGGAATTTCTATGTTGTTGTTGTGAATTTTAAGTCAACCTTTGACCTTATACCACAGGATGATTTGTGGATTGCCTTGAGGGATCTGGTGATGCCATCTGGGCTATTACAACTTTTAGTTCGTTTGCACCAAGGTCATTTTGCACAAGTAGGATGAAATAAAGATGGCGAGCTAACAGAGTAGGTTAATACCCAAAGAGGGGTTCATCAAGGCTCCGTATTAGTCTCAACCCTGTTTACCTTATACATGAACTTGCAAATTGATGCACTTTACAACTGTGGAGGTGAACCCCAAAATTAGGTGGCCAATTAATTCGGGGGCTTCTCTTTGATATCAAAAGCACCTATGAGCCAGTAGAATATTCTGAATAGGTTTTCTGATGTCTGATAAATTTGGCATGGAGATCAACTGCATAAAAACCAAATGTATGTCCATATGACCACACTGGTCATTTAAAGGGAAGATGAGAATGGGATCAAGAACTCTAGAGCAGGTGAAGGTTTTTGACTGTTTGGGGGTCAGATTGACTAGTATTTTGAATTGGTCTGCCAAGATCCAAAAAAGCCAAATGTCATCGTAACACACAGGGGCAGCGATTACAAAATCAAATAGATCTGTATTCCGCCCATCTCTCCTGCACTGGAAATATACTATGCCAGAGAGTTGGGTGCCACCCTATATAGGGTAGAATTGTGGGGCTTGGATCAGATCAAGGAATTGGAGCTGATAGAGAAACGATTTGTAAGATCTGTCTTAAATATATTTCAGAATGCACCACACGTGCCACTATGCTTGATCTTGGACTGGCAAACATCACTCACATTGCTGTATTAAAAACCCTTTTGGTCTATGTTATGCTCGGGGTAGGTAAGTCACAGATCTCTATTGGAGATGCTGTCGCAGATGTCTAGGCACTGGATAGAGTTGTAGGACATACTTCCTGGTTTACGAAGGTTAAACAATGGCTGTATAAACTGGATCTGAGAGTATCTTGGGAGAAACCAATGAGTCTGACCAAGGATATATTCTTAAAAGAAGATATTGGAATTATATCCAGGGTACCCTCTGCAATTCTTCTGAATGTGGACTTCTAACAGAGCGGTTCCTGGATGTTAAAAGTATTTTAGCATTTGAGATTTTTATGGATCAGATAGAACCCCACTTTCACGATCATTGTGGACTGATCGGCGTACAATCACCCATGCCCTCCTGGTCAGCCGCCTGGATTATGGCAATGCCCTATTTGACGGGATGAACGAGCAACTGTTCTCCCGCTTACAGGTCCTTCAAAATCAGGCAGCGAAACTGGTATGCAACAAGGGCAAACGAGACTCAGCTTCAGCATGCCTGAAACAACTCCACTGGCTGCCAATGCGCCAGCGAGCCACCTTCAAGCTACTCTGCCACGCGCACAAAGCCCTCCACAAAACCGGCCCCACAATCCTGCAGGAGAAAATTGAGTTTTACATTCCAAACCGGAACTTAAGATCCAACAACTCAGCCCTAGCGAAACCCAAGCGCATTTACAAAACAAGAACGGGTGGACGAGCCTTCTCACACCTGGCGGCCAAACGATGGAATGAATTACCCATGGATCTTAGACACACTACAAACCTTCTCCAATTCCGGCAAAAACTCAAAACTCACCTTTTCCCTAAAAACTAACTCCCCCCGTATAATTTCAGCAGTCCCCTTGTTCTTTTTAGCGCCGTGATATCCCTTGGGATGAGTGTCGCGCTCTACAAATACCAGAAATAAATAAATAAATAAATCTACAATGTAGATATCAAACTCTCCCAGTGAGCTCTGTAACAAGGAGATGGAAACCGTGCACTTTACCCCCACTTTGCCTAGTGTGTATATATAACAATAAATCAATATACACTTTCTATTTTTCTGTCCTGTCTATGTAAAGTCTAGAAGAAAATGGATTTTTCCAGCCTGTCGAATGTCTTTTTCTCGACTTACTGAAGCTATGCGAATTTTAATACCTGATACAACATATTCGATTGTATTTTCTGTATCAAGGGATCTGCTCTTTGCCTGGCAGATCAGGAACAAATCTATACTAGCCCTGTGTTGCACATGGACAACATGCTGTTCATGAAACTCATATGAGATACTCTTTCTTATGTTGTAATGCTGTTTTATAAGCTTATGATCATATGCTTTTATTGGTTTTATATTTATTGTATATATGTTTTTATATGTATTGTATTTATATAAGTTATCATATATTGATCGAAGAAATATTTACTTATGTACTTGTGCAGTTTCATCTCAAATAAACACTTTATAATGTTGGTTTACATATAGTAATTCAACCAAGCGAAAGCTTTTAAACTAGTAGGCTGGACTTCACACAGAAGAGCTACTTGCAGTTAGCTGGTGAGCTACAGATAGCTCACTAGGTACTCGTTACAGAAGCCTGTAATAGGATGTACCCAGCTCTTATCCTGCTCCATCTCTAGAGCCTTGTAATGGGTGAAAGTAACTGTATTAAGTCTTACTGAATACTAATAAATAAACCCATCTCTCCACCTTAAAGGATAGAATGAGCTTTTCTCTCTTTGATCTCCTGTCCAGGGATTCGACAAATCTCCAAAGTCTATTGGCGCAACAAGTTGGCGGGACCCATAAACCAATAAATAAATAAAACGGTTTCTTGCTTGCAAGCAACACCACATTGCGGGTCTAGCTTGTCTTCATTCGCTGTAGGATCTCGAAGCAGACTGCTTTGCCAAGAAGGCAAATTCTTGGCGCTACACAAGATACCAATACATAAATGAATGTGTCTTTCGCTGGCATGCTTCTCCTTCTGGCACTTTAGTGTTGGGTTTTCAAGCCAACACATCCTTCCATACAAATTCACTTTTACTGGTATTATTGTGGTCCACAGTTTCTTGTGCTAGCTGTGCTGCTATTATTTCTTTTTTTTTAAATTGGACTATGTCATGGGTCGAGTATTTTACAGTTAAGTTAGTAGATTCTTCAAGTCACAAGCCTAGTCTGGTAGCATTTTTATGATTTTTCGAGGACTGATTAACTTGGTTTAATTAATTCCCAATTCTTTAAGCATGAGTGGGTAACTTCCAGATGTGGCTCACCTGTTTGGGGTTGATAGAATGTGTACAAGTGAATTGAGATAAGTGTCTACTGATTGCACTGCCAAATTGACTCCTTAGCTTAGAGTCAAGCGTGAGCTACATGAATTATAAATATTATTACAAACGTCTCCGGTCTTGGAAGAGCAGGGCTTATGTACAACATACAGATGCATGCACTGTTATCTGTTCAGGTGTGGGTGAGGTGGTGTAAGTGACTCCCTGTTGCTTTTATTCATGATTTGAACTACGACTTACTGTATGACTTCAGGAAGCTGTGCATATGGCTCTGTGTTTCAGGAGCCATATCATCGTAAGTTTAGTGCCTGTTTGTTACTCGTGAGGTGCCTTAAGTTCAAACATATAACTGAATTTTCCGTGATAATGCTTGAACCGTAGGCCGGTCAAATCGGAAACCGAGATAGGCAATCGTTGTTCACTGTCAGGTGCATAGCTTAGCCAATGAGATTTGGGCTGGTGGTGTATTTCAAATTTTACATTAAAAGTGGGCCGCAGGGTGAATGGGTTAGATGATAGAGATTCGGGATATACTGTTCCCATGAGGAGCAGGTTCAGGGCTTATTTGCATTAGGTCGGCTGCTAGGGCTAACTTATAGTTTGGCAGACTGGTACTCCATTGCAATGGTGATGCCGTACCCTGTCCACCAAACTCAAGGTCCGCCCGCCCAATTTCGAGTTGGGCGGAATGCAAGTTTTATGCTGATAAATAAAAATGTACTTCATAGTATAAAACTTCCTCTGATGGCCCAACAGAAAAGGCATCTGTGGACCTAAGCCATCCGACAGTCTGCCATATTTAAAGTAGATGGTCAGATGCCTTTTTTTCTTCATACAGGCCGTCACTACAGGTATACAGGTATATCCTGGCTGTGAGGAAGAAAAAGAAAAAAATACCACACACATCAAAGGTGTGGGTGTAATTAATTTTTGTTTTTATTTTTCAAAATCAAACTCCTGCTTTGGGAGTTTGTTTTTGAAAAATAAAAATGTTGTAAAAGGTTGATGGCCTATGTTTGACATAGCTGTCTGTCAAACTTTTCATACATTGGCAGGAACCTTCAATATGGCAGTTTCTGCCAGTGTATAGAAATGTTTGCAAGGTAATCTGACTTCTCTTAATTTGGCGGGCAACAGACGTAAAGTCCTGTGACCCCTATTTCCTTTTATTCTGTCTACCAAACCCTCAGTCGGGGCCTGTGCTGGGTGTGGCACAGTGCGCAAAAATGCAACCCCAAGGGATTGCCTGTGGTATACTATTTGCAAGCCTTCATCCCATCACCTTTTGGGTGTTTAATTGCACCTAGTATGCCTGGTAACCTGATACTGGCACAGCTTTCCAAGCCCATAACTGCCAATGTTTGTGAATTCCAAAACGTAGTAAATTTGCACCCATTCAAGGAGTGTAGTGTAGTTCCTATATTCCCAATAGGCTCTGCGCATTGGAATAACATAAAAAGCAGTTTAGATGTAGGACTGAGGTCATCTAGGTCTCTACAGAATATGTTAGACTTAATTAGTTTTGCCAGCTAGCTCAGAGGTCACTAGAAACTTTCTTGAGTAAACAAGGTGTTAATTTCCCTGAATAGACAAGAAGGGATTAGCTTCTGACCGCATAAACATGACAACTTTGCTCCCTCAGAATAAAGAGTATATCTCTAGAGTCGTGTGGAAACAATAGACAGCTATTTCACTCACTCAATCGTGCATGCTTAATTTCACCAGGAGTGCAGAGAAATAGAGAGGCGGGCGGTTTCAATAAAAGTTATTTATTGAGCAGTCTTCTTTCTCATGCAAGAGAAGTGAGTTGCCACAATTGCAATACTTATCATGAAGTAAAGTGCGTACAGTAAAAGGAGTATTATGCAATAATACTGTAAAAGCATTGATATGGTTTCTTAGCCATATGATACTTTAAAATGGATACAATATATACATACATAAAAACATTGACTAACTTACTCAACTGGTGCTTCTAATATACGCCTACCCCGGTGTACCTGACCTAAGCCTAATACGTGGGAAGGAGTAAGTAAGTTGCAGTTTAAGTTAAGTTGGTTTTTGCCAAGAATCTGAATCAAGAAATCTCTTAAGGATTTAGTCAGCTCCGTACCTTGGTAATAGAATGAAGGAGGTCTTGTATCTCGTGTCTCAGGACTCGATCTCCCAGTAACCCGCAAGGGTGACTGGAAACACCAGAGCTGGAATTTCTCGGCAGGAGAAAAGACAGCGTCTCTCTCAGTGCGTCAAATGGGAGGGTCGGCTTCCTTCGGCTCTCGCATCAGCTGGGCGTCGGGCAAGTAGATAGCCGCTCTGCTCCAAACCACCGTGTGTTTGCTTAAGGCAACATTGGTATATTTATACCTGGAAGGTGCCGAGTTTGACGTAAGGTTGGACATAAGACGTCACTAAGAACTAACAGTTCTTTCTGGACTCCAGGAGTTCTTGTGCAAATCAAAACAAAAGCAGGGGGAATTCCCGGGCTGCTGGAGGCTTGGTTTGTTTAAAGAACGCGTTGTACTTTCTAGGAGTCTATGGGAGTAGCCTTGCCGTATTTGGACTGCATTGGCTATGACTAAATATGGACATGATTCTTATGCCTTTATAAGGATATGTTTTATTATAACCACATAAGGGCATGAATTGGGTATATTTAATTAGGGTCCTAGATAGATTCACAACAGGAGTACTCGTATGAGTGCAAATTTTCTACTTGGTCACAATATAAAATTAACAATGCTAACACCGCTGAGTGAAATCAAGACAATGAGAAAAAATACAGACATAGCAGACCCGATTCCTGGCCCCAATAACAAGCCAAAAAGGCATTTTTTGGGGTGTCACACACACACCCACCCACACCCCTCGCCTGAAGCCACGCCTCTACTCAGTGTTTCCGAATAAGTCTGTTTACATTTTTTACATGATTGAATTAATACAAGTATACTAAAAATGAAAGAGTGTATTTGAGATGACAGTGTATTTGCAGAACTCAATAGCGGAGGTTTCGAGGAAAATATCACAATTTTAAAAATATATTTGAAGGTGATAAGTGAGTTATACATAATGTGGACTTGGGCAGACTTATTACTAATATAATATTGGTGCCATGAGCATTTCATCCATTGCTGTTATGTTATACCCCCGTTGAAGCATTTGAAATTGCTAAGGCCTTTTTATGTTTATGCTGGTAATCTTGCATTTTGTGGCCCACTAACGTAATCTTGTCTGTTGTGGTTACAATTGCAACACTCATAACATTACTAGCTAGGGAAGATTTTAATTTAATTTAAACAGCTCTTGTTACAGAAAAGGTAGGAGATCCCTGCCTAGTATTAACTTGGAGAAATTCTGAGGTAATTGTTTGAAACTTTAGATACCTCACACACACATAAATCAGTACTTTGCCCATCATGGGTCAGAGTCCTCTTTTGCTTGAGGCTCTTTAAATCAACAGATTTTATCTTCTAGTGGATTCGTGTTACGTACTTCAGATCGCTGAATGTAACTTACGGGTCAGAGGTCAGAATCGTGGTGTGTAGCCACTGCACTTCATGCTCTCACTGTTGATTGCTTAGATACCACTATGGGGCCAGGGGAATTTAGTACCAGATAACTACAGATTTCCAAGCACGTCTGTATAAGTATATTGAGTTTATCTCTATTGAGATAATTCATAGCAGATGACCCGGTATGTGACAGGATTATGATATGGCATTTTAGAACCAGATAAGTGGTCTTCGGTTCCGAATGTTAGTGTGTGGTTTATAATGTTTGGTGGTGTAAGCGGTATGTGCCTTGTTTTAATTTGAGGTGTATTTTTAGTTTCTTGGTTAATTAACATTTCTTGGGGTGATTCGCACTGCACTCACTGTGACCTTGAACAAAAGTACCGCCTTTCTTTGATTGAGGTACTACTTTGTTAAAAAAGAATTATAATAGTTGGACAGCTCAAAAAGATACCTCATTTAGCTTCACGATTTAAATTAACATGTAAAAGCATTTGAAGACAACACTGATGCATATAGAAGGGGGCAGAAGATTTCAAGAAAGCTCGAGCCGGTGTGAGATTTTGAAAGCTGTAGTACAGCCAGTATTGTCACAAGCTGCATATTATTCTGCCATAAGGTGAAGATCGTAATGTACATGTGGAAGCAGAGAAGGGCCCATCTCCCAGCCAGGCGCTAAACCTGTATGTGTCAGTTTTGCAGGTGGGAACATCTGTGAAACCAACATTATTGTGTGTATACACGTATGTAAACCTGTTTTGTGCACTGTACATTTTTTTGTAGGGAGTAAATATGGCCACCTGGAAATCCGACACCACCACAAGAGAATGTATCTAGATGTTCTTGGCAAATTGCAAATATATCCTATCCTACATAAGTGTAGTAGACTGGAATGTAGGACCCCTCTTTTGCCGGCACATCACTAGCTTGTTTTAGGGTAATAGGACTGAAATTCCTTTCCTCCCGTTTATAACAGCCCTTTTTCTTAACGCATAAATGCACAGCACTGCTATTATGTATGTACAGTTACAAGTCATGTTACTCACTTTTAATGACCCTTGCCTCATTTGTGATCGTGGTGGTTCCCATAGTTGAGACTATCAAGAAATATGTGCTGCATCCACTAACTTTTCATGTCTTGCCTACAGGCAGCTTTTAGTCTGTAATTGCCCAAAAGACCTATAGTGGGCAATACCAGCACTTCCATTGGGCCCTGGCACTGCCCACTACTTGCCTTTCTTTGACAATCTCATGTGGTTGCTTCTTGTTTGATAACTTCCCTTCCTCTTCTTCTTCTTCTGCCTGTCCCTCCCCTGGATATAGCTTCCTTTTGATTTGATTACGTTTATCCTTTCACTGCTCACATCCGGGGATCTACTTTTAAGGTCTTGCTTGTTATACACTTTGTCAATGCGCTTAGATCCTGTCCATTGCTTACCATTGGTTGACTTCATCACCACTCTTATTTGCTGGCTTATCATTTAATATAGCGTTCAGGCTCCTCTTCTGTTTGACCCCCACCTGGAGCATGGCCAAAGAACTTGTGTCCTTTGCTCACTTTTTGGGTTCAACATTTTTTGTTCTTTTTTTTGGTTTCGCGCCTAGCTTTGCAGTGCGCAGAATTGCTCGTGCAGCGAGAGACCTCTTGTAGGGGGTTTTGAAACGGACCTAGGAATCTCACACGCTTGTGCATGGGCTTTTCCTTTTTATCAAAGACAGCACACAGTTGTCCAAAGGCAAACGCATTGCTCCGCCCATGACCTATTGGTCTCGGTTATCCGCACCGCTGCCATGTGGTTTCAATTATCGTGCCCGATAATTGAAACCTCATGGCTCCCTGTGGCGCGAGCTCGCATACCACTCGTTTTTTTCTGGTGTTAGTTCACTCTGTGGCTTTTTCCTGAAACTCCAGATCCAAAGGTGTCTTGTTGATTTGATTGGATCTTTAGGACCACAGAAAAACCTAAAACATAAAATGGAAGGAAAGCTAATAAAAGCCGGTAGGTAACATGCAGTGAAGGGTGGCCCTTACCTGCTGCCCCCGTCTCCTCAGGATGCTGGACTCGTCCAAGGCAGCGGGTCCCGCGGCTCCCCTCCTCAGTCCTCCCGTGGCAGACCCTCTATGCCGTGCTACAGGAGCCAGACCCCACAGCAAGGCGACTCGCATCCAGCAGCCGCCGAAAAGTTACATCACAGCTTCTCCCATTGGAGATGGGGAGTCAGTTGCCCTCGCTGAGTTGTTCACTGCAAAAACTTATGAGATCCTGTCTGCCCGCAGCAAATGGGCTGCTGGCGCCTGGAAGCGTAGGGAATCTTTCCAAATCTCAGAGCAGTGAGAGCACTCTACACTGCTGGCTGCCACCAGCACTGTCCCTAGGTCACCGCCTAGAGCCTCAGCAGCGACCACGACTCATTAAGGGAAGCTGCTGAACTTGGAGGTGGGCACGGCTGGCTGGGGTAGCAGCACACATCCACTCCTGCTGGGTCTTACCAACGGAACCAAAGACCCCAAGCGTAGCTCAGTAGGCACGCAACCTCCCAGGAATGCGCAGAGACAGACCTGTTTCCGTCCGCGCGCTGACAGCCCTTCACTGCCATGCGTGGGGAAACAAATAAACAAGTCAATTTTCTTCAGTCATAGACACAGAAATTAAAGAGAGCTGGGGGAAATGTGAGAGCGGCAGAAACAAAAAATAATTGACTGCAGAACAAATCTATATTGCAAGCAGGAGAGGCGAAGCGCTACCATGGCAATCATGAACAATTTCACAATCTGCCTCAGCTAGTTTTCCTTGCTCATGCTCATCGTATTCCAATTCAATGGGAGATGAATATTAAGTGTCCTGCCGGCCACACGGTGCTGCATTCATAAACGAGGACTGCAGTACAACGTGCGCCGCAGGCACACAACCCCTCTGTGTAGACAGCTCACAGAGAACCAGGCTTTTGGGCAGTTTTACGAGCTTATGTGACCAGCAGGCTATCTATATGCAATGCGCTACAAAATAGTAACAACTCCCTAGGTCTGAAAAGGTCAAAGCAGGCTTACATTAAACACCCAGGTGCAGTACAAGTGCCAGTGACTGTAAGCGCTTTCCATTTAAAGTATCTTCACAGCAGTGTGCAAACCGCAGACCAGCCATGGGTTGTAATGGTAGAAAAGAGTCCGAGATTCACATTCGTACTGCCTGATGAATGCAGAAGCCTCTTCCAATTGCAGTGGCATTTCTCTGTCACTCACACTTACACATAGTTGTTTGCCCATGTTTTGTGCGTGCCTCCATGTGCCTCTTTGTTTCCTTTTCACATCTAGAGAATTGTCTGTTTATTGTGTGCCTGTTTCCGTGAGTCGCACCTTCACACTGATTACTTGTCTTCATCTGTGTGTGGGTTCACCTCTTTGAGGATCTAGCTTGTGCCGGTGGTGTCTCTGTCAACCCGCAAGCTCATCTGTTCATTCCTGTGTGTTTTGGCGCGATCAACAAATCCAGACTTCTCTGCAGCAGCCTCTGTCTCACAGAATGAGCCTTGTTTACAGAATGTTGATCATTGTAACCGCCCGCTGAATTACACACAGCAGGAATTAACCCGTCTCGGCAAGGACGCACATCATCCTGTGATTCTGGGCAAATCACTTAATCTCCCTGTGCCTAATAAAAATAAATGTGACTCATGTAACGTTACTGGCGCTCTGATACCCGATACCTTTGGGTCAAGTTTGCGCTATATAAAACTCTCTAAATAAAAAAAAAAAACTCCCAACATTTCCATGAGACCTGTCTTGGTGAGTGTATTATCATGCAGTTAAAGTACAGAAGATGCCTGGGACCTCCAAAAGTGACAAGGGTGGGAGTCAAATAAAGCATGGGGATAGGGCAGAGATCGACTAACACTTTTATGAAATCATATGATGGATCTAAGAA
Organism: Lissotriton helveticus; assembly: GCF_964261635.1. Classification (NCBI taxonomy): domain Eukaryota; kingdom Metazoa; phylum Chordata; class Amphibia; order Caudata; family Salamandridae; genus Lissotriton; species Lissotriton helveticus. Next base: position 339,534,335 of record NC_136057.1, on the reverse strand, counting down.
CGTTTTATTCTTGTAAATGTGTTATAAACAATAAATTCTCCATGCCCTACGCTCTTGATAGAGGCTTTAAAAGGAATGCCCTCCTTACATTAAGAGTCACTGAACAAGAAAACAAATGGGGCTGAGTGTGGCCCTCACTCTTCCTCCACCTATGTCTGTCTGTGTCCCCCTGACTCTGTATGTGTGTATCTCTCTGCCCCATCTCTGTTTTTCATTATATCTATGGCCCTCTGACCTCTTTTTGCCTGTTGCTTTCTATGGGTTTGTCTCCTTCTGTGTTATTTCAATCCTGTCCTTCTGACTAACTATGCCCCTGTTTTTATTCCGGCCCCTTCCTGTTTGTGCCTTTATCTCCGTGGCACCCTCTACTTCTGCCTGTCTGTCCTGCTTTGGCTCAGAGTACCAGTTGTACCAGAAGAACACTTTAAGTACTTCTCAATGCAGTGCTATAATGTACATGTTAGTGCCAAAGCGTCCACGTTAAAGAACAGTAGAGGATGTAGCACCCAGGATATTCTGTTACATGGTAACTACTTATAAAATCCCATAGGCAAGACCTATTTGCTATGCCACTGCGTGTTCTCTTTCTCACACACTCTTTCTGCTCCTCCATCTATAGCTCATTCACCACTTCATGCACAAACTACCTTTCCCTCTCTATCTTCTTTTTATCTATTTTTGCAGGTCTCAACCCTATCTATTCACCATGCCACAGAATTCCACTACACAAATCTACTTCCCACCACACAATCCCACTCTACACCATTCCCCAACTAACCATTCCAATTCAACCTACATAATTCCACTCCAAACAAAATTCATCCGGTACACTCTAAATCAAACACATAGGTAAAACACATAGTCATTTACAATACCAATAGCTCTAACTTTCACAAGTGCAAGACCTATTGCATTGCAAATGCTTGTTTTATGAAGCTCTGTGAGTGCACATGTCTTTTGTGTTGCTTGCCCCATCTGACACGTGTCCTTCCTCTTGCTTGTCTCATCCATTTCCTCCATGCCCGCTTCCTTTCTGTTGCTTGGCCCCTCCGACCCTCCTCCCTTTGTCTGTAATGTCGCTTAACTCCTCCTATTGTCTGTGTTCTTGTTTGCCCCCTCCCGCTGTACCTGTTGTTGCTTGACCCCTCCTGCTGTACCTGTTGTTGTTTGCCCCCTTCCACCCTCCATGTTTCTTTGGGGGTGCCCTGCTGCTACTGGGCTGTTACTTTTTAAGGTTGCGCTTTCTCATGCATTTATGTAATTGTTTTTTTTATCACACTAAGATATGCATAGATAATCTTGGAACAGTAAGTAAAAAAAGAATGGCCTTGCGCTTGGCTCAGGCATTCTTTGTGACACACATGCCAGCCATCATGCGGGCCTGACATAATGTCTTGACGTATACATGTTCGTGCATGATAACCCATGTACTCGCATACACCTTCTTGCCTTATCTGCTGCAACACGTAGTGTGGCTTACCAAGAATTTGAGGGGCTTCGAGTTGGCTCATTGCTTACCATTGAATGGCTTTCATGCCACTCATTTACCTGTTTTTTTATTTGTGTCCCAGCTTGTCAGTCATGTGTTTATCCCTCATATGGAGCATTGGCTCTTTACCATATCTTTGTCTGGGTGGCATCTCTGCTTTAGTTTCTACTTTTGAAGCACTACTTTTTTCTTTTGTGTTAAGCACTCCATGATGGTGCATGTTTTTTATTTCGAGCTGTCTCCTTTGTGCACTTCTCTCCCCCTCCTCTGTGTTGCTCGCTGTCACCCCTGTGCTGCTTTTAGGGCCTCCTCCTTCTCTCTACCTGTTGTGCCACGCCCCTCTGTGTTGCTTTCCCCTAATCCCTGTGTTTCTTCTGTCCTCCTTCCTGACCTCTGTTGAATCTGTTCCCCACCACCCACACCTGTCTTGCTTCCTATGTTTCCCTCCACCCTTCCAGGCGTTTCCTACGAGTCCATTGTTGCTTTCTCCCCATTGCTTCTGCTCTCCCCACCCATTAAAAAAACAAAACACTTTTGCAAATTTTTTTTTTAGTTCCTGATTCAACTTGGATGGGTTACTAAAAAGAAAAAAAAGAGCATGTCATTTTGTAGACATTGCATGTGTGATCCGTGTGCCTACAAAATGATTCAGGCAGCCACGTTAAAGTTTTTTTTTTTTTCCTTTAACCGTGCTGCACAGCTTCAGGATACCATGCAGCATGTCTTAAAATGATTGATAAACCCAATAGGTCCCAAAGGCAAGACCTATTGGCTAAGAAAGTTCTTTATTTTTATTTTTTTGCCTATGCTATGCAACTTCTAGTGTTACAATTGCAAAAACAACATATAGTAGAGATGTGATCTATTGGCTTTGCCAATGCTTGTTTCCAGTAGGTACTGCATGTGCACCTGATGGTAGATCTTTGACAAAGGGTGTAAGTCAAATGACCAGCTTCAAGCATATCATTAATGTAGATGTGGTTCTAATCACCTTATATTAACTCATACCTCAGAAGGCCAGTCTGCCTACATAGAAAAGTATCCGCTTGCCAGAGTGAGGGTCTAATTTGGTAGCATCGAACTGCCTCCATAATTAGGGATGTAAAGTTCAGCAGCATGGTTAATATTGGGATCTTCTTGTGCATAATTCTTCAGATGTGTCCAAGTGGAGCAATATAATATTAAATATATATCTGGAGAGGTTCCTTCTCCATGCAATTTTTTCTGTCGGATAGTTTGATTAACGTAAACAGATTTGCATCTCCATTCCTCACTTAACCACCCTCGTCTACTCCACTGTAAACTCCCCCACGTGATGCCATGTTCCATCTATCCCTCCTGGCTGCCTTCTACACCTGGAGCTGTAAAATCTCGATTGCCTTCAGTGTTCGTTGTTCAGTTTCTAGGTTCACGTCGCATGTCTCCTGACCATGACCATGCTGCATCTGGAAGTTTGTGCTTTGAACCTTTTTATATGGTTTAGTGTTCTGGTTTTTATTTATTTTTCTGTAGCTTCTACAGCATGGCATTTCCCTCTGTCATGATTGACTGGCATGGCTAAAGGGGAATGTACAGGTCAAGGATATTATTCTGACTGTGCTAGCTCTTGATTCAAGAGGAGGGCAAGGTAGTAGCACTAGTTATGTTAATTAAACTTGATATAGCACACGACTCACGCCGAGGGGTATCTCGGCGCTGAGCAGCAGTCTCTGGCAGCAGTTGACTTTTGGTTAGAATAGAAGTGATTTGAGCATTTTCCTGAATTTGTTGTATTCAGTGCAGAGATGGAAATGGAGAGGGTCTATTCCTGTTGACAGGAGCCAAGTAAGAAAAGGCTCTGCCACCGCATCTAGTCAAACGAGTACAGGGTATACTCAACAATGCTTTGACCATGGACCTTAAGTTAGTGGTAGGAGAGTAATGTTTGAGTTTCTGCTGCAGATAACTGTCCCCTTTACCCCTTCGCTGCTAGGCCTTTTCCCCTCCTGTGCTAAGGCTTTTTTTGGCGTTTTGGAGTAGTGCACGCTTAGGCCCTTGTAACTTTTTGACCACATAAGGTATCATCGCCAAATTTGCGTCCTTTTCTTCCAACATCATGTGGATTCTAAAGGCGCCCAGGGTTTGTGGATTCCCTTGGAGGGGTCCCAGAAATGAACCAAAATATAGTGATTTTTTTGTTTTTTTCAGAAAAATGGGAAAAACGGGCTGCAAATGAAAGCCTCTGGGTTTTTCCCTGAAAATGGTATCACAAAAGGGTTTGTGGGGCTGAAATCTCAATTTTCTCAGCTTTCAGGGAATGACAGTCTTTTGTCAGAAAACCGAAATTTTTCACTCAGTTTTGGCATTTTTCTGGGACATAGCCTATTTTTGCTATTTTTAGAGCTTTCCACCTCCTTCCAGTTAATGGTAGAAATGAGTTTGAAAGCAATAATGGATCCTGGAAAGCTTTACATTTTCGAAAAGTAGACAAAATTCTGAATTCAGAAAGGGGTCATTTGTCTAAATCCATGAAGGTTTCGTTATAGAAACTAACAGTTAGATATTGGAATATTTGAAAATTTGTTGGAAAAAAACAGCCTTTTGTCTCAACGTTTTCACCTATAACTTTTTCTAATTTTGACAGCTCTTGGAAAGCAATATACCGTTACATCCGTTAGACCTTCCTGGTTGTGGGGATATATAGGACTTGTAGTTTCACCAAGAACCCGACGAACCCAGATCCAAAAACTGAGCAGCAACTTGCAATGGTATTTTTTCATTTACTGGGTATAGTGCACTTTGTCTTGGAAAATGTATACATGGAATAATCTGTATGAAAGACACCTATGTATTTCTGAATTGGGTACAAATTATAGAGTTCAGAAACAGTATATAATTGCACATTTTCAAAGTTGGGAATACTCATACTAGCATGAGAATTATTGGTCATTTTTCATAAAGATTTTTTTTTTTACACAATGTCTTTCATTCAAAGGGAGAAATGCATGAAAGCTCAATTGGTCATAACAGTTGATTTACAAATCTGAATTACCCCAAGTGTCCCGATAAAAACGGTACCTCACTTGTGTGGGTCGGCCTTGTGCCTGCGACAGGAAACGGCGCAAAATGCAACGTGGTCACACCTAAATTTTGCAGTTACAAATTGACCCTTTTTTGGCAAAGTGCCTACCTGTAGTTTTTGCACCCTAGCTCTGCCGACACCTAGGGAAACCTAGCAAACCTATACATTTTTATAAATTAGACACCCAGGGGAATTCAGGATGGGGTGACTCGACTGCCTAACACCAGGTTTTGTTACCCAGAATCCCTTGCAAAGCTAAAATTTTGACAAAAAAAACACATTTTCCTCACATTTCTGTGGTGGAAAGTTCTGGAATCTGCGTGGATCAACAAATTTCCACCCACCCAGCGTTCCCCCAGGTCTCCCGATAAAAACGGTACCTCACTTGTGTGGGTCGGCCTTGTGCCTACGACAGGAAACGGCACAAAATGCAACGTGGTCGCACCTCAATTTCCCAGTGAAATCTTAAGCTCTTTGGACAAAGAGACTACCTTTTGTTTTTGAGCCGTAGCTCAGCCAGCACCTAGGGAAACCTAGCAAACCTATACATTTTTGAAAACTAGACACCCAGGGGAATTCAGGATGGGGTGACTCGTCTGCCTACCCCCAGGTTTTGTTACCCAGAATCCCTTGCAAACCTAAACATTTGACCAAAAAAACACATTTTCCTCACATTTCTGTGGTGAAAAGTTCTGGAATCTGCGTGGATCAACAAATTTCCACCCACCCAGCGTGCCCCCAGGTCTCCCAAAAAAAATGGTACCTCACTTGCGTGGGTAGGCATAGTGGCTGCGACATGAAACAGCGCAAAACGCAGCATGGTCGCACCTCAATTTCCCAGTGAAATTTAGCACGTTTCGGACAAAAAGACTACCTTTTGTTTTTGCGCTGTAGCTCTGCCAGCACCTAGGGAAATCTAGCAAACCTATACATTTTTGAAAACTAGACACCCACGGCAATTCAGGATGGGGTGACTCGTCTGCCTACCCCCAGGTTTTGTTACCCAGAATCCCTTGCAAACCTAAAAATTTGACAAAAAAACACATTTTCCTCACATTTCTGTGGTGGAAAGTTCTGGAATCTGCGTGGATCAACAAATTTCCACCCACCCAGCGTGCCCCCAGGTCTCCCAAAAAAAATGGTACCTCACTTGCGTGGGTAGGCATAGTGGCTGCGACATGAAACAGCGCAAAACGCAGCATGGTCGCACCTCAATTTCCCAGTGAAATTTAGCACGCTTTGGACAAAAAGACTACCTTTTCTTTTTGCGCCGAAGCTCTGCCAGCACCTAGGGAAACCTAGCAAACCTATACATTTTTGAAACTAGACACCCAGGGGAATTCAGGATGGGGTGACTCGTCTGCCTACCCCCAGGTTTTGTTACCCAGAATCACTTGCAAACATAAAAATTTGACAAAAAAACACATTTTCCTCACATTTCTGTGGTGGAAAGTTCTGGAATCTGCGTGGATCAACAAATTTCCACCCACCCAGCGTGCCCCCAGGTCTCCCAAAAAAAATGATACCTCACTTGCGTGGGTAGGCATAGTGGCTGCGACATGAAACAGCGCAAAACGCAGCATGGTCGCACCTCAATTTCCCAGTGAAATTTAGCACGCTTTGGACAAAAAGACTACCTTTTCTTTTTGCGCCGAAGCTCTGCCAGCACCTAGGGAAACCTAGCAAACCTATACATTTTTGAAAACTAGACACCCAGGGGAATTCAGGATGGGGTGAGTCGTCTGCCTACCCCCAGGTTTTGTTACCCAGAATCCCTTGCAAACATAAAAATTTGACCAAAAAACCAAATTTTCCTCACATTTCTGTGGTGGAAAGTTCTGGAATCTGCGTGGATCAACAAATTTCCACCCACCCAGCGTGCCCCCAGGTCTCCCGAAAAAAATGATACCTCACTTGCGTGGGTAGGCATAGTGGCTGCTTCATGAAACAGCGCAAAACGCAGCATGGTCGCACCTCAATTTCCCTGTGAAATTTAGCACGTTTCGGACAAAAAGACTACCTTTTGTTTTTGCGCCGTAGCTCTGCCAGCACCTAGGGAAATCTAGCAAACCTATACATTTTTGAAAACTAGACACCCAGAGCAATTCAGGATGGGGTGACTCGTCTGCCTACCCCCAGGTTTTGTTACCCAGAATCCCTTGCAAACATAAAAATTTGACCAAAAAAAACACATTTTCCTCACATTTCTGTGGTGGAAAGGTCTGGAATCTGCGTGGATCAACAAATTTCCACCCACCCAGCGTGCCCCCAGGTCTCCCGAAAAAAATGGTACCTCACTTGCGTGGGTAGGCATAGTGGCTGCGACATGAAACAGCGCAAAACGCAGCATGGTCGCACCTCAATTTCCCAGTGAAATTTAGCACGTTCTGGACAAAAAGACTACCTTTTGTTTTTGCGCCGTAGCTCTGCCAGCACCTAGGGAAACCTAGCAAACCTATACATTTTTGAAAACTAGACACCCAGGGACATTTAGGATGGGGTGACTCGTCTGCCTACCTCCAGATTTTGTTACCCAGAATCCCTTGCAAACATAAAAATTTGACAAAAAAAACACATTTTCCTCACATTTCTGTGGTGGAAAGTTCTGGAATCTGCGTGGATCAACAAATTTCCACCCACCCAGCGTGCCCCCAGGTCTCCCAAAAAAAATTGGTACCTCACTTGCGTGGGTAGGCATAGTGGCTGCGACATGAAACAGCGCAAAACGCAGCATGGTCGCACCTCAATTTCCCAGTGAAATTTAGCACGTTTCGGACAAAAAGACTACCTTTTGTTTTTGCGCTGTAGCTCTGCCAGCACCTAGGGAAATCTAGCAAACCTATACATTTTTGAAAACTAGACACCCACGGCAATTCAGGATGGGGTGACTCGTCTGCCTACCCCCAGGTTTTGTTACCCAGAATCCCTTGCAAACCTAAAAATGTGACAAAAAAACACATTTTCCTCACATTTCTGTGGTGGAAAGTTCTGGAATCTGCGTGGATCAACAAATTTCCACCCACCCAGCGTGCCCCCAGGTCTCCCAAAAAAAATGGTACCTCACTTGCGTGGGTAGGCATAGTGGCTGCGACATGAAACAGCGCAAAACGCAGCATGGTCGCACCTCAATTTCCCAGTGAAATTTAGCACGCTTTGGACAAAAAGACTACCTTTTCTTTTTGCGCCGAAGCTCTGCCAGCACCTAGGGAAACCTAGCAAACCTATACATTTTTGAAACTAGACACCCAGGGGAATTCAGGATGGGGTGACTCGTCTGCCTACCCCCAGGTTTTGTTACCCAGAATCACTTGCAAACATAAAAATTTGACAAAAAAACACATTTTCCTCACATTTCTGTGGTGGAAAGTTCTGGAATCTGCGTGGATCAACAAATTTCCACCCACCCAGCGTGCCTCCAGGTCTCCCAAAAAAAATGATACCTCACTTGCGTGGGTAGGCATAGTGGCTGCGACATGAAACAGCGCAAAACGCAGCATGGTCGCACCTCAATTTCCCAGTGAAATTTAGCACGCTTTGGACAAAAAGTCTACCTTTTCTTTTTGCGCCGAAGCTCTGCCAGCACCTAGGGAAACCTAGCAAACCTATACATTTTTGAAAACTAGACACCCAGGGACATTTAGGATGGGGTGACTCGTCTGCCTACCTCCAGATTTTGTTACCCAGAATCCCTTGCAAACATAAAAATTTGACAAAAAAAACAAATTTTCCTCACATTTCTGTGGTGGAAAGTTCTGGAATCTGCGTGGATCAACAAATTTCCACCCACCCAGCGTGCCCCCAGGTCTCCCAAAAAAAATGGTACCTCACTTGCGTGGGTAGGCATAGTGGCTGCGACATGAAACAGCGTAAAACGCAGCATGGTCGCACCTCAATTTCCCAGTGAAATTTAGCACGTTTCGGACAAAAAGACTACCTTTTGTTTTTGCGCCGTAGCTCTGCCAGCACCTAGGGAAATCTAGCAAACCTATACATTTTTGAAAACTAGACACCCAGGGCAATTCAGGATGGGGTGACTTGTCTGCCTACCCCCAGGTTTTGTTACCCAGAATCCCTTGCAAACCTAAACATTTGACAAAAAAACACATTTTCCTCACATTTCTGTGGTGGAAAGTTCTGGAATCTGCGTGGATCAACACATTTCCACCCACCCAGCGTGCCCCCAGGTCTCCCGAAAAAAAAGTACCTCACTTGCGTGGGTAGGCATAGTGGCTGCGACATGAAACAGCGCAAAATGCAGCATGGTCGCACCTCAATTTCCCAGTGAAATTTAGCACGCTTTGGACAAAAAGACTACCTTTTCTTTTTGCGCCGAAGCTCTGCCAGCACCTAGGGAAACCTAGCAAACCTATACATTTTTGAAAACTAGACACCCAGGGGAATTCAGGATGGGGTGACTCGTCTGCCTACCCCCAGGTTTTGTTACCCAGAATCCCTTGCAAACATAAAAATGTGACCAAAAAAACACATTTTCCTCACATTTCTGTGGTGGAAAGTTCTGGAATCTGCGTGGATCAACAAATTTCCACCCACCCAGCGTGCCCCCAGGTCTCCCAAAAAAAATGGTACCTCACTTGCGTGGGTAGGCATAGTGGCTGCGACATGAAACAGCGCAAAACGCAGCATGGTCGCACCTCAATTTCCCAGTGAAATTTAGCACGTTTCGGACAAAAAGACTACCTTTTGTTTTTGCGCTGTAGCTCTGCCAGCACCTAGGGAAATCTAGCAAACCTATACATTTTTGAAAACTAGACACCCACGGCAATTCAGGATGGAGTGACTCGTCTGCCTACCCCCAGGTTTTGTTACCCAGAATCCCTTGCAAACCTAAAAATTTGACAAAAAAAACACATTTTCCTCACATTTCTGTGGTGGAAAGTTCTGGAATCTGCGTGGATCAACAAATTTCCACCCACCCAGCGTGCCCCCAGGTCTCCCAAAAAAAATGATACCTCACTTGCGTGGGTAGGCATAGTGGCTGCGACATGAAACAGCGCAAAACGCAGCATGGTCGCACCTCAATTTCCCAGTGAAATTTAGCACGCTTTGGACAAAAAGACTACCTTTTCTTTTTGAGCCGAAGCTCTGCCAGCACCTAGGGAAACCTAGCAAACCTATACATTTTTGAAAACTAGACACCCAGGGGAATTCAGGATGGGGTGAGTCGTCTGCCTACCCCCAGGTTTTGTTACCCAGAATCCCTTGCAAACATAAAAATTTGACCAAAATACCAAATTTTCCTCACATTTCTGTGGTGGAAAGTTCTGGAATCTGCGTGGATCAACAAATTTCCACCCACCCAGCGTGCCCCCAGGTCTCCCGAAAAAAATGATACCTCACTTGCGTGGGTAGGCATAGTGGCTGCTTCATGAAACAGCGCAAAACGCAGCATGGTCGCACCTCAATTTCCCTGTGAAATTTAGCACGTTTCGGACAAAAAGACTACCTTTTGTTTTTGCGCCGTAGCTCTGCCAGCACCTAGGGAAATCTAGCAAACCTATACATTTTTGAAAACTAGACACCCAGAGCAATTCAGGATGGGGTGACTCGTCTGCCTACCCCCAGGTTTTGTTACCCAGAATCCCTTGCAAACATAAAAATTTGACCAAAAAAAACACATTTTCCTCACATTTCTGTGGTGGAAAGGTCTGGAATCTGCGTGGATCAACAAATTTCCACCCACCCAGCGTGCCCCCAGGTCTCCCGAAAAAAATGGTACCTCACTTGCGTGGGTAGGCATAGTGGCTGCGACATGAAACAGCGCAAAACGCAGCATGGTCGCACCTCAATTTCCCAGTGAAATTTAGCACGTTTCGGACAAAAAGACTACCTTTTGTTTTTGCGCCGTAGCTCTGCCAGCACCTAGGGAAATCTAGCAAACCTATACATTTTTGAAAACTAGACACCCAGGGCAATCCAGGATGGGGTGACTTGTCTGCCTACCCCCAGGTTTTGTTACCCAGAATCCCTTGCAAACCTAAAAATTTGACAAAAAAACACATTTTCCTCACATTTCTGTGGTGGAAAGTTCTGGAATCTGCGTGGATCAACAAATTTCCACCCACCCAGCGTGCCCCCAGGTCTCCCAAAAAAAATGGTACCTCACTTGCGTGGGTAGGCATAGTGGCTGCGACATGAAACAGCGCAAAACGCAGCATGGTCGCACCTCAATTTCCCAGTGAAATTTAGCACGCTTTGGACAAAAAGACTACCTTTTCTTTTTGCGCCGAAGCTCTGCCAGCACCTAGGGAAACCTAGCAAACCTATACATTTTTGAAAACTAGACACCCAGGGGAATTCAGGATGGGGTGACTCGTCTGCCTACCCCCAGGTTTTGTTACCCAGAATCCCTTGCAAACATAAAAATTTGACAAACAAAACACATTTTCCTCACATTTCTGTGGTGGAAAGTTCTGGAATCTGCGTGGATCAACAAATTTCCACCCACCCAGCGTGCCCCCAGGTCTCCCGAAAAAATGGTACCTCACTTGCGTGGGTAGGCATAGTGGCTGCGACATGAAACAGCGCAAAACGCAGCATGGTCGCACCTCAATTTCCCAGTGAAATTTAGCACGCTTTGGACAAAAAGACTACCTTTTCTTTTTGCGCCAAAGCTCTGCCAGCACCTAGGGAAACCTAGCAAACCTATACATTTTTGAAAACTAGACACCCAGGGGAATTCAGGATGGGGTGACTCGTCTGCCTACCCCCAGGTTTTGTTACCCAGAATCCCTTGCAAACATAACAATTTGACCAAAAAAACACATTTTCCTCACATTTCTGTGGTGGAAAGTTCTGGAATCTGCGTGGAACAACAAATTTCCACCCACCCAGTGTGCCCCCAGGTCTCCCGAAAAAAATGGTACCTCACTTGCGTGGGTAGGCATAGTGGCTGCGACATGAAACAGCGCAAAACGCAGCATGGTCGCACCTCAATTTCCCAGTGAAATTTAGCACGTTTCGGACAAAAAGACTACCTTTTGTTTTTGCGCCGTAGCTCTGCCAACACGTAGGGAAATCTAACAAACCTATACATTTTTGAAAACTAGACACCCAGGGCACTTCAGGATGGGGTGACTCGTCTGCCTACCCCCAGGTTTTGTCATCCAGAATCCCTTGCAAACATAAAAATGTGACCAAAAAAAACACATTTTCCTCACATTTCTGTGGTGGAAAGTTCTGGAATCTGCGTGGATCAACAAATTTCCACCCACCCAGCGTGCCCCCAGGTCTCCCGAAAAAAATGGTACCTCACTTGCGTGGGTAGGCATAGTGGCTGCTACATGAAACACCGCAAAACGCAGCATGGTCGCACCTCAATTTCCCTGTGAAATTTAGCAAGTTTCGGACAAAAAGACTACCTTTTGTTTTTGCGCCGTAGCTCTGCCAGCACCTAGGGAAATCTAGCAAACCTATACATTTTTGAAAACTAGACACCCAGGGCAATTCAGGATGGGGTGACTCGTCTGCCTACCCCCAGGTTTTGTTACCCAGAATCCCTTGCAAACATAAAACTTTGACCAAAAAAAACACATTTTCCTCACATTTCTGTGGTCGAAAGTTCTGGAATCTGCGTGGATCAACAAATTTCCACCCACCCAGCGTGCCCCCAGGTCTCCCAAAAAAAATGGTACCTCACTTGCGTGGGTAGGCATAGTGGCTGCAACATGAAACAGCGCAAAATGCAGCGTGGTCGCACCTCAATTTCCCAGTGGAATTTAGCACGTTCTGGACAAAAAGACTACCTTTTGTTTTTGCGCCGTAGCTCTGCCAGCACCTATGGAAACCTAGCAAACCTATACATTTTTGAAAACTAGACACCCAGGGAAATCTAGGATGGGGTGACTTGTCTGCCTACCTCCAGATTTTGTTACCCAGAATCCCATGCAAACATAAAAATTTGACCAAAAAAACACATTTTCCTCACATTTCTGTGGTGGAAAGTTCTGGAATCTGTGTGGATCAACAAATTTCCACCCACCCAGCGTGCCCCCAGGTCTCCCAAAAAAAATGGTACCTCACTTGCGTGGGTAGGCATAGTGGCTGTGACATAAAACAGCGCAAAACGCAGCATGGTCGCACCTCAATTTCCCAGTGAAATTTAGCACGCTTTGGACAAAAAGACTACCTTTTCTTTTTGCGCCGAAGCTCTGCCAGCACCTAGGGAAACCTAGCAAACCTATACATTTTTGAAAACTAGACACCCAGGGGAATTCAGGATGGGGTGACTCGTCTGCCTACCCCCAGGTTTTGTTACCCAGAATCCCTTGCAAACATAAACATTTGACAAAAAAACAAATTTTCCTCACATTTCTGTGGTGGAAAGTTCTGGAATCTGCGTGGATCAACAAATTTCCACCCACCCAGCGTGCCCCCAGGTCTCCCGAAAAAAATGGTACCTCACTTGCGATGGTAGGCATAGTGGCTGCGACATGAAACAGCGCAAAACGCAGCATGGTCGCACCTCAATTTCCCAGTGAAATTTAGCACGCTTTGGACAAAAAGACTACCTTTTCTTAATGCGCCGAAGCTCTGCCAGCATCTAGGGAAACCTAGCAAACCTATACATTTTTGAAAACTAGACACCCAGGGGAATTCAGGATGGGGTGACTCGTCTGCCTACCCCCAGGTTTTGTTACCCAGAATCCCTTGCAAACATACAAATTTGACAAAAAAAACACATTTTCCTCAGATTTCTGTGGTGGAAAGTTCTGGAATCTGCGTGGATCCACAAAATTCCACCCACCCAGCGTGCCCCCAGGTCTCTTGAAAAAAATGGTACCTCACTTGCGTGGATGGACATAGTGGCTGCAACAGGAAACGGTTCAAATCGTACGGTGGTGAATTTACATTACCTTATTGCAAAACTACCTTGATTTTGGGGGGGGGCATCTGAGTTTGTAGCCCGGGGCTCGGTGGTATTCTTTGCAAAGTAGCAAACCCAAACAGTTCTAAAAACTAGACACCCGGGAGAGTCCAGGGAGGTATGGCATGCGTGGGTCCCCAATGTTTTCTTACCCAGAACTCCTTGCAAACCTTAAAATTAGGTAAAAATAGCACTTTTCCAAACTTTTTGGCGTGGGATCGCCGTGCCGGCAAAAAAGTCCTACCACCCTGCGTTCCCCTTGTTCTCCCGAGTAAAAGGATACCTCACTTGTGTGGGTGCCCCAAAGGAGAACACGCCAAAAATGAATTTTGAAAAAAGTAGTTTTTAGTCATATTTAAGTTTTACAAATTAAGCCCCCCAGCCTGAGTCACATGCCTTTGGCCCACCCACACAAGTGAGGTATCATTTTACTCGGGAGAACAAGGGAAACGCTGGGTGGTAGGACATTTGTGCCGGCAGCGAGATCCCACCCAAAAAAGTACGGAAAAGTGGGTTTTTTGACCAAAATTTCAGGTTTGCAGGGGTTTCTGGGTAGGAAAACATTGGGGGACCCACGCATGCCATACCTCCCTGGACTCCCCCGGGTGTCTAGTTCTCAGAACTGTTTGGGTTTGGTAGTTTCCAAAGATGCCCGCCAAGCCCAGGGCCAAAAGCTCAGGTGACCCCCTCAAAAAATAAGATTATTTGGCTAAAGGTAATGTTTTGGTCTCCACAGTATGAATTGGGCCTTTTCCTAAAGCAGCCACTATGCCTACCCACGCAAGTGAGGTACCATTTTTATCAGGAGACCTTGGGGAACGCTGGGTGGGAGGTAATTTGTGTGAGCCCAGTGATGCCATGCTTTCCCACACTAAAACGTGTGAAAAAACTGATTTTTTTCCAAGCAAAAAATGAGGTTTGCAAGGGATTCTGGGTAAAGGAACGTTGGAGGATCCACGCAAGACATACCTCCTTGGAAGCCCCCGGGTGTCTACTTTTCAGAAATGTGTGGGTTTGGGATAGGTTTCCCTAGATGGCTGTCTCGCACGGGGCCAAAAACCCAGGTAACCCCTCTTGCAAAAGCTGGTGAACTTAACATTTTCACCATTGTTAAATTCACCAGCTTTTGCAAGAGGGGTTACCTGGGTTTCTGGCCCCGTGCGAGACAGCCATCTATGGAAACCTACCAAACCCACACATTTCTGAAAAGTAGACACCCGGGGGCTTCCAAGGAGGTATGGCTTGCGTGGATCCTCCAACGTTCCTTTACCCAGAATCCCTTGCAAACCTCAATTTTAGCAGAAAAAAAACAATTTTTTCACACGTTGTAGTCTGGGAAAGCGTGGCATCACTGGGCTCACACAAATTACCTCCCACCCAGCGTTCCCCCAGGTCTCCCGATAAAAACGGTACCTCACTTGCGTGGGTAGCCATAGTGGCTGCAACAGGAAAAGGTCCAAATCGTACGGTGGTGAATTTAAAATACCCTGAAGCAATATAACTTTGATTGGGGGTGGGGGGGCACCTGAGTTTTTGGCCCGGGGCTGGGTGGTATTCTTTGGAAAGTAGCAAACCCAAACAGTTCTGAAAACTAGACACCCGGGAGAGTCCAGGGAGGTATGGCATGCGTGGGTCCCCCAATGTTTTCCTACCCAGAACTCCTTGCAAACCTTAAAATTAGGTAAAAATAGCACTTTTCCAAACTTTTTGGCGTGGGATCGCCGTGCCGGCAAAAGTGTCCTACCACCCTGCGTTCCTCTTGTTCTCCCGAGTAAAAGGATACCACACCTTAACAGAGTTACTCAAAAGTCAAACATTCAAGCATGGCTATCTATTCCTCAAAGACACACACATACAGGTTGGATTTGGCACGAGGGCGAGTGATGGTTCAGTCAATTAAAATTGTATTAACAAGATATTTCCAAAAGATGAAATGCTCTGTCAATAAATAAATGCATAAAAACTGAACCAGTGAATCACAACTCGTGAGCTGTAAAGCCACGACAAGGCACCAACCGTTTTACAGGCCATTCACGCACCTTTCATACCTGATACAAACCAGACCATTGACACCATCCGAATGGAAAAGCAACACATAACAACAATCACAATAAGGGACAAGGTACACCCTACTGCAGAAAGAGAAAAAAAACAATTATTACTGCACACCCATCTAATCCGTAAGCACACACACATACTGGTTGGATTTGGCACGAGGGTGAGTGATGATTCAGTACATACAATTGTATACGCAAGTAATTTCACAAAAATGAAATACACTGTGTATAATTGAAAGTATGATAAACTGAACCACTGACTCACAGCTCGTGAGCTGTAAAGCCACGTCAAGGCACCAACCTCTTTACAGGCCATTCATACACCTTTCGTACGCGTGACACATACAAAACATTCACACCGCCAGCCGCGGACCCATCACATTCCAACACTCACACCAGCAAACAGCACCATTCAAGGGCCCATCACTTTCACACGCCCACATTTCTGACACTGCAACTACACAAAATGATGGACTGTGTGGAGTGTCACTCAACTAGCAGTGTGTGTAGTGACCAACAGAAAGTAACTACTCACACACCGCCTGCCGAGCGCCAGTCCACCCACACCACCATCCAAGCACCAGACCATGCACACCGCCAGCCAAACACCACTCAGCGCACACCGACAGCCAAGTACCACTCCACGCATACCACCAGCCAAGCATCACTCCACGCACACCACCAGCCAAGCGCCACTCCACAAACACAACACCAGCCAAGCACCACTCCGTGCACAGACAGCCAAGTACCACTCCACGCACACCGTCCAGCCAAGCGCCACTCCACACACACCGCCAGCCAAACACCACTCCACACACACCGCCAGCCAAGCACCACTCCGTGCACAGACAGCCAAGTACCACTCCATGCACACCACCAGCCAAGCGCCCCTCCACACACACCACCAGCCAAGCGCCACTCCACAAACACAACACCAGCCAAGCACCACTCCGTGCACAGACAGCCAAGTACCACTCCACGCACACCACCAGCCAAGCGCCACTCCACACACACGACCAGCCAAGCGCCACTCAACACACACCACCAGCCAAGCACAACTCCACACACACCGCCAGCAAGCACCACTCCACGAACACCACCAGCCAAAGACAAATCCAAACACAACACCAGGCAAGCGCAAGAGCACGCACACCGCCAACCAAACACCAGACCACGCACACCGCCAGTCAAGCACCAGTCCGCAGACACCGCCAGACAAGCACCAGTCCACAGACACCGGCAGCCAAGCGCCAAACCATGCACACAGTCAGACAATGGACACTACACGCAAACCAACATCATACTTTAGTTTTTTTTTTAAATAAAAGAGAAACAAAAACAAATTGCAAATTGATACAAATCTACTAACTCGACAACTAAATCTAAAACGACTACACAAATACAAACTTTGAAACTGAACAATAACTTTTACAGAATAAAGACCAACCAGTTCACTTTACCACTCATTGATACTCCCAAAAATTATTTTGCGTGTGGTACAATCTAAAACAAGCAGGTACACACAGCCCGGGGTTTGAAGGGCAGTCGGGGCAGTACATGCGAACCTCCTTCCGCAAACCTCTTCGCCAACAGACTCTACATCTCCGACTGGGAAAGTCTTTTGAGGTTATAGGAGGAATTGTATCAGGAAAGTGGCGATCTTTTAATCTGGCAACATCCTCCACCACTCCAACTCTAGGAACACTTGCCTGTTCCACTAAAACAAGGCTGCCTATTACAGACTCCTGAAACTTTACAAAAGTCTTCTTTGACTGGGGACAAGATTTCTGGAACACAATAAAAGCATTAAAGGTTGCCAAGTGGAAAAGATGGATAGCCAACTTCTTGTACCAAATGTAAGCCTTACGAAGAGCAGCATACGGTTCCAACCTCTGATCAACTCTGTCAACACCACCCATGTACTTATTGTAGTCCAGTATGCACACAGGTTTGTGCACTTCTGCAACCTGACCCCAAACAGTCCGCGGTTCAGTGCTTTCATCATGTATTGTAGTCAACATGTAGACATCTCTCCTGTCTGTAAACTTCACAGCTAGAAGCTCCTCACAACGCAATGCACTGCACTGTCCCCGAGCAAGCTTTCGACAAACAAGTTCTTTTGGGAAACCTTTACGGTTTGAGCGGATTGTGCCACAAGCAACAGTGTCCAATTCCCTGAACAACCGCACACCAGTGTAGAAGTTATCGACATACAAATGATGGCCTTTGTTAAACAATCCACAACCAAGTTCCCACACAATTTTCTCAGTCACTCCAAAAGTCGACGGACAACCAGGGGGGTTAATCCTGGATTCGTTACCAGTGTACACCCTGAAATTAGAGACATATCCAGTCTCACTGTCACACAGCATATACAGTTTGATTCCATAGCGTGCCCTCTTACTAGGAATGTATTGCCGAAATACCAAGCGGCCCTTGAACAACAGCAAAGACTCATCCACTGCAATTTCTTTCCCAGGATAAAAGATCTCAGAAAATCGATCAACCGAATGATCAATGACAGGCCGAATCTTGAAAAGACGGTCACAATCAGGGTGATCTCGTGGCAAAGCAAGACTATTGTCAACAAAATGCATCATCCGCAGCAGAAGCAAATACCTATCACGACTCATGACTGCTGGAAATATAGCTGTTGCCATCAAGGGACTGGTAGTCCAATATGAAGCCATTGATGGTTTCCTAAGCAAGCCCATCAAAAGAGTTAAACCCAAAAACTTTTTCATCTCCTCCAAATTGGTGGGAGTCCACCGGGTAGCTCTAGCGTGGGGCTTAAGGCTGGCACTGTTCACCCTCAAAACATTTTCAGCATACAAATTAGTCTGCTCTACAATCTCTGCCAAAAACACATCATCCATAAACAACTTGAAAAAATCAATAGGCAAAAAGTTTTCAGTGTTCACCCTACACCCTGGAACACCAGTAAATTCAGGCAATGCCGGCTGCACCATGCCTGGTGCAACCCAGAGGTCAGAACTTTCATCGTCAAGTCTTGCAGCCGCAGGCCGCCGCCCAGCTGCCTCTTGTCTCACTACACCAACTGGAAGTCTAGCAGCCCCAGGCTGCAGCCCAGATGTCTCTTGCCGCACAATTGGCACATCAATGTCCTCCGCAACCACAGGCACAACAATGTCCTCCCAAACCGTAAACACAGCAATGTCCTCCGCAACCACAGGCACATCATCCACACCAAAAGTAGCTTCATCAGCACTCAAAGTGTCTTCATCATCAGATGAAGCCATGTGTAGAGAAAACTCACTACCTGAATCTTCACCTCCCACCTCTGGCTCAGAATCAGAGTCAGACTCTGGACCATGGTCAGAGGAAGAATCAAAAAGCATTCCAAGAACTTGCTGAGCAGTAATCCGGCGGCTAGCCATTATCCTTACAAATAAAGGAGTCTGCACAAACAACTCAACAACCCCAACACTGCGCAAAGTAAGATAAAAATGTAAGACTTTTTCACACAAATAATTTTTAGAAAAAATAAACAATTCACTTACAAGACACAACTACACTCACCAGCACCTACTCTGCAAAGACACAGCAAATAGGCAACGACATCCCACTAGAAAGAAGAAAAAAAAACTTACATCTACAGAAGGACACATCAAAAACAAATGCAAAACATGTTTTACAATCACAACAAACAGCAACAAAACATACTCGTATTACTACACACTTTGCAAAATAAACAATTACATTACAATTGAACAAAAAAAAGGTCTCTTACAAAACACGTGCAACTACAGAAACAGCAGAACAACAGAACCACCAGTAACAGAACCGCACACTGCAACAATCTAAAGAGAAAAAAAACCAATACACATTAGAAGAACAAAAACACACATTACAACAGGCTATGTCACAGGGTATGTCACAAATGGGGTGTCTGTCCCCAAGGGGGGAAGATTATAAATCATTATAAACGTGGGCCCCCTGGAAGCAACCCTACGGAGGGCAGAGAGGCCAAATAAAGACACGGCAGAACATACTGAAAACAAATGGGCCCAAGGAAGCAACCCTTGGCCAAGGGGTCGCTCCCTATAAAAAAAAATAACCCTGGAGTCTAGTGGGCTTTTCTATTTCCCCCCCCTGGGGCAGAAAAGTCTAAAAAAATATTAGGGCCACTAGGAAGCGACCCTTCCCCAAGGGGTCGCTTCCTTTATAAATAAAAAACAATCCCTGGTGTATAGTGGGCTTTTCTGCCCCCCCTGGGTGCAGATCGGCCAAACAAAACGGCCGATCTGCCCCAGGGGGGGCAGAAAAGTCTGAAACATTATTTGGCCCCAAAAGGAAGCGACCCTTGCCCAAGGGGTCGCTTCCTCGACAAATAAATATGCCCAAAAACAATCCCTGGTGTCTAGTGGGCTTTTCTGCCCCCCCCTGGGAGCAGATCGGCCAAACAAAACGGCCGATCTGCCCCAGGGGGGGCAGAAAAGTCTAAAACATTATTTGGCCCCCTAAGGAAGCGACCCTTGCCCAAGGGGTCGCTTCCTGCACAAAAAAAACCAAACACAAGCAATCCCTGGTGTCTAGTGGGGCATTCCTGGTGCACGATCGCGACGCTGTGCGCGATCGTGCACCAGGAATGCCGTGCATTGGGACATCAGGGGAGAGGAAACGCAGTTTCCGATGCCTCTAGGCACCGAAAAACGGCCCCCCCGCCCCACCGGAGCAGCAAACACGCACCTCTTTGCTGGACGCGCTGGAAACAAATGGCTTCCAGCGCGTCCAGCGCTTCCTGATGACGTCGGCGCGCGCTGTGCGCGCTGACATCACCAGGAAGCGTGGGGGGGCCAGGGGGTGGCAGCGGAAAGTCTTCCGCTGCCACCCCTGGAAAAAAAAAAAGATCGCTGCACGGGGGGGGGGGGGGGGGGGGAGCGCTCCCCCCCAGGGCTGTACTGATGACGGAGCGGTTCCGTCATCAGCACAGCCCAACCGATGCTGATGACGGAACCGCTCCGTCATCAGCATCGAAGGGGTTAAGGAGTTATTTCAAGCAACAGATTTTAGCCCCTTCGCTGCTTCTGTCGACCAACGGCAGTCACGAGCACTACCTCCGTAGTGCTGCGCACGTCCGTTGGCTGACGCGGCCCGCCCACTCCGCTAAACTGCAGCACCGCGGCCGAATTGCTGC
Organism: Lissotriton helveticus; assembly: GCF_964261635.1. NCBI lineage: Eukaryota > Metazoa > Chordata > Amphibia > Caudata > Salamandridae > Lissotriton > Lissotriton helveticus. The sequence goes on along the minus strand of NC_136057.1, from coordinate 339,513,686 downwards.
CACGGTTAAATATGCCTCTCTGCCTGACTGGTAGCCAGTCTAATGGTTTCAGCAGTGAGCCAGAGACTGAAGGAAGGTTGAATACAAGTGTGGCTGCCGTTTTTTGCACTACTTGTAATTTGTTCGTAAGAGTCGCATTGGCTGGTGCCTGTAGTGTATTATCATAGTCCAGTCTGCTGATTATTAGAGCTTGGACTTGCATTCTTCTTGCTGAAATTGGGATAGACAAAGGCTGTCCTCAGTAGGTGCATAGTATGAAAGCAGATATCTGTAGTCGCCAGGATCTGCTCTTTCATAGATAATGCTTGATCTGTTTTTACACCAAGATTTTACACTGGCTGTCTAGGGGTTGGAACTGCGCCCAGTCAGGAGGTCGCCACTCGAGTTGATCGGCCTTCCTAAACAGCACAATAAATTGTACACAGTTAGTTGTCGTCCACCCTGAAATGGCTAACATTCCCTTGGCAAAACGATCTTTTGTTTTAGCCAGATCTTTATCGAAAGAAAAGGTCAGCTGTGTGTCATCTGTATATATTATTTCAAAACGAAAGGGGGGGCCACATATATGTTGAACAATGTAGGGCTCAAACATGAGCCCTGCAGTACTCCCTTATCGATTCATATAGTGTGGGATTTAAAGGAGCTCAGAGCAATGATTTAGGTTCTATTTCCAAAAGTTTTATAACCATTTGAGAGCCATCCTAGGAATTCCTACCTCCTGCTGTCACTGCAACAGCCTTGAGTGTGATACTGTTTACAGCTGCAGACAAATCCAGCAGCACTAACATAGATGGGACACCAGCATTAAGAAAGAGTTGAGTAAAGGGCAGCTAGGAGTGCTGATCTAAACCCTGATTGCGAAGGGTTCAGAATGTGGTTCACCTCAAGATAGGCTGCCAGTTGTTTGTTAATTAAGCCTTCTAATTGCTTCCCATTAAGTGGCAACAATGAGATAGGAAGGTAAATAGGTACATTTTTGGGGCCCATATTGGCTTTCTTTTGAATGGGTAGAACTTGTGCAGATTTCCACTTTAAGGTGGTAGTGCCTGATTCCACTGTTGAATTAAACAGTACCTGAACTGAAGGAGCAAGCTGTAAGTAAGGCAGTTATCCTAGGAGGGCATGGGTCTAAAGGGGATATGTATTCTGCCTTTTCTAATTACATCTGAACCTGCTCTAGAGAGAATGGTTCATGCTTTGCTAGGCCAAAATGATACTTGGCATGGCTGAATGAATCCACGCATTATCAGTGCATTCATCTGCAGGATAGAAAAATTATCATATATCTGTTATATTTTGTCCTCGAAGTCTGCAAGGGATTCACTATTCTTATGAGGCGACAGTTAATTGGGTGCATGGAGTGGGGATTAACACATTGTTTAAGACTTTAAATAGCACTTTTGAAGAGTACCTGCCTGTTCAATTTGCTTAGTAATGTAACTCTTTCAAGCAGATTTGATATTTCGCTGATATCTAGAGAAGGAAACTTTATAAATATCTTTGTCCTCTGAATAGTTGGTCCTTCAACATAATCTCTCTAGTTTTTTGCCAGCAGATTTTGCTTGCCGTAGCTCAGTAGTGTACCAAGGAGCATGTGGTATTTGTTTGGTGTTGTCGCTCGTTTTCAGCAGCGCAATAGTGTCAAATGTCGCTATTAAAGCCTTATATAATCAGTTATAGCCCAATTAACATCCAAGTCATTGGATCATATAACAGGTTTGAAAATTCCTGAAATAGAATCCGGCGAAACCCGATGCCATGGTCTTCCTGCTATCTTGTTGTCGGACTTAGTTTTATCAGTTTTGTTTAGTTATGGGAAACTGAAAAAGGTCCAGAGCTCCTCGCAGGCTGCTGTTTGCTGCTGCCCCTTAATCCCTCATTGCTCTTTTAGAGTTTGGATATAATACAAAGGGGGTATGTGGCAGAGAATGAGACACCTGGATCATATGACGGAGCAGATACAGGACCACTGGATTAAACAATGATGCCATTCACTCACAACATGCAAAGGACCCTTGGGATGCCCACTCCTGCAGACTGGAGAAGGATGAACCCTGTGAGGTGAATGAACCCTTTTTGTCTGATGTGGCAGGCAGCTCGACATCTTCCTTGTCCCGAGACCCGCCTGGAAACTTAACATGGCACCCAGTATTTAATAGGACCTGGGTGGATGGAGGATGAAGACTCTCCTGGCCCTCACTTGTGTTGTCTTATACCTGGCCACACGCGCTGGCTACATCAGGATGGTCTGGGGAGAGGCACAGTGCCTCTGCTTTACAAACTTTCATCTCTACTAAACTTCGCTAGACCTGCTTGGCCATAGTAGGTACCTGACTTTTATCAGGAAGTCATGTAAGCAAAATTGGAACAAATGGAGACGGATCTTTGGTTGAACTTTCCAACCCTGACTATTTTGCAGTCTGTAGTCTTCAACATGTAACTATGATAATGTTCATTGTTGTGATGAGCTACTGTCTCATGTGATTGAATCTGTGCTTATATAAACTGCTTGCATGCAGTAAAAACTATACTTTTGTATAGAGCTACCCATTAGGTCATGTTCGCGGTATATAAAACTGCAAAATAACGCAGGAATTATCCAACAACTTAATAAACCTACGTAATGACTTTAGCAACTTGAGGATCCATGAGAAAATCTTTTTAAAGGTTGCTCACTGAACAGCAGTGACAAAACCTGAGACAACACTAGGAGTCACTGCCACCATGGCAGAGACAATAGCAGCAACTACTGTACAATCACCACCACTACAGCAGCAAATCAGGGGGCCCAACAGCAACACCTGCTAGCACAGTGGGGACCACCGCTGTAATGACAAACAGGGGCACTGTAGGTGACCAGAGCTGCCACCATACTATTAACCAACACTATAACAACTACAGGGATCAGTCACATCAACCACAGCTGCCACCATATCAATGGCAGTCACTAAAGCTTCTGCCACAGTAGGGATAAAAGTAGCAGCAAGAAGAGCCAAAATAGCTGCGACTACAACCGCAGTAACAAAAACAGTTGCAGTAGTAGTTGCAAGCACAAAAAGGACCACGGCCGTGGCAACACCTTCCACATCAGTTGTATAGTCACAGGAGGGACAACTGTAGTAACCACAGATACCACAACAGACAGTAGCAGGAGGTACCAGTACTGGGACCACACCTGCCTTCACTGTTGTAACACCATCCGCCACAACGACAACACCAAGAACCGCAGGTGTAACCACAGCATGGACTGTAGCAGCAACCACATATATTACCACAGAAGCAATAACAGCTGAAATGACTACATGAACCATCCTGATGAACTGCTGAAAAATATCTCTGATTCACCAAAAATCCAAAACGTGCACAGGCCAAAAGCCCCGAAAGACCATACAGTCCATGAAGCAAGGCAGTTTAATTTATCACCCAGATATTTCGCTCCTGTAGATTTCGTCAAGCTTGCCGGTTAGTACCCCAAACATGTGAGCTCCTCAACTCCTGACAATGATGAGAGCATATAATACACTATGAGCATCTCATGGATAGAGGTCTGTGAGTAGCATCTTCAGCAACAAATGATTCTCTCAACTCTGCAAGGTGCAGAAACTCGCATAAATGGTGCCTTGGTAAGAGTTAACCTGTTAGGCTTCCATGACTCCCGTGAGCAAAGCCCTGGGTAGAACAAGGCCCTCAAGCAGAGGGTTGTAATAATGGGAAGTCTGAATGAGTGGTATTCCAAGAGCAAACTGAGACCTTCTCCCTCTGATTACCATTCTAGTATCTTACTTCTCCTGGGAGGCCATTTCCGTGAAACGACATCAAAAGTTAGCTTTTCTCAGGGCAGCACCTAAAATCAACAGTACAATTCATTCTTTGCGCGCAGGACTCAGCCTCTGTGGAGTTCAGAAAGGACCCCTGCAGATGTTTGCTGACAAAAGCTAATCGCTGTGGTGGTGCTGAGTGGCGCTGTGGTGGTGCCCCTGAGTGACGCTGTGGTGGTGCCCCTGAGTGACGCTGTGGTGGTGCCCCTGAGTGACGCTGTGGTGGTGCCCCTGAGTGACGCTGTGGTGGTGCCCCTGAGTGACGCTGTGGTGGTGCCCCTGAGTGACGCTGTGGTGGTGCCCCTGAGTGACGCTGTGGTGGTGCCCCTGAGTGACGCTGTGGTGGTGCCCCTGAGTGACGCTGTGGTGGTGCCCCTGAGTGATGCTGTGGTGGTGCCTCTGAGTGACGCTGTGGTGGTGCCCCTGAATGATGCTGTGGTGGCGCTGAGTGATGCCGCGGTAGTGCATAGTGATGCTGTGTGTTTATTTTAATTTAATCACCTGATGCATTCTGGTAGCTGAAGTCCAGGTTCAGATTACTTGATGCAACTGAATTAACACAGCGACAGTGATGACTTGTAAAAGAAAAGTGCAACGGCGCCGCGTGTCCGAGGGAGGAAGGACAGACATGGCGGCCAGCAGAGTGGAGTCGAAGGGACCAGCATGCGAGACACGCTCTGTGGTGGGGGAGGGGCGTTGAAGAGCAAATAAAGCTGAAATAAATAAAGCATGTTTGGATGTGAGGGCGAACTGGCTGGGGTGGAAGGGGGAATGAGGTGAAAATGAAAACACACTGTTGAATGCTGAAAGCAACAAGATTACCAGTCCATTTCTAGTGTAAAGATATACATACAAAATAAAAGCACGATGCCTTTGAAGAACCAGCTGCGAGACGCGCTCTGTGTCGCGGGGAGGGGGAAGGAGTTTAAGCGCAAGCATAACAGAGAGGCGGAGAGGGGCACACGCGCTTGGGAGAGCGAGAGGAAAGCCAGATGGAACCTCTGCTCGTAACCGTGCGCGTAACCGCACACTGTATGCCACACAAAAAGCTGTGGTCGGCTTTTTAAAGCCCACTCACTAAATGTCTCGCCAGAGCAGCGCATGCATTGGCTCAGGCGAGACCTAAAAAATTAATCCAGATGCGAGGGAAATGACACAGCTAGCTCGCTGACGTCACAGCAAAATCAAATGAAAGCAGACTTCACTAATGGTGCGATCTGCTTTGGCTTTTGCTCTGTGCCAGGGGACATAACTCTCCCATGTCCTCTTTCCTGCACTTTCTATGCGAGTTGATCCCTGCTGGGGCAGTCACACTATTTTTGATTAGTTTGAAGGGGGAACAGGCCCCTGGGCATTGACCTGTGCTTTCCTCTGGGCAAAGAGTGCTTATGGATGGATGGATGGATGGTTACCTCAGGTTGCATCCATGATAACTTTCAGCACAGGGCAATGGGTCAGCCACTTCCGACATAATCACTGTTGCCTGCCCCATATGTGACTTTCAGTATTTTTCAGATCCACCTGAAAATGAGAGTGCTTTAGTGCCAGGACTGGCTGTCTATTCCTTCAGTTTTCCATTTGTTCCTCGAATTTCTGTCCTCTGTTTTTTATTTTCAATATTTTTAGAGCATAATGCGGCTCCCAGATATGCTAACAGGCTGCTTGCTTGCTGCTTATTTCATCTGCAGTGTGCCACACCCAGCAAGGCCACAGCCTCCATTCCAGGCCACTGCCGTGGGGTGGTATTGTCCATAGTGTCACTGCTTTACCATTCCAAGATGCCAACCATTTGGTTATAAATGTGGCGGCTAAGCTGGAACTTCAAAACAGAACAATGCCATGCATGATAAAATTGCAAGACAGCCTCCTGCTGCTATGTGTAATTTTATTTGTTATAGAAGCATATGCCTGCCATGGTTAGACGGCAGCATGTTTTCTTTTTTTATCTTGCTTATGGTGTTGAGTTTGTGGTTATGTAAGCCAGTGAATACAAGAATAAGTCAGAGAGTGGCTGAATGGACACGAGTTGTACGCAGAGTGGCAGAGTCCATCCATGTATGATAACCGTTCATTATTTAACCACTTGGATGCTAGGCATCTTGCGCCGCTTCAATGTAATTTCCATTTAAATCAATGGAAACTCCATGACGAGTTACCCTTGTCATTAGCACTGAAGGGGTTAATAAGGCTCTTTCATTTGAAAGCCGGCCCTGTTGGCATTGGCAGTGCTTCCTAAATACGCAAGAGACATTACTTTAAAGTAGTCATTGTTGTTGCTAGTTAGAATCGAACATGGATTGCTGTACAAGACTAGATGCATTGAGTTTGGTCTGCTCATTACTGCTCGATCGTGGGCGCTAGGCCCACATGCTGTGGAAATGACGAACACCAACACAGTAATTATCTTTACTAGCAACGGCCACGAGCACATGCACTCGGGCTCCTTTATTGGCAGGGTCACCTAACTAGTGACACCTGTGTGGGGTGGGTATATGGGCCAGCCCTCGAGGGAGTGGCTGGCGAAACACTAGTCTGTGTCCAGCAGGACACACAATGACCAGATGCGCATGGAAGCGCTGCAGGTGAAATGTGTGTCTTTGAATCCCTTACACACATCTGCGCCAGGGAAAAGCCTTGCATATTAAAGTGCTGTCTCTTTTGGCCAAGCAAGCGAACAGAAAAAACACACAGAGGCTGTTTAGCTCAGTGAAATGATGACTGCATAGAACAGTGCTTACGTGCCTGCCTTGCTTTTTATTTGATTTCCCTTCTCCCCAGAATCTTTTTTATTTTGTTGTAGTTTTTTTAATGAATTGAATTGCTGCTGTTATTTGGTATTTCATTTATTTAAGAGATGTTTATAAAGCACAGCTATCACTCTGTAAGGCGTCTCTTGCCGCTGAATAGCTTAGCGATGAAGAACGGATAAAGTGCAATAGTTAGATGGAGCAAATTCAGGTTATTAAGGATTCCTACATTTTATTAGCTGTTGGATTTATGTCCTGTAGATCAAAGACGTGACAACAGAAAGCGTATTTCATAAACTGAACTAAACAGTGGCATCATGTCTATTCATCTACCACCCTCTGCGCCTGGACCCCGGTCAGCACCGAAGACACCACCCGCACGATGAACACCATCCACTCTGGATCACCAACAGACCCCTGCCCCCACCACGTCTTCAACAAGGCCGACTCCATCATCGCACCCCAACTCCGGGACATCATCAACACCTCCTTCAACACTGCCACCTTCCCGGAGATCTAGAAGCACGCCGAGCTCAGCGCCCTCCTGAAGAAACCAACAGCAGACCCCACCGTCCTCAAGACCTATCGCCCCATCTCGCTCCTCCCTTTTCCTGCCAAAGTCATCGAGAAGACAGTCAACAGACAGCTTGCCGCCTTCCTCAAGACGAACGGATCCCTCGACCCCTCGCAGTCCGGTTTCCGAGCCAACCACAGCACCGAGACCGCCCTCATCGCAGCCACTGATGACATCAGATCCTTGCTCGACAACGGGGAAACAGCGGCCCTCATCCTCCTGGACCTCTCTGCAGCGTTCGACACTGTCTGCCACCGTACCCTAGTGCAGCGCCTCAGCAACATCGGAGTCCACTGGAGTGGATCATCTCGTTCCTCGCCAGAAGAACCCAGAGAGTCCGCCTCCCCCGTTCAGATCCGAGGCCACCAAAGTCATCTGCGGCGTTCCACAAGGATCATCACTCAGCCCAACCCTCTTCAACGTCTACATGAGCCCTCTCGCAGCCATCGCACGCAAACACAACCTCAACATCCTCTCCCTCACCAACGACCCCGCCACCGCCAGACCCAACCTGCATGAAGGGATGAAAGACGTCGCCGAGTGGATGAAGAACAGGCGCCTGAAACTGAACTCAGACAAGATGGAAGTCCTCATCCTGGGATCATCGCCCTCCGCCTGGGATGACTCCTGGTGGCCGCCTGCCCTGGGCAGCGCACCCAAACCAACGTACCATGCACGCAACCTGGGCGTCATCCTGGACTCCTCCCTCATGATGACCAAGCAAGTGAACGCAGTCTCATCATCCTGCTTCAACACCCTGCGCATGCTCCGAAAGATCTTCCGATGGATCCCCACCGAAACCAGGAAGACGGTCACCCAGGCCCTCGTCACCAGCCGTCCGGACTACGGGAACACCCTCTACGCTGGAACCACAGCCAAACTCCAGAAAAGACTCCAGCGCATCCAGAACGCCTCAGCAAGACTCATCCTGGACATCCTGCGCCACAGCCACATCTCCGCCCACCTGAAAGACCTGCACTGGCTCCCCGTCAACAAGAGGATCATGTTCAGACTCCTCACCTACGCACACAAGGCTCTCCACGACCTGGGCCCGAAGTACCTCAACAGCCGCCTCACTTTCTACACACCCACCCGCCATCTCCGATCCGCCAGCCTCGCCCTCGCCTCCGTCCCAAGAATTCGGAAATCCACTGTCGAGGAAGATCCTTCTCTTACCGGGCAGCCAAAACATGGAACTCCCTCCCCACTCACCTACGGCTGACCCAGGATCACCTCTCCTTCAGGAAACTACTCAGGACCTGGCTGTTCGAGCAGTAGCGACCCCCCCCACCCCTCTGCGCCTTGAGACCCTTACGGGTGAGTAGCGCGCTATACAAATTCTGTGATTGATTGATTGATCTAGTTTGTTTTTGTGTCTATTTGGTAATGCTAGGCCTTTCTTTGTTGCATGCTCCAGTGAAAACCCCCTGATCACCAGCAGTAGCCAGTGTATTACTCGTGTGTGTTGCGCTGTGATGTGGTGATGACTCTTTAACCAGATACAGCACCGTCAGGGCTTTCGCTCTGTTCTACCAGGTGGCAATGCGCACTTGTTTTCTGTAGCAAGGCGTCTCCTCAGGTTCTTCCTGTGGTTTTAAGCATGAGGTTGACACAGACTTGCTGTTTTAGTTCTTTGTTCACCTCGCAGTGAGAGGCTCTGCACTTTCTGTCCTCTCCAAGGTCAGGCTGCTGTCTGCAGATCCGTCGATTCCTTCCGTTTTCAGCGAGCGCTGGGAGGGTCACTGAGAAAGGATTGTGGACGTCTTGTCTATGCTATGTTATTTTCATTCCCTCTGGTAACTTCTTTGCCTCTGGTAGGCCTTGTTTTTCCACTCATCTTCATCTTTCGGCCTTATGTTTACGAGACACACAAAGCATCCCGTTGGTGCTAACTAAATTGCCTCTAATCAGACCCTGAGAGACCCCTAGTGCATGTAGAGCGTTTGATGCCAGGAAGTGGACCAATGAACAAAATGCTTTGCAGAAACCCTCTACTTCACTTTTGCAAAATGTTGACTGAAAGAATATTTCCTTTTTTTTTGGGACGTTTAGTTCTTCTTGGCGTACATGAACACAAGATTCAAGAAGACGTGTTCCAAGCAGAGATGGAAAGAAAGCTGGCTCTGCTGGTCGGCGAGGCCTTCATGCAGGGGCGCAGGTGGAAGCGCGCCAGCAGTGCCGGGAGCCATACTGTGCAGGTAAGGACAAGCCATGTCTGCTGCTGACGAGGTTTACGGTGTTGTAAAATGGGGACCTCTGTCAAACCCTCCCATGTGTCAAGGGGTTTGTGGGAACGGGGTGTCATCATGGGAGCTGGGAGAGAGGGTAAACAATCTTTTATTGATAATTCTTTGTCTTGCACAGTCCATTTATTTACATGTTTTCCCCCTGCTTCTTCATGCATGTCTAACATGGCCTTGTTGTCGTGTAGGGGCTTCCATCCTCCAGCATCAGGGTGTTTCCTTGGAGGCGAACGACGTGTTCCCGCAGTCCTGATCATGTGGAGATTCATTCCTCCCTCACTAAGCTCATCTCCTTATACCCCTTCCCTTGTTTCTCTCTTTCACTCAAATGGAGGTCGAGACTTCTCTTGTTCTCTCTCTTGTGTGCCCTTTGTCCCTACTCTCACAGGGCTGGGAATGAGGAAGGCATGCTCAAGGGCCCTGCCAACCTGTCTTCCGTTTCTGAAAGTTGCAGTGATACAGACCTGTGTTTTATGGCAACGGCAGGACCGACGGCTCTGTCAGACTGCAGTGATTCCCTACTTTGGAGTTCAGGCCGCCTGGCTGGGCAGAGGGGCTTCTGCCGGAGAAGCATGGATGTGCTGGGGTAGAGACGGCTGCCCTGTCTTTTGGGGGGGCATAGTTCTGAGTGGCTGTTGGCTGGTACTGGTGTCATCAGCTGTACATAAAACATGTGACCGTAGCTGGTACCGGAATGGGTGGTGTTGAATACAACACTTTTCCTTTGATATCGTTAAAGGCAGTGCTTTAAATGGGCCGGTACGGAGTATCAGCACTTTTTTTTTTTTTGAGAGGGAGAGTACCTGCACTTCTATTTTTCCATTTCAAGCACTGGTTAAAGGGCAGCTCTATCCTCTTTCTTTTTAAATTATAACACCTACCATCTAACCTCCAAAGACAGTGTGGAACTTTGGTACACATGCAGCCTGTGCAGCAGTTGTAGGATGTATTGTACCTAAAGTAAGTAAGTCAGACTCCTCAAAGTACAGCGCCGATTCGGTCTGCGGAGAAAGGAGATCAAGATGGTATGTATCCATGTCCGTCTCCTATTTCCATCCTCCCCCTCCTTTACCTAGTAAGAATGTTGTGTGCACAAGCCAGGGTCGGATTCGGATCACAATTGGGCCACTCCTAAGAAAGTGGCCCACATTCCTGGATCACGCCCGTTCACGAAACAGCATTTGGCTAGTCTCATCAGGCTCATTATTAGAGGAATGTTTGATAAATTATGTATTTCAAAGCTCATAGAGCCAGAAACATTGGTGAAAACAAGAGGCACTACATTTTGGCGGGGCGGGCAAAGTGAAACAAAGTGGCCCAAAGGCCACAACTCCTGATATGGCTATGTTTGCCACCTGGCCCTTTTTTTTAACCAGCATTACCAGTATTTTATTGCCCTTGCCAATACGAAAATAAAGAAAAACTGGTATTTCCTCCCCTGATTGATATGTACTTTAAAGTTTTAACAGTAAACGTAAGGTGAAAGCAGTTTAAAATGTGGTGCAAAGCTTCTTTAATGATCCGTGACTAATAGTTAAAACTAAACAAAAGAAGAAAAGCCATGTTAAGAAGGAAAACAGACTTTTTTTAATTACGGAATAAAGAATCCTGCCATTAATTTCCAACCTTTGTAGATTCTTAAAAAATGAGCAAACAGAAGGTTATGTTTTTTATTGTAGTTTTATATGGCGTAAACTCGGCCAAAGGGCGTAATTATATGAGCACCTGTTACATTACAGAAGATCAATTCATTTTTATTTTAGGCCTTGTGCAATAATGTCATTTGCCAAGAATCACAGGATGTTGAGGTGAGGCTGGGACTTAAACCTATTTCCATAGTTCCATATTCGGCAGCTCTGACCCTAAGATTACATTACCTAAATTGTCTGCCCTGGGAAAGGTGCTTCACAGCGAGGTTTATGCAAACATCCACTCTAACCCCCCCAACACCACCACCAAGGCCTGAAAGACACTGTAACCAAGGTGCCAACACAGGCCCTCAGCAGGGCCATTCAATTACTCTCCCCAGCCCAGCCAACTGTAACCTCAGGGTGATGGTCTCGCGGGGGTGGGGTGAAGGAAAGCACAGAGCTGCTGCTGATCCAAGGGAACCAAGGTGATAATGGCCCACAGCAGAGGAGTGGGACATTGCTTCTGAGCATCTGCGCCAGCCCCACGGGAGGCCAAGGTAAAGTCTGCAGTGGACAGACAGAACAGTATTGGCCTAGCGACGCTGCTGAAAGCAACCCCTTCAGAGCCTTCTTGCTCTTGATGCTTCCCCCCTTTCGCACCACACGCACCCCTACAGTGGCCTCGTGGGGGAGACAATAAGGCTCTGTGTGCCGGTTGACAAAAACCGGCCCACTGGTGACCGTTGGGCACCGGCCCATCGTCCAATGCCCGACTGCCCGCCTTCCCAATCCTATGCTGGCACAAGCACCACCTTATGTCACATGCATGAAAGTGACAATTGTTGCACCTGACCCCAGGAGGTTCATCTGTGTGCAGCCCTATAGATAGCCTTCCTAAAATATGCTGTTGCAGGGATTCTGCTCATACATAGACTGTGCACAGAGACCCAGGACCTCAGTGAATTGTGGTGTACCAAAAAGCTCATCTCAGTACCTAGAACCCCTAACCGACTAGCATCAGTGTCTCATTAGCTCAGAACATGCGACTTAGGTTACTCTCAGGAATGGTTGGATTCAAGAACACTCTTTCATTTGTTATTCTCATACCAGTCCACAACGTAAGTAAATAGAGACACGGAAAAGTTTAAAATGTTTATTTTAACAACGTGCACTAAAATGCAGTATTTTTCCGTACATAAGCAGGCATATGATTAAAAATAATACGATCAGCATTGTTACAATTCCATAAAACACAAAGGGAGGAATCATATTATAATGATAGTGGAAACAGGTCTTTTAGTGCCTTGTATACCACCCTCCCCAGCTAGGAACTAGGTTTTATAATAATAGAAGGTCTCTTAGGCGTGAATGGGGAACCCCATATCTCCAAGATCAGCAGAAGTGAATCACATCAGGATCAGCAAAAGCTCTCTCTCTCTGGAAAAGGATTTTCTCCAAGTGTTCTAATCATGCATGCAGTGCAATATTAAAAGCGCTAGAATTTCAGTCCGCTGCAGCTGTGTGTATGTTGTGTCTAGATCAGAGGTCTTCAAACTTTTGGATGCCGAGACCCCCCTGTCAACATTTTCAAACGTAAGGACCCCCTCCTGACAAAAATTTCAAAACCTCTTGGTTATGAGGAAGGTGAGGACCAAATTATGCGACAGACTTGACTAAATTGTGTGAGTAGAAAATGTAAATAATGTTCTGTGATTCTGCGTATTTTGGGGTAGCATTGCTTTATTATTTAGAATTTTTTAAACCTAGTAATACTGAGGAAAGATTTCACCCCATCAGTACCAGTTCATAAACAAAATACAGCAATTAACATCAGAAAGATGTCTAGTCAACCTCTGTGATGGGGGGTTAACACTCCCAGCCAGGGCTTGTCCAAGCACTGGTCGCACACGGTGCAACAGTCTTTCCACCTTCTCCATGAATTCCCTGACTACCACTCACCAACAATACACCTCACCTCTCTATAGCACCTGTCTGACAAACATTTCATTTTTTATAGCGCTACTCATAATTTACTCACACTCAGTTCTGTGATGTGCATGGTACATCTTCTTTGTACCAGGCACTTTAACCTTCTGCACTGTGTGGGTGACAAGAGTGCCCATGTGACTGCACGGTGAGCAATGCAACAGTGTGAGAGTAGGGTAAAAGGAGTGACTGCAGGGTGAGTGAGGTGACCATATGAATTTGGGTTCGGCTGTAAGTGCAGAGTGGGACGAATTAGTGCATGGTTAGTGATGGCCTTGTTTGAGTGAGCTACAGATTGAGCAGTAAGGGAGGGACAGGTGAGTGGAGTGTCACATGAGTGCAGGGTGAGAAGTGTGCTTGTGTGACTGCAGGTTGAGGTACAGAGTGAACAATGCAAACAAATTTTTAGTGCAGAGTGATCACTGTGAGAGCATGGTGAGCGGGTGAATGTTGTGAGAGCATGGTGAGGGGGTGAATGTTGTGAGTGCATGGTGATCAGTGTGAGTGCATTGTGATCAGTGTGAGTGCATTGTGATCAGCGTGAGTGCATTGTGATCAGCGTGAGTGCATTGTGATCAGCGTGAGTGCATTGTGATCAGCGTGAGTGCATTGTGATCAGCGTGAGTGCATTGTGATCCGCGTGAGTGCATTGTGATCAGCGTTATGTTATGTTATGTTATTTATTATTTGTTAAGCGCGCATACGCCCGGAGGCTTCTTGGCGCTGGAGAGAATCAAACATAACAGTACATAAAAGACACAAATCACTACTTACAATAAGCCTGAGAAAAAAGAAAAGTTTTGAATGCCTTCCTAAAGGTAAGGAGGTCCCTGCTGTGTCGCAGAGTCAGGGGGAGTGAGTTCCACAATGAAGCGGCTAAAAATTGAAAACTGCTACCTCCCTGACGTTTTCTTTTAAAACGAGGGACCTCAAGTAGGTCCTTGTGGGTAGATCTCAGGCTGCGCAGAGGTTGGTATCTACGCAGCAGTTGTCTGAGAAACATGGGACCCTTGCCCTCCAAAGCCTTAAACACAATACAGCCCACCTTGAACATTGCTCTCTGCTCCACAGGCAGCCAATGCAAGGTCTCCAGTCCATGTCTAATCGATTCCCACTTCGGGACTTTACAAATAAGTCTCGCAGCTTGATTTTGCAGGTATTGCAATCTTTTCAGTTGGCCAATAGGAGCCCCCAGATAGAGGCCATTTGAAAAATCGATATGAGACAGGACTAGAGCACTGACTGTCTGAATTAAGGCCAAATCTGTAAGGAGATGTGCTATTTTCTTGATCTTCCTCAGTTGGAAAAACCCAGTGGAAACCACTGTTCCAACTTGACTTTCCAAGGAGAGGTCCTCACTGAGAGTCACTCCCAAACTTTTTATTGTACGGGATTTTTTTGGAGGCGAGCCCATGTCCGATGGCCAAAAACAAGGGCTCCAACTGATCCCACTCTTCCCAGGTAGAATGAGCTCCGTTTTTCCCGGATTTAACTTAAGGTGGTTTAGAGACATCCACCTTTGGATAAAGGACATGGTTGCTCGAAAGTCCTCCGCCGCATTGTGTGAGTTTAGGACAAAAACCAACTGCAGGTCGTCTGCATAGTTATATACATCAACCTTAAACTGTTGTAGGGAGAACAAAAGAGGCCGCATATACAAATTAAATAATAAAGGGGACAAGGGAGATCCTTGGGGAACCCCACAGAAAGAAATGTTTTTAGGGGCTGTAAAAGAACCCAGACGAACCGACTGGGTACGTTCTGAAATAAAGGACCTAAGCCAGGCCAAAGCCGAATCTCGAAGTCCGGCCTGTTCGACACGGTTGACCAAGATGGTATAGTCAACCGTGTCGAACGCGGCAGACAGGTCTAATAACACCAAGGCCTGGTGCAGGTCCCCGTCAGCGTTAGACCTCAAGGTGTTCTGAACGGCCAATATCACTGCCTCAGTAGAATGACCAGGCCGGAAACCTGCCTGGTTAGGTTGTAAATAACCAGAGGCTTCCACAAAACTTGATAGGCAATTGGTCACATGGGCCTCCAATATTTTGGATAGATAAGGCAGTAACGATATTGGTCTATAATTTGAGAGGTCTAAAGAATCAATGCCGGGTTTCTTTTTTAAAGGGATCAGCAAGGCCTGTTTAAAACTATTCGGAACAGTCCCTGACATGAGGGAATTATTAAGCAAAGGAAGCAGGCTATTGGGGAGTGCCCGACCAATTTCCCTCATTATTTGAGGAGGGCAGACATCCTGAGGAGATCCAGATTTAACTCTAGTTAGCAAATCTAGGAGGATTTGGTCAGTGATTAAAGGGAAAGAATGCAAAGTAAGGGGATTAAAAAAGGTATCATCTATCGGAATACAAGCTGGAAGCTTGGATAGAGTATCCTTAATCAACACTATTTTATCATAAAAATAGTCATTCAAGGAGTTGCAGAGGGATTGTGACGGGACAACCGGGGGAGAAGTTCTTTCATCATTGCACAGCTCAGTCACAATCCTGAAGCGTGAGTGCATTGTGATCAGCGTGAGTGCATTGTGATCAGCGTGAGTGCATTGTGATCAGCGTAAGTGCATTGTGATCCGCGTGAGTGCATTGTGATCAGCGTGAGTGCATTGTGATCAGCGTGAGTGCATTGTGATCAGCGTGAGTGCATTGTGATCAGCGTGAATGCATTGTGATCAGCGTGAGTGCATTGTGATCAGCGTGAGTGCATTGTGATCAGCGTGAGTGCATTGTGATCAGCGTGAGTGCATTGTGATCAGCGTGAGTGCATGGTGATCAGCGTGAGTGCATGGTGATCAGCGTGAGTGCATGGTGATCAGCGTGAGTGCATGGTGATCAGCGTGAGTGCATGGTGATCAGCGTGAGTGCATGGTGATCGCTGTGAGTGCATGGTGATCGCTGTGAGTGCATGGTGATCGCTGTGAGTGCATGGTGATCGCTGTGAGTGCATGGTGATCGCTGTGAGTGCATGGTGATCGCTGTGAGTGCATGGTGATCGCTGTGAGTGCATGGTGATCGCTGTGAGTGCATGGTGATCGCTGGGAGTGCAGGGTGATCGCTGGGAGTGCAGGGTGAACGTGATGGTGAAGGAGAGAATGAGAAGTGAGTAGTCTGAAAGCAGGGTGCATTCCCAGAAACTTGAAGCGTAGGGTTTCAGATATAAGTTAAACTATTGCTATAATGGCATTAATCAGGGTTCGAGGGTGGAGGAAATAAATAATGTGCTGATCCTTCACCAAACTTCCAGTCTAATGATTAGGGTTACCAGCTCATTAATTTGATGGCCCAGAAATAAGCAGTCACCTACAGCTGTATTTTTTGCACTTATCTGTGAATACTTAGAACAGCAAATATAAATAGAAAGCACTTTTAATTGTGTTCTAGGGATGCCTCAATGATCCATGATTAAAAATTAAAGAGAATAAAGACATAAAAGTCACACAACTAATTAAGACATACTTTTTTATTTATAACTCCATTTAGTGTCAAGAGCAGGTCTCTGCAGGATCTTTAAACAACACATAGCAGGCATGTTTCTTTTGGCAACCCAACTTTATATTTCTTTTTATTAAATGCATTCTCACACTACAGTAGTAAGTGTAAAAAGACAAATGTAAGGAATAGGCAGAGTGGGGGCCCAGGGGGTACTGGAACCATAAAAAAACTAAGCTTTGGTAGTCGGTTAACAAAGGCATGTAAATATGCTAATGGTCCTTAAAGACCTGTGAAAAACTCAGGTCGGAGATAAGACTCCAGACACTGCCCAGCCGAGGCCCCAGGAGCGCGAGCTGCACTGCAGCAGCCCGGGCTGAGACACAGGATGGGGGAGGAGGGGGGCTGAAGCCCTGGAGGCCAGGGCAGAAGTGACACTGTGAAGGCGTGACCCCCTTTGCATCGCTCCACAGCCCCCCTGGGGGTCGCGCCCCACAGTTTGAAGGCCCCTGGTCTAGAGCATGGGCCGATCAGCCAGAATAACAGCTAACATTGTTATGGTAACCTTGGAGGCTTCTGCACTCACTGTGCAGACTAAGGTTGCGATGTAAGTCTAGGGATGTTGAAAACAAGCGGTTTTCATGTGAAGAAATTCAAGCAACAACAGTTCTATGCAGTGTCGTGTGCAAAAGTAGCAAAAAGGTAAAATGGCTTTTAACCTTTCAAATAAGCCCATGCTAACATAGCAATGGTTGCAAGCACGGCCCTGCCTTCACTACACCCTCCCTTGATCGGAACACGCACAAGAAGAGAGGCAATTTTGGAATGCAGAGTTCGAGTGAGACAGAACAAAGTTCAAATTTTGCCAGACTGGATAATTGGGAGTTAAACAGTTCCGAAGTAATAATCAACAAAATCAAAAACCAAGGTTGGGCTGTATACTGCCCATCATGGAAATAGAAAAGATAGTGCTCGAGTACAGTACGCATTGAAGCTGGATCTATGCCAAATCAATTCAACAGCGTATAGGCACAGTACGTTGCAACTGCCTCCAAGAGGAAGTCATTGTTCTCATCGGAAAACATTTCAGCCAACCAATTCAGTGATGGGAAGGAACATACATGTTCTTCGATAGCCGGAGCCTCTAGCACCATCAGAGGACAACTCTGGTATTCTTCAATATAACTGTGTGCTCATATGCTGCTGCACATATATTCCAATTCCCTAGGACTCCATGTGCCGCTGCACAGGCCATAATCCCGATACCAGAACATTCCAACTCATGAGCAACTAAGGGACTCATCAGTTGATCATAATCCGGGTTAGGAGACAACGTATTGAAGAGACACAAGTCCAGAGCCCATTAAAAACCAAAATCCAGGCAATAGAAGACAGGTTGCACGCATGTAAAGTACGAAAACCGGAAAGATAATCCACATGCCACGCTCAAGGTAGCCAGAGGCAGCGTTCAATACTATTCAAGCATCCGGTTGCGAAGCTGAAACAGCTGGGGCTCGTCGTCTTGTAACACAGACTGTACAGCCATTTTTGAGCAAGCAAATGAACAGCAGTACTCCTGCCGCCAAAGCGAGAATTAACAGTAAACTGACGAAGAGGCATGAAAAAATAGAATGACAAAATGCCAGTTTCACACCAAATATAGTTTGGAATGAGAGCACAAGACCAGAGCTTACTACTTTAAAAAAGTGAGCCAAGCCTGTGGTCGACGAGGCATTGAATATAGTGTGAATCAAAGCACCGGAATGCAGGGGTAGATCAATATTTAAAAGGGCATGCACCTCGGTGCGGGTGTTTTCCACGTGAAGGACAAATGTTTCATGGGAAGAAGTAAGGGCAACTTCTTTCTGGGAATATAGAGCCCTTATTCGACTCATCTTGTTGAACTCTGCTTTCAAGGTCGGACTGAAAGGCCAGATAGATACATCGAGCTTCCCATGCGTGGGTGGGAAAAGCACATTCTTACAGCAGACTACACGTTGGGAGACGGTTACACTGTATGGAATCCCTGCCAGCATACCGCAGCAATCTTCATTATTTAAAAGCAAATAGCTACCGTTAGCTAACAACGTGAAAGTCAGTGTGATAGCTGGGACCGGATTACCCTTTAAAATGCAGGCTAAATTTGGTGTATTCGTGTTACATGAGCCATGCAATTGTATGTTCCTGCAAACCAATGAGTGATCAGGTGTTGAAGTGCAATCCCTTCAAATAAACTTCTTTACCCTCCCTCAGGCACCTAGAGGTCAATGACAGAGACCAAACTTCATAGAGATAAGCGCTTCCCAAAGGTTCATATCTGCAAATGGCATAGTGTTTCATACATGAATCCCATTTAAACAAGGGAAAAGGCAATTTTATTAACCCATGAATGAGCCATACAGCTGAATTAGATTCGGCAACAGAAAATGGTAAAGGTCCTAACTTTTCAATATGCAAAAGTGAATACGCAGCATCCTTCATAGACATAAATTGTTGTTTCATAGTCATATTAAATGGCAAAAATAGAGAAGAGGTATTTATGTAGTCCCAAGGCACTTTACTAGCTTTTAGCAATGTCCAATCAAACTGCATAATGGAACGTAATTGATTTTGACCATGGTACAAAACCGACACTTCATCCTGTACAATATCAAGAACAGATGAAACAATATTATCTAATATGTACATTTGGGAAGAAAGAGTATTAATGCTATTATCAACAACTGCAAGCACTTTTTCTAAATTAGCCTGATCAATAGGTCTTAACCTAGAAGCAGCTTCAATTTTAGATAGTTTCCAAACTTCGTTGTAAATAGCATATATCCATCTTTTTGACATGCCTCCTGCAGGGCCTTTAACAAAGTCATTCAAATAAACATCGTCAGTCAATTTGGACAAATGGAGTTTAACTGATGCTAAAGTGGAATGTTTGAGCCAGTTCTGACATAATTTTCCTACTGAATAGGTATTAACAGAATGGTCGCTTTCAAAACGGGGATCCACCCTAACCTGTGTATAGCCATTTGCCATAGTAACCAACCTTGGGGATCCAAGCTGGAAATATTAAATGAGGAATTTAGTAACAAGGACTGTAATTCATCTATGGACCTATTGGTGTGATTGTCCCAAGTAGGGTATTCTGCCAAACTAGGAACAGAAGGAGCATTTCACTTTTTAGACGTAGCCAATCCAAAGCAAGTAATTTGAGAAATAGTCAAATTCAAAAACACATGGTTCGGGATGAGACATGCACAATGCAGAGCCTCAGGGCTTTGTACTTGCCAGTTTTTAGAACCCTAAACAGATTTAAGATCAATAGTATCTTTCCACAGCTCAGAGCCCCCTATAGCCAATTGTTCGATAAAGGACTTCAAATACAGTAATTTGGTGTGGGTGAGTCTAACTTTGGAAGAGGACTTAGTGGTAATCTTAAAGTAAAAAGCGTTAGGATTGGATCGATTAAAATTAGTAAAATAAGAAAACTTTAATGGGAGTTGGCAATGTTCCCACTGTGTGTAATTAACCACATTTCTAAAAGTGTTGACTTTATGCAGGTTATGATTGCCATAGTGTTGGTAGCAGAATACGTCTGCATAATTAGCTGAGTCTAAATACAAATCTTCAGCATCAAAAGCAGCATAATATTTCAAATCAGAAAAAAAGAGCCTCTACGGCTTGGACATCCCAATCATCAGAGTGTATGTTTTGTTTTACAACATCCCCCATTAAAACACCTAGTACATTGGGAACATTCATTACCTCTGTTGGGCCGTGGATTTCAAATTTAATAGCATACCACACAATCCCATCTAAGACAGGCCAAGCTGCTATGTTCACATAAGTCTGGTCGCTTTTCTTTCTGTGTGATGAAGAGTGGGGTGCCTGAGTACCATCAATTAGTCTAATTGAAGTTCTTTCTTTAACCCCTTCGACGCTCATGACGAGCTGGGCTCGTCATGGCGTAGCCTCCTCGCACGCTCATGACGAGCCCAGCTCGTCACGTAAAGTGCGATTTTTAAAAACCCAGCGTACGGGCGGAATTCCGCCCGCACGCATGCGGTTAACAAAATGTCCATTTACTAGACGAAAAACATAATTACAAATCCAATTGACATGAATAAAAAAATTGAAAAAAGCACCAGCCAAATGTAGGTCCAAGGGGGTATGAAAAAATGTTTTTTAAACCAGACAGCAAAAATAGAAATTTTTGATGGGGACTTTGATGTCGTAGAGTCAATGGAAATGATACAATGGAAATCCTCCAGCGTGGACAAGGTCAGAGGAGCCGGATGAACAAATTCATACTGCAAGTATTCCTGAGTTTGCAAAGAGGAATCAAAAATAAACGTGACATCCGGAGACGTCAAGGATGTGGCCCATTGTATCCAACGAGGATGCAAAGCTTTCGTATTTGGTATACTGACTTTAGTCACTGCCTCTAGGGCAGTATACGGTGTAACAGCCAACATGCCTTTCCCCTGCGACAGCGCTCGTTCCTTTAGAATCGCCATCTGCACTGCAGTCAAAACTTTCTCCACAGAGGAAAATCGCATTACGGCCGAAGTGTACAAGTGTGATTTGTAAGCAATAGGGACTGTGTCACACTCATTAAGTCGGTTACGTGAAACCCACTGCCCCAGGCAGAATTCGTATTTCCAGGTTGGTGTGGTTGTCACGAGTCAATAGATATTTAGACTCAAGAAGATCCGACTGCAAAGATTGCAATATTGCAGAATGTCCAGGCAGCCAGCAGGATTTGGTGAAAGTAGGTTGTATCAAGGCATAAAGCGGCTTGATACGCTGGTCATAATCGGGAATATAAGTACGCCTAAAGTTAAAAAAAATCGAGCAAAGATTGTAGTTTCTTCAGAGTTGTAGGAGCGCGCAACTGTGCGCACTTCTCCAAGAAGTGAGGTGCTAAACCTCGACCTTCATTGTTGAGCTCATAGCCCAGGAACAACATTGTGAACTCAGCAATGTGGGATTTTGCAAAGTAAAATTTGTAACCGAAGTCCGCAAACATGCAAATGATGCGGTAACGCGACACAGATGCGGCCATAATTCGTCGTCTGTGAGATAAATGTCACCAACATACGAGCACACATCAGGTTCGAGTCCCTCCAAAAGAGAGACTATGCGAGCGACAAAGACACCCAGGCTGTTCTTCTAGCCCATGGCTAATCTTTTGAACTGAAATTGTTCGCCGCCGGAAGTAAAAGCTGTCCATTGACTACTAATAGAGGACAGATTATGGCTAAAAAAGCCATTGGATATGTCAAGTGTGGCTTTAAACCGTGTACACACGAGACTATCCACAAGGGCTGAACTGTGAGTATTCTGTAACGCACAGGTCCGACAGTGAGAGTTCAAATGTCTGTAATCCAACACCAAGTGGTATGACCCATCAGGTTTGGTCACAGTAAAAAGAGGATTATTCATCGGTGACACACATGTTTCAATCGCACCTTGATATACCAATTGTTCAAGGATTTCCGCAACAGGAGCTTTCGCCTCACGGGATATTGGGGTTGTGGCATAGACCGCAATGGAATCTCATTTCTCAAATGGGTACGCAGCCTCAGCACTCACCACGAAAACAGCCGCCATACCTTCTAAGGTGACACCAAACGCCTGCACATGATTGCGAACAGCCACCCTACTATGCGGTGGTATCTCAATGTCAACCATGAGGACACAGAAGAGAAAAGACAATGCAAGTGAATTGTATCACAAACAGGTTGTAATTCAAAGTAAGAATCTTTTTTTTTAAATATCAAGCTTGAATAAACATATGTATATATAGGTAGGTGAATCCGTCACCACAGTCAACCGGAAACAGTAGTGAGGGTGTCGTGGACTGTTATGAGCACTACTCGAGAGTCTCAAATATAAGACCACATCGTTAGGTGCTCCATGTTGCAGGGGCTCTGCTCAGAACTGTGCACAGAGACCCAGGACCTCTGTGAATTGTGGTGTACCAAAAAACTCACCTCAGTACCTAGAACCCCTAACCGACTAGCATCAGGGTCTCATTAGCTCTCGGTCCTATAGCGAAGCTACCAATAATTAGACAACCCAGATCATGCAACCTAGGTTACTCTCAGGAATGGTGGGAATCAAGAACACTCTTTCGTTTGTTATTCTCATACCAGTCCACAACATGAGTAAATAGAGACACGGAAAAGTTTAAAATGTTTATTTTAACGTCGTCCTCAAAGATGCAGTATTTTTGCTAACATAAGCAGGCATATGATTAAAAATAATACGATCAGCATTGTTACAATTCCATAAAACACAAAGGGAGAATCATATTATTATGATAGTGGAAACAGGTCCTATAGTGCCTTGTGTACCACCCTCCCCAGCTAGGAACTAGGTTTTATAATAATAAAAGGTCTCTTAGGCTTGAATGGGGAACCCCATACCTCCAAGATCAGCAGAAGTGAATCACAACAGGATCAGCAAAAGCTCTCTCTCTCTCTCTGGAAAAGGATTTTCTCCAAGTGTTCTAATCATGCATGCAGTGCAATATTAAAGGCGCTAGAATTTCAGTCCGCTGCAACTGTGTGCATGTTGTGTCTAGAGCGTAGGCCGATCAGCCCGAATAACAGCTAACATTGTTATGGTAACCTTGGAGGCTTCTGCACTTACTGTGCAGACTAAGGTCGCGATGTAAGTCTAGGGATGTTGAAAACGAGCTGTTCTCATGGGAAGAAATTTAAGCATCCTAACTTACAACAACAGTTATATGCAGTGTCGTGTGCAAAAGCAGCAGTAAGGTAAAATGGCGTTTAAACTTTCTAATAAGCCTATCCTAAAATAGCAATGGTTGCAAGGGCCCTGCCTTCACTACAATGCTAATACTCAGGATTACTCAGAAATAGTGTTCTACTCTAGTGAGCACTACTTTATTTCAGCGCATCGTCCCCTCCCTGCATTGTTAAAGGATGACAGATTTTTATGTGGAAATCTGGAGATTATTCAAAATTACTTTGAAAAATCCTGCTGGGTTAATGAATGAAATATGTGAATGCGCCCTCCCAAATCCGAAATACTGCCTTAGCTGCAAATGACTCACGGGTAGTTTGTATTAAAATGTCAATACCCATATTGAGCATATAAACCCCACCCAGGGCAAATAATTCTCACTTGCATGAATTAGGCCATTTCTAATAGTCAGTATAAATGCGAAATTCAAAAGCTTCTAAAGAGTGTAAATTGTCCTTTTCACTGACCTATTAAGAGTTATATGGGAGGACCATTTGAGACAGACAGAGAAAAGCATAATTTCTGATCAAAAAAATGTAGCGACACCCCCTCACCCCATGGTATGCATCTCAATTTGGACATGACTACTAGTAGTATTTCACGATCAGTCTTCTCTAGGATATTTTTTTTGTACTTTATTTTATTTCTTTTTTTTAACAGATGAAGGAAAACTTAGAAACTATGCAATGCATGTATGCACGTGTATGTGTGTGTGTGTATATATATATATATATATATATATATATATATATATATATATATATATATGAGCTTGAGGAAGGGAGCCATGTGCAACCACCCTTTAAAAAAAAGGGGGGGCATTGGGGGATGAGGTCCCTGGGCCCGTAGTGGCTTGGGGAGGAGGCCCACACCAATGGGTTAGATGCAGGGCCTTGCTGCAGGCCAAGCCCTGTGGCAACGCCACGCTGCACGTGGCTGAAGGCTGTGCACAGTGTGAGGTTGGCTGCTTGCGGGGAGTTTTGGCCAACCCCACACTTCCTGTGCATGTTAGAGTGTTCGCTTTACTTATGGTAATAAAATAATACTTTAGATTTTTTTTTAAACTAGAAATTCACTGGAAAAAACAAAAGTTCAAGTAACGTTATAGTTGAGTGACAATGTTAGTTAAAACATACCAGCATCTGTATCTTGTGCCGTAAGGTAACTATAATTTACTCCGTCGCCATGAACTGCTAATTGCCCCACATATTACATCACTCAAGACATCTTCTATGACGTCATTGATAATATCACTGCAACATTTGCAATTAAATTGTTAATCACAAAACTGTGTCTGGTGAGTAACTTATTTATTTATAGTATTTATAAAGCGGTGACTGTCACTAAAACTGGTAGCCTGCCACTAGCATACAAGGAACTTATCTTGGTAAAAGTGCACATGCCAGTTTCCGACTGCAGAGTGGAATTTAGTTTGGGAAGAGCCAGGTCTTCAAGGCCCTTCAAAATTGCAACAGCTCTGATGAGGCTCTCAGTAAATATCACAACTATAACGTTGCATTAACCTTTGTCTTTGCTGTGAATATATATGATATTACTCAGTGGCAGTTGCCACTCTGTAGTTATTGTTAGGTCAGCGTTTCAATAGGAAATGCTTTTTTTGTGATTTGACGTAGATCCATTCAGTACTTTTCAAGAAAGTTAAGGTAAAAAAATATTTGCATATCTGGATGGTTTGGTTCGAGGGACTCTCACAAGAGTCCCTTCGGACCCAATCAAAAAAACCTAGAGCATTCGAATTGGCCTAGGGAGCTTTTTTTTCCCCTTGGGCCCTACCGCTTCCGCGGAAGTAAGACTACTGCTGGAACGAGTACTCTTGTCCGCCTGCCTGCAACATGATAAAAATGTTGCTGGCAGCCATTATAGGACTTGGGTACTTGTTCCTCTGTCCTAAGCTTAAATAAAATATCATACAAAGGAGTAGTGTAGGAATACCTTCCGCTTCTCTTCCAGGGGATCCTCATCAATAGTCATAAGCATTAGAATATTCCCGCCCATGTGCGGGACCCCGGAAACACTATATTATATGTGCCCCACATATATATATATACACTCATATATAATATATATACATATATATATAATATATATACATATATATATATATATATATATAAAAACATGCAACACAAAGTTTGTTTTAGAAACTGTTTTAATGCTCAGAAAGCAGTAGAAATTCTCATAACTCACTGGAAGCATAGAAAGCTCCCAGGCTGCATTGCAAACACACAGTCTAAAAAGACTGAAAAGCTAACCTGTAGCTGCATAGCAATAAACTGACACCGTGCCTTTAAGGCACCCATGACCCCCAGTATCCCATCATGCCTCAGGGGTGACAGTTAGGTCAGTTGTTCTTTCCGGCTCCTTCATAGAAGGACCCTGGTTACACAGCTCCACTATTTTTTCTGTTTTTTGACAGAAAAATACTTCACTTTGACAATTTTTTCCTCTTACTTGACATTTTACACCTAGTTAAGTAAGATACTGCCTTTTTCAGTCATTTTTGTGAACATTTTCTCCTGAGAATGCCTTCACTCTTTGACAAATGTCCTTCTTGTGGCAACAAGAAGGCCAAATCAGACAACCACGACGTCTGTATCCTGTGTCTGCCTGAAGATCATGATCCAGGCACCTGTCCTCATTGTGAACACCGGTCAGGAAGAACTCTGAAGGACAGGGAGAGGATTCGCATTTATGGCCTAGCTCATAGGTCATCAAGAGGAAGATCTCCGGTGAAGAAGGGCTCCAAGAAGACTCATACATCTTCCAGAAAGAAGTCTTCACACCCTTCACCTTCAGCGTCGGGCTCGGCGCTGAGAAAAGAACCGCCGGTGGATCATTCATCGTCTAAACTACCGTCGACGGCGGGCTCGCCGTCGAGGAGAAGACCAGGTACGTCGACGACGTCGAAGGATCCAGTTCCATCGTCGTAATCCCCTCCGCCGGCGTCAACCGGGCGACGTCCGACTTCGGGGAAGGGAACTCCGCCGCCGTCAACCGGGCGACGGTCGGCGTCGAGATCCAAGACCCCTCCGCCGTTGTCAACCAGGCGACGACCGGCGTCGAGGGAGGTCACCCCTCCGCCGGCGTCATCCAGACGACGACCGGCGTCGAGAAGTGTGACTCCTCCGCCGTCGTCAAAGAAACGGCGTTCGGCGTCGAGGACCAAGACCCCTCCGCCGTCGACAGGGAAAAGTCGATCGGCGTCGAGGAGGCAGTCTCCGTCGGTGTCTCGTCAGCTCTCGGCGTCGAGGGTGCCCAATACCCCTCCGCCGTCGTCGCACAGACATTCGACGTCGAGGCAGAAAATTCCGTCGACGGCTGATCATCACCGTTCGACGTCGAGAGAAAGACCTCCGTCGACGACTGGACATCGTCACTCGACGTCGAGGCAGAGAGCTCCGTCGACGACAGGACATCGTCGTTCGACGTCGAGAGAGAGACTTCCGTCGACGACTGGACATCGTCGTTCGACGTCGAGACAAAGACTTCCGTCGACGACTGGGCTTCGTCCTTCGATGTCGAGAGAGAGGGCTCCGTCGACGGCCGGTACTCGCCGGCCGACGTCGAGACAGGGCACTCCGTCGGCGGCTGATCATCGCCGCTCGACGTCGAGAGACCATACATCCTCGCATAGACAATCAAAGACAAGATTGTTTGATCCGCCGACTCCCCGAAAGCACTCGACGACGAGGGAAGATCGCTCGACGTCGAGGTGTTCAGATGTGGTTATGGTAACAGAGTCAGCTTCCCGTCATTCCACTTCAAGGTCCTCTGGCTCCTCAACTGCACCTTCGAAGTCCAGAAGTCCTGTGCGCAAATCTCCTGAGCGTCGGACAGACCCGTGGGCGGATAAAGTCAGACTGTCACCTAGATGGTACAGATCTCTTGAACATTGGAGAGATTCTGGGGCTGCAAAACGTATGCAGGACTATGCCAGCTCGCAGCACAAGTCTCCCCTTCAGGATCTGGTAGAGGAGATGGACAAGCATAGTCCTCCCAGGCGCAAATCTCCTGTGAGACCACCAACCAGATCTCCCAGAAGGCCCCGATCTCCCAGAAAAGAACCAGAGGATCGAGTCAGGTCTCGCTCTCCTAGACGGGAAGAGCGTTCGAAAAGATCAAAAGAGAGGGGGCACAGTGTTCACCGTAGACGTCGACGAATTTTTATTTTATTTATTTATTTTATAGCACTTGTAAGGCGCACAGCTACCCACAAAGGGTTTCCCGGCGCCGGACCATCATGAACACAATACCACTGGAGAGAGAATAGTCGAAGCATTTATTTGTTAAATAACCATGTTTTAACACTTTTTCTGAAATTCATGTAGCTTTCCTCCTTGCGTATGTGAATAGGCAGTGAATTCCACAACGTTGGGCCCAGGTAGGAAAAGGATCTCCCTCCTATTCTGGCCCGTTTAAACCTTGGAACTGCAAAATTTGCGGCTGTGCCTGAACGAAGACTGCGGTTTGGGAGGTAAGGTTTAGCAAGCGCCTGTAAATATTTGGGGGCAGTGCCGGCTTTGATTTTAAATAAATAACTCAGGGCCTTGAAACGAATACGGTTTTCAACCTTAAGCCAATGCAACTCCCTCAGGTGTTTGGTAATCCTGGCGGATTTAGGGATTTTGCAGAGCAGTCTGGCCGCAGCGTTCTGCACTAATTGAAGACGCTTTATCACTGCCTTGTTTGAACCCAGGTATAAGATGTTACCGTAGTCGAGTCGAGATGTCACTAAGGCATTGACCACGGTCTTCTGGGTAGTGAGTGGCAGCATCCAGACTATTTTGCGTAACCATTTAAGAATGGTAAAGCAAATACCTGCCACTTTATTTACTTGTTGAGTCATGGAAAGACTGTCATCTATAGTGACCCCAAGGTTTCTAACCTGAGAGGCTAAAGGTGGGAGTTTGCCTAATGATGATGGCCAGTGGGAGTCGTTCCAGAGGTCTTTACTATTTCCCAACAATAGGACCTCTGTTTTATCTCCATTTAATTTGAGTTGGTTGGCTGACATCCAACTAAATATTTTTTGGAGGCCCACTTTTAATGCAGAAGGGACAGACGAGTCGGATTTGGAGAGTGAAAACAGGACTTGCGAGTCGTCTGCATAAGTCATTAAACTTAGACCAAGGTTTTCTACAAGATTGGCTAGTGGTCGTAGTACAAATTAAAAAACAGAGGGCTCAAGATGGATCCCTGCGGCACTCCATGAGGAGAGTGGAATACCTCAGAACATGCCTCCGAAGAGGAGATCTGGAAAGTGCGAAGGGATAAGTAAGATCTGATCCATTTCAGAGCTTTGCCCTCGACACCATTCTCCTCCAGCCTGTCAATCAGTATGGAGTGAGAAATGGTGTCGAAAGCCGCACTAAGGTCTAACAAGACCAGTGCTACTGTTTGGCCGTCATCCATAAGCTCCCTGATCTTTTCTGTGACCCCGAGTAGCGCCGTTTCAGTAGAAAATCCACTCCTGAACCCGGATTGGGACAAATGCAGGAGCTCATTGCTTTCCACATAGGTTGAGAGTGCCTTGTGTATATGCCTCTCTAAAATTTTTGAAAAAGCAGGCAGTAAAGAGATTGGCCGATAATTGGCCAATATCGTCGGGTCTGCACCTGGTTTTTTAAGTAGAGGGCTGACCATGGCATGTTTCCATAGAGCAGGAACTGTAGCTTGCTCCATGGAAGCATTCAGTATCTCTGCTATGGGATTCAGAGCGGAGTCCTCCAAATTTTTTATAATACCGATAGGAATAGGGTCACGCAGGGAACCCGATTTGATCGATTTTAGTAGTTCCTTCAGTGTGTCCAGTTTAATGGGAGGCCAGGCTTCGAGATGACATTTTCCTCTAGGGACTAGGGCAGTGTTATCTTCCTTGTCTGTGGTCCTGCTGTCATTTTTCATTTTTTTAGAACGCCGTCTACTTCATCTACCTCTTCTACCAAGTCTTCCAAGAGGGACTACTCCCCTACGTTGACGGACAGTCCTACGTCCAGATCCTCCCCAGTGGATGATATTGGCACGTATCTGGATGTCTTGCAAAGAGGAGCTCAGAAGCTGAGCATTGAAATGTCTGTCCCTCAAGTTACAACGACAGTCATTTTTGAGACTTTACACAAAAAAGCGATCTCCCGTCCTCTACTGCCATTAGTCCCGGGGATTATGGATCCTGTCAAGGAGGTGTTCCTAACTCCGGCGGCTATCAGAGCGGTGCCAGCCCGCATTCAGAAGAAATACAAACCGGCCTCTTCTGACCCGGTTTTTGTACGATCTGACCCTCCAGCAGACTCTGTAATTGTGGCAGCAGCGAGGAAGACACACACAGTTGCCGGCTCCTCTTCAGTCCCACCAGACAAGGACAGCAAGACTCAAGACTCCTGGGGTCGGAAAGTTTGCACCTCAGCTGCTTCGACTCTGAAGGTTTCTAGTGCGGCTGCGCTACTGGGTCGATACGATAGAGCCTTATGGGACTCTATGGAAAGGTTCAAAGCCAAGCTGCCAAAAGAAGATCAGCAGGATTTTGAAGAGACTGTGACTGAAGGATGTCTGGTGGCGAATCAGATGATAAGCACGGCTGCGGATGGTGCTGTCCTTGCGGCGCATTCCTATTCACATGGGGTTTGTGCCAGGAGGTCGGCATGGTTGCGCCTTATAGGCCTGAAGCCGGATGCTCAGCATCGCATCCTTAATCTCCCCTTTTCGTGTTCCGCTCTCTTCGGGGAACATGCTGACGAGGAAATGACCCGAATGAAGACGGAGCTGGACACAGTGAAAGCGGTGGGCTTGGAGAAAAAGAAAGAATTCAAGCGCCGCTTCAAGACCAACAGGGGGAGAGGGGCTCAACAGAGGGTTCAAACCCCTCAGTGGTCCCAAAATAAGAACCAAGGGAAACCCCAGTTTCGAGGTAAACCTGGCAGAGGTAGAGGAGGTCATCAACAATCCTCTAACACCACAAGAGGAGGAAAAGCCTGAGCAGTGGCTTCCTCTGGCGCCGTTGCCCACTCCAGTGGGAGGAAGTGCTTCACAACACCTGGCAGAGTGGGTCAGCATCACAAAGGATCAGTGGGTGCTGAATATACTGCGCAATGGATACAAACTAAGTTTCCTTGCTCCTCCAAAGAACATACCTCCAAAGAGCGCTTACCCTCACCAACTAAGCTTGCTCCGAAGAGAGGTAAAAGTCCTACTACAAAAACGAGCGATAGAGGAGGTTCCTCTCGCTCAAAGAGGAAAGGGAGTTTACTCCAGGTACTTTCTTGTCCCCAAAAAAGATCAGGAGGACAAGTTCAGACCAATACTCGATCTACGACTTCTAAACAAGGTCATCATCAGAGAAAAGTTACGCATGTTGGCGCTTCACCAAATATGCCCACATCTTCAAGTCGGAGATTGGATGTGTTCGTGGGACCTGCAAGATGCGTACTTTCACATCCCAATTGCTCAACAACATCGCAAGTACTTGAGGTTTGTCGTAGGGAACAAACACTATCAGTACACAGTGCTACCCTTCGGTCTCAAGTCCGCACCACGAGTCTTCACCAAATGCATGGCAGTGGTGGCGGCTTTTCTGCACAAGAAGGGGCTCTTCATCTACCCATACCTGGACGACTGGCTCCTAAAAGGTCCATCTCCAGTGCGGGTAAAACACGATCTACATCTGTGTCTTCTCCAATTGCACAGGCCCGGCCTCCATGTGAATCTGAAGAAGTCAGTCCAGCGGCCTACACAGTCAATTCACTACCTAGGCTCCGTTCTGGACGCAAAAGTGGGAAAAGCGTTTCCTTCGGAGGAGAGACTTTTTTCCTTGAACCAGAAATGTGGAATTCTGCTAGAATCTCGGCTTCCAACAGCCCGACAAGTAGCGTCCCTGCTGGGTTCCATGGCATCTTTCTCATCCCAAACGCCAGGCTGAGAATGCGTCCTCTACAGCAGGCTCTGGAGGATCAATGGGACCAGGCGACAGGTCTTTGGGAGGATTGCATCAAGCTCTCCCAAGCGACGAAAGATTCCATCAAATGGTGGACACGGAGAAAGAATTTGCTGGTGGGGGTTCGTTTTCACCAGCCTCTTCCAACCCAGTCGATAGTGACGGATGCCTCTCTACAAGGTTGGGGAGCGCACATGGGTCCGCTTCAAATTCAAGGCCAGTGGTCTGCGCAGGAGCAGACATACCACATCAATATGCTGGAACTCAGAGCGGTATTCCTGGCTCTCAAAGCTTTTTTCCCAGCGATAGAGTCCAACTCAGTCCTAGTTCAGACAGACAATACGACCACCATGTTCTATCTGAACAAGCAAGGCGGCACAAGGTCTCGCCCTCTGTCTCGAGAGGCTCAGGCAATCTGGCTTTGGCTCCTCTCTCGAGGCCTCACGGTAGTGGCAGTGCACCTTCCAGGCGAGTTGAACGTAAAAGCAGACGCACTCAGCAGACACTTCGAAGATCAGCCAGACTGGGTGCTAAACGACGAAGTCGTAGAAGAGCTTTTTCGTTGCTTGGGTCGTCCAACCATAGATTTGTTTGCAGACGACGAAAACTCCAAATGCCATGCCTTTGCGTCCAGGTTCCACCGGCCAGGGACTCAGGGGAATGCTCTACTGATGGATTGGTCAGGGACATTCGCTTACGCGTTTCCTCCCCTGGCTCTGATTCCGAGAGTAGTTTCCAAGCTCTGCAGGTCGAACATGGACATGATCCTCATAGCTCCGGATTGGCCGCGGCAGTGGTGGTACCCGGATCTTCTACATCTGTCTGTGTGTCCACACAGACAACTCCCTTGCAGGCCGGACCTGTTGAGCAAGATGAACGGGAGGATAATGCATCCCAACCTCCTTTCACTGAACCTAACAGCATGGCTCCTGAGGTCCTGCAATACGGACATTTGAACTTGCCTCTTGAGTGCATGAACATTTTAAAGGAGGCTAAGAGACCTTCCACGAGAGCGTCCTATGCGTTCAAGTGGAAGAGGTTTTTCTTATGGTGTAGGGATCATCACCTTGATCCGACTACAGGACAGGAGGATGTCATCTTGCCATACCTCCTTTCCCTAGCGACTGCTGGTTTAAAATACGCTTCTATTAGGGTGCATTTGTCAGCCATAGTAGTATACAGAAAATCACATGATCAGGTTTCTTTCTTTCAGGTTCCAGTGGTTAAGGACTTCCTCCAGGGGTTGAAAAAAGTGTATCCCCCTGTGCGAAATCCTTCTCCTCCGTGAGAATTGAACCTGGTTCTATCCAGGTTCATGTCACCGCCTTTTGAGCCCATCCACAAGGCCTCTTTACAACAACTCTCTTGGAAGGCGGCCTTTTTGGTGGCTATCACCTCTGCTCGCAGAGTCCGCGAGATTCAAGCTCTCTGTGCGAAAGAACCTTATACTGTCTTTCATCACAATAGGGTAGTCCTAAGGGCTCATCCGGCTTTCTTGCCTAAAGTTATTTCTGATTTTCATATAAATCAGTCCATTTCCCTCCCTTTGTTTTTTCCAAATCCTACGACCCCAGCAGAGCGGTCACTTCACTCCTTAGATCTTAAGAGAGTGCTCAAGTTCTATTTGGAAATGACCAAAGGGATTAGGAAAACGGATCAACTGTTTGTGATTTATGGTTCAATGCGAACAGGGTTTCCAGCGGCCAAGAGGTCCATCGCGAGATGAATTGTCTCTAGCATTAAATTGGCTTATCAGCTTGCAGGCAAGCCTTTGTTGCAGTCACCCAAAGCGCATTCCACTAGAGGGAAGGCCGCTACAGTAGCCTTCTTGCACGACATTCCAATGTCGGAGATTTGCAAGGCTGCGACTTGGAAATCAGTTCATACCTTCACGAGACACTACTGTCTCGAGTCTGATTCCAGGGCCGATACTCAAGTAGGACAAGCCTCTTTGAGGAATCTATTTGGGTAGCTTAGTAGTTACTAGGCTTAATATGGTTATTACTGTATTGTTACTCCTTTGCCCGCAGGGAGATGAGGTGAGGCTCGCTATTCTATTCTAATGCTTATGACTATTGATGAGGATCCCCTGGAAGAGAAGGATTAGTTACTTACCTGTAATCCTAGTTCTCTTCCAGGGGTATCCTCATCAAAGTCATAAGCAACCCTCCCGCCTCCCCGGGCAAAGGACGTTCTTTAATAAGGAGATATTGTTAACCCATCTGTTACTGGGTTTATTTTCAGTCTCCGAAAAGAACAACTGACCGAACTGTCACCCCTGAGGCATGATGGGATACTGGGGGTCATGGGTGCCTTAAAGGCACTGTCAGTTTATTGCTATGCAGCTACAGGTTAGCTTTTCAGTCTTTTTAGACTGTGTGTTTGCAATGCAGCCTGGGAGCTTTCTATGCTTCCAGTGAGTTATGCCAATTTCTACTGCTTTCTGAGCATTAAAACAGTTTCTAAAACAAACTTTGTGTTGTTTTTCTCATGTTTTCTAATGCTTATTACTCATGTATGGTGGAAATTCTTTACAGCATATTTCAGCTCTGTTCTTTATTTGGCTGCTATTGCATGTTTTTATATATATATATATATATGTATATATATGTATGTATATATATATATATATATATGTGGGGCACATATAATATAGTGTTTCCGGGGTCCCGCACATGGGCGGGAATATTCTAATGCTTATGACTTTGATGAGGATACCCCTGGAAGAGAACTAGGATTACAGGTAAGTAACTAATCCTTCTGTGCACCATGGGAAGTGGGGACACCCTCACCACACCCCCCTGCCAAAATAAACACAAACGGCCATTTCTTCTGCAATCCTGAGGACATCCTGCAAGATCACAGAAAAAAAAATAGAGGCACAGGGCCGCATTATTTAGGTGTGGGGGGGGCAAGCCACCCTCCTTGAGCTGTAGGTGGCCCCGGGCCCAATGTATTAATATGGGGACCCCCCCACCATATTAATAAATTGGGGCCCCGGGCTCCTCTGCATGAGCCTTTAAAATGCCCTTGGTACCCCATTCCCCAGGATTGTCACTTTTTATAACAGGGATGGGGTTATGCCCCCCACCCTTCCCGAGCCGTTAACAGGCCTGGGGACTTCATCCCCTGGGGCAGGCTCACTTGCTATGTCCCAGGGAGCTCACCCCGGGACACAGCAATTTCCTGCCCACATTGGCGCAGGCATTGAAACCTGTTGTTTGCTCCAGGCTGGCAGGAGCATTTTTAAAACTCCTGCCAAACGGGAGCAAAAAAAAAGTCTGCTCCCAGCGGGCGGGAGCTTTAAAAATGCTCCAGCCGACTGGGAGCAGACTTTTCACCTGTGTCCTTGACAGCACTGATGCAGGGAAACAGGAACAACATATTGCTCACGCCTGGAGGGAGCAGCATAAATAGCCGCTTCCCTCTCGACCAGAGCAATGCCTGCTCCCACAGCATTTTGGGAGCCCGCTGGGGTTGTGTGGGCCCTGGGGCTACCCCCACAGCACCCAAAGTGTGCACGGTGGGTGCCCTTGGTGGGCACCTGGGAACAAACCTTTAAATAATGGGGTCCTGGGGGATGTTGTCCTGAGGCCATAATAGGCTCGGGGAGGGGGGCAGCATGGCCCGCTCCCCTTTAATATAAAAATAGCTCTGAGGTCCCCAGGCCTAATGAGGATTGTAGAGGGGGGCTTGCAGTACCTCTCCCTGATCAAAATAGATGGTTTTGGAGGCATCACCTCGTGGTCCTTTGTGCAAGAGCAGTGTAGAATTTAGACTAAACATTCACCCAATAAGGTAGCATATACTAATTAACCAGTAGAAAGTGCTCCAGTTGAGAAGACATTTTGTGCAAAACTGTGGGCTTTTCGTGGATAAATAACTACACAGACGAGATTCCATTCTGGCCCTGCTGCGTATTTCACTGAAATTAAACCTCAAAGGGAAGTACTTACAAATATAAACCTATCAGATGCCCTAGTTGAAGCTCCTCTTCTGTAAAGGTCTAATCATCCTAAATTCTTGTGCTTGGTCAAGGCAAAGCAAGTGTTTTCTCTACAATTCCACATTAAAAACGATTTGAAATCCTTTATGGAGGTCAATGCATCGTAGATTCTTTGGAGAGCAATATATTCTGTAGTGCCCATCCAAGATGAGTGGGAGGAGAGTCCATGGTCCTCCCTTTTAATTACTGCTCAGTATGCAAATGTGCAAACTCACCTACAAGATCCGCCTGTTTATTCCCTCTCCTCCCTTCCCCGTTAGTAGTATGGACCAGCGTTCCTGCCATTTTCCAGGCTTTTGGACAGCTCAACTCACCTAAGTGACCCGAGTACGTTTCTCGACAATTTTGATGGGGCGTTTTTGATGCAGAGGAATATTAGGACATCTTCACCAAACAAAGAAACAGTTCATATAGTTAAGAGGAAGTACCCTTGTTTACTGGAGGATCAAATCTTTGTATGTAGTCTTGTTGTGTTCTCAATACGAGGATTCATTTTGTCACTGATTTCTATATGAAGATGCTCGAGGGACGAAAATATTGCCAAAATTACACATACACAATGTCACTGGAGACATTACCTTGCAGTTCTTTATATAGCAGTAGTGTAGAGTATGCAGTAAACATAATAAAAGGTTAAAGTAACGTTTAAGTTAAGATCAACCACATATCTATATAGGAAACACTTATTGCGCACAGTGTACAGTATGTATACAACTGTTCAGAGAAAGCCACGGTTCGAGGCATGAGAGTTGTAGATCACTTGCTTTGCATACTACTGTCATCTAGTGTTGGGTCCGGATGTTTGCAAGTTGTTTTTCTTAAAAAAAATCTTTCCTGTCATGAGGTAAGGTGGTTCCTCCTTTCGATGATGGTGCGCATGAGCATCGACTAAATCGACTACATTGTCAAATTGTTTTTTTTCGCCATCGGGTTTTGATGTATTTTGTTGCACTCGGGTTCGAAACCGTTCTTCAAGTTCCCCTCAGTGCGCAATCCACTCTACCCATGTCTGTATTGTCTCGTACGCGTATCCCACTTCACCATGTACCATATCAGTTAACGAAAACCTTAATTTCGATTGGAACACTCGTGGAATGC
The DNA here is from genome assembly GCF_964261635.1 of Lissotriton helveticus. Taxonomy (NCBI): domain Eukaryota; kingdom Metazoa; phylum Chordata; class Amphibia; order Caudata; family Salamandridae; genus Lissotriton; species Lissotriton helveticus. The sequence continues at coordinate 339,477,424 of NC_136057.1, read as the reverse complement.
CGTCGGGCCTAACTGAGTCGGTCCATCTCGCAGTTGATGGAACTGACTCCATTTAAATTCTGTCCTCTGCCACGCAAAGTATCTGTGCACCGTCTCACACGAAGTGTGCAATTTGTGCTTATCTGTGCAGCACAATGAACAGGACTGCGACGTGTGCAGATTGTTGCAATCGAAGAAAACGCTCCGTGATCGTCGGGCTCGACGTCGTGAAATGCAAAGCCAGAACATCGAATACACGCCGGACATCTTCGGTGAAGGGTCTGAGCAAGAAGAAACCGATGCACAAGGGACCGAAGAGGAGCAGGAACAGCCTGTATCTATTCTGGAATCGGACTCCGAGATGAAAGACGACATGCCTCAAGGTCAACGTCCTGTGAGTACCGAACACCCCTTGCCCGAAATCCAATCCAGACCAAACAAAAGTCTTAGGTTTCACCTCTGCCTCTGGGCCATGTGTGACATTGAGAAGATGTTTCTAACACTCTGCCTCTAGGCTAGGCACCGAAATACATTGTTAAACCTTCGGCTCTGGATCAAGTGGGCAAAAGTCAGGTATCTTCTGGCTCAAAGCTGAAGACTGCTTCAGAGCCCAAACCCTCGGAACCCAAACCTTCCGTGCCGAAAAGTCATTGCACCCTGGCACCAAAGTCCTCGGTGTAGAAACCAAAAAATGATCCTTCGAAGCTGCAGGATCCGAATTTTGACATCCCACCTCTCAAAACAAAAGGAACTTTACATTAATCCGGATATAGGACATTTTCTTACCAAAATGCCTCAGAAGCGCAAACCTGAGACAGAGAACATTATATGATTCCTTTAAAGAGGAAAAATGTGGGTACTTACTCTTCTCCTCCTCTTCCTCTACCACGTTCCCCTGCACATTCACCAACTTCCCCAGCATTAGAATATTTACTTATCACACCAACTAACTCTCCACCACCACAGCCTGATGATGTTTATGGAGATACTCACTTACCAGTAGATCCACGAAGAGACTATAATACTGATTCACCTACTGACAATGTCCCAGACCTTTACCCTGCAAAGCCTTCCCCTCCTGACTACAACATGGGGTATTAAGAATGACTTGCTAGAGCTGTAGAATATCACGTGATACAACTACACAATCCCTAGAAGGTTTCTTGTTTGAAACTCTTAAGTAGTACAAATAGATCCAATCAGACTCTCCCTATGCTCAAGGGCATGATGAGACATGCCGATGATATATTCAACGACCCTGTTCGTGCTCGTATTCTCACTCCCAGAATAGACAAAAAATATAAGCCAGCTCTGTCGGATCCAATTGTTATTAAGGGGTAGTTGACACTACACTCGCTGGTTGTCTCTAGTGGACCTAAATGGGCCAATTCACAAACCTCGGGGGATGCCCCCCTCCGGACAAAGAGTCAAAATGATTAGACGCTTCTGGTAAGCGAGTAGCCACCCAGGCAGCGGATCATTGATGCATTGCCAACACCCAGGCCCTATTAGCCAGGTATGATAGAGCACACTGGGACGAAATGGAGCAATTGCTCCAATATCTCCCAGATGAACACAAAGCTAAAGCTCAGTATTTAGTACAAGAAGGAAAGCTCATCTCCAATTCCTCTTTAGATGTGCTTTAGATGCTGCTCACACCACAGCTCGAGAGGTACGCCTGGTTAAGGATTTCCGGTTTTAAACCTGAAGTCCAACAATCCATCTTAAATACCCCATTTGACAAAAAGCATCTCTTCGGGCCCGAAGTAGATCAGATATTATAGAAAATGAAAAAAGACACTGAGGTTGCTAAATCAATGGGAGCCCTACAGGCTCGTTACGTGGCTCCTTTTACAGTGAAGGGTCCAAGACTATCTCCTCAGACAATAATGCTGCCTCATACAAAGGCAACAATCAATCTTCCTCTGCAAGAGGCTTCTTTAGAGGAGGATACAGAGGGAGAAATGGCAACGGTAGGGGCAAGGGTTCTACACCATGTGATTCCCCTTCCACTAACAAGCATGGACTTACCTATCATTCACCCCGATCATTCAACACCTGTCGGGGGACATCTTCTACAATTCCTCCCCATTTGACAATCCATAACTACAGACAAATGGTTGTTAGAAATTATCCAACATGGTTATTACCTGAAGTTTACCACCAATCCTCCAAACATTCCACCTCGTTCTCACAAAATGTCACCAGAACATTTACACCTGCTGCTCAAACAGAAAACCCAGTCTCTATTGATGAAAGGAGCCATAGAGCCTGTACCGTTTCAATATCAAGGGTCAGGCATATACTCCCTGTATTTTCTAATTCTCAAAAAGGGTGGTTCCTTAAGACCTATTCTTGACCTCAGAGAACTAAACCACTACATACTGTCGGAACATTTCCACATGGTGACACTTCAACATGTGCTCCCACTTCTACAGCAGGGCGACTTTATCTGTACTCTAGATTTAAAGGATGCATATTTCCACATTCCAACACATCCTGCTCATAGCAAATATCTCAGATTTGTGCTAGCGGGTCAACAGTACCAATTCAAAGTACTACCATTTGGAGTTACCACTGCTCCCAGAGTATTTACCAAATGCCTGGCAGTATTCGCAGCTCATCTGAGAAGACGGCGCATCCATGTCTTCCCACACCTGGACGAATGGCTCATCAAAGCCAGCCCTTACCAGAAGTGTCTCCAACACACTCCAGCCACAATTCACTTACTACACCAACTAGGGTTTAAAGTGAATGTGTTGAAGTCCCATCTGCAGCCTTCCCACACACAGACTGATCTGGGAGCCAATATAGACACTCCGAGCTTTAGCCTCTACAAGTGCAGCCAGAAGTTTCAGTATTCAGTCTCTTCTAACTCTGTTTCAGCCCAGCCAGTCATTACCAGCAAGAGTCTTCATGCAACTGCTAGGAATGATGGCGTCTTGCATCGTGATTGTTCCCTATGCAAGACTTCATCTGTGTCTCCTTTAAGAATGCTTAGCAAGTCATTGGAACCAGTCGCAGGATCAATTATCCGAACTAGTGATGGTCAAAGGCCGCACCCATCGCTCTCTTCAGTGATGGAACCCACAATTTATACAAAGGGCGGTCCTTCATCGACCTGTTCCACAGACTGTGCTAACAGCAGACTCATCGCTCACTGGTTGGGGTGCTCACTTGCACAATCACACAATCCAAAGATTGTGAAGTCTAAAGCACAAAAGTCTACATATAAATCACCTAGAGCTACTAGCAGTGTTTCTAGCACTCCAAGCCTTTCAAATTTAACTCATAGGCAAAGCTGTCTTAGTTTGCACAGACAACATGATAGCTTTGTACAAAAACAGGGGGGACATACTTTGCAGCTGTCACGCCTGGCACAACACATTTGTAAATGGGCTATACACCAGGCAGAGCATCTTCCAAGAGTAAACAATCAAATTGCAGACCTTCTCTGCAGACAGAAGCAGCAAATCCTCAGGTTATCCTCCCCTACTTTCAGCAATGGGGATTTACCCACATAGACCTGTCCGCCACAGCACAAAACGCAAAATGCCCAAGCTTTGCCTCCAGGTTCCCACACCAGCTCTCCAAAGGCAATGCCCTATGGATGAACTGGTCGGGGATATTTCCTTATGCTTTTCCGCCTCTCCCACTCATTCCACTGGTAGTTCGGACGCTCAGGCAAACATCCCTCACACAGATTCTCATGGCTCCCACATGGGTAAGTAAACCCTGGTTCACCACCCTGTTGGAGCTATCAGTAGTTCCACACCAAAAGCTGCGTCTCACCTCCAGTCTCCTCACTCAGAGCCATGGAGAAATCAGGCATCCAAATCCCAGAGAACTCAACCTGTCGATCTGGCTCCTGAAGTCATTGACTTTGGTTATTTACAGTTAACACCAGACTGTATGAATATCCTAAAAGAGGCTAGAAAGCCTATCACTAGAGCATGTTATGCAGCAAAATGGAAACAGTTTGTTATCTGTTGTACCAATAACAATATCAATCCTCTTGATGCTTCTGTGCAGAACATAATCTGTCTGTTAAATTTACAGCACTCTGGACTAGCCTAAACGTCTATTCGCTTACATCTATCAGCAGTAGATGCATACTTACAAAACAGATAACTTATCTCTATTCAGAGTACCAGTGATTAGAGCCTTCATGGAAGGATTAAAAAGAGGGATACCACCAAGAGTCCCACCTGCACCAGTACAGAACTTAATCTTAGTCCTTACAAGGCCAATGGGTCCACGATTTGAACCAATGCATAGGTGTCCATTACAATTCTTCTCCTGGAAGGTTACTTTCCTCATAGCAATAACTACACTAAGGAGATTTGGTGAACTCCAGGCATTAACTATGCAAGAGCCCTTCTTTCAACTTCACAAAGACGGAGTGATTCTTCGAACCAATCCTAAATTTCTCCCTAAAGTAGTTTCTGCTTTTCATATCAATCAGTTGAGTTACCTGTGTTCTTTCCTCAACCTGATTCTGTAGCAGAACGAGCTCTACACATGCAAAATAGGGGCTTCTAAGGTCTTCTTAGGGAAAGTTCCCCTAGCTGACATCTGTAAGTCAGCAACATTGTCTACACCGCACACATTAACCAAACATTGTTGCGTAAATGTGTAGGCCAGGCAGTACTTAAAACACTGTTTCAGACAACTACAGACACTGCTTTGGAAGTGTCCTGCTGTATAGTCGAAGCAAAGAATTTGATCTACAGCTCACATACCTTGAACGCATAATGTAACTTACCCAGTAAGCATCTGTTCTTGGCATGTAGAGCTGTAGATTCACATGCACCCACCTGCCTCCCGGATCTCCTGTAGTTGTTGCAATTTCTCAGTTTACATACATATGTATGGACATCTCTATTCTACACTTACTAACTCCATTCTTACCCTCTGCAGGAAAACAATCTAACAATGGAGTCGTTGCCCTTGCGCACTATCACCAAAAGGGAGAGTCACCTTACCTCGTCACTGAAAAGACTTCTGCGAATAAAAACAACTTGCAAACATCCAAACCCAACACTAGATGGCAGGAGTATATGCAAAGCATGTGAATCTACAGCTCTATATGACAAGAACAGATGCTTACTGGGTAAGTAACATTATTCTTCCTCAAGATACTCAATGTCTGTTCCAAAATTAATGCCCTGCTACAGACTGCTTTTATCTGTACCAAACTCCTCACAGTCACCAAACCAAAATTGAGAAATGAAGTATTATGAGCAGAGAAGTGGGTATGGTAAAGAGTGTTTACGCTATGGAGAGAGGTTACTCTATACCACACTGTTTGTAGACCGTGAAACTCTCATGAGAAATGCACCACAGAGTAGTGAAAGGCATCTACTAAGAAAAGTGTACACACTATGCAACACTTGGAAATAAAAACGACTATTTGTTTATAATAATCAAGGTCTGAAGGTTCGAAAGATCATTCTACCTGCAGCCTTCATACAGTGATGAAATCTTTACAGATCGTCCAACTTCAAAAGCAAAACAAGCACATGTACATAGGTTAATATGTTATGTTGAAATTGTCATGTTGTCATGCTGAGATAATTCTGTCTACTAACTCAAGGCTGCTTATACTTAGTATGTCCTACGTAGGATCTTTGACTTATTGGTAAGTTTTTCTGCAGAACCAAAAAACTTACACAAGTCATCAACTGTCAACTGCACACAGAGTTACTTTTCAATATAAAGATGTATAACATGTTCAATACCTCTACACACATATAATGCATTAGGAGCTTCATGCACATGTGTTTAGTAAACACACCCATTAGCTGGACACACGCTGTACAAAATAGGTTGAAAAGTAATATGGAAGTTACCCGCCACTATGTAAATTATACAACTAACTTACACACTCATTGGTTGATGTAATTAGTGATGCAGAGACACACATTCAGTGCCCTAGATTCTAAAATTATGACAGTCTGGGTAGCACAGGTATCTCCAGGATATCTTAAATATTAAATTCACCAGGCATCAACACTTTTCTACGGGAGATGTAGTAGTGCGAAATGGGTTAATTAGATGACTAAGAATGAACTCTGGCAATTTCAGCACATCTTCAGCTGCTCAGTTCAGATCCTTACATAGTTAATTTTCACACATCTAATCCATGGAATATGGACAGAGTTTCTAACCCTGCCTGTTTTCTATGTAATGTCAAAAACAGCACGTTGCGCACAATATGCGAATACTCCGCCATTGCTCTATGCAGGGAACAATCCAAAAGACTCTTGTCACCATAGTTGGACAACCTTTTACCCCAGATCCGAAAGAGGCCCTGTTTGGGCTTATGGGCGGCTGCGAGGGACCTGCGATGGCTTGTATATTAATCGGAATCTGGCTACTGGTAGCCATGAGAGACATAGCCCAGAGTTGGAAGGACAGGAAGACTCCAACGTTGGGTGAAAGATGCTGGAGGATGGACTGCTGCTCAATGGCCAAAGATATGATCCACAAAGCGAGGGGATGTGTTAAAAGGCATCAGAAGAATTGGGGGCCGTGGTGGAGTTATTACAATAAACTTGCGCTGTGATGAGAATGTGCCCCCCCCCTCCCTGCCCAAACTTGCGAGCCACCTCTAAGCTGATAATGCCATGAGACCAGTAAAATTAGTGATTGCTAATCAAGTTTATTCAGATGCCAGTTTAGATAGATCATAAATCCTTTGAAACGGTCTCTTGCTAAGCTGCTATTTTTCAAGCAACAGTTCATTCAAGGTCTTGATAGTAACATAATAAATTTCAACATTTGTCAATATGAAGAGAGGATTAATTTTTTTCATCTTGGGCTATACAGAGCCAAGCTTTTCTGATTGAAACAAAACTTGATTGTACTAATTGGGGCACGGGATGAGATATGGCAAAAGGGCCAGAGCTGACTACTTTGGAACTGAGGAATCAAGTTAAAGTACTGGCCTCAACTCAACATTCTGTGATTCTTGGAAAATCTCCCCATGTTTTACAAAAATGTTATGTAATCTTGTGCTCATGTAAGATGCTCTAATTCCCTTGTGCTAGGGTTGCGCTATATAAAAACTTAAAAAAAATAAACAGCAAAAACTTTCCATCCATCCACTTCTTGATCCACTAAGCAGTGAGAGCAACATCCATGTTAAACATAATAGATAGTACCCTTGTGAGGTCTATCACAAAATCTTTAAGAACACAAAAATTAACAAATATGTGGAAATGATCGCTCTTAAATAATCAGAATCCAGAACAATTACACTCACCACTAACGTTTCACCTTTTTAAATTTTTTCGCTGTAAATATAGACCATTTTTAACTTTTACTACTGTAGTTTAAGATTAACAGATTAAACAGTTGAGTTAGCTACAGAATAGGCATAAGAGATCTCAGCCCAGACTTTTGAGACCAGTTGGAAGGTTGTCTTAAAGGCATCAAATAGAGCAGATTAGTAAATCCTATAAAGTTCTTGAATGGGAATCTTAGTTCGTGGGTTTTAATAAGTTCTAACAAATTAAACCGAATCCTATTAGTGATTCTTCAAAAATAGTCCTTCAAAATAGTCCTTAAAGATTGTGCCGTGGTCTGCTATACAAAGAGGAACATTGGTAACTGAGATTTTGCCATTGTTTTGGTAAAGATCATTAACCATCATTTAACACCTTTATTCCGCTCTAGATTATATAATTCCACATACCTACTTTGGAAATTCAAGGGGAATTCTGTTATTTTCAAGAAATGTTGAGGTTTTTTTGTTTTTTGTTGTGTCCCACTTAGGGCGACACAATAAGTATAAAACAAAACAGTTGGCAGTTCAGGCTGGACTGTGCCTATTGGAGCAGGGTCAAGTTTTATTTGTATATTGCAGTGTCCAAACTGAGGTAACCTGGTGTGCAAAATAACGATGGATTGGGTAATTACCAATGGCTGAGATTAATTCAAGAATTCCACACATCATTTTTTGTCATACTTTAGTTTGTCTCCCTCCTCCAGAAGGTACCCATACATGATGTTGATCAATTTCCATGACCCAAACCCTACGGAAAACAACTTCTTTGGCAGCCATCAGGGCTACTCCTCATTCCTTAGGCAAACAGTATTCTCTGGCTGGGCTGGTGCTCAATTTGGCTTCCCTCTACAGCATTTTGCAAACACTGCTCAATGCAAATGCACTACAGGGCTGATGACAGGATTTGGCCAGCTTCTTCTGAAGAATGTATTTTACTAAACCACAAGGACAGTGAGGTTTCCTTCCCACCTTTAAATATTTTAGTCGTCCTTACGAACTGTCCTGACTCTTGTAGGTGAGATCTAGTCTCCTTCGTTCTAGACTAAGTTAAACACCACCCCCTTTCTGTCTACACTCATTAGGAGTAGACTGAGAGTAAACTGCTGGGTTGTGGAAAGCATAAGCTGCATATGTAATGGGCCAGGCATGGAGGTGCGAGTTAGCTCTTTACTATGCAAGCAGTGTTCTGATTTACTGCCTGGGCATCGTAGGAGTGTGAGAAGAGGTGAACTAGGAACAGCTAGACTGAGTGTTATTATTGTGCGAATCCTGTACTTTGTATGACACCAATTAATCACCTCAGTGCCCTATCACGCGCCTATTGTTTTTTGCCTAACTGCATTGGCTGATCTTTAATTAACTTCTTATTGAATCTTTGACTCTGGTTTGTTCATTTTCAGGTTGTAAATGTATCGCGGCTTGAGGGTTCAGATAATCCAGCAGCTCTAATATATTTTGTGGAAGATGGGCATGGTGAGAGGCTTGAGGCTGCTAAAGCTGCAGATCTGATCAACATAGTAAACATCCAAAGGGCAGCCATCATCTTGGGATACCGCATCCAAGGAGTTCTTGCTCAGCGTAAGTACCCACTGTCTATGTTAAATATTGCATGCGACTGGTTGATTAATGCTTTTTCAGACCCCGTTCTTTAGTAAGCTCTCAGAATTGTCATGATGATGATGATATAAAAAGTCACCAATACCCGACTCATACGTTTCTTTGTTCATCATAGAACATACACAGTAGACATGTTTCTGTTTTTTGGACTGTTAGTGGAATGTTACTGGTCTAGTTTTACACGTCATTGCTTAAGCATGTAATTGGTATGTTAGTGTAAATCTGCGTCACACAATTAGTTTTCCTTTAAAAATAGTGATTTGTGGAATTTTACTAAACTGTTTCTAGATCTGTAAAACTGTGTGTCTGTCTTCAAGGAACCAATAAATACTTTCATAGAATGTTTATTATTTCAGCTGTTTTGTTACATAGCGTCCATTTGTTGCACAGAGATTGTCATATTTAAAGATGTGAGGATTTAACTGACAAGTTTACAAACCTTTACCACCCTTGCCATCCCGAATTATTCACTAATTGCATTGTGTGACCAAAACCTTTCCCCACCCCATCACTGTTACTCATTGGCTTGATTTTTACATTATTAAGTATGAAATTCATACATACATCATTGTAAAAGCACTTTCATAAGCACATTGTTTGTATAACATGTCTCTCCACTAATCCAAGTCAAGTAGGATACTGAACAGAAGTAACGCCCGACTGTGCACCAGTATTTGTTGCCAACAAGGTACTAGCCAACATTCTCCAAGGGGGCTAAAAGTACCCTATAAGGCTGAATATATATATTGTAAAGGAATAAGATAGGTTACCTAGGTAGCAGCCATTGAAGCAGAGTAATAAAGACAAATTGACACGGCTGTGCACTCTTCTGAAACATGTTTATATGAAAAGAAAGAGTCTGAGATGGCACTTTGTCTCAAGAAATGATTGAATTTTACAAATCATTTGATGCATTCTGTAAGTACCAATGATCCTACATATTGCTCCTTGAAGGCTAGTTTTTAAAGGTATATTTACGAGACATTCGAAATGTCTTTCGAGAGGAGCCGAAGTTAATGATCTAGTAGTACGTTAGGTTATGGTTGAGTAGATGCCACCTACGACATTTGGTCTTAAGTGCATAGGCTTCTGAGACCAATACCATAGGGAGCTTGGGGCCTTTCTTAACAATGTTTTAAACGACATTACAGGATTCTGGCACATTCAAAGTAGATAGATACCACCCATCACATTGCTCAAAGGATGGAGAAGCCTCTACAGAGTACTACCGGGACGCTCCCCCTCAGTGGCATGTTTACCCAGATACGCTATTTTCTTATTGGCTAAATCCCAAAACTCGGACAGTAAGACCGAGTGCCGAGACAGTTAATGTGAACAATGGGTTCGGGAGTCCCTGTGATAGACATCACGCAGCTCATCCTCGATACGAGACCGGTGGGAATATATGTCCCATAGTATACCCAAGTGCTTAGAGATGCACACTCCGTGGATATAGGGTTTGAAGGCCTCTCACAGGGTATCCTGTGTAGAGACTGTACGGGTATTGAGAGTGAAATATTCGACGATGGAGTTATGAAGCTCGTAGCGGAAGACAGGGTCATGTAAGGCATTGCTCAGGAATAACCAGCTGCACTCCAGGCCACCACCATATGGTATCTGTAGCACTAGTTTTGACAGGAATGATTCAATAACATGTATTGCGTCAGTTGTCCACAGAGTCACATTTACAATTAGGTACCAGTAGTCGAGACATATCCTTAAGTAATGGGGTGCAGAGTAGAAAGTATAGTCCGAGACAGAGGGAGACCCCAGTCGGCAAATGTCATGAAGTGCATATATGTCTGTAATTTGGTGAAGGACCTTCAGGGCTCGGGGTTTACTATGTGCTTGTGGAGTTGTCCGACGGGTTCTGCACCATATTGATGTCTCCGCCCATGAGGATGATGTCTGCCTCTGCCAGAACCGTGTGCGTGTAGATGTCATGGTAGAACTCGGGTGCATCCACATTCAGGGCATAGATATTGATCAGTAAAGCCCGCTTGTCAGCTAGGACACTGGCTAAGATGATGTAGCGGCCCTCGGTGTCTAAAAGAAACTGGTAATGAGAGTGAAGTGGATTCTTTTATGAATGAGTATGCACACACCCCTTGAGTATGAGCTGTAGCATGAAAAGTAACAGTACATCCCCCAAGAAAATGCAAAAGTGTGAGAGCCCCGGAGTGGGAGTTTGGTCACTTGGAGAAAAACAATTTTGACCCCAAGGCGTGAGAAATATGAAAGCACCTGTTTCTTTTTATGTGGGTTATAAAGGGTGCATATATTCCATGTAAGGAGGGCAAGCTCTACCACCCCCTCCCGGCCACCTCGCTGTGTCTTCAGGATTATGAGTACGGAAATGGTAGTGCAACAGCAATGTGAAGTGTAATACGCACCGAGTGGGCAATCAGAAACCTATATAACAAAAACTTACCAACCCAAGAAGCCCTCCCTCCACCCACACTAGACAGTACATCCAGTGTGTCCCAGAAAAACAAAAACAACAACATTGCGGTATACACCTCAGGGGAAGGCGACACCTCAGCAGATCTGGCCTACATTATGTGTAATGACAGGTCACAGTAGATTAGGACTATAAGCATAATGTGTCTGAACAGGGGGAAATGAGGATTAAGACAGCACCGTGAGGAGGACCCTCAACGTGTCTGCCAACAGGGAGTACAACCAGTAAGAGAGAGAGTCATCCATCAGCCGAGGGTAACTGTTCAACAACCATAGTGGTTGTCGAAGAAGGCTGAGAGTGGTCTGGAGTATTCCGCCCTGACCCCGCGTTATTTCCAGTGTGTTTACAAAATTGCGCAGCCTCGGTTGGGGTGTCCAAGAAGTGCAGTATCCCATTGACCTCGAGCTGTACAGCATAGCCTACTTGAAGCCCAATTTACCTAGAGAGTTTTTGACATTAGAATATTTGAGCTGTGCCTCCTTGATGCCAATGGTAAAATCAGGGAAGAGAGACACAGTAGAGCCTTGACACAGTAACTGGCCCGCTTACGGGCCAGTCTGAGTGTGATGCCTCTGTCCCTATAGTTAAGCAGGTGAGTGAAGTTTGGGGGGTGCCCACACGTGGTGGGGTGCCCAATGACTGGTGGGCTTGCTCCACCCCAAAGGTAGATGTAAAACTGTCTAGATCAAGAGATCTGTCAGAAGCTGCTCCACAATCCTCATAATGCAAATATTATTCCGGCGGAAGTGCGCCTTGAGGTCCATATTATGAATGGCCACAGCCTTGAGAATGCATTCCACCTTGTCTAGATGTTTCACCATGGTCGTCGCGCCTTCCTCCAGTCTGGAGATGCTTTCCTCTGTGCCATCCAATCTAGTGGCTTGCCTTTCCAACAGCTCATCCATGCGATCAAGGCGACTGGTGATGGCATCAAAGCGTGCATCAATAAAATGGCACCCAGCTCGAAGCAGCAGTGCAGTTTGTGGGATTAGAGCCAGCATCTCTGTCCGGGGGCTCATCCATGTTCAGTTGGGTACCCTGGGGCGGGGGACGGCAGGCTTGGACTGTTCAAAGAGTAACTTGCATTGTTAAGGATCTCCATGACCCATCATGAGAGACCGGGAGCGGTAAGGTGGAAGACGCTGATAGGTAGTAACGCAGCACCCAGAGCGATGCAAGGATTTGGAGCGGGGGTGGCCACATGTCATACCCGGCCCAGGGCAGTCGTCAATTATTAACAAGCGCCTGATATGTTGTTACAGCTCAAGGTATACAGAGCCAGTCTAGTGGTACAAACGGGCTGAGTATCCCCAAGGCGGTCAGGAGAGGATACCCCCCCTTGTGCAGCAATCCAGGTAGCCGAGGAAAAAGAACGGCGTGTCACCCTCCTGGAGCTGAGGCAGTGTCCCCAGAAGGGTCACCACAGTGAGTCGGTACCCTAGGCCCTGGAGGCCGTACAGGCTCACATATAACACCAGTGGGAATCAGGAGGTGGCAAACTGTGTCGGAGGTAGGCGGGCGGCAGCAGGAGGGAAGACACAGGCATCTCCACAGTGATCCATCAGGTCACCAGCTGTTGTGGGGATGCAAGGCAAAGATGGGGTGTTGGTGTGATTGCACTCAGTGGCAGTCGATCGCTCAGTAGGACACCTGCAGCAGGAGGCTGCGAAGCTCAGGAGCGGCTCCCAGCCGCGTCAGGGCCTCAAGTGTGGGCCTCATGGGGTAGGGGGGAGACAGGAGAAGAAGCGGGCCGCAGGAGCACCAAGCGGGACAGACACGCAGCGGGACACAAAAGTCTCAGCCTCCAGCTCGCCTGCGACCCCTGACACCATGGGCCTTCAAGTCAAACGCGGCATCTACAGGTCAAGAATTGTCTCAGTGGGGCCTGTGGCTGTCATCTACACCACCTTGCCCTCAGAAATGCAGTCCCATCATGCAGATGGAGTCGGGTGCGGTAATGACCACGATCTGTGCTGTGAAATAGCCGTACCTGCAGTTGGCCACCTTGGTTGCTGGCGTCGCCACTACCCCAAAATCGCACTTTAAGAAGTGATCCCATAGATAAGGAAAGATGATTTCCTTACAAAAAACTGTTGAAAGATGTGTATTTACACATTCCCCAATATTGGATCTTTCATAGATTCACATGCTTGAATCGAGCAGTACAATGTAAAACATACGGAGAAAGATTTGAACATAATCACAGAAGTAGCTTATTCACATCATTACTGCTGATCCACAACTCTGCCAATCAGAGCAAAGTGCAGTCTTCAAATCTCCCACCCAGGTCATCATAGTCCATTGTTTTACAGCATGTTGTGTGTAAAGGGGATCCCATTGAGCTCTGCTACTAGTCCGTCAACTAAGTTGGTTTACCAGACAACACCTTGAGCTATAGTACCAGCATTTTCCAACAGTGTCATCCTACAACTGACAATGACAATACCTTTGACAAAAATTGATATATTGACAACACCAAATAGTACAATAACAACTGATATTTTTATAAGGCTAGTCCAAAGGCAGTAAAGCCAGAACATAGCTCAACAAGTAAGGTTTCGAGTTATACACTGCATCTTCTTGACATGGAAGACTGATTTAAAGAAGGGTATTTGCAACAGATCGGGTTAACTTAGATACCCCGACCACTAGATGCTCTTAACAGCCTTTTGACAAATAGGATGATGTTGAAGGATGGCAATACGGATTAGACATATATGAACAAACCGTGTAAGCACCACTTGAGGAGATGATGCAGGTGCCTTTAACCTTGTCAAGTGCCAGCATTTGATGCTAACTGATTACTGTAGGCACTTTCCAGAACCACCTCTTCCTAAATCTACCGTTAGGCTGCAGCCCACAAATATGCCCAACAACACCTTGCACACCTGTGCATTTACCACCTCAGCACAGTCCCAATAACTCCATCACATCATTCACCTTTGGTGTCCTAGTATATTTTGCTGCATTGTCCAGGTACAGATGATGAAGAAGAACAGCAGTTAATTAATACTCTCAGTACTCTGCCTCAGAATGGTATGAATACATTACATCTACTCCAGGTAATGTCACTCCCCCCTGTAGTGGAGTTCCCACTGGTTGATATTGGTGGATTTCACGTTCTAATTGAGAGAGCATCAAAGGGATTTGACTTGCCAGTGCCTATGAAGGAGATGGGTTGTTTTCCTTACTATTTTAAAGAGCTGGTTAGAAAACTGTTAAGAGAATCCCTGCCATCGACATTTAGTCGGAGGGATTAAAAATCATAGAAATACCAGCCACAGTGGAGACAGTAATCCCAAGACTCAATAAAAAAATATAAAGCACCTAAAACACTCCTGCATGGTCGATTGATCAAGTTGGGGCTGCTCAAAGATGCTCCAGAAATCCTACTTAACCTTATGCAGCATTCTAGACAGGGAAGACAGCAGCCTCCACATCATTTGGCAAACGTTTTTCTGACACAGCAGGTACCTCCGTCATAGATTCAAATGCTTAAGCAATGCTTACCGGATATGGTCAGATATTGGACCATATCTGGAACATTTAATCGGTGGTCAAGTAAGCGGAGGCAAAAGCTATTCTGGAGAAAGAAGAGCTGCCACTGGTTTCAGACAACTTACCAGAGGAGCTGTTTTACGAAGGCAGGGCTTTACTGCTTTCAGACCAGAAGTGCAAAGCAACCGTGAAACCTTATTTGGGCATCATGTGGATGAAGCTCTCCAGTCCATGAAGTAAAACACTGTGAGCGCAAGATCTCCAGATGTCCTTCAACAAAGGCATCTGCAGCCCATTTAGATATCGGCAGTAAACTGCCCACTACTACTATACCACCAATAGCAGCACCATAATGCTCCACGTCCTGCCATGAATAGCACCTTTGTAGAAAGGCTGAAAACCAATGTTGAAACAACAAAGGATTGATAAGGCAGTGACACAATGGCAATGGTCACAAAAGCTTGCTGCTTGAATGACAATTGGTCATCAAACTTGATGCCCAGGTTACGAGCAGACGAGATAGTGTTAGGAGGAGCTTCAGCATCCTCGGGCCACCATTGTTTAGGGGAAAACAGATTTTGAGGGCCGAAGGGTAATATTTCCGTCTTCCCAGAATTACATTTTAGGGTTACCTAAGGGCTCCCCTGAGGGTGGGTCCTTAGATTCGTCCAGGCAACAACTTCTAGATCTGACGGCCTGTCATATGAAGGCTGTCCAAAGACTCTTCTGTTGGTTGTGGACACTGGATTTTACTGTTGTTCAAGGTAATACCTTAGACAAGACTGCTCCAGTTGGAAGATTCCTGCTGAATCTTTGTCCATGTGCTTTTTCTAGTTCTGCAACTCTGTGGCCGTGCATCCTCCGAGTCACCAAGGACTCTCTGCATCCCAACCAGGAGTAGTCTCCCTCCCTTGGATTGAAGGAGTCTCTTCTCTGCATCTGTAGGTACCTCTGAGTTGATGACTGGTTTGCATATCCTGTTGTCCCACGGGCATCGTCTGGCTCTCTAACACAGGTGGTGCTTTGTTGGTTCTTCAGAGGCCTGACTGGTTTTCCCTGCAACTTGGGTGACTGTAATCCCTCTTCAGCCAACGTGAACTGCCTTCCTGTGCACCATGTCTGTTTGCCTTTATCTAGGCTTGTTGGCTCTCTGCACGAAAGGTCTTCAAGCTCCAAGAAGCCCCAGCCTCCAGCGCTGCGCAGCTCTAAGAGTGACATCCACCCTGCATCCTCTGCATCATGGGCCTTCATCTCCTGTGGGCTGTTTAGGCTTCCCTGTGACTGCCTGTGCCTGCTGCCAGAGGGTCCTCGAGGGGGCTCCATCAATTCCTGCTGGCTGTCCTGCATGTTAAGGGCTGGTCAAGACATCCCTTGCTCGGTTAGTACATTGACCTTGTTGGTCTGCAACACCACATCTTCACTCCCCAATCAGTTGTTTAGTTGTTTGTGTCTGCCAAGGCTTGTTGCACCTGCCAGCCACTTACCTTCCTGCACTCGTCGACTGGCGGGGAACAGCTCATGCAAGGCTCCTACTTCGTCGCCTGGGCTCCACAGCTGTTGCTTCATCCTCACCGTGCTACAGCAAGAATCAAAGACAAGGGCTGTTATTGTGCCCCTGTGCCTCCTGGTCACCTCTGGGGGGTTTGGACTCTGTCCCCTCTGCTTTCAATTTCTTCTCATCTGGGTTCCACGTCCTGGTTCCTCTGGCCTGGCCCACGAGACGCTGTAGCAGCTGAAGTTCCACGAACCTCCACTTGCATCTATGTGTGGTCTTGATGCCACTTCATCCCTATGCACATTGTCTCCATGGTGTAGGTATCCTGATTTCTGGGGAATCCACAGGTGGGGTGGCTCTCCAATCTTCCTTGATCCAAGTGGTTCCTGAGGGTCCCTTGGAAAGGGTCCTAGAACTGTAAAATTCCAACTACGGCTTGCCCTGTGTTATCCTTTGGACGTTTTACCCGGTGTAACCACTCTGCACCCGGGCGCCTTGAGATCCCTGGCTACTCACCTTGGGTGGTTTCATGTTTCCCCTGGGGTCCTTCATCCTTGCGTACTAGTCTCTTTTTTGTACTTGCCTCCCATCCCACTATTTTAGTGTACGGTTTACCCTCCGATTGGGCCCTCTGTTTTTCTATGCTATTTACCTATTTCCAAAGTATTTCTTGTGTGTATTTTATATCTCCGGGTAGGAGATATACCAAGTTAGTGTCTAATGTATAGTAATAAATACTAAGTATTTTTACACTTAACTGATGTGTTTCTTTCTTGTGTGAAAAGATTACCAATTGACCATAGTGGTAAATGCACTTGCATTACACCCCGCCTGGATAAGCCTTAGCTGCTCTCCACAGCTACCCTTAGAGAGCTCTGGTTTTCAGGGACATAAAAACTATCACTAAGGGTTGCCCGGACTCAATGCACGGTGCCTCCCTATAGGTGAGCACTACATACTGAGGCAGCCTCCTACAATGGTTACCATACAAAAGGTTCTAAAATGTCTCCAATGCGTAATACGCCATCTTTAGCCCTACAGGATGCATACTTTCATATCCCTTGTCGCCCTGCTCATTGTTGCTTGTTAAGATTTCAAGTGGCCAATTGCCATTACAGCTCAAAATCCTCCCCTTCAGTCTCATCTCTGCCCATGGACTTTCACAAAGTGCATGGCACCAGTAGCTGCTCATCTCAGGAGACAAGATCGTCAAGAGTTTCCCTGTTTGGATGATGGCTACTTAAGGGAAACATTCTCAAGACAGCTGCAGCTCTACCACAGACTGCAGCTCTTCAATGAGCTAGAGCTTTCCCTAATAAAGATAAAGTCTTTCTCTAGTCTTGCAGATAAATTCAGTTTGTATGTGCCGCTCTGCATTCAAGGAGTGAGTAAATTGTCATACAGTATTAACTAAACATCTGCAAAAAGAAAAAAGAACCACAGTGTAAATGTTGAAGTCCTTTTTATGGATGATGTTATCCTGCAAACCTTTGATCTCACATTGCCACCTTCACATGAGGCCATTTCAGGAGGCAATGAAGAAACAGTGGCTGCAGAAGGTAGGTTAATTCGATGACCCTATAAAAGTGCTATGTGAGATAAAATGAGCTGTAGCCTGGTGGCTTCAATGCATCAATACCACAATCAGATTTACTTTTCTCTAGAAGTATGCCCATTTTGTAATGACAACATATGTTTTCCTAGAGGGATGGTGTGCACAACTGCATGAGTTACAAGTAGATGGACAATGGAAAAAGCATCATTTCATATCAGTCCTCGAGCGTAGAACAATTGATCTAAGACTGTGCTCCTTCTTTTCCAGAATACACAATTCTTCAGTTTTGATACGTACACCTAAGACAACAAGCATGCTCTATATCAACAAACGGGAAACACAATTCCACATATTGTCAAAGGAGGAGCCGAATACAAGAGATTGGGCAATTCAGCATAATTTTCTGATAAATACAGTCTCTGTTCCAGGCATAGCAACTCTTGAAACGACAATCTAAGCAGGTCATCAAGGGAATATCACCACCAGAACCAACTTCACCAACTGCATGACCATAGTAGCAGACTGGATGCGAACCAGCTGCCTGCAGCTCAGCACTGGTCTTCAGCAACAAGACCTCCCAATGGTACTACACATGGTGGCTGTCTGAGCTAAGCACCAACACCCACAGACCACTTAAAAAATCTAGGGATCGTCCTAGATGACCAGCTCAACTGAAGGCTCAAGTCAACTCAGTGTGCAGCTCTTGCTTTCAAATCCTACACATGCCGCAAAAGATCTTGAAATGGTTGCCTCAGAACATCAAACGGAAGGTCACCAGTAGGCTGGACTAAGACAACACACACTGCACTGGAATCTCCAAACAACTCCTACACAGACCATCCAGAACACCACTGCCAGACCCAAACTTGACTTTCCAATCCGACAACATCACACTGCATCTCCAGAAGCTTCATTGGTTTCCCATTCACAAGGGCAGTCATTAAAACTTCTCACGCACATATACAAAGCCCTACACAGCACAGGACCAGAATACCTGAGCAGCAGGATACACTTTTGCCAACCCATCAGACATCTATGCTCTGCCTCACTCTCACTTGCCTACATTCCCTGCATACGGCTGTGAAAGCAAAACTGGAGGTCGCTCATTCCCCTACATCGCACCCAAGACAGGGAATAACCTCCCTCAACACATCAGAACCTCCTACTTACTTCTCGAGTTCCACAAGACGCTGAAGACCTGGCTCTTCGTATAAGCACTTTGGGGACCACACATCAACACACCTGCCCAAGCGCCTCAGTACCCTCTTGGGTGATTAGTGCCCAATACAAATCAATATAACATAACATGAGTGGGAGTTAAGCCAACCCCAACTAGAAAGTGTGTTTCATCAATGGGGCAAACCAAAAACTGGACCTGTTTGCTACCAACCAGACCCGACAATGCCGGTATTTTGCCAGCAGGCACTCTCTCTGGTGGGGTGGTGGGGGAAATGCCTTTTTCATAATTTGGCCAGCGATCTATGCTTATGCATTTCCTTCAATTATTCTGATTCCAAAAGTGAGTAGGGAATCTTGCCATCTCATCATAACTCCAGGGTGCCCCAGGCAGTACTGGTTCACTCATTTACTTCTTCTCTCGATAAAGCTTAAAATACAGTTGGAGACAATACAGAACCTGCTATCTCAATGCAAAGATCTGATTCTCCGTCTGGATCAACGCTCTCTCAATTTGTCTCCCCATAAAACGTGCAAAGCAAAAAAGAAACGTTTATGCATCTGTTGTGCCGAGCATAATTTACCCTCCATATCTGAATTTCCTCAGAAGATACTACCATATCTTCTACACTTAGCAAGCCAGGACATAGTCACACTTCAGTCAGGTATCATCTGGCTGCCATTTCACATTTCAAAAGAACATGCAACCAACCGTTCCTTTGATCTAATATAGTTGTCAAAGAGTTTATTAAGGGTCTCTTTAAAGTCTTTCCTACCAATAAGACATCCTCCACCATCGTGGCAGCTAAATGTGGTACTATCTCTACTGATGAAGTGTCCTTTTGAGCCAATACATATGGCAGAACTTAAAGTGTCTCTCCTGGAATATAGCTCTTCTTTAAGACCTAAGAGTCAATGCAATTCAAGCCTTTACAATCAGGGAATCATTCCTCCAGTTCAGAGAGAATCAAGGTTTCTTAAAGACAAATGTGTATTTTATTCCCAAGGTGCTGTCTGATTTTCATCCTAGCAAGTGATTTAAAAAAAATATTTCCCAAACACAAGTACTACGGCAGTAAGGGCACTTTTATATGTAGATGTTTAAATGTTTCACATTTTATATTGACAGCACCAGGCAAGTTAGGAGATTGTTGTAGTTAAATCTGGATAGATGACAAGGTGTAGCCAAGTGGTATAATCATGTAGAGGTTTATTTGTAGTCCATAGTTGTTCCACAGAAGATCTTAAGAAGGTAACTTAGTTGGTAAATGGAATCCCACCAGGAGCTGCATGACTGCTGCTCAGCCCACTCTCTCCAACTGTCATTCTCCCTTACAAGCAAGCACTCTCACACATTCCAAACATACTCTCATCAGGCATTCTATCATTCTACACACACTACTCATTCATCCTTGCTGAGCAGCTGTCTGAGAGGATGTACTAAGATAAATTAGATTACTACAGAGATCTGACTAACTTTTTGTGGCATATGTTCACCCACGAAAGGGACAATTGTTGTTGAAACAAAGTATAGCTCACTGGGTGTTTTCAACTATAGTGTTTTGTCATAAAGAATCAGATCATCCACTTAAAGGGAAAGTGAAAGCTCAATCCACAAGAAGTGTATCTATATCTAGAGCCCTCTTATCTGGTGTGTCCATTGTTGATGTATGCAGGGCAGCAACGTGGAAGAACGGGCACACTTGTATGCAACATTACTGTCTAGATTCAACAGTATAATATACGTAAGTAGGACAAGTGGCTCTTCATAATCTATTAGGTAAGTTTGTTTAGCCGTGTTGCCGCCAACCGCGGAGTGATGCTCAATTTGTAATTATTACTTGCTATTCTGATTCACGCATGTGTATCTATGAAAGATCCTGTATTGAAAAAGTTACCTGTAACTGAAGCTCTCCAGTATTTATATCTTTCATAGCTTCACATGCGACCCACGCTCCTCCCCAACTCAAGCATGCCTGTATACAAAAAATACTTTAGCACTAGGGCAGAAAAATCTGAACTTCAGTGGCAATCGCGGGCAGAGGTGAAGACTTTACTCTGCTCTGTATGGCTGAACTTTGTGAATAGGCTACGGCTATGATTATGTTAAAGACTTTTTTGTGTATGTTTAACTGATATCTATGCGACCCTTGGGAGCACCTGCTTAACACCTAAGATGATTCATGCATGTTAAATCTATGAACGACACCAGTGTTGGAGAACCTCAGGTGCAGGATACAGTAAATAGTGAAGGTTTTTTATACTAAGTGTACAATACTAGTTAATATGTTCATTTGACACCTTAAGACATGCTCTTCCATACAAAGTAGGCATGATCTCCTACCCCCCCATCCCCAAACCTATTTTCTACGCCTGCCCTACTCAGCCTGGATACCCTCACAGCTGATTAGCGACGCTCTACAAATTCCCATAACGTAACATAACACATCATGACCTCCAAAGATATTCACAAAATGATTCACAGCAGTGGGGCAGTTGAGGTGCCTGACTATTCATGTCTATCCTTATTTGGACTATTGGTTGATGAGAGGAAACCACGCAGAATTGGTACCACTTGGGTATAACAATTAGTGTGGGGGGGGGGGCTCAACCCCAAATCATCATGACAAAAGATTTCTCTTGGGGAAATGCTGAATACAGAGTTTACAGTGGCATTTCCAACTTCTAAGAGAGTGTTGGCATTACAGAATCAAATTCTTCTGTAGCAGATGTGTCCGGCTCAGGCAGTGAGATCTGTGATGAGACTCCTGTGTATGCTGGCCTCCTGCATTCAGTGTATCTCAAATACAAAAACTTCAGACTCAACCAGTATAATACCAGTGATCGAGCAGCCAGTGGTCATAAGTGACATTAGACTAGAAGTATTTATGGGTTGTCACAAGTACATTGCAAATACAGTTAAAATTGTAGAAAGAGAACAATATTATTAAAGCCAGAAGATTGAAACCACCAGTTACCACAGTCCTCTTAACACTTGATGCATCACACACAGGTTGGGGGTACACAAATGGGAACATTAAATGTCAGGTGTCTAGGGTCGGAATCAGAGTTCTACATGACACCTACCCAGAATTAAAAGAAACATTAGTAAGGCCAATAAGTCTTGCTTTCGCCAGGCCAGCTGTGTTCTTTTGTAGGTGTCCAAGCCGACAAAATGACGCAGGCACTTTTTGCCTTTTTTTTATATACTGATCCGAGTTGGTAATTAAAAAAAATTAAGTAATGCAAATTTCATTAAAAAAAAAAAAACAGGTGAGGGGTAAGCAACACAAAGGGAGTGGCTAGGGAAAAGTAGAGGAGAGCAGCAAAGAGGACAGAGAAAAAGTAGATGGAGTGAGGGCGATAGATAGATAGATAGATAGATAGATAGATAGATAGATAGATAGATAGATAGATAGATAGATAGAATCGTGTCCTGGTGTAACTGGTGTTCATGTAACGCGCTCCAGTAACTTCAGGTAGAGTTCGCGCTATATAAAACTGCACAGATAGATAGATGTTTGTGCATGGGAGCTGGACTTTGATGGTGCAAACTTGTTCCAATTAACAAAGCGCGTTAATATGTTTTCGTTTGGGTACGTATGAGTGTGCGTGCCAATATATGAATTCATGCAAGTGTGTTTACATACATAAACCTCCCACTTTCTCCCTCGCAGTGCGTGTGACTGTGCCTGGCGTGCACTAGGTATTCACAGGGTTGGATTCGGATTGAAAATTGGCCCGGGCACGCCAAAAGAAAAATCGGCCCACATTTGCATAATCACTCCTCAAATCACTGCTTTGGCGTAATCTTATAAAAAAAACTTTAGGAGGGGGTGTACAAAAATGCATCCGTTAGTTTACACTGGTGAAACAAGTGAGGCAACTTCTACTCAGGCCCCTGCCCCCGCTCAGTATGTTCACACATTAATGGGCCGGCCAGCGAGAGTAATGATCGCCCATCTGCCTCTAGAAAGGCCACTCAGACACCCACTGGGTCGCTGGCTGAGCCTGTATTCGAACAATAGATACAGCGCCCAAAGGCCCCCCCCCCCCCCCAGACTGCTCAAAAAAAGCAGCCCACGGCAGAACTCGGACACCGGCCCTTCGGGCATTGCCCGAATGCCCGTGTTACCAATCCGATGCTGGGTATTCACTACTCTAAGCACTATATATACCAGCAGACAAACATAGGTGGTGATGGGCTCCACCCCCTCCCCGGCACCCAGTTGTATTATTCTAACGCTCCCTGCCTCCCGGGGTGCGATAAGAATCTTCTCTGCTGGAAGGTGTAGGCCGACAGTTTACAATCTTGAGCGAATACAGTCACATTCGCAACCGTGGCCTCGCTGAGGGCACGAGGCGCATTAAGTGTGTAGTCTTTTACATGGGGTTCACTGAACTGCGTGTTAACCCACGGTAAGCACCGAGGGCAGCGCCTTGATGCATTGGGTAGTCAGAGCGCTGCGTGTTTAACCACGAGGTGCACTGAGCGCAGACTCGGGGTGCTGCTAGCACAGAGTGAGTGACAAATGGAGTGCACTGAGCGCTGCCAATATTTGACACAGGGTGTGCACTGAACGCTGAGTCTTTAACACACAGCGAGCACCGAGCGCTGCGGGTTTGATACGGGGAGCTCTGGGCGCTGCGGGTTCAACTCAGGAGGTGCACTGAACGCGAGAGTTTAACACCCCTGCGCGGGCATGGTTAACACACGGTTGCACTGAGCGTATCCTATGTTAACAAGCATTGAAAATGCAATAGGTCTCGCCTTTTATTAAGTTAAAGCCATTTGCTTTGCTAATGGTATTGTATAGCAAGGCAAATGGCTTTAACTTAATGAAAGGCGATACCTATTGCATTTTTAATGCTTGTTTTAGGACTTGTGCCCTGCTAAGGATAACAGAGAGCACCGGAACAACCAGCCATCCGCCACAGCACCTGCGTCCCGGAAGAATGCACGGCAGGAACCCTTTCTACATGAATTGTCTTTACATCAAAGAACAGCAAATATAACAGGCTCTGGCTACAAAAAGAGCTTATACACTTTTCTGGCAGAGCCTCTTGGATCCGGTGATGAACACTTAAAAATCACAGTTTAATAGCATCCTTAATAATGATTGTTTAAATCCAGACTCTACCACTTCTGCCTGCAATGAGACAGTCCTATAGAGACTGCAGCACGGCAATAATAGGGTGAAAAAAACCATAATGATCATGTAGGGTTTCGTACCAAGCAGTGCTCACACTTCTCGTGCATTTCTGGCACTTCGCTGGTGGTGACCCTCCAGCCCTTTGAAAAACTCGACAGTCTTGAAAATACTGGAACCTCCTAACAAACACAGACAACCTCCACTGCGCCGGCCTATAGGTGCACTATTGGGGTGTGCTCTCTTGTGTCTGTCTCCTAAGTGGCACGAGTTAGCGAATACTCACACCGCGTGGAGCATGTTTACATGTTTTTATTATTATTGCGTTAGCTCCCCAGCTGTCATTAATAGCCGTATTCAAATTGCTCCAGCAGGCAAGGACCCGATGGGAGCGGTGCCAGCGAAGAGAGTTTAAGAGCATCCCGGACCATCGCCACAGGCTGGTTGGAATTCAATGAGGCCCTTCGGGTGGCTAATTAGATTTTCCTTAAAACAAGGCGGATCAGCAGGTTTATGTTTCAGCTTCAAAATAATTGGAGTGACATGCAGGCAACAGTTTAAAACCCACGTCAGTGGTTTACAGCGACTGCTTCCGGGATGTATCTAACCTGTGTTACAGGTGAGGTATTCATAGGGCAGACGCAGCCTCTCATCCTTCGCAAGCCAGTAACACCAGTGCAAGTATCTGTAAGTATTATGGTAAGTTATGTATGCATGTTATATTACAAAGGATTTATAGAGCATACACCCGAAGGTTTCTTTGCGCCGGTGCCCATTGTAAGGTATGGTAATTAATGCTGCAATGGGTGTAACAGAGGGCTTGGCACTTAGGGAGTTGAGAAAAAATTCAAACTCGGTACATTAAGTTAGGTGCCGTGCCTGCCCACTCGGGTCGCCAGCGTCAGGTGCATTGAGCCACCGATCTACCTTGCAGCACACACCGCTTACGCGTTTATGGTGGGGTTGGTGTGAGAAGTAACTTACCCGGTGAAGGGACGGCCATTTGCCCCCTCATTCTGCCTCGTCCCGGCCTCGACTGCAAATCAATGTCAGTGTGGGTGGGGATTTTGGGAAGTCCTGGGGGGCAGCTCCGCTCGCACAGGCAGCAGTAGTCACCTTTCCCTGACCCTCGTTTCTGCCCGTGGTCCCCCTCAACAACATCCGAAAAACAGAGCTGAAAAGTGAGAGTCCGGCGGGGGCTGCTGGTAACTTTGGCAAACTTCAAGATCGCGTGATGAGACCACCTTTCAATTTTGCCACTTTACTTTGAAAAAAGTTACATATATATCAAAGCATATAAAACCGCTTTAATATGAATTCGCAAATATAAATATATCATGTACTCACGCCTACAAAAGCCGCGCCCCCTCTGTTAACAAGCGTTCGCCAGACCGATGCATCAATTCATCAATGCAAAGCTTTTACTACTGGGATGGGCGCTCTAAGGAAATAGTGAAGTGTAACCTACGCTTCCATTACGAACAGCCATTTGAATCCAAAAACATGTGCACGTGTTTGCAAAATGTAAATAGCTGTAGCTTTTTATAATGATCCCAGAGTGCTACTTGATAAAATGCAAATACACGAAGAAGAATGAAAACAAGGGAGCCCCGTCTACACTTGCCTCCTTGCCGCTGTGAGGCCCGAAGGTACGCCGGAAGCATAGCAGTCTGCGGGTGCTCCCCGCACGCCACATACGCCTGAAGCGTACCCCTTCGCACCAACCTGCAGCGTCCTGGAAAGTACGGCGCTCACGCCGCCCACTTCCTTTGGGCGGGACTTCCGTCTTCGGGAGTCCCGCGCACGCGCCCACGGAGTGCCCTGAGAGCGGGGCTCCCATGCCCGAGGGAGAGCCCCGGCTACAGACGTCCCGAATGGCGGTAAGTGGGGCTTAGTTGTAGGGGGGAGGGGGGTGCTCTTGTGTGTGTGTATATGTGCGATGGCGGCGGGAGGGGGGGTCTCTGTATGTGTGCGTGCGTGTGTGTGTGTAGGTGCGCTGGTGTGTGTGTGGGGGGTCTCTGTGTGTGTGTGTGTGTGTGTGTAGGTGCGCTAGTGTGTGTGTAGGTGGTGCGGCGGCGAGGGGGGGGTGCGTGTGTGTATGCAGTGTGTGTTTGCCTGTGTATGCGTGTGGCTGTGTATGTGCGCATGCGTGAGTGTAACTGTGTGAGTGCAGGAGAGGGGCCCGGCGCCGTGCGCGCCCACAATGTACAATCTCCGGCAGGAGAAGCGCGTGTCAGTCTGCTGTCCACATTCCCCCAAAAGTGATTACATAAGTTGTCTCGCCCTAGACAGCAAAAGCTTCGCTTTTGCTTTCGTCTAGGCGAGACCTAAAAATGCGGGCGCGCACTGCGTGGTTAACACAGGTCTTGCACCAGCGCTGCGTGTTTGACACAAGGGTTGCTTTGGGCGCTATGTGAAAGGGAAAGCCAGATTCAGAGAGATCTGGGAGAGAAGTGGGCAGAAGGTGAGGCGGAGAGAGGAGCCAGGAGAGCGCTTATGACGGGGAGAAGAGAAAACAGAGGCGGAAACAAGACAACTCGGGAAATATCAGCCGTACAATATTTTAACTTTCTAACTATAGCTTATCATTTGCACTTGTTTATAAATGCGTACATTAATTCGCACGGATGTAGCACAAAAATCGAATTTGATCCAGTAGTGGACAACACAAGTTAAGTAACTTCAAAAACATATTCTGTTTACATTATTTTCTGGGTAAATCCTGCATAAAGATCTTTGACGTTTACACATTTTCCTCGCAACCTAACCCCATCGTATCATAGATCTTAATGTACTTTCTTATATGCATTACTGTTTTGGTCCAGTATTTAGCTCGTACCTAGCTATCCGAGCAGTCCCTTGGGTATCTTTTTTTTTTTTTTGCAGAGTTTTATATAGCGCGAACTAGAACCGAACCAAATCAGTTATCAGAGCGCTTTACATAGCACCAGTTACGTTACATTTTTTTAGGCACGGGGAGATTAAGTGATTTGGCCAGAATCACAGGGTTTTTTTTTTTTTGGCGTCGTTACCGAGACTCGAACCCAGATCCCCAGGTCCGAGGTCGAGCGCCTTAGCCGTTAGGCCAACCCCTCTCGTTTGGATAAGTACATTTGGTCGAAAAAGTCACATCATAACAGAGTGAAAGAGTTGTGAACTGATCAAATATACTGAAGGGGCACTGATACAACTAAGTACTATGTCGCCAATTAATATTGAAAAACAATTCTTTAAGATGAACTCATTTTTCTAACATTGTTTTAAAAAACTAAGTACATAGCTTTCTGACCTGAACACTTTGTAGTTCCAAGTGTTATCTGCACACACTTTTTTACTTTATTTGTATGTTTTATTATATAGCATGTCAGGTAGGAGGTTCACATATGTACAGAACTAAATACAAGGAGGCCTGATAACATTTATGGCTGGGAATCAGCTGTGCCACAATCACACTCTGACCCCCCTGGTCCAATGCCTGTTTTAAGGGGCTCCTTCTGCAGGTTGATAAACTCTACCAGCGTCCTCGAGAGGTTTTAACTCTTTGCCCAAACAAGACTACACACAAATGGCGCTGCCAATCGAATGTCCCGAATCCATCCACACCTGTATTCATCTGATAACCTTGGAGCATCATTGGAAGCGCTCTGCTTCCATCATCTGGCCAAATGGTACCATGAACTCAGGCAAATGGACAAGAGACCCACTTCCTTTCCAAAGGGCAGCAGAGCCTGCCCCGGCAGCCGGGCCACTTTTACTAGGTGTGCTGGGAATGTGGATTACAAGACAGCAAAACAAGAAGTTCACAAGAATGAACAGTTTACACCAGAGGCGCTACGCCCACCACTGGTGCCGCTGTTGGGATTGTACATATGCACACGAGCTGTCACGAGCGTTCAAGTGTTCCTGGTTGCTCGTGACGAGCTCGTGTTATGATGACGTTGTATTGTTATTTGAACTTGTAGTAGATTGCCGGTTATGCCCGTGATCTGTGATCCGGCACTACCGACTTGAGACTGGAAGCGAGAGCAATGGAATAAATATCCAGATGCAGCAATTATCTTCTGTGTGATTATTTGGACTTCCCTACACTGGCGACGAGCGGGATCGGATTTTCGTTACCTGCATCTAAGGATTTAAGGAATTACTATCCTGTTTTATGAATTTCTTCTGCACTTCAACATAAAATCGACCAGCGCCATCAAAAATTCATTTCACAGCGTTGGATTACAACGTACAGCGTTGGAGGGAAGACTACGATCAACAGAAGAGCTGTGAATTAAATTACTTACTATTTGGTTTGTGGCGTCTTTTAAAAATCGCCGACTCCAACTCTCGAGCTTTCATTACCGATATATGCGTGCAAAGACTCGCGCATGGGTAATTGAGTCAGCACTGACTAACGCGACGTCTGATGTCATCGCGTGACCTTGGAAGCAATAAAGACGAGTTTCCTGGAAACTGTTCTTCCGGTACTACGGATCTAGTCAAGACGCTTTCTGAGTCTTAAAACAACAGTGCGCAACAATAAACTGAAAGATCATTTATTGAACTTTACACCTTCAGGAGACATCGCGTTGAAGATTTCATTCATAAGAAGGTTTTCAGTAACACGCACACTGTGTGTCCCATAATTTAATATAAACATAATTTAGCATAACTTTAATGCTGAATTTTTTTTTTTTCTTTCCATTATTATCCTGCATTTTAACTTACACTTAGTGTGCTTAATAGAGTGTGCTTAATAGAGAATTAACATGTCAGGTATTGTACCACCACCTTCATTTTTGTCATCACCTGGTGAACCACCCATGGCTTGGGAGATTTGGGAACCTGTTTTTTTGGCTTATGTTGATGTATTGGAAGAAGGGGAGTGTGAACCGGAAAGGAAGCTATCGCTCCTAAAACATTGCTTGGGTGGTATAGCCTTGAAAGAATTCAAAACATTGCCAGCCTTAGTAAACCCAGGGAACATTAATGTATATGAATATGCTTCTTTACAGTTAAGTTTAAGATATGGAAAAAAAAAAGAATGTGGTCATGGAGCGGTTTATATTTTATTCTCGGAAGCAGCAAAATGATGAACCTGTAGAGGATTTTGTATCAGCTTTGAGATCATTGGCTGTCACGTGTGATTTTGAACACATATCATATGAACAAGTGTTAAGAGACCAGATTTTAATGAGAACTAACAACAAAAAAGTGCAGGAACGTCTTTGGACAACATCTGATATATCACTTAATAATGCTATAGAGATCGCGAAATCTATAGAACATTCAGAGAAGTTTGTCAAAGAGATTAGAGGCAATGATAAAAGTGATGTTTTTAGCATAACTAAAGATGTGGACAAAAAAAAATTAGTTCATCACAAAGTCATTAAATCGTGCAGGTAAACGATGACAACGTGTTGCCCTAGTATTGCTAGCGTAATTTTCTTCATGGAAACGTTCCACATTGTCATTTTGTTTTCCAACATCAAAAAAAACATTGCTATCAACATCATCCACCAATTGTCTGGGTCCTTTAAACAATGAAACTCTGCTCAAATTCCTCACAGAACCACCATCAACCCTGACCGCGTTTCTAAAAACTTCAATAACTTCCCTAGGACTTGACCAAACAGGTAAACCTTTACTCACACCCTCTTTCCTTTTTATACGGACACAATCACCCACTTTAATGGAACGACAAGACTTAGAACCAATTCTTTTGACCATATCATGCTTCATTTTATCTTTATATGATTGAACCCTGTTTTGAACGGCTTCAAAATCTACTTTCAAACAATTTTCAGTACCAGCTAAATTTCCTTTTACCCACCAAGGAACTAATTTAGTACTGGGCTTCCGTCCTCTTAAAAGCTCAAAAGGTGTGACTAAAGTCACAGAATTAGGTGATGTCCTATAAGCCAACAACATGGATTGCAATGCATTTCTCCAATTCAAATTGCTCTTGATTGAGAGTTGTATAGCTTCTTTGATCACACGGTTGAACCTTTCAACCTGGCCATTGGCTTCAGGATGGAAAACTGCTATTTTTGTATGAACAATAACGCACTTAACAAAAAACTGTTCTATTTCTTTGCTCACAAACTGCGGACCATTATCAGTCACAATCTCCTGAGGAATACCCTCCCTGCAAAAAATCTCATCTAGAAATTCTATTACTTGACACGAAGTGACTTCCTTCACCATCTTGACCTCCGGCCATTTAGAAAAATAATCTATAAGTACAATGCCAAAAGCCTCCTGTCTTGGTAAACAACTAAAAGGTCCGATGATATCTATCCCCAGTTTACGCCAGGGACCAGAAGGTAAATCAATTGGACATGGTTCTGGACGTAAAGTAACAGCTGTCTTGTCACTATTTGAGCAATAAGAACAAGAACGTACAAAATGGTCCACACAAGAATCAATACCTGGCCACCAAAAAGACTCCTTCAAACGTCTTCTGGTGAAAGATATCCCCAAATGTCCTTCATGAGCAATCTTTCTTCAACAGGCACCTGAATGGGTCAACCTTTACAGAAAAATTTGGGATAAACTTGGCATAAAATTCTATAAGACCTAAAAATGCTACAAGTTGTTCTTTTGAAGTGGGTACAGGAGCATTTATGATGCTCTTAATATGATTTTTCTTAGGTTTGATTCCCATTCCACTTATAGTATGTCCAAGATATTCCACCTCTTTTTGTTTAAATTTGCATTTGTCAAGACGTAGTGTAAGACCTTTGTCCGCTAAGGCAGCAATCACACACTTTAAATTATTGTCATGTTCAGTGTCATCTTTCCCATACACTAAGATGTCGTCCTGAAATGCTATGGCCCCACTTAAACCCTCCAAAGTATCCCTCATTAATCTTTGGAATACTGAGGCCGCACTCGCTAAACCAAAAGGCATGCGACAGAACCTGTATAACCCTTCAGGTGTGATAAATGCGGTTATGTTTTTGGATTCTTCAGCAAGTACAATCTACTACAAGTTCAAATAACAATACAACGTCATCATAACACGAGCTCGTCACGAGCAACCAGGAACACTTGAACGCTCGTGACAGCTCGTGTGCATATGTACAATCCCAACAGCCGCAAGGAGTCCATGGCTGTCAGGCTGTTCCTTTCCACCCTGCACCAGGGGCGGCAGCATTCTCTCGG
Organism: Lissotriton helveticus; assembly: GCF_964261635.1. Classification (NCBI taxonomy): domain Eukaryota; kingdom Metazoa; phylum Chordata; class Amphibia; order Caudata; family Salamandridae; genus Lissotriton; species Lissotriton helveticus. The sequence continues at coordinate 339,446,050 of NC_136057.1, read as the reverse complement.
GACTGCAGCGTTAGCTGCACCATGTCCTTCTACTGCTCGTCCGAGATCTGCATGGCCCACGGTGGGACCCTCAGAGATGGCAGCTGGATTCCTGCCATGGTCTTCTTAACCAGCTCCACGTGCGCTGTAATCGCTCGTGAATGTTGCACGTCGCCTCATCCTGGGGTCCCAGCCCCTCGTCCGCCTGCTCCAGGTGGCTGTAATCCCCCCCTCCTTCCTGGACCGGATGGCTGTGTTGCCCAAACGCACCAGACTCAGGGTCCTGGTTCAAAGGCTGGTAGAAGTAACCGCCTCCGTTCACATTATCCTCCTCTTCCTCGTTCTGCTGCTCCTCTTCCTCCTCCTCGGGGTCGTCTCCGCTCCAGTCACCCATGTTGTCTTGGAGACCCTCGGGTGGACGCTGCTCCCCTAGGTCCTCGTTTGAGTTTGGGAAGATGGGTTCAGGGCCCATGGTCTCCCCCCGCGAAACCACAACGTCCATGCACAGGATGCAGGAGGCCCGGCTCCGCCGCTCACTTCCGGGTCCTCCGCTGACCCCGCCCAGCCTCGTCCGGTATCTTGAAATATGAAGGCCACAATCTTCAGATTTCACCTTCTGGCAATGATCCTTGGGATAAAACTAGGTGTTTGCAGCCAATGACTGACCAGCTATGAACGTGTATGCTGGAATCTTGGAACCGGAATATGTCAATGAGTTTATTTAGTCTTTCAAACCATTTCTAAAATGATTGAACTCCTTGCAAAATTCTAGCGAAGGGCTTGTGACCTAACACCGCTCACAATATGATCATGCAAACGCCCCCCTCCCCTCCCCTTCCCCCCCACACACACACCAAGCACTGTGCCCAGCTGAATACACTGCACATAAACACACTGGCGCGCACAGTGGCGTACACCTATCAATTCATCCTCACAGATTGGAGCAGATTCAATGACTGAAAAGCCAGGAGGTCATGAGACAAGTGCTGCAAGGCAGGCTGCTGCGTGGCAGGTGATTGACAAATCCCCAGTCTAATCAGCCTTTAGAGGCTCCAGGCCTACCTTCAACTTGTTTTACCTGTAGGCCTGTGCGCCTCTGCACACATGCACACGGCAGATACACCAGACGCACATATTCCACAGCCACGCTCACACATGCGCACTCAACACATATACCTGCACGCACATAAACACATATACATCTGCGCAATATAACCATATACCTGGTGGCTCCGTTATATAGTCTAATGTTACCATCAAGGGACTTTGGTGCAGAGGCGCAACTAGAGTCAAATTTAGGGGCGGGGGGGGGGCTAAGAAAAAATTTCGGGGGTGGGGGGGCTGAATCTTTAAGCAATAGGCATAGTGGAGCTGCAGCCCTTTGAGTCCAATGAGTGTTGTGCGCCTGCTTTGGTGACATAAACCACGTTGCAAGAGGCCTAGTGGGTTGTAAATGTCACCAGAACCCGAGATGGCACATAGAACCATATTAGAAATAGTGCTCACTACGTATTTTTTATATTATATGTTTATTGTGGAGAAGTTAGCTTGAAATAGCTGTTTTTTTCAAAGTGCAGCTAAAAATGAACTCTGACTGGAAATAGAAGGTTTAGGTTTTGTTTACCTTTCTTGAATAAAGTGTTAATTAATTAATGGGCAGTGGTATGGTCAGTGGATTAACGAGATTCTGTGGCTGCAATGTTTACTGCATAATTTCATTGTGCCAAAAATGTTGTTTCTTTCTCAAATATATCTGAGGAAGTATGCTGTAAGAGAATATGCATTTTTATTTTTTGTTTCATAATTTGCACTTACTTTTGTCCTCCATGTCATATAATCCTAGTAAGGCTGACAATGTTAAAGCTCGGCATACTGATTTGGGGAATGACTTAAGGAAATCCATATTTTACAGGCAAACGTGAACTATTTCCCATATTTCATGATTCCTTGTGAAATATAGCTCTGCTTTTTGTGCAATTAGAGCACCAAAAGATGCTCTCTCTGTCTCACTCGCTCTCAATAAATATATATACATGTATATATTTTCAAGTGTGGAGCCCTTATCGAGGTGCTTTCATGTAGAATGCTTTAAGTTTTATGAGGACACGGTTCTGGTGCTCAGTGAAACGTGTATGTTGAGATCAGATTTTGCTTATATTAAAAATCTGGCCACATGGTTTTAGACACTAGGGCCCAACTATACGTGAGTTCATCCTTAACCTTGATGCATCGAGCATTCATGGAGTGCTTTTCTGCTCATTAAATATGCATAAAATGAAATTGTTTTCAGTCATGAATACCTGCCTCTTAAAATGCACCTATTCATCTTAATTTAACATTGATGTATTGATGTGATTCTTTTTCATTCACAGTAAGAGAGCTTTGTGTGAGCTGCGTAGAAAGTGACTGCAAAAAGCATGAACATTTCTGAGTGTAAACGTTTTAAGCAGATAGGTGTTGAGAGCTCACTTTTATACATCCCTATTCTTTGTTAAATTGTGTTGACGTAATGCTTGTGATCACATACTTATTGTACGTTTTGTGCCTCACGCATTAGTCCTAGTTTACTAGATACGGTGCCAGGGCCACATTCCCTAGCCTATCGCGCATGCGTGGTGCTGGAGAGGTTGCTATTAGCGCTCGATGACCGAGTGGCAGAGATCGAGAGGCCCATTTGCACGGTAGCAGCGGGTTGCTTTGGCACGTCATTGACTCTGGGCAAAGCTGCCCAGCGTGAGCTGGCATGCAGGCCTGTGTATTTTCACGCGATAACTGGGCCAACGTGCCTTGGGGATGGGCAGACGTGAGCCTGAAAAAACAATTGATATCAGTCGGTTCTTTATTAATGATGAGTTAGAAAAGTGCAAAGATGAACAGCAGCATTCACATTTAAAATGCACCCCAAGAATAAATAACCACGATAAAAATGTATAAAAAACAGTCCGTTTTAAAAAGGATTAAAAGAAAACATTCCATCTGTACTAACTTCTAAACCAATTAAAACAACTTGTAAAACATTTGAACTTAATACAATGGAGCTCCCAGCAGTAAATCAATGGTAAACTTAACACTCTACAAACAAGCGACGGGAGGAACAAGCTCTCGGCTTGCATGGTGGGGGCAGGGGAGGGAATTGCGTGGCAGGGGGGGTTCCTTTGAAGTCTGCTGCCAAGGCTGTGGGTGTGCGATGTGCGAAGCTCTCGGCATTGCTGTGGCAGGGGTGGGGGAGTGCATTCCTTTCAAGTCTGATGCGGGGGCGGGGAGCGGCAGCCTTTGAAGTCTGATGCTGAGGCACAGACAAATGGTGGTGTGTGATGTGACTGGCGATGATGTGCACGCGCCTAGCTCACATGAACAGTACGCAATCCGCAGCTAGTTTGACTTTTCGGACCGCTTACTAGAATATCGCCCATCAATCCCTGACGGGATAGAATAGGCGAGACCTAAAAAAGTAGTGCCTGAATATTAAAAAGTTGATGGACACAAGTAATGAGGCATGCTCCAGGAACAAACACAGGCGGAAGAAGACAAGCCCAGGCAACTTAACAAATGAAAAGCAAGCAAATGGTAAGCAATGAGCAGGCTCTAAGCCCACTATAAGCTGACATTAGGTATTTTTTGCAAACCGACGACTCAAGCTGTCTAGTTCGCAAGATGTAAAAAGAGTACTCCTGACCCTGAAAACTTTACAGAGTATAATTCAGGAAGTTCAAATAATGAAAGATAAACATAACAGCCATGTTTATCTAAGCAGGTGGGAAGATACAATACCTTACTCACCTTCAGGATTTGCACATCATTTTGGGCATTCCTTCATAAGAAAAACAGTATCCAATACGAAAGGAAACTGTGCATACAGACGCTCTACGCAGACAAACAGTGGGAGCTAAAGCAAAAAGAACACAACTATTCATTCCGTGGAGTAAACATACATGAATTTGCGTAAAAAGAAATGCGAAAAAAACCACCTGTGTCCCACACCGTAAATACAAGTGAATGTCAGACTGGTCCTGCGGCCTCAGCCAGCACTAGAAACCCGTATAGCTTTTGTGACATTGTGTCTATCTAAAGAAAGGTGTATATATCGAAAAGCATATGGTGTCAAGGGACAGATCCCCCACACCCTAAAATTAGGGCAGTGCACGGAAGCTACTCCCAGGAGCTTGTTGATTAGTGCTTACCAGGTGACTAGTGTTATCCTTATTACCACTCTCCTATTCAGGCTTGTAGAACCCATATAGTGAAAGCATACCTATCTATACAAGATGAGTGTAATGGACTAATCCAAACTAAAGTCCTATATTACTCTTCTGCGCATATAAATGTAATAAGGTCCTCGGACTGCTACAGTTAATTCTTTACTCTCAATAAAGAAATTAAAAAATGAGTCCACGTGGTATTTCCAAAATTCTTTAATATATGTCCCCCGAGCTCATGATTAAAACAGAATACCATGTTTAGACCACGGTGTTAGGAGTGGCCGACACGTATTATTGCCATTGTGAACTGCCAGGCAGTGTCATTAGGCTGAACGGACCCATGTGTTACCCAACTGTGCACCGTACCTACAGCAAGAGAAAGGGGGCTAGGGGAGGAGTAACAAGAACAAAATGAGAAAACATGTAAAAATGTACTCACATAGTAAAAAAAAAAGCATAAATACTTGGACATATTTACTACGAAGCCACCAAGTGTAAACCTACTAGTGGGCAATGAAGTTTTTGAGGAAATTGAAAAACTGAGCTGCCTGAAATTAAAACAGAGTGATAATGAATACTGTTTATGCACAAGCTGTTTGTGATTGATCATTTCCATACCATACCTGGAAACCCAAAATGCTCCATTTACACCAACATACATTAATAGTATGGATTCGGAGAAGTACAGCTCGGGCATGTACCTGTGCACATGTACCGAATTTACAAAAAGATCATAATTAGGCCGCACCCTCCCCGGGTTTACATTCACACATATTCTACCGAACAATTATCACGAGACACACAAGTCTGTAATAGTCCCATACATTAAAATTCACCATCCTGCGGTTCCGACAAATAAGCAATACTAGGGATAAATGCCACACTACAAACACAAAACCGATAGTAGAGCTCACGGCTCAACTTTGGTGCCAGTGGTCATTGTTCAAAAGACTCCGCTGATGCTCCATTGGGAATTCAAATCCGCTCCCCGGAACCATGCGGCAAAGCGGTCATACACTAAACCATTACCATTGCGCGGCGCAGTCTTGGACTTATGCTAAAACCAAGTTGGCCGTCCGCTATACAAAGAACAGGAAAAAATAAATTCCATTCATATGGCACGGAATTTGAATAATGCTCAAATATGCACGATTCAGGAGAGGAAATTGGAAGCTTTGAGTAAAGGGTGCCCCTTTTTCCTTTTCTTTCCTCTAAAGCTCCTCTTTCTTTGTGCTTAGGCTCTTGCATCAAACGAAAGCCAAAATACCAAAACATTTCATCTATAAATTAATACCCTTAGTCTCATGCACTGTTGATGAGCTGGTACATGATATTTGCCTATGGTTTTCCAGCGGTTCCACTAATTTCTCCTTCCAACGGGACAGTGATCCTGATTGCACCACAATTGGGTTGTCATCTCCTAAAGTTGTTAAATTGCCTGTTTATGAAGTTTGCCGACAGTGAAGGGAGAAAGTTTTTTTTCATCCAGATCCTCAAAGCCTGCAAATAGAGGCATGGCTCCTGAAGTACTAGACTTAACACCTTAAATTTTCAAGAGAAATGTATGTATCTGGAACTGAAGTACATAATTGTGTTAGCAAAATCATTTGCTCTTACTTAATATCGCTTGTATTTTAGACTGCAGAATCTGCTAAGCTTTTTTAGGAGTGCATTTACTAGCTTATACAACAAGCATTTGCAATGCAATAGGTCTCGCAGCATTAAAGTTTGAGTAATTGGCATTGTATATGACAATGTCTTGCATTAAATTTTTAGCAAAGTCTGTATTGGTGTGTAAAGATGATTTGCAAGATGATAGCGATGGAGTGGGGGATGGATGGACGGAGTGGAGGGGATGGATGGATGGATGGAGTGGGGGGATGGATGGATGGGGGATGGATGGAGTGGGGGGATGGAGTGGGGGGACGAAATTCATGTGTGCATTAAAAAGAGGAATCTAAGGATAGAAATAAACGGGGCACCCTCCACTAGTGTATATAAATATTAGCCCAATTTATGCACCGCTCATTTCATTGTAGTGGGTGGTGCCCTACCTTCTGTACTCAAGCGAATGGGGCAGCCTTATCCCATCTTAGGTAGTGAGATCCAGCAAACTGACTGATGCAACAGTTGACAAACTAGGAGACAGCAACTTACTGTATTTCTAGGCCTTATTTGTACATACTTTAAACAGAAACTGCACACAGAACAAGGTTGTAAGCAAGACCTGGGATCGCTTGGCACTGGAGCAAAGCTTGGCACTGCACTGGTGGAGACTTACTGAGGCTTAGTAACGCACAGCCCATAGAGGGGGGGGGGCCTAGGGCTTGTCATAGCGCACATTGAAAGGAGCCAAGTGCGGCTGGCCACATCGCCTGCAGAGCAACACAGAGGGGTCAGCAAAGTAGTGTTCGCCAACCAGTAGGATGTCATTTTGTTTCGAAAAGGTCACCACGGGTACAGAGCAGTGCTAGGAGTAGCAATACTACTCTTCGCACAGCTTGTCACGAAAAGAGGCTAGAGGCCTGCCACACCCCTCCTCCGAGGGGAGGCCCGGTTTTTACAAAGGAACAGCTCAAGTAAAGGATAGACTGGAGATGAGACTTGGTGCAGCCCTGCTAAGATGGAGGCTGGCCTGGGCTTTGGCAGCGCACACGTTCACAGTATTATTTACACCAGCAGAGTAATAACGCCTAACTACAAGGCGCAGGCATGCTTCTCAACACCTCGCTCCCACATCTGCAAGTCAGATCGAGCGTTTACGTGCTCCAGAGGCTGTGGGTATGTGGTTTCCCCCGCGGGGAAGTCGGGCACAGACGGAGCTGCTCATTGCTGTTTATAGGGACACCCGAATGATAGGCCATGGAAAGGAGGTGGCAGAGTACATGGATGGCAGAGAAAGACAATGTGCTAAGTGCAGGTACATTGTGGGACGCACCAGGGACGTGGGTATATTCAGGTACATTGAGTATAGACAGACAGACAGAAGGCGGAGGCGAAAGGAAGTTGGGCAGACGCAGGGAGGAAAAGAAAAGCAAACAGGTGGTAGAGAAATATACACAGTGACATGCAGGCACTCGGAGGGCACACATAGACACTGAAGCCAATGCAGGTAACACAGCGGCGAGCAGATAGACACACTGAAAACCGAGGCTGGCATACACTACATATACGTTAAACAACATGCAAATCCGGGAGAGACACGGGGGTAACTGCAGTCAGAGATGGTATGTGTATATGTAAAGCGCACTATCCCCGGAAGGGAATCCTGGAGCTGGATAGAAGACCAACAGGAGGCAGAGCAAGGCACTAACTAGGGTGCACGTGAGACAAACCATGGGCAGCAGCAGACACTACTACGGCACGAGAACAGTGACGCAGACACATACGTTGGTAAATGACAGGCCACGCGCAGAAGTGGTGGATACCAGATCTTCAGACAGAGATGGAAGAAGGGTTAGAGACAGGCAATGTGGCCAGTCAGAGCACAAAGGGATGTGACAGTCACTGGAGATATGTGAGGATACCCTCTTACGCTTTCCTCCACATCATGCAGAGCTTCACTCTCAGTTCCACTGCCCATCTTCTTCCTCACATATCCCGAGTTAGCTTCCTTTATTTACCACACACAGCACCAGCTCGCCCCTCCTTATCTTCCTCACACTGAGCCTTCCTCCTCTTCCCGATAGACACTCTAACTCTTCCCTCCTTCGTCGCAGACTAGGACTCCCTCCTTCATACTCCTTCCTCCTTTGTTTCACTCGCACCTTTGCCCCCCACACGGCCCCTACCTCTCCTCCCTCCAGATCCTCCTCCTACCTCCGTGTTGTACTCCAACAGGGCCTTCTGCCCCAGCTCCTGGTCACCCGACTCCAGCTGGTCCAGGATGAGTCCCAGGTCCATCCTGGGGTGAGGGTCAGGGGTCCTCGGGTGAACGGTGTGCCCGGTGGCGACGGAGGGCAGGGAGCACGGGGCTGTTCAGAGGCTGTGCCCGAGCTCAGCTACTGCAACCGCCCTGTTCAGAGCTCATTCACTTACAGCGCGTGACGTCAGAGGGGGAGGAGGAGGGGCGAGGAAGGGGAAGTGAGAGAGGCGGGAACGGGGCGGTGCGAGATTAGCAAGGCTCACAGAGAGCAGAGAGGGGGACGACCTGCGGTTGGCGGAGCAGGAGTTTATTATATAGTATTCTACAACAGAGGGAGGAGGAAGACTGACAATCAACCGGTTGCAATGTGCTTAATCGCGTGAGAATTCAGATACATATTTCTTGATAGGCAGGAGCCTCCGAAGTTCCGGTATACTCCCCGCATCTGTAGCAGGTTAGCGGCCGGTGACGTAGCTCGTCCGGAGCGCGGCACCTTGGAGGCAGAGGGAGCCCAGAAGAAAGCAGAGATTCAGGGAATGATGAGGGTACCGGGAGAGAGCAGGCAAGGCGTAATGGTGCGAGGAAGGTTCTCCAACTCATAGAACAGCAGCGCGGCGAGAAAAGAGCACGGTGAGTGGGTGGGGGTGGGGGGTGTCGGGCGTGTGTATATGTGTGGCTGCGTGCGTGATCGTGATCCATGGTGACTGAAGAGCCTGCCGGAATCGGAGCGCGTGTTCACGCGCGCGACCTGATCCGATTCCGGCAGGCTGCGTGCGATTACCGCCAGAACCCCATTCGGCCCGCCATCGAGCAGGACCTGCTACACAATCCAATTTTGGAAGCCCGGCAGCACCGCGTTCCAGATCTAGCCATCCGAGTTATCAATTTCAAGTTAACTCCCCGTGCTGACCGACCCTAAATGCCGTGCGAAACTCCCGCGGCCCTTTACGATTAATCCCAATCTACCCACTGCTGTAATACGGTCGAGGTATTCAACTCTACCAGGGATGACCTAGTCGACCGAGTGGTTATGTAACATGCGCAAATTAATTTTAAGACAAACATGACTTAAATAGCTTTGTCCTGAAGATGATGCATGTACCTTTGAATTGCATCGAAACGTCGTCGACTTTAAAGCACTATATGTTGTTATGAATTCACAGTAATGTCGCCAACAATGGGTTGCTAGAAATGAATCTGAGTCTGTATTACTGAGTAATAGTGCAGACCGCCTTGTGCGCTTTCCACATGAATTCTTGTCACTTGTTTTGTCTTGCTGTCTGTGGGTCACAGGTCGTGCCCACTTTTTGTATTAATGTGAAAAAATGAACTATTACAAAAAAATCTAATTAATAAATTCCTGTCCGGCTGGACAGAGGCTATATACTATTCAGTATATCTCTATTCTTTCCAATGATCCTAAATAACTAGGGTCCCCTGTCTTGTACAACAGTGTGCGCGTGCCAGTCTCTTGTCTCCAAGTCTTGTTAGTCCTTGAAAGCTGAAACGATCACAATAGACTCGCTTTGCGACAGCAGGGCTTAGCCCTGCAATCGCAGGCGCGAGACCTAAAAAGTACTATTCAGAGACCGATTTTCACTATACCAGCTTTCAAAAGGTTTTTGGAATGGGCACATTTGTGTATCTTAGTCATGCATTTACAGCACCTACATTGAATTAAATTCATTTTTAACAAAGCTGATGTAACTGTCATTTCAATCAATCAATCAAGACATTTATAGAGCACGCTACTCACCCATGGGGGTCTCAAGGCGCTGGGGTGGTGGGGAGGGGTGGGGGGGGGCGCTGCTGCTACTGCTCGAACAGCCAGGTCTTGAAGTGCCTCCTGAAGGTGATGTGGTCCTGGGTCAGGTAGGAGAACGATCTTCCTCCGGTGGTGGTTCTGCGGATCCGTGGGATGGCGGCGAGGGTGGCTGAGCGGAGCTGGTGGGTTGGAATGTAGAACGTGAGGCGTCTGTTGAGGTATTTTGGTCCGGCATTGTGGAGTGCTTCGTGTGCGTGGGTGAGGAGCCTGAACGTGATTCTTTTATTTGACGGGGAGTCAGTGCAGGTCTCTGAGGTGGGCGGTTATGTGGCTGTGTCGAGGGATGCCCAGGATGAGGTGTGCGGATGTGTTCTGTATGCTCTGGAGTCTGTTCTGAAGTTTTGCTGTGGTTCCTGCGTATAGGGCGTTACCGTAGTCCAACCGGCTGGTGACGAGGGCCTGGGTGACCGTCCTTCTCGTTTCGGTGGGGATCCACGTGAAGATCTTTTGAAGCATGTGCAGGGTGTTGAAGCATGAGGACGAGATGGCGTTGACTTGTTTGGACATGGTGAGTGAGGAGTCCAAGAAGAATCCTAGGTTGGGTGCGTGGTCCGTGGGTGACGGTGGGGAGCCCAGCGCGTTGGGCCGCCAGCAGTCGTTCCAGGCAGATTGTGATGTTCCCAGGATAAGGACCTCCATTTTGTCTGAGTTTAGCTGTAGGCGGCTGTATTTCATTCATTCCGCGACTTCTTGGTGAGGGAGAGGATCAGCTGGGTGTCGTCGGCGTAGGTGATGATATTGAGGTTGTGTTTGCATACGATGGCGGCAAGGGGGCTCATGTAGACATTGTAGAGGGTCGGGCTGAGGGAGGAGCCTTGGGGTATGCCACAGATGATTTTGGTTGCCGCGGACTGGAAGGGAGGGAGGCGGACTTTCTGGGTTCTGTCGGAGAGAAATGTGGTGATCCATTCCAGGGCCTTTCATTGGATCCCTGCGTTGTGGAGGCGGGATCTCAGAGTTCGGTGGGAAGGGTCGAGGGAGCCATTTGCCTCGAGGAAGGTGGTCAGCTGTTTGTTGACGGTCTTCTCGATGACCTTCGGGTCCGCTGTGGGTTTCAGTAGGGCGTTGATCTCGGCATGCTTCCAGCTCTCTGGCGGACAAGAAGGAGTTGTTCATGACGTTCCGGAGGTGGGGTGCGATGACGGCGTCTGCTTTGTTGAATATGTGGTGAGGGCAGTGGGTCTGATGGTGAGCCTGAGTGGATGGTGTTTATGATGTGGGAGGTGTCCTAGATGCTGACGGGCGTCCAGGTGCTGAGGGTGTCGGTGGGGGGCGTTGGCTCGGTGGCTGGTAGCGGGGTCTGGGTTTCGAAGCTGTCGTGTATGTCTGCGATCTTGCAGTGGAAGTAGGTGGCGAGGAAGTCGCAGAGGTCTTGCGAGGGTGGGATGTCGTTGGCGCTGGGGTTGGCGAGTTCTTTCACGATGCTGAAGAGCTCCTTGCTGTTGTGCATGTTGTTGTCTAGGCGTTCTTTGAAAGAGGTCCTTTTGGTGGTGCGGATCAGTTGGTGGTGTCTGCGGGTGCCGTTCTTGAGAGCTGTGAGGTTCTCTGTTGTTTGGTCGTGGCGCCAGGTCTTCTCGAGGCTTCGGCATGATTGATTTGTGTTCTTGAGGTCGTCAGTGAACCAGGTGGCTTTCTTGTTGTTGAGCTTGCCGGAGGTTTTTTTTAGTGGTGCGAGGGCGTCGGCGCAGTCACTGATCCACTGTGTGAGGTTGCGTGCGGCGGCGTTGGCGTCAGTTGTGTCGTTTGGTGGGTTCTTGCTCAGTGTTGTGGTCAGCTGGTCTGTGATGACTTTGCTCCAGCATCTGCGGGGGATCTGTTGTGGGCAGTGGTGGGATGTGGTCTTCTGGAAGGTGAAGTGGACGCAGCTGTGGTCTGTCCAGTGTAGGCCGGTGGTGTGGCTGAAGGAGACGACGTTGCTGGCGGAGAAAATAGGGTCCAGCGCGTGACCGGCGAGGTGGGTGGGGGTGGTCACCAGTTGCTTGAGTCCGAGGTTGGCGAGGTTTTCAAGTAGGGAGGTGGTGTTCTTGTCGTTGTTGGTCTCCAGGTGGAAGTTCAGGTCGCCCAGGAGACTGTAGCCTGCGGAGGTGAGGGCATGCGCACTGATGTAATCGGCAATGCCTTCGCTGAATTGTGTGCGTGGCCCCGGGGGTCTGTAGACCAGGGTTCCTCTGAGGCTGGTCTTGGGGTCGGTGTGGATATGGAAGTGTCGATGTTCGGCGGAGGTGAGTGCGTCCTCGGTGTTGGTCGTGACGCTGATTGAGTTCCTGTGGATGATGGCGATTCCTCCTCCGGTTTGGTTGATGCGGTCCTTCCAGGTGATCTTGTAGACGTGCAGGATGGCTATGGCGATGTCGGGGGCTGAGGAGGCGTTCATCCAGGTTTCCGTGAGGAAGGCGACGTCCGGTGTAGTTGTGTCGAGGAGGTCCCAGAGTTCGATGGCGTGTTTGTGGACGGAGCGGGTGTTGAGAAGGATGCACTTGAGGTGGTTGTTGTTACATAGTCCGGGGGGCGGGGTGGCGGTGCGGAGGCAGGTGAAGTTGCACATTCGGCAGGAGAAGGGTCCGTAGGTGCGCTTTGGGGTGGCTTGGTAGCAGGTGGATGCTCGGCCGGTGTTGAGTGCATGGAGGGTGGCGGTGTCGTAGCTCAGCCTGGTTGTATGGCTCCTGCGGGGGCCAGGGGTTATTGCGCTGGGCGCGGGCCAGGAGCGGACGGGCGCAGACGGGCTTGCCTTAGGCGCGCCCGTGGCGCGGCTGCGCAGCCGCCTGCATTATGAGGGGTCGAGGGAGGGAGGAGCAGCTGGGAGGGGGAAGCGGGAGCGAATTGGGGCTCAGGGGGCGGGGCCACAGGGGAGGCAGCGGCGGGAAACAGACGCGGGATGGGGGCATGCGGAATGAGCGGCACAGACAAGGCAATACAGAAAAATGGGATACAACAGTGGGTAAAAAAACAGCACAGACAAGCCAATACAAGTCGGGAAATAAAAGCAGTGGAAAAGCAAAGAAAGATCGAAATAAAGACAGCAAAAAGAAATACAGAAATTAGGGAGAAGAGGCACAGAGAAACAACAGGTACCAGTGAAGGAGACCCACCACTGGGCCACCAGGGATCGAACCGGCAGGCAGCAGGGCTCAGGGGCATGGCAGGAGCAGGGTGTGCTACCGCGTTGGGGGAGCGACCTGGCCTGAAAACAGCGTCAAGGGCCGCTCCCTCAGTGCACAGCAGCCTGCATTATGAGGGGACGAGGGAGGGCGGAGCAGCTGGGAGTGGGGAGCAGGAGCATATCGACGCTCGGAGGCGGGGCTGCAGGGGAGGCAGCGGCCGGAAACGGACGCGGGGCAGACGCGGGATGGGGGCGAGGGGAATGAGCGGCACGGGGAATGAGCGGCACAGACAAGGCAATACAGAATAATGGGATACAACAGTGGGTAAAAAAACGGCACAGACAAGGCAATACAAGTCGGGAAATAAAAACAGTGGGAAAAGCAAAGAAAGATAGAAATCAAGACAGCAAAAAGAAAGACAGAAATTAGGGAGACGAGGCACAGAGAAACAACAGGTACCTGTGAAGGAGACACACCACTGGGCCTCCAGGGATCGAACCGGCAGGCAGCAGGGCTCAGGGGCACAGCAGGAGCAGGGTGTGCTACTGCGTTGGGGGAGCGACCTGGCCTGAAAACAGGGTCAAGGGCCGCATTTGAACCAATGCATACAATGTTTTGAAATTTGGATGTTGAAAATAGCATTGTTGTTGGTTAATATGGTTTAAGTAGGGTTGTGATCTGCAAGCATTGCCTAAGTACCAAAACTGGTGATGCATAAAGATGAGGTGTGTATTTTGGCCCAAAGTGGCAATCTGGAGGTTCTGCTATGGATTGTATATAGTTTTTGAAGTGATGGTTTTATTGTGAAAGAAGCCCAGATATGTTGCTGAAGTAGGCATTTTGGGGTGCAATTTGGTTTTGTTTAATGCTTTTGTCTTAGTATGTGGTTTTGGTTTGAGCAGGGGTTAAAGGAGAAATTCTTGTTTGCTTATATACGTTTATTGGCTAGCACATACAAGGCAATAGTAAAATAAGCTAATAACAGATGTTCAGGCAAATACAATAACAAAAGAAGGAATTTTGTTTTGGAACATAAATTTTAGTTGTTTTTTCCATTTATTTTTGGATGCAGACACATAGCCATTTTATATTTTTCTTGTTATCTACGGCTGTGTATCAGAATACTGCCGGAAACATATTGAGTACGGACATTGTAGCGCCTTTTTTTTAAACATAAATGTTGAAGTTTGATTGGTAGGCTAGACCCTTGTGGAGCACTAAATGGCACATGAATAGTGTCGGAAAAAGATTACAATTTAACATGGAAGTAACCTAATTGGATTATGACCATTCGAGATTTTTGATCCAATTCTCATTCTATTTTTGAGAGTGCCAGTATCAAAGACTAGTATAGGAATAATAGGAAATGCAAACATGGATGGCATAAAAATGTTTCTATACATAATCAGTCATTGGGAGGGAGACCGTGTCCCAGCCTGAAATCTGAGTAGTGTGGTCCAAGCATGTTATAGTTCTTGATGTGCTCCTTGAGCTGTGAATGTACACTTTTTACTCCAGTATTGGAACTTTCATAGATACACATGTTTGAATCATTCCACGCTGTCATGATGGGAGACCCCGGTATTTAAAATAGTAGTAGTAGTAATAGACTTAAATAGTCCTAATACACTAATAGGTATAGACCATTCAGCACTAATTACCCTCTAGAACACTCCAAAGGAAGTTCAGAACCTCAGATTTTCTACTGCACATTGTGCTAGGTAGTGTCCTCTGAGCTCTGCTCAGTTTCTTCTCATCAAGAAAGAGAATTTGGGATTTTTCAACTGGAAAGTACAATCTGATGTATGTATGTGTATATATATATATCATCTTCCTGCTTTTGTGGGTCTCAGTATATTTGGACTATGTCTGACAAGGCTAAGAAGGCTCTCTTCAGAGAATGTTCCACTTGCCTGAAGAAAAGACTTCATGTGGATGTTCCCCACAAGGATTGCATTTACAGCCAATATCCAGCTCATAAGACATCTGAATGCAAAATCTTCCATGCTTTTTCTAATAAAACCCTTAGAGACAGAGAAGGACGTCTTCTCATCTGGCTTCACAAGTTAAAAACTAGATCAGATCCTGTGTCAGACTCCGAGAGTGACCAGTCTACATCTACAAAAGCCTCTGCAAAAAGGGCAAGAGAGTCATCACAGTCTGATAAGGAAATGATCACAATGCTGTCTGCATTATTTAATGATTTACAGTTTATGCTGCAAGACATCCGACAGCGCTTTCCGCCTTCTGACCCATCTATTATGCCTCCTCGCTAGTGAGAGTTAGAACTCCTGCGGTCCTTTCAGTGCTGTATACTCCTCAATCTGTTCCTCTCCAGGAACCAGTTTCTTCTGACTAGGAAGGGGAACTTCATGATAAAGCTTCTGAATTGGATGGCTATAGGATGTCTTAACCAGTTTCACCTGTTCCTCCTCCTGTAGATTCCCCACCTGAAGATATTGGGGGATTTCACAATCTGTTGGCGCGTGCTGCGAAAAGGTTTACTTCAAAAAGGTTTGCCATTCCAATGCCTACCAAACCGATGGATTGCCTTCTATATGGCTTTAAGGAACCTTTTCGTAAATCAGTGAGGTCTATCCTCATAATTGACTATATTTGGGACGAAGGGGTTAGAATTATGAAGAACCCAGCATCTGTGCCAGCGGTCCTCCCAAGTCTAGCTAGGAAATATAAAACGACTGAAGACGCCCCAGCGTGCCTCACAGGGCACCCAAAACAGGACTCAGTAGTAATGCAGGCTGCTCAGCGCCACTTGAAAAATCCTATACTACCCCTTTCTGCGACTCCGGATAAAGAGGGCAGACATTTAGATTCTATTGGGAAAAGATTTTCATCAATATCCGCTCTCACAGTAGAGGCAGAAAATTCCTTGCCGATTTTAGGGTGCTATGATCACCAAATGTGGTCAGATATTGCTTCCTATATTGATCAATTGCCACAGGATATTAGAGGAGGCTAAAAAGATACTACATGAAGGGAAAAGAACATGAAACAAAATTGTAGACTATGCAATGGATGTTGCTGTAACAGGATTCAGACAATTAGCTGGTTCAGTAGTCCTAAGGAGACAGGGCTGACTGGAAGCCACCTCCTTTTGACCTGACGTCCAGAACAAGATATTGGACTTTCAGTAAGATTGAGAGGCTCTTTTTGGCAGCCATGTAGAGGAAGCCCTTAAAAACATCATGGCAGACACAGACACTGCCAAGTCTTTGGAGACGCTGCATTTCCGGAAAACACCCTTTCGGTGATCAAAGGGTAGAGGTCAACCTTCCTATAGAGGGGGTTATCAGCGGTAGCGTTACCCGGCGTATTCTTCCACGTCCCAGTAATACAGGCCTCAGTTCTAACAAAGACAACCGCCTCAGACATCCTGTGTCAGAGTAAATAGAGGATAGACAGCAAGGATACTACCTGCCGCCAATGATGCATCTCCAGCTCCAAATCTCTGGTCATCAACCCAATTGTTTCAATCTCGTCCTACTCATCTGGTAGGCAACATTTAACACTTCCTTCACCAGTGGCAAGCTATTACTGCAGACCAATGGGTTCTGAGCCTAGTTCAATTTGAACACACTCTAGAATTTACTCAAACTCCATCTACAACTCCCCCTCAAACCGCCCACCACAAACATCCCAAGGCTCTTCAACAGGAGGTGAAGATCACTTCTGTACAAAGGGGCAAAAAAGTACCTTTCTGAAGCAGGGGCACAGGTTTCTACGTCCGTTTCTTCCTAATCAAAAAGAAGCTAAGGCAGTGGAGACCGATTATGGACCTTTGAAATCTCAATCTATATCTGAAAAAACAATCTTTCAGAATGATAACATTACAATAAATACTAAAACTCCTGAGCCAGCATGAGTTCATGACATTAGACCTCCAAGATGCCTATTTCCATGTACCTATTCACCTAAAACACAGAAAGTACCTAAGATTCGTGGTAGCCGGATGACACTACCAGTTCAGGGTGCTCCCATTTGGTCATAATCGGCTCCCAGGATCTTTACAAAGTGCCTCACTTTGATTGCAGCATTTTCAGACAGCCGAAACACCAAGTCTTTCCGTATCTGCACGACTGGCTTATCAAAGCCCTGTCCAAACGAGAAGCGAGGAAGTCCACAGAGGCCTGCACAGAACTGTCCAGAAGCTTGGGTCTGACTATAAACCAGCAAAAATCCAATCCGAATCAATTGCAAAAGATTGTCTTCTTAGGAGCGATATTGGGCACAGTCTGCTTAAAATCATACCCAGCAGTGGAATGTCAGCAACGACTCCTTGTACTGGTAAATTCCATTTAAAAAAGTCACTTTTGTTCCGACTTTTCAAATCACTTTTAAGGTTGATGTTGTCGTGCTGATTGTGTTTTGTCGTCTCAGGATGCGCCCATTTCAGGAAGAACCGGACAGATAGTGGGTACAGTCGATAGGCTTTTCGACGGCATGATCAGAGTAACTCCTCGTATGGTGAAGGCCCTAGAGTGGTGGTTAGACATAGACCATCTGTCAGCAGGGATGTCCTTGCATCAGGAGGCCGCACCATTAGTGACCACAACAGATGTGTCCTTCGAAGGATGGGGAGCTTACCTCCAAGAACTCCAAGTAAGCGGAAAATGCCATCAAGTTCAAACTCCATCTCAGATAAACTTGTTAGAATTGAAAGCTGTGTATCTGGCCCTCCAGGCATTTCTGACCAGGATTCACAATTCATCAGTGCTAGTCCGAACGGGCAATACAACAATGATAGACTACGTAAACGAGCAAGGGGACAGAAAAACCTCACCTTCTCACCGAGGAGGCCCAAAAGTTGTAGTAATGGGCCATAGACCACAGGATCTGCCTTTGAGCGGAACAAGTTCCAGGACGGCAGAACACAATTGTGGACACATTAAGCAGACTGACATTATCGTGTCACGAATGGGAGCTGCACCACCACACCCTGAAAAACATCTTCCTACGCTGGAGCACATCGAGCCAGGACCTATTTGCAACTTCCCAGAATAGCAAATACCGGTACTATAAGTTGGCATCCCCAACAAGGATCATGGGGAATGCCTTTTTATTTGCATGGTGCGGCATCTTTGCTTACGCTTTCCCCCCATTCCTCTTCTTCCAAGAGTCCTGAGAAAGATGAAAGTGGAGCCATGCAAACTAATCCTTATCGCTCCAGCGTGCCCATGTCAACACTGTTACGCGGGAATGCTTCTCCTATCGCAAGTCCTACATTTCAGACTTCCAGTGATTGCGGATCTCCTGACAATGAACCAGGGACAGATACTACACCCGTACCTCAGGAACCTGCATTTGTCAGCTTTGCTCCTGAATGCAATAAATTCAGACATTTGAACATTTCTAGTGAATGCCGCAATATTCTAGCCAAAGCAAAGGCGGACAGTACTAACAAAACGTACCGCCTGAAGTGGAAGCGGTTCTGCATCTGGTGTCATCGGGAGAGTTTACATACACTGTCTTTCACTCCAGAGCAGATCCTACCTTACCTTCTGCTTCTTAAAAATCAGGTTTGGCGCATAGTTCTATCAAGGTTCACTTAGCGGCCATTTCATGGTACCGAAGATCATTGACTTTTTTCCCTTATGGTCTTCTAGAATAATTAAAGAGCTCCTTAAAGGGATCTTTCGGGTGTTCCCATCAGTCAGACCACCACCACCGTCCTGGCAACTAAACACAGTTCTTTGAAAATTAATGAAAAACCCTTTTGAGTCAATTCACGCTGCAGAAATTAAATTCCGATCTTGGAAGATGGCTTTGATTTCAGTCAGAAGGGTCAATGAAATGCAAGCTTTTGTAATAAAGGAACCTTTCTTGCAATTCAGATCAGATGGAGTTCTGCTCCGAACGAATCCAAAGTTCATGCCAAAGGTGCCTTCTGATTTCCACCTCAACGAACCAGTGGTTCTTAAGACATTCTTCCCGAACCCTACGACTTCAGTTGAGAGAGCGTTGCATTCATTGGACGTCAGACGTTGCCTGAAGTTTTATTTAGAGTGAACAAAATCTTTCCATAAGACCTCTCAACTGTTTGTGGCATACCGTGCACCAAGGAAAGGTTTCCCACTCTCCAAACAGAGTATTTCCTGGTGGATTGCAAATGCAATACATATCTGTCATTAGAAGACCGGCAGACCTCTGTCGGCTAGAGTCTGAGCACATTCTATGAGGTTAGTGGCAACATCGAGAGCCTTATTTGCAGGAGTATCACTTCCGGTAATTTGCCGGGCAGTAATGTGGAATAGACACTTTCGCCCCGGCCTTACAGTTTTGGAATCAATGATAAAGCAGTGAGTCAGGCAGTACTTCGGCATCTATTCCATTAAGGTTAAGGCTTATTTTCAGAAGCTACTCTGGGTATTTTTAATCTAGCACTCTTGCACAGTCCTTTATCAACTTTTTAACTTTGAATTCGTTGTTTTAACTGCTGCTCACCTTTTTGCACACTTGATTGAAGCCATTCCACCCCGGTCCACTTTGAGACTAGCTCGATTGTGTGGAGGGAGTTCTGACCCACTTCCGGTTGCGAGGGAGGTTGGCGTTCTAGCTGACCAACCCCCGCTACATAACCAGATGCTCCAGTCGCCGCGCAGCGGACGCGTACCGGCAGGGCTCCAAAGACAATCCCCCCTGCGCCCTGATGTCACCAGGAGCCAGGCCGATTCCCTCTCAAGCACGGCCCAACTCCCCGTCTGTCATATTCAGGCAAGGAGCTGCTGGAGATGTGGACAGACTGCATACCCTCATGTTGGACTGAGACTTGGCCAATGTCAGAGGGCCCCTTCTCCTGTCGAGCCTGCCAGTTACAATGTATTTCCGTTGAGAAGACCCCAAGTTATGAGGAACCTTGCTATGTTCCCCTTAATATTCACTCCCCTGCTTTCAAACCTGCCACTTCCACTAGCAAAGATACTGGGAAACCCTCCATAATCTTCAGATGTGGTGGAAAAGTTTATGTAATATTAGATCCCTGCATAAGCACTCTACTGAGGTCTGGGATCTTCGCTCCTCAGTGCAGCCTGAGCTTGAATTTCGGACCGAAACATGGCTTAAGCCCCATTCTGTTCCTTCCATTATGTTAGCCCTGCCTGAAGGTTACAGAATTATTCGGATGGATAGACAAACAAAGGTGGGGGCGGGGGATTGCTATTGTACATAAAGATAGCATTAAAGTTGCTGCATTGGAACAGCGCTGTAATGCCAATATGGAAATCCTGGTCTTCCTAATAGACTTTTTTTCCCAATTTAAGTGGAAGGGAGCCCTAGTTTATCGCCCCCAGGTCCTCTAGCCGAATTCTCACTACAACTTACTTGGATAGTGGAGGCCCACCCCGTATAGACGGAGATTCAGCAAGGTGTTTGTATCTGACATCAAGCCGGATTGGTCTAGGTCTATCAACTTGTGAAGGTAAGGCAAAAGGTGCTGAACCAGGAGTTTAGCTAATATTTTGATTTCTGGATCCAAGAGGGAAATGGGTCTATATGAACTGCATTGCTCAGGGGGTTTACCCGTCTTATGAATGACCGCGATAGTCGCAAGACGAGGTGTCTCCGGTAACACACCTTTCGTCACGCTCTCTTCATACATTTGTACGAAGAATGGGGCAATCATGGAAGCGTTAGTTTTGTAAAGTTCAATTGGAAGGCCACTAGGTCCATGGCTTTACCGGACTGCAAAGCGCCAATCACTTTTGACACCTCTTTGCCCATCAAGGTGGCGTCAAGATCCGCAACATTCTGTGGTTCTAAGACAGGCAAAGGCAAAGTCGATAACAGTTCTGCCGTCTCCACCTGGGTGGATGAATGCATAGTGGTATAAATCCGCCTGAAATAGTCGGCAAATGCCCCAGCAATCCCAGCTCTGTCATCTATTGTCATACCTTCACCGTCGATCATTTGAGCAACCCACCTTTTGGCCATCTCTCTTATCAAGCCATGCTAGTGGTTTACTGGCTTTGTCGCCTATGTCATAGACCCGATGTTGCTTGGCCCGGTCCTGGACCCTTGACGATTCCTCCGCAATATCCCTATACTTTTTTTGTTTAAAGGCCAGTTTGTTTGCGGTATCCGATGTACCCAAGGTCACCAGGTCCCTTTCAATCAATCAATCAATACATTTATAGAGCGCGCTACTCACCCGTGAGGATCTCAAGGCGCTAAAGGGAGGGGTGCTGTCATTGTTCGAATAGCCAGGTCTTGAGGTGCTTCCTGAAGGTGAGGAGGTCCTGGGTCAGTCGAAGGTGCGCGGGGAGTGAGTTCCATGTCTTTGCGGCCAGGTAGGAGAACGACCTTCCTCCAGCGGTGGTTCTGTGGATCCGTAGAACGAGGGCGAGGCTGGCTGAGCGGAGCTGGCGGGTGGGGGTGTAGAACGAGAGGTGGTCGTTGAGGTATATTGGTCCTTTGTCGTGGAGCGCTTTGTGTGCGTGGGTGAGGAGCCTGAACGTGATCTTCTTGTTGACTGGGAGCCAGTGCAGGTTTCTTAGGTGGGCGGATATGTGGCTGTGGCGGGGGATGTCGAGGAGGAGTCGGGCGGAGGCGTTTTGAATGCGCTGAAGTCGTTTCTGGAGTTTGGCTGTGGTTCCTGCGTAGAGGGCGTTTCCGTAGTCTAGTCGGCTGGTGACGAGGGCCTGAGTGATGGTCTTTCTGGTATCTGTGGAGATCCACCTGAAGATTTTTCGGAGCATGCGCAGGGTGTTGAAGCAGGATGGGGATACGGCGTTGACTTGCCTGGTCAGCGAGAGGGAGGAGTCCAGGATGAATCCTAGGTTACGTGCGTGGTCCGTCGGAGTCGGCGCGGGCCCAGCGCTGTGGGCCACCAGGTGTCGTCCCAGGCGGTGAGGGATTGTCCGAGGTTGAGGACCTCCGTCTTTCAAGTTGGGCAAACTCACTCTCCACCTCCTCCATCTGCTTACGTTTTTTTTGTTGTGGCCTGCTATCGCCGCGACCCTACATTCCCGAATCACAGTCTTATAGGCCTCCCAGAGTATTACGTCTGACTAAACAGATCCATCATTGTCGTCAAACTAATTCTTTGTGGCCTCCATCAGTTTCCCTCTTATCTGCGGAACTCTGAGGTACCAGGGATTGAGCGTCATGTTGTGACGAGTGGGGTTGGCAACCCTCCGTAATACGCCAAGATCGGGGAGTGATCCGAGATGCCCCAGGGAAGGAAGGAAATCTCACCAAACTTGGGAAGTTGGGAGGCCTTGCCAAAAAAATAGTCTATGTGGGAGAGACTCCCATGTGCCCCTGAGTGAAATGTGTAGTGCATGGTCGTGGGGTTACAGGTCCTCCAAACATCTATAAGGCCTAGCGCCCCCAGAAAGTCCACCATTAGTTTACCGGTTGGTTCATCCAGTTTAGTCTGCATGTGGTGAAGCTCACCATTTAAAGGTGTATTGCAGTTGCCCCCATCAGAATGTCACCCTCAGGTAAATTCAACATCTGCGGGCCCAAATCCTGCAATGTAGGAGAGTGAAGTCTAGGGGGCACGTATAAGGAAGTCAGATTAAGGGACCGACCCTCCCACTGCCCTGAGGCCGTCACTAACCTACCCAGTGGATCCCGTGGAGCTTTTTATATTTGGAAAGGGAGGGAGTTACGTACCAGAATACCCACCCCTCTGGATCCCCCTGAGCGTAGCCGGCGTGAGCCACCAACATATAACCCCACCTATGGCTATTCCCAGGTGACACTTGTCTTCATGGTCCTTTCTTAAGATTGAATTTTTTTGTGCCAGATTGTTTTTAAAGAGTGTGAAAGGTGATTACAACATTTCTCAGTGAGGTAGAAAAAAACCCAAGTTAGCGTCTAAGATCGTGGTTGTAATACTGATGGAATTTGTTGTTCTGTACATTCAGCTCAGAAGAGCAAACTTTACTGGTGATTTTGTATTGTCTTCTGCTTGTGGGATGGGAATTTATTTATAGGTACATACTGAAATAAGTAAACTTGGCAGGGTCACCTGATAAGCTGTTTGGTCAGACGACAGTGGACAACTGGAATGTGATTTACCTCTGTGTACTGGTGTAGGGGGAGTTGATCTATATGATTTTACCTTGAGGTTTTCGAACAAGATATTTATAGATTAAATCAAGTGTATCCACAGTAGTACATTATGGTTTGAGTAACGTAATGGTATGTTTCCATTCCTGTTCAGTATTGGGAAGGCCAAGAGATAGAGAGGTCAGTACTTCTGTAGAGGGTGACTAACTAGTTATAAGGCTTTCTTCTAAATTATAAACATTGCCGGGTGTGCTTTTATTAGTGATTTTGTTCTGTAATAAATACTACTTATAGGGGTGCCCTTGTGCATGTGTGGAGCTTTCGCCGACAGACTGGAGTAGACGTCGGTGACCGGACCCCCGACTTTAAAAACCTTCATGAATTGCTCTTATTAGCAGGACCTACTCTGGCTCCATTCCTACACCCTGAGGAAGCCTCTTGGCCTGCTGGACGCACGAGATGGCAAAACACGTGTTGTCTGTTCTATTTCATTACTACCATATGATCTATGCTCGCTATAATTGACTCTGCTTACAGATGAGAGTTGGATATCAAATAGATCCTCCAAGAAATAAATTAGAATTTCGAAAAGACAGACTAATTTTACTTGTTCTGGCACTTCACTAAACTATTTACCCACAATGGGGAAGGGGTCTCTCATTGCAGAGAACAAGTAATCCTCAAAATGATCAGCTCTATTACTACAGGACAACTGGGGCCCGGGCCCGTCACCCCTTTTCTTCTACTAATGTGTGGAGTTAGAGCAGGGGCACTGGGTACATGATCAGAGGGCTTATTTGAGGAAGGATGAGTAGTCAAAGCTACAGTGGGTTTCATCTCCATTCATGATAAGGCTACTTATTGCCGGTTCGAGTTGAGATGGGTGAATATTTTTGATAGGTGTGGGTAGTTTGCTTTCAGCTTTGTTTATTCTGAGTTAGCAGGTGTAAGAGATCATTTGTGTTATTTTTCATTGTAAATCACAGAGACGCGTCTTTGAGTTAACCCATCTGTCCAGCCCCATTATTAAGGCAGTCTCACTCATTTCCTTTGTGAGCTTACATTTTAGACAAAATGAATGCCAGGAAAAAATACACTTTACTGGGTGCTGTGTGCAAGTTGCATGACTTGCACAGTATTAAGGAGGAGTTTACTATTCCCAATACCATCTACTCACCTAGTTGTTCTGCAATCTCCTTATGAAAAAGGGAGTATTGATCTTTACAGAACGAGGCCTCTTATTCGAGCCATACATTCTTCTCTTCCTCCCAAGGGAAAACTAAGGAGGCTAACTATGCAAGGTTAGAAGGAGTGGATACATTTGTAATTACTAGTACGAGCCTGAGCCCTTGAAATGACAGTAGGTTGTGGTAGACTTTCACAGTTTGTCGACAAGTTCTAGTTCCCTGTCTGTCCTTTTTCCAGCTTGAGCTTGGTTGATGCATTGTGATCATTTCCACTAACCAAATTACCTTTCCAATTAAAAGAAATGCTCTGACCCATTGGTTAGCAAACCAGACTTTTTGTGTAGCCGATAGGATGTGATGTTGCATTTTCGCTAGACCTTTGGTGAATCATCCAGAGCCTCATCTCTCCTGTTAAATCTTAATATACACTTGGGGGCAACAAAGTGGACAATACAATCCATGCACGGACTTATTTGCTGTAGTGGCTTACCCTCTCTCATTTACCAACACAAGAGAAGGTGAAGTTCTCCCAAGATGAATGGGACCTCTGCACTTGGCACCCAAATCTTCCCTCCCTCTAAGGTGCAAGTGACCAACGATGGACTAGCCTTTTATAATCCAAGGTAGGGGACGCTGTTAGCCTGGCTACTATGGTCTGAGGGACCTAACTGAAAGGGAGTGTTGTTGACTCTCATACCTTGGAGGCCTTCCTGGTCCTTTTGTAAACTCACAATTTTACTAAGCTCTTTGGAGTGTTTTACATAGTGCATAGTGAGGTACCTGCGTGCACCGGGAGTGGGGAGGGGTTGCCTATGCCACAGAGTGGGGCCTAACTATGATTAGTGAATAACACACAGAGACTGGCTGCTCGTATGGGCCGAAGACCCCGAGCGGTCTTGCGCCCTTTTATTTTTACCCTTAGGCGGGCCCGCCCTCTGGGTGTGTGGACCGGCCGGGTGGCTCCGTCAGTACATCCCTCCAATCTTACGGATACATAGTCCACACTAGGGGGGGCCTTGGGTCTTGCACAGGCCCCAAGCGTAGTCTTGCAGCCGCTGACTGGGGGTCGGATTCGGTCTGAGATTGTATCTCTGACTTCGTTGGTTTTCGCTGATGTTCGCCTATTCAGATCTTTCCACCGTGCCTCTGGGCTCTTCCGGGGTGCTTCTCTGACTGGCTGTCGGCTCTAGTGCAGGCCCTGGTGGGGATGTTTCCTCTCCGCGGTGGCATGTTGGCGTCCCAGTGTGCACAGGATTTTCAGCGTCACACTCCCCGTTCT
Organism: Lissotriton helveticus; assembly: GCF_964261635.1. Lineage (NCBI taxonomy): Eukaryota > Metazoa > Chordata > Amphibia > Caudata > Salamandridae > Lissotriton > Lissotriton helveticus. Next base: position 339,420,583 of record NC_136057.1, on the reverse strand, counting down.
CGGACGTCTGACCAGTGGCTTCCTCCTCTCTCGGGACTCGTTTGAACCATGACGCATTCCGTGTGACGGCTCTCGTGCCTCTGGCTGCTGATACCATGGTGCCTTGGATGTTGACGATTTCCCATATCTCAGGTTCGTACGCAGTGCGATACTTCCAGTTAGGATGTCTGTCTATGATGACCACTCTGTCTCCTACTACTAGGGACATGGGCTGAGCTCTTCTCGCCCGGCTGGCTCCACTCGTTGGTGAGTTGTCTTCTGTTTTAGGTGGCCTTCTGATCCAGCTCAGGTGGGTGCCAGGAGGGGCCTATCGGCACGCAGTCCTTTGGGGCTTTCCGAAACAGGGTGGTGCAGTGGGGTGTCTGTCGGTAGGCGCTCAGGAATTAAGATAGACATTCCTCTGCCCCCTCTCCTTTTTCAACCCCAATACGAAGGGCCCAGTTTAGCGTGCGCATAAACCTCTCGACCTCCCAATTTGCCTGCGGCCACTGTGGCGTGATTTTCCGGTGGCGAATACCCCTTGCTGCTAGGTAGGTCTGGAAGTCTTTGCCTTGAAAGGGCGGACCGTTGTCTGATCGTATTTCCTCAGGTAGACGCATCATCGCAAAGGTCCGATCCTGCACCATCTTGACGTGGCTGAACGCTGTGGAGGGCACCACCTCCACTACTGGGAAGCGTGAATGAGAGTCTATGAGCACGAGCATGTTCCTCCCATCAGGGAATGATCCAAAACCGATGCTTAGCTCCGCCCATGGTTCTTGATATGGGTCCTCAGTGATCACCGGGTGCGGCGCTGGATCCTGACTCGTGATGGTACATGAGTGACAGTTGCGCACCGCGCCTTCCAATGCTAGGTCCATTCCCGGAAACCAAACCTTGCTGCGTAGTCGTGCCTTGGTTTTTGACGCTCCCTGATGGCCTTGATGTACGAGGCGCACTATCTTTCTGCAAACTCGTGGGGATCACAATGGCCGTGCCGCACAGTATCACTCCGTGAGGGCCCTCGCTGAGTTCACTCTGGGCTCTCCAGACCTGTTGTCGGAATGCCTGTTCTGTTGCTGTAAGGGCACTGACCCCATCCAAAAACCGTTTCCAGCTTCGGTCCATCAGCGTGACTTTCACCCTACTGAGGCATTCGTCTTCGTTTGTGGCCTTCCCAATGTCTTACAGTGTGAGTGCGATGGGGCATGCCTCCTGTGATACCATTCGCACAAACTCTTCAACCTCCTCAGTATCCTCCTGCCCCAGGGTGGGGGAGGTGGCGCTCGGGTGGCGCGACAGGAAATCCGCCGGGTTGTCTGCCCCTGGTCTGAAGATGACTTCGAAGCAATATGTCTGCAGCTGGACGGCCCTCCTTTCTATCCGCGGAAGAGCAAGTCTGGCGATCCCTGCGAACAGTGGTACTAGCGGCTTGTGGTCTGTGACTACCCGGAATTCGTGGCCATACAGGTATAAATGAAAATGTTGACACGCTCATTTGATTGCTAGGGCCTCGCGTTCAATCTGCGCATATCGCATTTCCGTGGCGGTCAGCGCGCAGCTGGCGTATGCGGTGGGCACCCATTCATGGTCCTCCGTCTCTTGCATGAGGACAGCTCCGAGTCCGACCGGGCTTGCGTCTACGATGACCTCCGTGCGCCGGTTGGGTCGGAAATAGGCCATGACTTTGTCGTCTATGAGTGCATTCTTGACCACTGTGAACGCGTTATCTTCTTTCTCCGACCAGGCCCATGGCGGTCCAGCTTTGGTCAGGACTCAGAGGTTCGGAAAGGGAGGCCAGGTTGGGGATGAAGCGGCCACAGTATGTGGCCATCCCTAAAAAGCTTCTCACCTCTGTTGCCGACGTCGGTGTGGGCGCCGAGCGGATAGCTTCTGCTTTTTTTGGATAAACGCGCAATCCTTCTCTAGAGAAAATATATCCAAAGAAGTCCACCGACTCTTGGTAGAAAGAGCATTTGGCACGGTGTAGGGTGAGGCCATGGTCGGCGAAGGCGCTGTAGAGTGGCTCTGAGGTGAGTGTGATGTTCCTCGAGTGTCTTGGAGAAAACTAGAATATCATGACCCCTGGCAGTCCGGAGAGTGTTTCCCTTATTGCGTTCTGAAAGACCTCGGCGGCCGAGGAGTCGCCAAAACTCAGCCGCTTGTAACGCCGTAGGCCGACATGCGTTGAGAACGTGGTGATGTTGCGGCTGTCTGGGTGTAACTCCAGTTGGTGCTACCCCGCATTGAGATCTAGCTTCGTAAACCAGCGGGCCCCGTTCAGATCCGCGACTATGTCATCCATCATGGGCATCAAATGCCTCTCCCTCTTGACCGCTTTATTCGGGAGGCGCATATATACATATAAGCGGATGGCGCCGGGTTGTTTGGGCTTCGGGCCACCACTAGAGACGAAACCCAGGGAGTCGGGCCTGACACCTTTTGCGATGACTCCAAGATCTCAGAGTTTACAAAGTTCTTCCACCTGCGGCCGCAGGTGGAATGGTACCCTTCTGTGTCTCAATGCCATCGGCCGAGCTGTGTGATCCACATGTAGCTTGAAGATCTTGCCTTTGAGGCGACCAAGGCCTTGGAAAAGCGTGGGAAAGTCCTTCAGCATCATCTCGGCGTGCAGCTCGTGTACTTGGTTTGCGAAGAAAACCAGCTGGAGATCTTCTGCCGTGTGACAGCTGATCAGCGTTCCGCGTTTCCCTCCCGTCACGTGGAATTTCGTCTTCACCTCCTGCCCGTTGCTGGCCACCACCACCTCCATTGCTCCGCGTAGGGGAAGCGGGTCATCACTGTCATAGGTGTAGATTTTGGCATTGGAAGGCGAGAGGGGCGGGCGTGGAGAGAGTCTCTCATACTGGGCGCTATCCATTACATTAACCGAGGCTTCCGTGTCGATCAAGGCCTGTACTCTGAAGCCTGCGATGGTCACTTCAAACATGGGCGGCGGTCGCCTCCTGGAGCCTTCCCTGCTGACGAATGACACGAAGAAGACGCCATCGTCATCATCCTCCAGGTTGAAAGCTGAACGCGACACATCACTGCAGGGTCCTGGGTCATCAAGCGTCAGCTGGCGTACGCCCTGGGTGGGTCCTCTTGCAGTGGGGGCGGGGTGACGGCCGCCGCCGCTGCTGCAGCAGACCTTTGCAAAATGGTTGAGTTTTCCGCAGTTTGAGCATGTCTTGCCCTTTGCGTAGCATTTCCCACTGGTCGGGTGGTCCATTCCGCAGTTGCCGCATGCTGAGCTTTGCGTGGTCTTCGTTCCTCCTTTCGGCGGTTGAGGCCTGCGGCAGATCACATCGAGGCGCTCCTCCTTGATGGCTGGCGTGTGAGCCATTGCTCCGGAACGGTTCAGAGCAGCCTCCATCTCGTCTGCGCGGGGATTTGATAGTTCGTGAGATCTGGCGAGGACATGGATTTCATCCAGCGAGATGCGTGGTTGTCTCAAAATCTGGCGCCTGAGTTGAACAGACCTGCAGCCTTGAATGAGCTGTGCGCGAATTTCAATTCTTTGGTCAGGCAGTTCACAGGTCGTCGCAAGTTTCCTGAGCCGAGCATAGTAAGTGTCGATGGACTCAGCCTCACCTTGGCGCGCTTGGCGCAGCTTGAACCATTCATAGTCAGGGTTAACTTGCGGGTCGAAATGGCGATTCAGGCCATTGACCGGAGCCGTGTAGTCGTTGTCTTCACCCCTGTCCGCTAGTGTCTCGAACAGCTCATATAGCTCATATCCACCATAACACATCAGTAGGGAACGCTTCACTCTTCCATCCATCTCCCTGACGCCGACAAAGTAGTGTTCCAGGCGGCCGATCCATATACGCCACCGTGCCGCGGCGGTGGAGGGGTTTGAAAGTTCGCTGAAAGGCGGGAGTGGAGCCGCGATCCCGTGGCCCGAAGCGTTGGCGCCACCTTGCTGGGACGCGGTATTTTGGGGTCCTGCTTGCTATTGAGCTGGTGCTGTCGCCGATGTGGCGCCCCCAGTGGCGGCAGCTGTGTTCATCCTGTTTGTTGGCCGGACACGTGGCCCAGCGGTTATCTTCAGGGTGCTTGCGCCCCTGCGTGACCGCCTCCTTTCTCACCTGAGGCCTGCGCAAGCTCAGCAGGTGCGTCGCACCACTGGTGTATGGACTCTGCTAGATGCGACCACCCGGCGGGGTCAGAGCGTGGCGAGCAGGGCAGGGGATGTCCTTAGTTCTGCAGAGTTCCCAGGGCCTGGGTGTAAGTGCAGGGACACGGTCCTGATGCAAAGTGTCCTCCCTCTCCTTTCCCTGCTGCAGTTGCTGTCCCTTGACTGCCTGATTCCCTTGATTGTGCAGGCCAAACAGTTGCCCGTTGTTTTTTTTTTCTGGGAGTTGGCTGGGCATCGGCAGGGCCCTCAGCGTAGTGCGGGGGTGGGGCAGCAGCCACGAGGTATGCGCCCGCAGGCACGGAGGGGCCTCGCCAGGGCCGATCCAGTCCCCCCGATTGAGGCGGCAGCTAGCGCGGGTGCATGCGAGGTGGGCCGAGACACGGGGCGGGCCCTGCAGGCCACGCGCGATGTAGCGCTGGAGCTAGGGAAGGCCTGCAGGCAGATATGGCCGACGCCTCCCTCACGGGAGGGCTCACCTGGGCGCCGAACCGGGCGCGATGACACTGTGGAGGCGAGCGGGCCTGGGCAGCTCCTACATCCGCGGGGGCATCGGCCTGCGAGGTCCGACCACGGGATGGGCACCCGCGATGGTTGATCGTCCACGCCAGCTCACACGCACCAAGCGTGAGCGTCGCAGGGGCCGAGCCGGTCTGCCCGTGCTTCTCCGCGGGGGCGAGGCGTGGTGGTATCCCGCCTCGTCGCCAATGTGGTGCCTGCGTGCACCGGGAGTGGGGAGGGGTTAGAGTGGGGCCTAACTATGATTAGTGAATAACACAAACGGATACTGGCTGCACGTATGGACCGAAGACCCCGAGTGGTCTCGCGCCCTTTTATTTATATCCTTGGGCGGGCCCGCCCTCGGGGTGTGTGTATGCGTGTGTGGACGGGCCGGGTGGCTCCGTCAGTACTCATAGGACGAAGCTTTCATTCTTATCTACCACCAATAGCCAGAAATCTAGGCCGGTCTCTTACAAAACAATGTAGTGGGTCCAGGCTGCACTAATCAGTGGGAGCGTCTTCTAATTGATCAGGGAGAGTAAGTTACACCTTTAGAGGCTTTTCATATTTCCCATAGAGCCAGCTCATGCCTTTGGTTCCACACCGGGAGCTCCCTGTATAGCAACTCATCATGAGATGGCCACAACTCGAGATTTGGTCAGAGCCATTTTTACTGTTGACAGACTTCATTATGGGTCCGATACTTACTTAATAACATATATGAACACTGTTAAATCTCCCAAAAGGATTACTATTTGTTAAATTTTGGGGTATTATACCTGTCTACACAAGATTACGAAACACATTTCTGTTGCTTGTCAAAAAAGCCTTTTAAGCCTTGAGAACGCGGGTTAGCTGGAAAAAACGTGTTGGTTTTCAAAAGGTGACTGATTTATGTTATTCGAAGTTCACTCTTGACTGACAATTGATTCATCACAAAGTGTCCCAGTGAAAATCGTTTCTCACCTTTTGATTATGTATGTGTGAATTAACCACTTCCTTGCCATCCCACAGCTGTGAACATGGTGCAGGAAGCCCCCAAAGACTCTCAGAACCTACTCATCATTGTTGGTGTGGTGGTGCCAGTGTGCCTTGTGATGATCATCCTCGTCATATTGTACTGGAAGCTTTGTCGATCCAATAAGCTAGAGTTCCAGCCAGACACTATGAGCAACATTCAGCAGAGGCAAAAGGTAAGATTATCATGGCAAATAAGGGGGCCTGTGTGATCTGAAGGGTAGGTCTCTCCCAAAGAACAAAACCAGACGTATTGCAAAAGTTGTAAATCAACAGTAAACAAATCAATAATTACTTATGTTCCACCCACTCTACTTAGTAGTCGTTATTTTGCGATTAGTGCACCTATGCAATCCACCATTCACTTTAAAGAGTCCAACAAATTAAAGAATATAGAGGGCTATCTCTAATACTTCTTACCAGCAGCTCTGGTGTTGTCTTTCGTTGTCTCAGAGGCATGATTGTTGGTTGTATCCTTAATGGTGTGCTTAATATGTGCTAATCACCTAATCTGATGGAGACTTCTAGCCGCAGATTATTTACCTTATAACTTTCACAAGGAAAGTTGGCACTGACAGCACAGTATAGAGATTAGCATATTGGAGAAAATGGAGGCATCTGTTGTGTAATCATACAGTAGGCACACTGATTAAGCACTTTATATACCGAAAAGAAAAAATGTTGTCGAAGGCAAAAGTCAATCGCTGCGGACCCCGCTAACCCTTTTGATCAGCCCACTTAACCCACACTCTTTGGTATTTGGCTAGGCAACCCCTAGCCTTACATAAAGGTTTCTCCTGGGCTGCACCCCAATCCACCCCTCTGCGCCACCTAGCTATTGTAGGGGGGTCAGTTAGGTTGCGTCCAGGCCATGGCAATATCGCGTTTGGCCACCATGATGGCTGTCCCCAGGAATAATTTGTCTGCACGGGACCTGCCTAGACCGCCCATAACGCCCAGGAGGAGGTGCATAGGATTCTGAGGTTCATGCCAGCCCAAGATGTGTGTGAGTTTGGATTCTATTTTGTCCCAGTATTTTATGAGGCAGGGGCAAGACCAGACCAGACCACGTGTTAGAAGTCTGCTGGTTGTTGCCTGCAGCGAGTGCATTTGGGCGAGGTGCGTAGCCCTGCTCTGTGCAGTCGCTCTGGGGTAAGGTATGTAGTGTGCAGGTAATAGATCTGGACGAGTCAGAGTCTGGCAGAGGTAGTGACCGTTTTGGGAGCCATAAGGGTATCCCGAAAGTCTACATCTTCAAGGGGGCCCAATCAACCCTCCCAGCGAACTCTAAGCGGGTCCAGAGATGGGCTGTTGCTTGTGAGGGTGCGGTGTATATGTGATATACCTCTTTTCCCCAGATTTCCCATCATGACCTGTGCTTCCGGTGGACTGAATTCAGGGAGTGTGGTACCAGTTGAGATGTGTGTGCTCAGGGTGTGTAATCTGTTTACTCATTAAAACAATATTCAATGTTATTTTTAATTTAACCACAACTTGTGATGTTTGTCTTGTTTTTTTTCCTTGAGAATACTTAAGCACCTCTGTTTTAAATTGATGAAAGTTATATCATTAAGAATCTGAAATTGGGTACACATTGTAAAACTTACATTAAGTGGTGTAGAAGATGTTACAGTCCTGCTTTGCCTGTGCAGTACTCTGTCACCTTTGAATTTGGTTTCTGTTTTCTAAAACAATGTATATAAATAAATAAGAAAATCCTTATTATATACAAAGAGAAAATGGTAGGTCTTATAGAACTCCTGGCCATGAGAGGGTTAAGAATGCACCCCATATAGAGGTGTAGTAAAATGCGGAGTGCTATTCGCCGAATAGACTCCCATCATGATTCACACTAATGAAAGACCAATCACAAAGTGTTATTGGTTGTCTTCAGGAATGTTGACCCTCCCCTCCATCGCCCCCCCCCCCCCCATCTAATGCATATTTCATATTTCCACATATTGGTCTCTTTGTTTCGACTTCCTTCAAATACCCATTAGAGAGACATTGCTTCTCAGAACCACATTATGACTTGAATCAGGGAGAAACTTTGCTCCTGGGAGCTAGCTCTTTCGATTGTACCAAAACATCTCATGTATTCCCAGAGACATTGGAGTCCACAGACTGCTAACAGCAAAAAGGTACACCTGAGGTCTTTCAATCTTCAAGAAGGTTGTTGGGCTTTTGGATTTGATTTAACCTAATGCCATGCCTTTTTTATGGGGCTATTTTCCTGCCTGCTGGAAACCAGCTGCCTGGATATTGTCTGGAGGTCTGTGAAACTGGTTATCAAGTGGGCAGTGCCCTAGGAAAACTGATCTCAAAACTTATTGGAACTTTTATGCAAGTCTATCCCTTCCTCCGAAGTTCGGACTTGACATGGGCCAAACAGAATCAAATTGCTGACTCGATACTTTGATCCTTGCTCAAGTTATCTCAGTTGAATGCAACTTAGCGTTCCAGCTAGAATGGTTGAGTTCCAATCATCCTCCGTGCATGGAATGGTTGAGCGGTCTAATTTTCTGCAACCTACTTCAACGTTAAATCACCTTCTCATCACTTGCCTTAACATTTTAGACACTCCTACTTTGATTCATTTTAATGCAACGTAGTTGCTCTCATAAGTATTTGAACCCAAAATAAACGTTTGTAGGCCTAGACTTGTGATGAGGATGGCCCTGTTGACTATATCACAATTGTACTGGCAATAGTACAACTGTCTGCTTAAGAGTGCCACCATCTCAGATGTGAAAAATGATTGTAGTGTGTGCTACGTCATAGACCTCTCCCAGTCTCTTCTACTTCCCCTTCCCAAGAAAATAAGCCAATAATGTTTACTGCAAACTTGTGTGTTTGTATACTTGGCATCAAAATTGATGTTCCCGCTACTGTACATTGTTGCAGGTTAGTAATTTTCTGTTTGTTTTAGCTATGTTCTTAAAGGATAGCTTCAGTTATTAATGAAACCATTGCGAAAAATAAGTCCAGGTGCTCTTCATGCGATGTATTCCAAAATGAGACGAGTTGCAAGGTAATGGATGCACTAAGCAGAAGATATTGAATATCATGAGCTCGTGAAAACAAACTATGAAATGTATTCTATGCAAAACGTCTGTTACACATTATTGCATTCCTGTTCCTTGTTTAGCGCTACTGTTTTACTACATTAAGGTCTTAATAGATTCAGCCTCTTTGCAGTACACATTTGAGAACATGTGACAAAATACTTTTTGGTACCTCTTATACCCCAAAGGTAGGAGTAGATGCTCTGAGGGGGAGTGAAGACTTCCCTCGTTTTATGGTAAGCCACCTCCGTCTTATACCGCTCATCAAATGCTTTTGTCTGCTTTGCCTCACTAATTTGTACCAATTGCACCAGCCTTGGTGTTATTCGCTCTAACATGGTGTAACCCTAGTGCCGTTTTTGCTACCAGTTGCTTGCATTATTTTTTTCTTTCAAAAGCCAACTCTCCATCTACGCACAACCACCAGTCACATTTTTGCATCCCTGGAATTGAGTTTAGTTTTGATGTGTAACTTATTGTTGTGCCCTTGTACTTGCATTAGCTTGAAATCTACGGTCTGCCCTTTGAACAAGCTAAGACAATTTTATGGCCAGGAGTACAGTGGATGTGTCAATGAAGGCAGGTAAACATTCTTCTTTGTAGGATGACCTTAGTGTGTAAGAAACTTCTGCCACAAAAATGAGACCGAGGCATCGACTGCCAAACAGCAATATAATTCTGCATCAAGGCTAACCTCTGGACTTCCAAAAGAACTTAACAAAAAGTAATACAAATAACACAAACTTGGAAATAGTTGTCTAAGGCCACAAATTTGGCTTATATTCCATGCCATGACGAAATAAAATTAAAAATAGATATATTTTTTTTAGGAAAACCAGTGGCAAGTCAATTTAAAAGAACACATTCTTAAGTGCAGTGAACACAGAATAATATAATATAAGGCTAGTTATAAAACTACGTTTTAGTCCAGCTACTATTGTCAGTCTTAAATCGGCCCTAGCCAAAGGGGCGGGAATGGAATTAAAAACTTAAATTCTGTGTCTATAGTCATTTCAGGGTTTTCTTGACTGTTGATGTCCATTAGAAGTGTGCTTTCGTTCTCCTATTTTTTTTTTTTTAAAGTTCCATTACTTGTAATTTTAAATTGTTTCAAATAAAGTTACATAGTTATCAGTTTAGAAAATAATTGTAAGGTTAACATTTGGAATTAAAGTTTTTTTTACTCCTCGGCATTTAGTGTTAACACCTCCGAAAGAGCAAACTGTTGGAACGCCTATATTTCACAGTTCTCAACTCCTCTAATCACCCTGTCCAGCAAGACTGACTGTCATTGTCGCCTCGACTGACTAAAATACAAAGTTGTTTCTCAATCGTTACCAGAGTTCTTATATATTATGACTCGTCTCTTGTTCAGAACTCTTACACCCATCGGGTCTTTTTAACACTATATAAAACTCCAAATAAATAAATACAAATATTTTAATTTTTTATGTTAAATAAAAAATATAAAATTAAGCATTCTTTCGTCTGAAACTTGAATTACGTTTCCTGGTTTTTTATAGTTCTCAATCCAAGCCAGTGGTATGAACTAAATAATTGGGACTCAGTTCCACCCAAAATATTGTATTCATATTTTACCAGTTTTGTTCACAATCCAATTTCCCTTTTTTCAAGTGGACTGTAAAAAATAGTTTTATTGCATTATTATGTCAACCTCATATAATTTTAAAAAGTCATACTAAATTGTGCTTTCTGCCTTGAAAAGAAACCGTTTACATTACCCAATATTAGTTTCAATGCCTTTGTCTTTCACTGAACGTCACTTGTCTAAACTTCTGCACTTCCCAAACATGGTTGTGCAGTTTTCTTGCTACCTGCTGTTTTTGTCCTTTTTTCATCTCTTCACCTCTTTATGCCATTCCACTGCTCCCACCCTCTCGACCCCCCACCTAGGATCCAACGCATACTCCTTTGCCCTTAATTACTCTTGGGACAAATGATCCTGGTAATCCACCACCCTTTCTAAAAACACGTTTTTGGATGTTTCTATGTATGATGTAAGGCTGTCAATTCATTGATTTTGGTTATTGCCAGTTATTTCTCTAAGCCTTAACCCCGTTTATTATTCTCACTTGCTGAGCTACAGCTCGATTTTTTAACTTTATTTGTGTTAAGACATAATAACCTTCTATGAGGGATTGGTTGTATTGGTTTGGAAAACTGACCGTTTATGAGTTTCTGCATGAAATTCTGTAACAATTTTGGCTACCTTAGCTCTTTAGCATTTTATGCATGTTCACCGATGTTTAAACATGCATAAACAAAAGGTAAATTATTCATTTACCTTGTACAGTTTGTGCTGTCTGGTGGGTTAATTGACAGTAGTGAATTTGTTTTTGTATGCAGCCATTGGGATTGGTGATTAGGTGTTATTTCCAACTAAGAAAACGAATTCCTCAATTGATTTTGCAAATCTATTGAGCTTTAAAACCCAGGCCTCATTCAACTCTTCTTTAGATTTCTGATACTTCTCAATGCTCAATATTGTGGCTTTGTAGAGTCCTGTTTAGGCTTGCCTGCATAGAGCACAAAACAAGCTGCAGTTAGAGCTACTAAGCCCCTTAGGAAAAAAGATCCTGTTGTCTGCTGCATATAGGAACCTTCGTTATTTGCTGGTCGTGGACCATGACTTTAAAAAATATTTCCTATAGATGCCGCAACCAACAGGTTGCTCTGTATCTCATCTCAAAACTCTAGCTGTACTTCCCAAGCCACGATCTTTGGAGCAAAAGTAAAGCCCCTCTGATAGAACCCAAGTTACCTTTCTCGTCTCACGTGGCTGCAGCTTCACAGTACAGATCAGTCTGTTTGGGAACACCTTGCCTATTGACTTGACGTTATTGCTTTCCGCATCGCTTTGATGGAAAAGCTGAAGACTAGTTTGTATGCCTAGACATACGTTTATTTGTAATTTGTAAGAGATGTAGTCTGGTATTGTGCTTTGTGCAAATACAACATAGGCACAAATAGGGCTGCCAATCTTTTACTTGAGAATCTTTTGTTAAATCCCCATTTAAGAGAACATCCATGAAACCTGCCCCCTGGTTTATATGCAATGCTTTTATTTTCTGTATTGGTTTGTTTTTGTGGTCTGTTAAAGTGGACGACAGTTGAAAAAAGCTGTTGTACTGGAGGCGTTCGTAATTTCACGATTTTCTCCTTAAGGGGCTAATCATACACCTTTTCACGATTGTTTAGGAATAGCTACCATGGCATGACTGAGACCTCTCCTTTGGCTTCTAATGTTACTGTAGTAAAGTTACATACCTATAAAACCAGAGAGAAGGTACCCAGGCTTCTGTATAGAGCAGATAAATGCAAAGGCACAAGAATGACAGCTGATAGTGATGTGTTCTCTTTACAGCAGTGTTCAGCTTTGAGATAGGAGGTGTGTTTAGATTCACTGCGTGTGGATTTAAAACGTTTTCTGGGCATGTCATTGCAGAAAATTTGTTTTTGCTTTTAGATGATGATTGATTAATAGTTGTGCAGTCATGCTGAATCTTGGGAGTGTTTTGTGGAGTTGGGGGGGGGGGACATAGTTTGTGTAGACCAGGGAGATCAAGTACTGTATGGATTTTAATTTGGTCCTTTTGTATTGGAAGAAAACTGGCCTGGCTGTCTGCTGTTTAACGTCAGGGAGTCAGGAAGGCCACTTTCTAGTTTTCAAAGTTTAGGTGTTGTGTATTTTGTGCCTGAATGTCATTTTTGTGTTGTATTTGGGTAACCTTTGCCTTTAGCTCATATTAGATTATTTGCACTGGAAAATTCCTTCTTTGCCTCATGTCAGGTCTCTGAATGCTGTTCATGTTTAAGTTAAGCCATAGTGAAAATCATCTATATTTGGGAGGACGAGGAGAATTTGGGTGTAGTATACAATCTCCTCTAATCTAGAACAGTGAAAATAGCGATATACTATTCCGCACTTACTAAAGCAGACTGTCGACGGGGTCTGTATAAAGTTACTGGGAGCATGCGCTCATAAAAGCAAGTATCTTCACCCCCTGAAATGGCATGCTTCGTCATTGGGCTTGCTCCTTGTCTGGCTGGCACTGCAATGCCCAACAGGCCAGGGACAGGGCTCTTTACCGGCGATCTCTTAATTGCCAATGGATAACTGGGGGCGTGAGTGTGTTTCCAGTCAATGGGAGAGAAGATTGGAAAAAAGATGTGAATTGATTGTATATCGCCCTGGTAGGGCTATCTATTTAATAGGGTTACAAGTCTATTTCGAGTTAAAACCGAGTAAGAGATCATTGGTTATAATGGTCCTAATTTCTAACGTGTGTACTTTGTAGTGTAAGATCAAATTAGTGTACCTAGATTTTAGTCAATGGTCAACATGTTTCATGCCTTAAATAGTTTGTAAAATGATCAAGTAGAATTTCATCAGGACATTCTTGGTGGCATACCTAATCTTCTGAAGTGAGGGAACCTAAGTGTGTCTGGCTTTTCTTGCCCCGGTGAATGGTTTGAAAGTCCATCCTAATCAAACTAAATCACAAACACTCACATCATTACATGTTTACATCACATTAAAACAGTGACCTACATAAAACAGGAAAAAAGAACTTAGCATCTGATCTATTTTAAAATCACGACACAGTACAAAACAGTAAATTTTTGACCGGTGCTTAATCCACCCATATACAACCCAGGTGTGATCATTGGAAATCACTGCAAATGAAAGCAAAACATGCGTGCGTTGTGAAGAACATATGTGGGTGTATTATTGATAAATGTTCATATTGGTTTAAACTTATTGGCTCTCACCCTCCAAATTGTTGGTAAGGCCCCCTTTAAAAGAGAGTAGGTGACTCAAGTTATTCAACCATCTAAGATATAGATAAGTATCTTAGAATAGCTGTAAAGAGATTTACTAATCAAGAAGTACATGATACACACAAAAAAAAGATATGCTAGTACTTAATATCAAACACCCTGAGGGCAGGGCTCCTAGTTAAACTTACTTGCACACTATGGAGATGAAATAGAGAACAATCAGTGTCCGTTATAAAGGACCCGAAAAGGGGGGGGAAACGAATTATCAGGTGGTGGCCTGGAGCTGAACCTAGAGTGCAGCGTCCTTGTGGAGTACCACAGATACGTAATGATGGTAATCGGGACTCGGCAATCCACAGTGCTAGCCGAGGCGTGCCCATCTCATGACCTGCTCAACGCGGTCAAAACAATGAGCATCGTTGCTCGGCAACCATCAAAGTAGAGCAGGGATGCATCTGAATGTAAGCGTGCAAGCATCTGTCAAAGCACGTGGCGTATTGATCACACATGAGTGGCGCACTGATAGTAAAAGTGTACAAAGAGTAAACTTCATAAACAGATGAAGGTAAAGCAGCTATTATATGCCTCAAATGGGAAGGTGCTGAATGTTTATACCAAAAGTTCATAATGGTGGTATGCACCTAAAACACCCTGTATCAAGGGAGGTGGATTAATGGGCATGTAATTGATCTGTCTAAATATAGACAATCAAAAATGGAGTATGAAATTACCCCTTCTGGTCCTTGTGTGGGGAGGTGGATATAATTCAATTATAGGGGGAGTAATATGGGTTAGAATGTTTCATGATTTGGTTGATACTTCTGCATCGCACATGTGTTGAGAACCACTCCACCCTCATACCCACGCCTTAAACTACCTGCTGGCCGGTTTGGGTGTACACCGACTCCTTCAACGATTCTTCGGCTGGTATTCAGCAGATTTCGCACCTTGAAGTCCCCGCAAACCATACAGTGTAAGAACACACTGAAAGGTCATGTGCTTTTCATCGTTAACTTTACGGAGTCCCCTGCATGCTCGCGCTCTTCTTCTCGTAAAGATCTACTGGTCACGTGACCCCTGAGCGCACCAAACAATTCACGAGCAAGCACTGTCGTCATTAGGCTACGCGGCGCTTTCTTTAAATCAGGTTCTTTTGCAAGCAACTCAAATAATTTGGAGTTATCGTTTATCCCACGTACCAGTGTGTTGCCTGTTCCACATTCCGATGACACTGATGATTTTGCAAGCTTTATCAGCTGTTTGTCAGCGTGTCTGCTTCTTATATTTCCGCGACACACATCACATGCCTAATTGATTTACTTGTCTTCAATTCCGGATTCAGTCTGCGTGTTCATTATTTAGTTCTTCAGCGACACTCACGCTTATTATTCTACATACTCAGTGACACGCACACTTATTATTCTGCATCCCTTCATTTTCAAAGCAGCGGGTTTGTTTCTTTTTGTTGTATTTCGGCGACACGCATGCCATTATTTTACATATTAACAATTTAAAGCTGGTACACTTTTCACAGTTACAGGAATTACATTCTCTGTGTGTTAAACTTCGGTGACACGCACACCTTTGGCCTCCACTTCCTATTCTGAATATATTGTAGTTTTCAATTGAATATATATACATTTCGTCATGGCTAATGTTTAACAAATAACACAACCTCCTCCATTTTTAAGTAAACCAGGGAGTCCACGAATTATTTAGTCAGAGTGATACAGACTCTTTGAAAACCACATAGAGGCTATTGATGCTGTTGGCTATCCCCCTGCACGTAAATTTGCTTTATTATTTGGATGCATTGGTCAAGCCGCTGAGAGAATTTTTGACAGTATTGTACCTATTCCACCTCCAGCATCCCATTCTGGTGACGGTCAATGGAACGTTTACTCAGAGGCGGTTGCACGCCTTAAGAAACAATTTTCCGACGAGCCCAATATCATGCTAGAACAGCATAGCTTATACAAAAGGAAACAAAAAGAGGGAGAGAAAGTAGAGGATTATATCTCGGCACTCAGGGTGTTAGCAACCACATGTGGCGTTGGTCCATCAGCGGACAACTGTATTCAAATGTCCATCATGGAAGATAAAGGAAAGAATTCTAGGTTGCAAAAATCCTTCTTTGACCGGAGTAATTGAGTTAGCCCTTAGTATTGAATGTTCAGCAATATCTAGCAAGAAGACATCAAACCCTGGGTCAGTCTGATAGCTTCTCCTGTTCTTGAGCAAGAGGGTTCCTTATGTGCTGTGAATGTTAAAAGTAAAACTGTTAAATTTTCTCAAGAAAACAACCCTTTTTTCTGTTACAAGTGCAGATTTAAAAACAATATCGGAAATTTCCCTGGTTGTTAACAAATGTTGTGTCATATGTAAGAAAATAGGGCATTTCCAGGGAGTGTGCAGAAATGCTAGGAAACCTGTCATTGTAAACTGTATTGAGACGGATGTTGACTCATGTACTAATTCGCTTAGTAATGTGATTGTAACCCTAGACTGTGGAGGAGATCCTGATTCCATGAAAGTCCCTTTGTGTTTCGCTGTGATTGATTATGTTCCACTTCAGGTTATGGCTGACTCAGGCTCGCCAATTACCATTTTAAGAGACACCACATTTAACGATATATGGAAAGATCGAGTAAAATTGCTACAATCCGACGTTAACCCTAAAGCCTTCGGTGAAAAGGACATCAATATGATTGGTTATTTCTCTGGAGTAGTACAATTTCTAGGTAGAGAAACCGAAACACAAATTGACGTAGCAGAGAAAGGGAAAAACATCATCGGGTGGAAAGATATAGCGCGCATGGGACTATATTTGGTTCCTGGCGATGAAAATCATATCAAAGTGGGAGACTTGCCTGTATGCAATATTGAATGTACTAAACCTCATGAGGGTGTAAACATGTTGAAAGTTATAATCGCTGAGTTCAAACCTGTATTTACCGAACAGGTTGATCTTGTCAAAGGTGTGGAACACCATATTAGATTAGTGCCTGGGGCCCAACCAGTGGCACACAAAGTGCGCTTACCTTACAAACTTTGTGAACAAGGCATTATTAAAGCACGGATTCTTCACTGTGGGTGGCTCCCATTGTAGTAGCACGCAAGAAAATTGGCGGGATCAGACTTTGCGCGGACTTAATACAAATATCATTGTTGATTGCCACCCACTGCCTAGAATCCATGAGTTACTTGCGAATCTGAGAGTCGCAAAATGGTTCTTATTGATAGACTTGAGATCAGCTTACCACCAAGTGTCATTGTCAGTAGATTCTCAAGATTTGACTACATTTGTAACCCCTTTCGGGGAGTACAAATTCCTACGTCTTCCTTTTAGCCCTGCATCGGACGGTAGCGTGTTCCAGAAACTGATGGACATGCTATTTCATGACATCAAGGGAGTCCAAGCGTATTTAGATGACATTTTAATATATGCTCAGTCATTCAAAGAACACAACGACATTTTAAAACGTGTACTTTCTATTTTGAGATCTAAAGAGATGACCGTAAGATCAGACAAATGTACGTTTGCTGTACAAGAGTTGGAATATTTAGGACACACTGTGTCTACTCATGGGATTAAACCAAAATGTTCTGTCATTAGAGCAATTGAAGAAGCAGAGGCTCCCACTGATAAAACTGCATTACGGTCATTCCTCGGCCTAGCCAAATATTATTCAAGATTCGTACCCTGTTACGCATAAGCGGTAGAACCCTTACGAGTAATACTTAGGAAGGGTCAGAGTTTTAAATGGACTGATGATTTGGATGTAGCATTTGGGAATGTGAAAAAATTGATTGTCTCTGCCCAAGTACTATATGCATTTAGGGATGACTGTGTTTCCCTCATAACTGCGGATGCCAGTGTTTCCGGACTTGGAGCAGTTCTAAGTCAGAGGTTGGATGGACGTCAACACACTGTAGCGTTCGCATCTAGATCCCTTAAAAAGTTTGAGCAACCGTACAGCACGATTGAGCGGGAAGCTTTGGCATGTGTGTGGGCTGTTCATAAGTTTAGAGTGTACATCTGGGGATGCAAGTTTGAACTGGTGACTGATCACAAACCATTGGTTTATATTTTTAATAAGTGAATACTTCCAACATGTCTGCCAGGCTCATAAGGCTAGTGTAAAAACTCCAAGAATACAATTTCGAGGTTAAACGCATACAGGGTGGTAAAAACTTATTTGCCGATTTTTTTTGTCCAGATTGCTTATGCACAAGGACGATGAGGATGATTCTCTTACAGAGGACATCGAATGTGTAGCTGTGGTGGACGCAGTACAAGAGTATGATTCCGTGTTATCTGAGAATGATTGGAAGGTAGCTTGCGAGAGTGATTTAGTCTTGCAGAAAATGATTGAGTATACAGCACATAGCTGGACTGATCCTAGATGTTTGAGTGTTGATTTGCGTATTTTTGCACAGGTGTCAGACGAATTGTCTGTTGAAAACAAGATCGTTCGTCTGGGACACAGATTTGTCCCTCCTGCCGGATTATGCCTCTCAATCATCAACAAAGCACACCTTTGGCATCTGGGATCTACTAAGACTGGGGTGAGGATTTAACAGCATTACTGGTGGCCTTCCCTAGATTCCCAAGTTAAAAATACAATCAACAGTTGTCCCGAATGTCTTCTGTCCCATAAACATTGAAGACCCCGTTCCTAGCGCTTCATGGGAAAAAATGGGCTTGGATTTTTCAGGACCATATTCTATACTCAACCAAGATAGGAAATATGTTATACTAGCTGTTGATTACTTTTCCAAATTGATGTATCACAGTTATGTTGACGCTCCTGCTACTGAGTCAACCATATCATTTTTTAACAAGATATTTGCTTTAGAAGGGGCTCCAAAAGTTATTGGTACAGATAACGGCACTCATTTAGTTTCTGAGTAGATTTGAAAATTTATGAGCAAATTAGATATAAAACATCTAAAATTGACGTTATACTCCCCCACAACGAATGGTCTAGTCGAGAGACTAAATAAAGTTGTGAAGGAAGAAATCCAGACAGCATTAGCATCTGGGTTGGATGTGGGCGAGTTTATCGACCCAAAAAATTGGAATTATAACACGTCACCCCACTGTACCACTGGAATATCTCCTTTTACCTTGTTGAGAGGCAGAGAAGCACAAACTCTTCTATTTCTAACTTGGTTGAGGGAGATGTCTGGCGAAGATCAAATCAACTTTAAGGATGTGTCAAATTGAGTATTTGTCAAACAGACCCAGATGAAAGAAAATGTTAATAAGAAATACCATTGGATGGTGATGAGGTCCTGGTTGGAGAATGGGTTCTAATTAAGAAACCGGTAAAAGTTAGGAAGGGAGAATCCCATTTTTTTTATGCCTGAACAGGTGTGCAAGATCAGTAAAGGAGCTGCTTTTGTTGGAAGAAAGGGCTGGTGGAACAAAAGACAACTTGTTAAAGTATCTCCTGAACAAACCGAAATAATGCCTCGTAGGCAGAAAAATATGGAGAACGATCTAGATTGGGGACACTGGTTGGACTCTGTGATATCAGTTCAATCTACCTCAGCTCAAGTTGCTCCTCCATCTCAGTCTGATTCTAGTGTTTCAGTCCAGTCTGACATTAATACGAGCGGTAGTAGTTCGTCCAGAGGTCGTGTCATTAAAACACCTAAAACGTTTGAGGATTCCATTAGATATTAAGATTTGTTATGCTTTTAAGTTTATTTTGTAATTATTTACAAAGTATTTTTTTTCTTGTTTTCTGTAAGGGGGAAGGTGGTGTAATATTGGTTAGATTGTTTCATGCTTTGTTTGATACTTAGAAAAGCTAAAGAGTTAGGCCCTAAGGAATGTGGTCAAGGCAGGGCCATATAACAATCAGTAAACAACAAGTTTGCCTATACCACAGTAGTCTTTAAAGCCCTCATTATTCTTGCTTATTGGTCAAACACAAATCCTTTTTGTTTGCACCTGTATTTTATTTATACCTTTTGATTTAAATTTTCTATTTTCTTTTGCCACATTTATGTTTGAAAAGAAGAAAAAAATGATATTTTCTGTACAAGATTTACAAACAAATTTACAGCTATTTACAAACATCATTTAAAGTCCACATATTAACTAAGACATATTAAACATACTACATCAAAAGTAGACAATTTTACACTACAAAAAACAAACAGACATTTATACCCTTCTTAGATTACAACTGAATAAATCAATATCCATATGTAAGACCAAATATTTATAGTCCAAAGGAGCAATAAACCAAAAATTTGCAAATTTCATTAATTGCAGAAATTAATTCAAACTATCTCAGAACAAAAGTTTTGGTTCCTTATATTTCTTATGCTCCTTTTGCTGTGCCGAAGTGTTTAGAATCCAGGGGTATGTATACCCAGATTCTCATTAAGGCTTTCTCTATTTTCTGTACAAAGTGTAGAAAAATTAAAAAGTTTTATTTACAATTTTGAGAAAGCTACCTTACTTTCAGTACATTACACTAACTCTATTTTGGACTTGATGTTGTACCTGAATATAATGCAGAAGAGCCTTCTTGGTTTTAATTTTTGGCTCTAATCAGGCTGTCGCAATTGATGTTCCTATCTGTGGTTCACTTTAAGATTTTGAGGTCACCTTGTCCATTTCCTACAAAAAAAGACACATTTTTATTTGTAAACACCTGTTAGGGTGATATCAAATCATGCTATTACTTCACTCAAAACATAGCGCCTACCTCAAGTGTGTTATTTCATTTCATCAACCAGTGTTCACCATTTTATGCCATCAGTGAGGCCGTCACGGTTTTGTCTTATGAATCTACCAGGAAATCAAAGACTAATATTAACTGCCAACTTTCCGTTGCTCCTTGCAGACTCTTGCAAACGAAGCCCAAGGGCATTGGAGCGCTTTAGGTGAGCACCAGGGTACATTACACAAGGTCACTTATTTTCTAGCACCAGAGATAAAGTGATTTGTCCAGAATCAAAGAATGTTGTGCCATTACCAGGGCTAAAACCTGGCTCTCAGATCTAAAGTCGGCAGCTCTGGCCGTCAGGCCACATCCATATCTATCAATTTATATGTGAACGTTATGCACAAGTGGTATGGTTGTGTATGATCACGTAAAATAAACACATTCTCTGTTTTACAGAGAGGACTGTAATTCTGCACAGTCTTCTCTGTTCGGAGAAATTAATGCTCCCATTTGTCGCCTGCTGTAAGCAGGTGGTATATGTGAACTGGGGAAACTTCTGGGCAGTGTGGAGGCGTAGGAGACTGGGATGGTAGGGGAGAGGACTGGAAAAAGATGCCCTTGCATGAGTACGAATTAGAAGATGCTATCTCCCCACCCTTCTCTCCCGCCTACTTGCAAAACAAAATGCTTAGGCGGGGACGGGATTTGCAGCTGCAGCCTCATGCGACGTTTCCAGCCAGTAAAATTAGATATTGTACCAGCACCCGGGAAAACCGGGTGTGGAATCACCAGGCATTTTTTTACCAGGCGGAGTATTATCGTACTCTTGAAGACCGTACTGCTTGACTCGCTTGCAGTGCTGCTCAACTCCTGAGCAATCTTATAAAGTTGTAAACCTTTTTCTTTTACTGCCGACAAAAGACCTAGCATTTTGGGAAATCCGAAAATTTTGAAGGCTGCTTCATCAGAATGAGGGAAAGGCCATGGAAGCGTCAATCACATCAGAGATTTGAGGCGCATGAACTGCTGGAGTGAAAGAACTGAGGTCTGCAAATGTAGGGCAGTGTAAACCTCGAACTAAATTGCCATATCTTTGTTCCAACCCAGTGGCATGTTGTGGGAATGTTTAATTGATTAAACTAACAATGTTTGAAACTAACGTGGCCTATACACCATCCTTTGTGTGGTCTATGTATTTGTGTCTTTATTTCCTGACTCAATGGTAACATTTCCATTGCCTTCAGAAGGATGAAAGACTGCATTGTCGTTGGTGAACACAAAAGGTACAGCAGCTTTGACACCTTGACGTGTTGTGCTATCAAAGGATACTGTAGTAGTATGGCTATTGCAAGGCCAGATACAGCTTTCAATGAGGGCACATCATAGCTAGCCCATAGGATACACGGTTTGAGAATTATTCCTGAGATTGGTTATAATAAATGTTTTAGATGTAAAGTCCGCTTTCATACAAGAGTAATTGGATCTTTCCAAGAAGTAAAATGTAGGTGGTGAAATTAGTCCAATCCGAACTGTGGACTAACACATGAGAAATGTTCAGGTTAAGCCATATATTCCCCATACACAGACTCATACCTGCACATGTACACACACCTGCAGACACGCTCAACTCTTCCTCCAAAACCCATTTCCTCTAACTCTGGTATTGTAAGCTTAATTTAGATAGCATTTCCAAATTCTACATTCCATGTTGTTAGATTAGATTTTTTTCTCCGGGCTTTTATATAGTGCGAACTCGACCCGAACATAACGGGTAAGAGAGTGCTTTATACGAGCAACAGTTGCTTTACAGACGGACACATCAATTTTGTTAGACACAGGGTGATTAAGTGATTTGCCCGGAATCGCAGGATGTTGAGCGTCGTTGCTGAGACTCCAACCCGGTTCCTCAGATTCTAGGTCAACCGCTCTAGCGGTTAAGCCACATCCTCTGTGGTAACATTTGAACTTTTCTGAGTATAAGTATGAGATTAGTAGTGTGTACCTGAAATTCTGTAGGAACTAGTATTCTGAAATTTCAGAATTCAAGCCAATATTTCAGAAATATTGGTTACATTGCAAAACTCTTTCTTAAAATATTTGGAGATAAACGTTTGAATTATTTTGGCTGTCGGTTTCTTTCATTGTCTTCCTTGAAGGCAAAATTAACCTTTTTACATATTTTTCATGGTGGCCATGCCTAGTGACATCCACAAGTCCTAACCAGTGTATATTTTGAGAATAATAAATGTTGGCATTGCGCGATGTAATCATGAATAGGTAGTTTGCAGTGCACTTTGTGATAAGATTCCTTTTTAGGGTTCCAAACAAAAAAAAAAATCTTGGCTTGTCAAGATGCAGTCACTGTGTTGTATCGATGGGGCATTTCTTTTCCGTTTGAAGTAACTGCGTTGATTAGTTTTACATTATCACTTAACTTCTAGCAACATTTACAAGGTACCTTCAGAAGTAAAGATTAATATAGTACAATCTGAAGAGTGCTCAAAGACCATGTCTTGGCAAGTTTGTACACACCTTGCAATGTTAAAACAAATCTTGTCACATTTGAAGACCTATGAACACACAATTACATTTCGCCAAGGGTGCATGCGGTAGGTAACTGGACGCAAAAGAACAGATTGTATATCCAGTTTTGCACATTTTACTACAACACATTGAGTTGTTGCTACTCCACAATAGATGCAACCCGCAGGCCTTCACTGTCATACTGTGTAGGCTTGTGGTGTGTATTAGCTAATTTATAAGGAACGTAAGATCAGGCTAAGCTGTGACACTGCAGGACTGAGGCTACCACGTCTTAATGGTTTCATCTTATTAGACTGATAAGATTATGCTTCTGCTCAAAGTACCAACTGATGAATCTGGGAGACCTTAAGGTTTACAGGTCTTAATCCTACCTGCATGCACTCATGCTTTATCTGACCGAGGGCGGTGAGGTATCTCCTGCCAATTGTGATTGTGTTTTTATAGCTACAATATAGGATGTCCGTGATAGGTGTGATATCAATGACAGACTGTCTGATTGTGGCGATTGAGTCAGTGATGTCACATTAGATCTCAAAAACCCATTCAGACATCGTCAATCAAAGTAACATTCTAGGATAATGTTGGTGGTTGTTAGAGTTGTGTCCTTCTCGCCGAAAAAGCACTTTGGTGCCTCGTCAAGGGTAGTAAGAGCTATATAAATGCAATTACAATACAATTCAATTACTGGGGAATGAAATTCGATTATTCATTACTGTGTAGTTAATCCGTTTGTTTGAACCATAGTAAGCCACGGTCTGGTCCTCCAATCCCTTTAGAGTATGCCTGGAGGCTACAGTATAGTGGATGCTGACCCCCCTCTTCTCTCTATGTAGGGCTGGATTAGGGACCAAACGCTTCTTGTCATGTTTTGTAAGGCCAGTTAATTTCTTTTGCTGAGGGCTCTTCAGAGTCCCTTTTCTATTTGTATTTATAAAGCACACCAGCACCCAAAGGGTCTCTTAGTTCTAATTTGCATCAAATAAATCGGTATAGTAACTAAAACGAAAGAAAGTCATAGCAAACAATGGAAAAAGTCATTTTTCAAGGGCCTTTTTCGGTCTCGCCTGAGACAGCGCATGTACGAGACATTTAGTAAGTGGCTTTTAAAAGTGCCACCAGAGGCTTTTGCTGACCTACAGCTTGCATTCACGAGCTCGTGCACGTGCACAGCTGCCATCTGTGTTTTTATTGCTGAAATCCGGCTCCTCTGCTTGCACTACCCCCCTCCCTTTTCCCCCTCCCTCCTGGTCAGCTTCATTTGTGTCTTCTGGCTGTGATTCATGCTCCTCTGCTCGCACTTCCCCCTCCCTACTCCCCCTCCCTCTTCGTCAGTTTCATTTGTGTCTTCTATCACTGTGAATGCTCCTGCTTCCAACAGGCACACACCATCAGTCGTCAGTGCACACTTTCACCAGGCACACACACCACCAGCCGTCAATGCTCGCTTCCACCGGGCACACACACCACCAGCCGTCAGTGCATGCTTCCACCAGGTACACACACCACCAGCCGTCAGTGCACGCTTCCACCAGGCACACACACCACCAGCCGTCGGTGCACGCATCCACCAGCCGTCAGTGCACGCTTCCACCAGGCTCACCCCACCAGCCATCAGTGCACGCTTCCACCAGGCACACAACCTACCAGCCGTCAGTGCACGCTTCCACCAGACGCACACACCACCAGCCGTCAGTTCACACTTCCACCAGGTGCACACACACCACCAGCCGTCAGTGCCCGCTTCCACCAGGCACACACACCACCAGCCATCAGTGCACGCTTTCACCGGGCACACACACCACCAGCCGTCAGTGCATGCTTTCACCTGGCACACACACCATCAGTGATCAGTGCAGGCTTTCACCAGGCACACACACCACCAGCCGTCAGTGCAGCATGCAGGCTCTTCTCAGAGTTTCTTGGTAAATATGTGTTCAATGCCTGGGAGGGAGTGGGTCGAGTTTCCTTAAACCATGCTGAGTATGCAGGTGCAGTGCATGAACTCCTGTGTGAGTGGGTCATGCTGCCTGGGGCTCACTCACTCCACACTTGTAAATTGCGCCTGCACCAGGCTTTTTCTCATTTGCAAAGTTCGGCGCATGCACACAGCTAGGCAGCCCCCATACCCCCGGGAATGACTGCTTCCTACAACCATAATGGAAACAACATTCAGAGCAATGAAAACAAGTTCATTTGATGCAAAGAACTGTTAACAAAAACCATGTCCAGCTATTGTAGATCTGGCCACTTAAACAAAACAGCAACAAAAAAACAAACAAACATTGGAATAGCCAATAGGTCTTGCTTTTTGGACCCTATAAGTATTTAGTTATGCAGCAGAATATCCTTGGTGCAACTACACCAACTGTTGCATGGCTAAACACTTACAAGGTCCCAAATGGGAGACCTATTGGCTATGCCAATGCTAGTTTAACTGTTAGTAGCTGGTAATAGTAATATGTGGGGTAGGTGTTCTAAATGTGATGGGCATGCACAGAAAAAACTCTGTCACCATAGTGACCACTACTAAAGCAAGGAATCACAAAAAAAAAAAAAGCAGAGCGAAGGCATTTAGGTGGTGAGCATTTGAGAAGTCTGCCTTTTTAAAAGAAAAATCTTTTTATTTGCATTTTTCGTAAAGTGTACTACATTAACCCAAAGTACAGTGCAATAGTCATCATCAAGTATACTATTCAATTCGAGATCCCATTATGTTATGTTATGTTAAGACTATATTTCTTGAGCGCACGGCTACCCGGAGCGGGTGTCCCGGCGCTTTGACAGAGAGTCCTGAACATAACCAAGAAAACCCAGAGGCAGAAACACTATAGACACACTGGTTAGGCAGAAAAGAGGACCGTCTTGAGCTCTTTTCTAAAAGCCAGAAGATTATTAGCCTTGCGGAGCGACAAAGGGAACTCATTCCACAAACTGGCCGCCATGAACTGGAAAGACCGGCCTCCCATCCGCACACGTTTGATCACAGGTACCTCCACTTTAGCCAGGTCAGCAGATCTCAAACTCCTCCGGGGAACGTAAAAAGCAATACGCTTCCTGAGGTAAGCCGGGCCCGTGAAGTGGAGGGCTTTAAACGCCAACGTGAGGACCTTGAACCTAATTCTGCAAGGGATAGATAGCCAATGCAGCCTGCCGCGCAATAGAGAGGCGCTAGCTCTCCGAGGAAGGCCAAAGATGGCTCTGGCCGCCGAGTTTTGGACAGTTTGTAATCTGGACACCAGATATTTAGGCAGTCCTGAGAAAAGTGCGTTAGCGTAATCTAAACGCGAACCCACAAGTGCTTGCACGATATTCTTGCGATATTGTAAGGAGAGCAGTGGGAGAAATTTCCTCACCATCTTCAGAATGCCGAAGCATTTCCCCGCCACACCCAGATTTTTTACTTGGGAAGAGGGTTTCTCAGGAGGGAACATATCGGGAGGCCACCACGATTTCCAGCCAGGGTCCTCAACGCAGCCAAAAAAGAGCAACTCGGATTTATCCGAGTTACATTTCAGGCTCTGGTGCTGAAACCATGCAAAGACAGCACTCAGACAGTCTCTAATTCTGCCGCCATCAAAAACCTCTCCCTTCCTGCAGGTAAACAGGAGCTGGGTGTCATCAGCGTAAGAGATGACCCGGGCTCCAAATGCCTCCGCGACCTTCGCCAAAGGGGCCATATAAATGTTAAATATGGTGGGGCTCAAGATAGATCCTTGAGGCACCCCCACCTCTAGCGAAGGCATTTCCGCGGAGAACGGTGGAGCCCAGATCACCTGTCGACGGTCGGCTAAGAAGGATTGAAACCAATCCAACACCGTCCCCCGCAATCCTACCTCCTTGAGTCTTAAAAGGAGGCCAGCGTGTGGGACGGTGTCGAAAGCCGCCGACAGGTCCAGTAGGACCAGCATAGCCTTTCCCCCCAGATCAAGCGTTTCCCTGATGGCGTCGGTCACCTCCACAAGAGCTGTCTCCGTGCTGTAATTGGCACGGAAACCAGATTGGGAGTCATGCAGCAGTTTGTTATTCTCAATAAAGGTGGTAAGAGTAAGCTGAACATGTTTTTCCGCCACCTTCGCCAAAGCGGGGAGGAGGGAGATTGGTCTATAGTTGGCCAACTGTAAAGGGTCAAGCAGAGGTTTCTTGATGAGCGGGAGAATAAGAGCATGCTTCCACTCTCTAGGGACCACTCCAGAGCTCAGAGACATGTTGAGCAGGGGGTTCAGCAAGTTGTTAATAGCTGGCGCCACCGAGCTCAGGCATTTAGCCGGACACGCATCCAAGGGGGATCCAGATTTCAACCGGGAAAGCAGCTCCAGAGAGGATTCGCAGGAAATCGGGGGAAACATCGAAAGAGTGGGCCCCGACTCAGCTGCAGCAGATGGAAGGACCTTCAGATCACTTTCCAAAGCCGCAGCCACTTTCAGAGACCCCACCCGATCGAATGAGTCCTGAATCTTACGGATCTTATCCACAAAGAAATCAGCAAGCTGCCTGATCCACTCCTCTGTGTGGGAGTGTACCCTGGCGCCCGCCACCGGCTCCACAAATTCCTTCACAATTCGGAATAGTTCCCGGCTCGTATTATCAGCCTGGTCTATTCTATGCTCGAAGTAGATCTTTTTAGCTTTGGCAATCTGTTTGTGATATGATTTTATCGCACCCCTGTACTTCAATTTCTCCTCAGGCGCATATCTGCGCCGCCAGAGCCTTTCAAACCTTTTGCAGTCCTGGCGCGCTTTCCGTAGAGTAGCGGTGAACCAAGGAGCAGAGTCCTGACAGGGGGCTGTCCTGGCCGGCTTCCGAGGGGCAAGCTCCTCAAATCTTGTCTGAAGCCAGTCCCGGACTAGCGACAGGTCGATTTCTAGATTCCCTGTCATAGTACAAGGATGTGCGTGGAGTGCGTCAGCGAGCATATCCGCTGTCACCAGGTGGAAAGCTCTAGATTGCCGAGACCCGTCCTTATAAGTTCTTTGACTAGTCTGACGCTCGGCTAGTAACACAAAGTTTAATAGATAATGGTCAGACCACAGAACCGGTAAAGGGGAAGACACCTTAATCGGCACAGTGGAGAAGATTAAGTCAAGCGTGTTGTTGAAAATTAGTACGTTCTGGTGAACATTATCTGCGCCATCTTGCCTCTTCCCCTGATGCCACACTTTTGTCGTGCGCGCCCGCCATTTTGTTAGATGCCCCGATCAGAACGACCCCTTTTGCATGCCGCTGGCCCCTGACATAGCCTTTCGCCTTCACTAAGCCTGCACGCTGACCACCCCCTGCTTGCACCTGCCTTGAGTCATAAACCCCTCTTCGGCGCTGCTCTGCCCCAGGCCCCCATCCTGTTCCCAGCGCGACACCTCCCTGCTTCCCTTTCATGATCTCCGGCCCTTAGATGCAAACCCCCTTTTCCCCGTGTGCCCGTTTTGTCTTCCCCGTTCCCAGGCCGACACCCCGCTCTGCCGATACCATTCCTTGCCCCTCCCCGTGCAATAGAAAGCGTCCCCCATCAAAAGATCCCCGGGTTGATCAAAGCCCCCACTCCATGAGACCCGATCAAACCCCCCCACATTCCGTGAATCAGCGGAATATCCAGCTGCGTGATACTCATCACCTGTTATGACTAGGGTGGGGATTTCAACTGTAAATGTGTGTGGGAACGGGCCCCAAAGGGGGATTCCGGGAATGTCTTTCCGTATATCAAAGCTTTGTCACATGTATGTAGACTATAATAAAAACCACAAACACTGTATATAAGGGGCCAGGCCTCAAACGTAAGTTAGAGCACCTCAGAACGATACCTTCTGTCCGTTTCGTTGTGTTCTCCTCCGGAGAGAATAAAAACCTTGTTTCCTGCCTTCCAGTCTCCAGCGCCTGCCTCTTCATTGATTAATTAACTAGAGGGTCACAGAGGCCATACCGCCGGGCAAATATCGATTGTCCCCGACCCGACCCAGGTTTTTACAATTGGCGTCCCAAGCGTGGGGCCCATCAGCGACTCGTGGATCCAGTGGGAGAGGTCCCGACGACAGAGTGAACGACTGCAACGATCGGGAGAGCTCTTGCCCAATAGACCCTCGTCTGGCAGCCGATCATCCGAACTTCACTAGTTCCGAACAGACCTCTCTCGAGTGATCTACGGTCCTGACTGGGGACCATCAGGAGTGCCGTGAGAAATACGAGAAAAAGAGGACGATCGGGCGCTGGATTCGGAAGACAAGAAACTGTCCATATGGTCCGGGTAAGGTCGTAATAATTGCTTGATTGCTTGATTGTTTAAAAAATACTAGTATTGCTCTTTTTATTTTTATTT
This sequence comes from Lissotriton helveticus, assembly GCF_964261635.1. Classification (NCBI taxonomy): domain Eukaryota; kingdom Metazoa; phylum Chordata; class Amphibia; order Caudata; family Salamandridae; genus Lissotriton; species Lissotriton helveticus. Next base: position 339,391,540 of record NC_136057.1, on the reverse strand, counting down.
GGAGATTCACTGTCTACAAACGGAGAAACAACAGGCTCTCTCTCTTTGCAAGCAGTGGAGGATAGGTAGGGCAGCAACCGTGCTTATTTTTTCTCCCCCACGCAATAATTGCTTGAAACTGAACTGTTGTTCGCAAAACTATTGTTTCCTGGAGATTCCCTGTCTGCAAACAGGGAAGAGACCACCCTTTTTGCAGATAGTGAAAAGGGTGGGTAACGCAGATCTTTGCGGACCTACTCATTCTCCCCATTGTTATTTATTGGTCGTTTGGTTATTATAATTTTTTTTTGATCCATGAGGTATTCACTGCCTGCAAACAACGTCGAATAGAAATATTCTGTACGGTCTTTGCACCTAGTGATAAGATAGGCAGTGCTGACTTTTTAGTCCCTCGTTACGAGCCGTCATGTCTGTCTTCTCCCCACTGATGAATAGCCTGTTTAGCCCGGACCGTGTATTAGAGGTGGACCATATAGCTCCACTAGAAGGCACCCCTAATAAGGACATGTTCATAAACTATGGATTAGTCACCATAGCCTATAATAAATTGTGGCACAGGTATACCGAAGATAGTCAAGACAAACAGTGGCCACTGACAGGATCCTTTGACCTTGATAAAATAGAAACGTTAGAAATAGCCCTTCGAAATAATAAGACAACGCCAATTATGCTCGACAGTCTCGGTATGTGGCGCAGAGAAGCTACGAAACGACAGAGAAAAGACGAGGACAAACCAAGTAGAGAAATATACCGACAGGACAACCCCAGGACACCGCTACCCACAACTTATCCCCCGACACTGTGCAAAAGACGACTAGACTTAGGGCCAGACCAATGCGCTTTCTGTAGGTATGTCGGACACTGGAAAGCCCAATGCCCGACTCTACTGAGCGTGAGTAAAGGCAAAGGGCCGACAGGAACGACAGACCGGCAGTACGGGAAAAAGCGCGAGACAAAGAAGAACCCGACTTACATAGACAGACCAGACAGAACCACCACGTTTGATTATGCCCGATGGCACAGATTTCGCCAGGAAAATCTCAGCGGCATGCTCAAGTTCTCCTAGGTCGGGCAATGTCAAGACAGGAACCCAGCCTCGTTTCAAATTCACAGATGGAAAGAGATAATTATGACCAATAACTGTTTTATATTCGTCTTGGGTCTTTGTATGTCGTACTTGTACTGTCCCCCGTCTGAGTTTGTGTGTATGTAATGTACAAATCTGCGTCATCCCTCTACACGTGTTTCCGTGTTACTCAACCTCTGTTAGCAGAAACTTAGCATAAAAGCAACCTTGAAAGAAAGAAATGGTAAAACAAAATCCGTAGACCATTAATGAACTTGAACTTTTAATTTAGCACAACAAACAAGGAATAATAACGGTAAAACTGTAGAAAAATGAAAGTCAAACAGAACATTCGCCCCCCCCCATTCTGGAACCTTCCAAAGTTGGGCAGGGTTACGGCTACGCCCAACCAACGGCAACCCATATAAGGCGGGCCCGGCCGCCAACTCTTGGTCAGGAAATCTTAACGTATGGGGGAGCCGGAGGAGAGGCAGGAGCCAGCAGCCCGGGCTGTTGTAGGTAGTCCCGCCACATGTCCAGAGGAGAACGAGGCACCTTTTTTCCTTTTCTCTTCCGTAACAGCCGCAGCAGCTCTGGACGGCGGGATGTCCTGCACGTACCTCCACAACAATTTGCCCAAGTTGGGCTGGGAGGGAGAGGCGACGCGGACGAGCCTCTCCCACCTCCACCGGTAGGAGGTTTCCCAGCCCCCGGCCCGACGCCGAACACCCCCAGTCAGGCGATGGTGCCCATACTTCCACAGCACCGAACACACCATGGTGGCACCCCAGTACTTGCGCAGCACCGAACGTGCAATGGTGGCCATACTCCCACAGCACCGAGCACAGGACTTGGGGAACACCGGATGTGGAGAAACCTTCATGCGGGGCGATGAAAAGGAGCGGCATGGAGTGCACCGGGAGAAGGAGACGATGCGAACCAGTCTCCCTCGCCCCCCCAGGTGGGGGCATCACAGCTGCACCCCAGCCGAACGTCCCGCTTTCACAAAACAGGGACCTCTTCCTTTCACTCCGAAGGGTCTCTTCCACTCTTGCAAACTCGACGAAAGTGGCCCCGGTAGGGCCTCAAAATGGCGTCTGGGTCCGCTGGAAGACGGGCCCCGGCCACTAGAGTAACTTTGACCAGCCATATAACTCGAACATTTGCCCCCTGGAGCACGAACCCCCATCTCCGACAGCATCTCCGCAGCCTTGAAGATCCTACAAAGGTCCCCGACGGAACCTTCGGCCTTTGCAGGTTTCCGGTAAGGGACGGCTGCCTTGATCGCCAACGAAACAAACATGACATTGCCACTCCTTCTGTTAGCATGAATTCTAGAACTGCCGAAAAGGACTCTGGTCCAAACTGCCAGTAATGGGAAACATTTCCCCTGATGCTGCTTCCGGACTGAGCCGGCCCCGCCCAAAATGGCGCTGGTATCAATCGGAACTTACGAACACCTCGTGGTGTTCCTTCGCACTAATATAAACTTGATGTTCTGAGATTTTATATGATCCTTTGTACACTTGGCTAGAAAAGACAAGGAGAACTCACTCGACGAACAGTATGAAAGGATCCCCGTTACAAATGTTGATTACAAATGTACAATGTATTATATTTTTATAATTGATGTAAACCTCATTTACGACGCACACGTACAGTATGCATATAGGAAATCTGATTACAACTATTGTGATTATGCTTCTAAATTATGAAAATAAATGCCCCCGAACCCCCAGCCAATTAATAGACGTTTTAGTTTCTTACAAATGAAATGAGTAAAACTTTCCGATGTTTTTTGCTGCAAGCGACACCCCCCACTGTAGGCACTTTAGCCGTTACCACGACCGGCCAAATACGACCGCACCCTCATAATCCACATGCTGAAATAATTTTACAAAATAAAGTTTTTGAAACTATGGACGGGTATTGCATGCTTTATTTTAAAAATGTGGGATCGGTGGGAAAGTTCTTTTCTGTGCACCCTACTCTGCTCTCTCTTTAAGGTTAAAAGAAGATGGTTGCCCAGCCCCGGAGGACGGATCGGATCGACAACACGACACTCCGCCTTCAAAGTACGCGACTGACCCATGAACTCTCGCGTAGAGGAAGACCTTGACTTCCAAGGATGGGTAAAACGAACGGTGTAAATGAGGGAATGTAAAAGGAGGGTGAAATGAAATAATATAAATGTTATAAAGTACCACGTTCCAAAGTATCAGGGACCCAAGAACCGAAGAACCTTAGAACGCCACAGCGTTGAAAGAGGTTTAAGGACCCCGATAGTGAGATACATCCTTTGACTAGATACCTCGCACTAGGCACCTCTGGTTTCCTTTTTACGTTTCCCCGCACACGACCTATATGGACACACTACCCCCCCCCTCGACTCCAGAAACCATATCCCCGGGGACCCTGCCCCAAGGAGGAAAAGACGAGTAAGAGGTAAGTAAAGGACTTATGAATCCATGTATTTGAATGCGCGCGAATGCTGTCTCCCCCACCCCCCCCTTTTTCCTCCCTCTGCAGGTTACATCAGAGATTACAGCCGAGGTGTGGCGAAGATCTGAAGCCTCGCCATGTCTAATACACGAAGCGGACTGGCGCCGCAAGGTGGTGTCTAAGCACGCCTGCAAACTACTCACGTATCGAACAAACCCGAAAGAAATTAGCACAACCTGATAAAAAGTGATCACCCTTAAACCAGACCGGACGAATGAACCCATGTCACGTATGATGCGAAACTATGAGGGAATGTGTGTGTGTGACTGAGGCGTTGACCCAACTGGTCGAAGGACCGAGAATGCGAGAAGTGCGACAAAATGGTACCTCCTTTCTTCTTTCCTTTTTCTCAAGGCACGTCCCCTCTACCCTGTCTAATGCTCAAACTGCATGATTACAAGATTCTAACGCAGACCCGTGAATGCCCTTTACTGTGTAATGCACTAAATAGCCTTTCTTGAATACACTGCCCCCCCTCTCTGTTGCACGTGTACTATTTAGCCTGCCGTTGCACTCTCTCTCTCTCTCTCTCTCTCTCTCTATCTCTCTCCCTCTCTCCCTCTATTTTTGCACCCCCACTCTTCCGAGTGATTAGCCCCGAAATTGGCAGACTGCCACCCCTAGCACACCACCTAATTGGCTTCAAATACCGTCAGTATTTGCACAAAAACTTGTCTTTAATACAATCACCCTGAGGCCGCGTCGTTACCTCTCCTTTTCCGCTAGAAGTCAATGAACCAAGGTTGGGCCGTAAGGGAAAGGACAGGTAAGACGACAGAAGTTCCCTAATCTGACCCGAAAATAAGGGAACTACATGTCAACGGCTCCTATAGTATAAAACAAGGACCTCAGAATACGCGACCCTCCCCTCCCCGAATCGTCGCAATACCCAAACCGAAAGAATGATCACCCCTGTTACCTCCCCTGTATCAGCCGCCCAGAACTGGAATTATGAAACTACCCCCCCCATTTCCGGTTGTGAGAGATGGGTCGATTTGTGCCCTTACCACAAGTTTCCTATGTCCCTGGTTGTTTCCCATAAAACCCCTGTCCTTCCTAATTAAGTAATCGGGCTATAAAAGGTTACGTAGGACCCAGAATGATGTTTTACAAGGTTAACAGACTAGTCCAAGGTAAAGAAATCATCAAAATGAACCCCGTAGTAGTTGAAAAGCAGGATGCATCAATAGAAAGGAAATGTTCAGCCATGTTCGTCTCTCAGCAAAATACCTGTGTAGTAACTAATTGTAAAGGAAAGTCATAGTAAATCCAACAAACCCGTCACCGGTCATTCATATGCCAGTTGTAAACACTAACATAACGGGCATTTTTCATTCTTTGCCTGGAGCTGGGAGAGAAATAGACTTTTTGATTATCTTCATCTGCAAATTCACTAAAGACTGTCTTTTCAAACTTGTTTAAGGGTACTACCGTTGGAGGAGAGAAGGACCGGATGTGGGAGCACGAGGCCTGACTGCAGACTATGGAACACCTGCGACATTAGCCAAGGCGAGACCACGACAGAAAAGAGCTGCAGGACGAGGCACTGTTTTCGACAACATGAGAAGAAAGGGTCGACCTGATGCCCCTGCTCGATGTCCAGTGTCTGTCGACAAGTCCCCGCTCTCTGAATTCGGTCACACGCCCGCCTATTTGAAGTCTCTCGTTCCCCTAGTTTGTTCCTACTTTGGCCTTGCTCCATCCCCCTTTTCCTCTGACCTACCCTATGGACTGTTTTGTACGCTCTTCTTCCATTTGAACTTTCTGACAATCACCTCAAAGGACACAGGGCGAAAAGGACCTTTCCGACCAGGAACGCGAGGAAAGGGTCGTGCCCTGCAACGCAGAACTTAGAACCGAGCTGGACTCGTAGCTCCACCGCCGGTGCTCAACAGCGCCAACGAAAGGCAGCAAAGAACATTTGACATCCCCAATCGCCGCTTCTGCTAGACCTCATTTCTCTCCCAGCCGCCATTGTATTGATCATGCTCCAATCCGAACCTGATATATATGTAATAACCTGCCAGTATGAACTATACTTGCTGCTCATTTTTGTATTGCATTCCTATGACTTTCCTGCTAAACAAATTGATCAAAGTTTATCAAATAGGCCCACCTCCTAAAAACTAGAAACGTTAAAATGTACAACTCTTTTCATCTGGGGTTCCTACCGTTTTCTTTCTCATGACCGAGTAGAAAATGAACCAGCAAGATGTCTTGAATATGTTAAAGGGAGGACTGTTGAAAATTAGTACGTTCTGGTGAACATTATCTGCGCCATCTTGCCTCTTCCCCTGATGCCACACTTTTGTCGTGCGCGCCCGCCATTTTGTTAGATGCCCCGATCAGAACGACCCCTTTTGCATGCCGCTGGCCCCTGACATAGCCTTTCGCCTTCACTAAGCCTGCACGCTGACCACCCCCTGCTTGCACCTGCCTTGAGTCATAAACCCCTCTTCGGCGCTGCTCTGCCCCAGGCCCCCATCCTGTTCCCAGCGCGACACCTCCCTGCTTCCCTTTCATGATCTCCGGCCCTTAGATGCAAACCCCCTTTTCCCCGTGTGCCCGTTTTGTCTTCCCCGTTCCCAGGCCGACACCCCGCTCTGCCGATACCATTCCTTGCCCCTCCCCGTGCAATAGAAAGCGTCCCCCATCAAAAGATCCCCGGGTTGATCAAAGCCCCCACTCCATGAGACCCGATCAAACCCCCCCACATTCCGTGAATCAGCGGAATATCCAGCTGCGTGATACTCATCACCTGTTATGACTAGGGTGGGGATTTCAACTGTAAATGTGTGTGGGAACGGGCCCCAAAGGGGGATTCCGGGAATGTCTTTCCGTATATCAAAGCTTTGTCACATGTATGTAGACTATAATAAAAACCACAAACACTGTATATAAGGGGCCAGGCCTCAAACGTAAGTTAGAGCACCTCAGAACGATACCTTCTGTCCGTTTCGTTGTGTTCTCCTCCGGAGAGAATAAAAACCTTGTTTCCTGCCTTCCAGTCTCCAGCGCCTGCCTCTTCATTGATTAATTAACTAGAGGGTCACAGAGGCCATACCGCCGGGCAAATATCGATTGTCCCCGACCCAGGTTTTTACAGTGTGCCCTTTCACATGCGTAGGACTGTCGATGAAAGAGGTCAGCCCGAACATCTCGGTGATATCCGGTAATTTAGACGCATCAGCATCCGTTGTCGAATCCATATGCAGATTTAAATCGCCCAGCAGCACACAATGTGCCGAGCGCATACAGGGTACTGACAGCGCCACCTGTAGGTCCTCGAAAAACGAGCCTATTGGTCCTGGCGGTCTATAAATCAAAATCCCTGTACAGGTATGTGAAGCTGACAGATGGAGAATAAAGCCCAAAGCTTCACAGCCAGCGATGTTATCTACAGGGTAAGAAGTGCAGACCAGGGACTTATCGACAACTAGAGCCACCCCACCACCTCGGCCTCCCGTTCTGTCCCTCCTTAGGATGGTGAAGTTAGGGGGGAGGGCACTAGCGATGTCAGGTTCAGAGCCCGCCCCCAACCAGGTCTCTGTCAAAAAAAGACAGGAGATTTCGACATTTCCTGCAATCAAAGCCTGCCATAACATTACCTTGAGCAGAAGGAAGTACCTGTTTTCAACTATATTACAGAGCATTGTATCACAAAGCACATTTACAGGGCAGTATTACGCATCATGATCCTGAGAACGACATCACCATGTACATATATTACAATCGTTATTATGTCACAAGCCCTCTGCATCCGCAGAATTTAGACAATTCACCAAGGGTTCTCATACATCTCTAGGGCAAGATCTTGTTGGCAGCAGTTCCCAATAAGTTGTCAGCTGTGCCCTACAGTATGTCACATTTGCAACCCAATCCTTAGTCGTGGGAGGCAGGGTCGCTCCCCAGTGTACCAGCCACCTGTCGTTTAGCCATTAAAAGTAGCATTTCTGTTAGTTTGCGTAATTTAGGTGGCACTGTTTTCAGAATTCCTAATAAGGACACCAATGGCGTGCTGGGCAGATCCAACCCAGTGATAGCTTTTATGTATTGCAGTATGTTTATCCTGAAGTTTGCTATTGGTCTACACTGCCATGCTATATGTAAGAAGGTCGTCCCGGGGGCACCGCACCTCCAGCAGCCGTCCTCTTCCCGCAGCCCCATCTTATGTAATTGTATGGGTGTGCAATAGAAGCGGTGGAGATACCTAGAGTGGATGAACCTGAGGCGGTAATTGGGTGACAATCGCTCTAACTGCCTACAACTGAGATCCCACTGCTTATCCGCAAGGCTATCCCCCAGATCCTCCTCCCAGACCTTGCGAGAGGTCGGGACAATGAACGGAAATTTTTTCTGGGTAATGTTGTAGATGCAAGATATGAGTTTCCGCCCCGATTCCGCTGCCAGTTGATTTTCTAGTGCCGGCAATGTTGGCGGTGGCCTGGAAATGTGGGGAATTTACTCTTGCAGGATGCGCGGATCTGATAGTATGTTAACATATCTAGCGCTGAGGGTGGTGTGGGGTCGCACATTTATTGTAGTTGGAGAAGTATTTCCAGGGTAGAGATCACCACCTTTCTTTATGTTATGCGTGAATGCGCAGTTCTGTGCTCTGGGTTCCGGGAGTGGAGGGATTAGCGGATTGTTTGGGAGTGGCATGAACGGAGTGTACAGTATGTCAGTGTGCCTGTTTGCGAAGACCCTCCCATTCCCATCTCAGAACTTGCACTGTATTGATTTTGTCGCGGGCGTTTATATGGGTATAACAGTTCTTTGGACACTCGGAGAGGTGCTGCCCTATCTATTTCAATTGAAACATGTAGCTGAAAAGGTGTGGGGTGCACCCAGGAGTGCAAGAATTGTGCATGTGCACTATATGCGTAAAAGACAAAGTCCGGGGCCGCCATTCCACCCTGCGCTTTTGGAAGTGTCAATACCTCCCAGAATATCCTGGGCTGTCTGCGGGACCACACCAGTTCAATCATAAGTGACTTGAGGCGATTAAAAAATTGTACCGTGAGAGGCATAGGAATGTTTACGAAGAGATATAAGAGTTTCGGCAGTGTGATCATCTTGGCCACTGCTATACGGCCGGCCAGTGAAAGGGGAAGAGTTTTCCATATTTTTATCCTCTCTTTGATCCAGGCCACCACCCTACCATAATTTACCGTCCACAATTCCTGCAGATTACTACTAAACCCTATGCCCAGGTATCGAATTGGGCCGGACGCCCACACTAAATGATAATCCGTCATGAAAGCCTGGGTTTCCCAGTATAAGCGGGAGAATTACAGACTTGCTCCAATTTATGTTTACTCCAGAGAGTCCTCCATATCGTTCTACCTCACGTGTTATGGGTGACCAGTTATCTTTGGGGTTAACCATATATAGAGTGATATTGTCCACGTACATTGACACGGTGAGTGCCCTGGTTGTAAACCCAATCCCCCTGGTTGTGTGGTGCTGCCGCAGGCGAGCTGCCAATGGTCCTGTCGCAATCACGAATAATAACAGCGACAAGGGCAACCTTGTCTGGTACCCCGTGTGATGACTATTTGCTCCGAGATCAATCTATTGACCCTTAGCCATGCAGTTGGTCACATGTAAAGAAGTTGAATTTGACGGATGAAAAGTGGGCTCAAGCCTAATCTACTAAGAAGCGGGAACAGGAATCGAAATTTGCCTAGCTTAGTAACGGTAAGTTTCAATTCTATTAAGGACACGGAGGCGAGGAATTTGCTTTTCTTTCCACGCTTTATTCCTTACAGCAAAACACAGCAGCCAGAAAAGCACCAAAACCGTTTTTGTTCCAACATTATAGGGAAACACAGAGAAAACACAACAGAAGTCCGCCAAGAGAACTACAAATTCCATCTGTCCCTAAGGGAGCATGGTAGCTTAGTCCTTCCATAGTGTCCATATCAGATAGAAAGGGCATCCATCTTAGGTAATCCCCCTGTTTCAAACCTTCATTCCCTACAGAGAGACATCACAAAAGAATCCACCAACTTGACCTAAACAATTCATCACATTAATTAGTGAACACTGACCCACATTATTTGACAACATCAGAAGGAATATTGAAATCCGATTACTTCAGTACGGGTGGGTCTACCCTGAAGGGGTTCTCCGAGAGGGATAACCCTCGCCTCTGTGTCCTTAATAGAATTGAAACTTACCGGCACTAGGCTAGGCACATTTCGATTCTGTGTCAGGACCGGAGGCTCAGATTATGCTACTTCAAAGCTTACTTGCCACCAACTGAGTAACATCCACCACTGGTTTGAAATAAAACCGCTTAAAGGTGGAATCTGAGGACCAGTCCGCTGCTCGCATCAAATCCTTCAATCAGGTTCCAAGAGAAAAAGCTTCAGAGGCCATTGCGCCTCTGGCAGAGTGAGCTCCGAACAATTTTGTATCAATGCCTGCTTCCTGCATCACCCACCCCACCCACCTGGCTATGGTGGGAGAGGAGACTGCCCTATGTGGCTTCCTTAGAGCAATAAGGAGTTGCTGTTCGCCCGGAGGACGAAATTCCAGAGTCACCTTCTTGTATGCCTTGAGACAGGCCACTACACAAAGCTTAGCAACCTCAGTGAAGGCAGGGTAGGAAATAGATCTCGACACCGACTAAGTACGGCGACCCACTGTAAAAGTAACCCCGTCCGGGGAAAAAACTCTCGCTGAGACATCCAATGCTCGGATGTCCAACACCCTATGACAGGAAACCAGACATAAAAGCATGGCCAATTTAGCCGAAAGCTCTTTCAAGGATTGTATTGGGTTGCCACGACAAAAAAAAAGTTTAAAACCAGATTTACTTCCCACAGGACAGAATACCGGTGCTCCGGGGGCAAGGAGACACGAATGCCCCACAAAAGCCGACATGCAAACTGATGTTTCCCCACAGGAGCTCCGTCGACTGGGCAATGAGCCGCTGAGATCATCAAGCGCACCGCATTAATGGACCGATACGCAAGGCCGTTCGTTGCTAACTCCGCAAGGAAATTTAAAATGGGAACGACTCCTGCGACTACCGGATCCAAGTCCCGTCGAAGACACCAACGCATCCACTTAGTCCAGACGGACCGGTAACGTTTCGAGGTGCTATCTGCCCAGGCCTTTGACAAGAGCGATTGAGCAGGCCTCGAAAGGCCCGGTAGCGACTAGCGTCTCCTGAAAGACTCGATGCCATGAGGCGGAGAGAACCATGGTTGATGACGTGATGCTGCTCCTCGTCCGGATTGAGTAGAAGATGAGGGAGCGGGGGAGTAGGATTGGAGAATACCAAGAAAGTTCCAGAAGAACTGGAAACCAGACTTGGGACCTCCAACACAGCGTCACCATCACCAGGTCTACCCCTGCGTTCGGATCCGGGCCGCCGTCTGTACCACCATCGAGAAAGGCGGGAAAGTGTAACCCTTCTCCTGCCTCCAGTTCTGGAGGAACGTGTCCGTGGCCTCCGCAAGGGGATCGGGCCTCCAACTGAAAAACCGCGGAAGTTGATGTTCAAGGCGAGATGCAAATAGGTCTAGCGAGAACGGCCCCCAAAGGCCGTTCACCACCTGAAGACCTGAACATCAAGCTTCCACAGGCTGGAATCCTTCAGATGCCTGGAGTGCCAATCCCCTACCTGGTTGGCTTGGCCCGGGAGGTACTCCACAGTCACGGAGATGTGCTGAGCCAGGCAATATTCCCAAAAGTCCTTCGCTAGGTCCGCCAAGGCCCGGGAATGAGGGCCTCCCAGGCGATCGATATACTGGACCGCTGAGATATTGTCTAGCAAGACGCATGAACTCACTTGGTTCCTGGTCCAACAGCGAATGGCGAAAGACCCTACCAGGAGCTCCAAGCAGTTGATATGCAGCTTCTGCTCCTCCAAAGACCAGGCGCCGCCTGTGGAGAACTCTCCGCAACGGGCGCCCCATCCCGACCTGCTGGCATCCGATTCTATAATTAAGTCTGGTGCTGAACCGAAAGTTGCCCGGCTGTTCCAGGCCTCCATGTGAGTCAGCCACCATGACCTTTCCTCTTTCACGTCCACCGAGAGGGGAACCGTTTGGTCGTAAGAGAGACCTCTCCTGAGGTGGTGCGCCTTTAGGCATTGCAAGGCACGATAGTGAAGGGACCCCAGAAAGATTGCCTGGATGGATGAGGAAAGAAGCCCCACCACCCGGACAATCTGATGAAGGGAGATGTGGGATCTGGCTATGGTCTGCCTCAGCACGTGCCGGATCTTGGCCATCTTCCGCGACGGCAGAGCGGATCGAGTCCACAACGAAACCGAGGAAAACCAGACTCTGGGTCGGAGCCAGGACCGACTGATCCTCGTTGTTGACGAATCCCAAAGACTCCAAGAGGGAGACCGTCATTTGGAGTTGAGTGGACAACCTCTGAGCACACTGAGCCATGAGTAGGATGTAGTACATTATCATCTTTATGCCTTGGCCCCGAAGAAATTCTACCACCGGATGAAGCGCCTTCGTGAAACACCATGGTGCTCAGGAAAGACCGAATGGAAGTGCTGTAAATTCGTAAATATGATCCTTCCAGCAAAACTGGAGAAATCGCCGATGTGGAGGGTGGAGAGGGATCACCAGATAGGCGTCCTTGAGATCCAGCCTGATCATCCAGTCATTGGGGAGAAGTACATCCTGGAGGAGGTGAATCCCCTCCATCTTGAAGTGTCTGTAGACCAACCACTCGTTGAATACCTTGAGATTTATGACCGGACGTTTCCCTCCATCGGCCTTGTCTACCAGAAATACGTTGCTGAGGAATCCGTTGGGATGCAGCGCCGATCGGCAAATGGCCCCTTTCCTGAGTAGCTCGGAGACCTCGTCGATCAGCAGTGCATCGGCGACGGAAATTAAATGGGGTGTGGGAACCCCTCCTGTCTCGGCAAGTCGTAAAACTCTATGGAACCCCGGATGGTCTGTAAGAACCAAGAATCTGACGTGAGTTCAGCCCAAGAATCTCGAAAGGCTGCTAGCCGGCCCCCGATACACACCCGGTGTGCCAGCATAACACTTACCGCTTGCATGGCCCCCGCCGGCGTTGTTCTTAAAGCCGCCTCTGCCTCGAAAGCGTTGCCCTCTGGTGGGGTAGAAATTCGTAAAGTTGGCCGAGGAGTTGTACTGCCCTCGCCCGGAGCCTTGTTCCCTGTTACCGATCTGCTGACCGCCACGGCCGGTCGCATGGCCCCTACTGCGACCGGCCCCTTGGGAGAAACGGGGCTGGAAGACCCTTTTATGTTGAATTGGGCCTCATCCAATGAGGTGAAGGTGGCTACAAATTTTCCAAGCTCCTTTACGAAAGGCTCCCCAAATAGGCCTCCTTGTGCCACCGCCCCTGCCTCCGAAGAGGCCAAGTCGCCTAACTTTGGGTCAATTTTTATCAAAAATGAACGTCGCCGCTCCGTCGATAAGGCTCAGTTGGTGTTGCCGATAAAGATCACCGCCCTCTGAGCCCAATTCGACAGGACGTCGGGGAAATGGTAGAGTCTGTCGCCTTAGCCTCCTCAAGAACGCCAGGAACGGTCTATCCCCTTACGAGGATCCTTCATGTACTTTGCCAAGAATGTGGCCATCTTTGAATCGAGCTCCGGGGTAAAGGCTACCTTCCCTTCTAAGGTAGGTCGTGGGCATTCTGCTCGCAAGCATCCCCTCGCCTCCTTCTCGAGGGGCTTGTGGAGGCGCCCCCCCACAAACTTCGCCACTTTATCCCCAGGTGCCCATGCTGCGGATCGTGGATGAACAATCTCATCCGGGTCCAGCATACCCGTGTCCGTGACCAACGAAACTGACGGGCGCCAAGAACGCGAGGACCCCTCGTCCTTGTCAGATCCACAACGGAACCATCACCATTAGATGGAGCACTTGGAGCCGTATACTCCGCAGGCTAGGGAGCTGGAGGTGGCGCAGGGGCAGGTGCGGCTGTTTTTGCCAAAAAGGTGCTCTTCAGATGCTCAAAGGCATCCATGTCCATCCCCTGCTTCCCCTCCAAGCCACCCTTGTTGCACATCTTCTTAGGGAGGGACGTCCTTCAGTGAGAGGAGTCTGGGCAGGAACTGAGGTACCCAGGTGAGCCTGCGCCATCTTAGCGCATTCTGCCACAATATGATTGGAAAGGCGTTCCTCCATTGCTCCTAACCACCTCATTAACACACCTATAGATGGAATTATCAACAGCCTCATAAAAATTGTCATCATAAGGGAGGTATTGGCTAGTCTCCTCCTCCTCGTAATAGCTACCCTGTTCCATCCTGTCACAGTATCCCTGCAATGTGATGGAACTTAAAAATGACTGTGCAGAAAACTGGCACCACAAATAATAACTCAAGATCACAAGATCAGAACAAAATCCACATGCAGGCTGAGCCTGGACCGTATTTGGACAGACCTAAAGACTGCAAAAGCTTCAAAGCGGACAGAATCGCAGGGGGCTGCACGAGGCCAGAGCGTGCAAGCCTTCAGAAGAACTGACAAGGCTTCACCGCCACCCGGCGCACTCCGATGCAGGCAAATAAGCTGAGCGTGCGATCCTGCCCTGAGGCGATTCTGCGGTGAGCACCGCAATTACAGACCCCGCGGGGCGATTTGGCATCAGAGTGGGAAGAATACAGACCCTTGAAGGGAGGAACGGTTGTGGCTCCGGCGATGTGTCTCCCACAGCGCCGCTCCTCAGATGAGAGAGACACGCTGCGGAGCAGCGAGACACAAGAGCTGCCCCTGGCGGGCGTCGGGCGCACCGCCGCAGTGAAGGCGCGGCCACGTAAGGAGCTAGGAAAGCTCCCGCGGCCATAAGGAATCTGAAAAGGAAATTGGCAATAGAAAAATGTACATGCCGATCGGCGCCTCTCAACAATAATTTGCGCAACTAAGCCACGAGGATAAACACCATAAGCAAACCATTTCTAAAACAGTATACCACACACTCGCTATGAGAGGAATGTGAAAAATGACTTATCTGGCTGCGAAGCAGCGAAGAAAGAGGGGGTTTACCTAAAATGGATGCCCTTTCTATCTGATGTGGACACTATGGAAGGACAGTGAATGGTATGTCGAGGTACTCACGATGCACTCTACTAAACCATAGAAGCTCTTATGGAATCAAAATAGTCTTCAAGGACCGAATCTGGTGGAGTCGTTTGAGAGGTATATAGTTGTGCATAGAAATCACGCATAGTGGAGAGAATATCCGGTGGTGAGTGCACCACCCCATCAGCAGGGGTATTAAGGGTTGTGATGAAGGTGGAGCCCCTGGGTGGGCGCAGCAGGTTCGCAAGTGTCTTGCCTGGCCTGTCTCCCTCAACTTATCTACGCACAGTAGGGTGTTTGTGTAGGAATCGTACCTCCCTACCCACCTCATCTTGATATTCCGGGAGTTTACTACGGATCTGCCCCATTGTTGTGGCTGAAGGTGTTGTGAAATACAGTGCCTCCAGTGCGCTCAGCTCTGAATCAAGCCTGCACAGGCTGCCACGAATATTGCGGAGTACCCTGGTCTGCCCAGCTATGCAGTGCCCCCGGATGACCACCTTGAATGCCTCCCACAGCGCACCAGCGGTCTCCACGGAGCCCAAGTTCTTTTTAAAGTAGTCTGTAATCTGCGTATGTAGCTCTTCCAGAAAAACGGCATCAAGAAGAGCGTTAGGCGGTAGGCACCACGTAAATGGCTGTATGTAGGGTTTGGGCACCTGCAGAGTCAGCGTGACTTGTGAGTGGTCCGACAGGGTACGGGCATGATGGGTCGTCTACATCACCCAGGAGTGGAGGTCTTGAGATGTGAGACCGAAATCTAACCGTGACCAAGCTTGGTGCTACAGTGTAATACATGTGCCCTCCCGAGTTCTAGGATGAAACCCTGCCAGGTATCAGCTAAGTTATAGTCAGCAAGCAGTCCCTTCAAAACCGCGGCAGCCTTTGGGTGATGAGTGCGCGAGATGCCGACTCTGTCCTCCTCAAGCGACATTACAGTGTTAAAATCTCTGCCCCAGATTAACGCGGTGCCTACCATTGATTGTATGAGGTGCCATACCTGCTGGAAGAAAGTGGGGTCATCCACATTGGGGCCATATATGTTGGCAATGAAAACCAGTTTGTGAAATAATGTCCCCAGCACCAGTAAATATTGCCCTCTGGGTCACGGACCATCTTATCCGTTTGCCAGGGAATGCCCCGTCTAATTAATGTGGCCACTCCCCTGGAATAGTTAGAGTAACAAGATGTATGTACCTCGCTCCATCTAGTTGATCCCAATCTATCACAAGCTACACCTCTCAGATGGGTCTCCTGTAGGAGGCACACATCCGCAGTATGTCTCACTAGGTATGACTGCACCAGCAGCGACTTTCTGTGGTCATTTAGGCCACGCACATTCAAGTGATGCAAGTCAATGTAGACATTGAGTTCAATAGGAAGATATGTCTCTATGGTGAACAGTGTCTCGGTGGAAGGGGTGCAGTTTCATTGTCTCCCTGTAGTATCCCTTCTGATGTATGGGGGGCGAACTCTGAATAGTGACACGTGTTCCATATTCACTAAGTAGCCTGTGAAAATTAAGCTATGCACTGCAATAAACAGGAACTAACAATAACCCACCTGGCCCATCCCCCTCCCACTCCAACCCCACAGTGACCTGAGGCATAACTCCAGCTGTTTGATAATCCAGCAGGATGTGTTGTTTGTATATAATGGGCATGTGGGACGCTGACCATCCAGGGCAGGTGCAATATGATACTTGATGTGTACTGCATCAAAAACCAAAAACAGAATAAGTAACAACAACACCCACCTCCCACACGAACCACCCAAATCAGGTTGTGCATACCCGAACATCCCATTACAAACAGATGCCCTGAAAGCCCAGGGCTAAAGGGAATCATTCCGAGGGGGCGAAGATTTGCTAGCAAACTGCCCTGTCGCAGGAGCAACAGGGTGGCTGAGTTGAATTACTTACTGTCTGTGCCTTGGAACTGTAAACAATTAGAAGTCCTGGAGGGACAATTGGCTGCGGGCTGTGTACCGCACATCCGGCATTTAAACCATCGTACAAAACACATTAGTCATTGTCACTTAACTGGCTTTTCGGAGATACTGCAGCTGCCGAATCTCTCATCTGCTGCTTTCTCGCCGTCTGTTTTGCAAACTTCGAAGCAGTGCTGGTCTCAGTGAAAATCATAGGTTTGCCCCCAGTCTGGAACCTGAGCTTCGCAGGGTACAACATAGCATATTTTGTACTAGACTTTTAGAAGAGCTTCTTGGCTGGGATGAATTCTCGCCGCGCTGCCTGGACAGCCTGTGTAAAGTCTGGGTAAAAAGCAATGTTATTTCCCTGGTGTTATGTCCCCCTTCTCCCGTGCCATCCGTAGAACAGTGTCCATGTCTCTGTAGTTCAGAAGATGAGCCAGTATTGGCCTTGCCCAGAGAAAAGGGGAGGCCGAGGTCCCAGAGAGCAGTGCCCTCTTTCCACCAGGAACATCTGACAGTCCAGGATCAAACAGTTCTCGTAGCAACCCTTCAATGTAGTGCTCCATGTTTACTATGTTTGTAGATTCTGGAATGCCCGTAATACGGGCATTGTTTCTTCTTGACCTCGCTTCAAGGTCCCTGTTACACGCTTGTAGGAAGGTGGAATCTGACTATATGGTTACCCCAACTTTCTTTCCTGGTGTTTTGCTGGTTTTCTACTTAGTTGGCCTGGGACCCTGCTACTCCGGGCCCCAGACTATCTGCTTTCTCTATAAAATGGACTCCCATGTACTTTAGGTACGTACCAGATTGGTTACTGGGTCACCCTTTTGAGCCCCTGTATAGTGTACCCCGGGCATAGGTGCACCCTAGGCCTACCAGGGGCTGCCGCATGTATTATGCCACCCCTGGTTTGCCTTCCAAACTGACACCACAGGTCTGTTCACACAGCCTGGGTCAGGTGGTGTAATCACCCCTTACTTAGATATAGTATACCTATATCTACCTTAACATATTGACACATATACACCTATAAGCCACTCCTATGGTAGGCCTCGACAATCCTGGAGGCCGAGTGCTTGGTTTTATGTGAGAGGGCGCTCTGGCATGAGCTGAGCCCCTCTGCAGCTTTCTGAACCATCTCCTTATAGCTGTTCTATGATATAGCCATACCATATACTCTTTAGAGCATTATAATCCTCGCGGTTATTGCTAACTTTGGTTTGGCTTTATCAAAACATGTCATGTAAGGTGTCAAACAGTTTGGAATACTACCCCCCACCGGCCAATTCTGGCGGCGGGGGTAGCATTCCACCCTTCTAAAGGTAAAAGACATGCAAGTTACTGCTTTACCTGGTTAAAGTTAAACAGATCCTCAGCATCACAAAATGGATGCTGCTGCCACAGACACGAGTCTGCGCTCCTGTTGCTGGGGGAAACTCCAGCAAGGGCGGCCTGGACAATAGGTGCTCCATGCATAGCCCGGTTAAAACCAGTTGCTGGGGCACTCCAGCCCCAGCTCTGGCGCAGAACTGGACAAAAGGAAAGGGGTGTAACCACCCCCTTCTCAGGTCCACCCATAGGAAGAACCTAGTCAGGTAATCCAGCCCCCTTTCTTAGTATAAGTGTAGGAGCTATGTCCCCAGGACTTTAGATTATCCTGGATGAATCTTTGTAAGACATATCTTGGACCTTCGACATTCCATTCTGACTGGAAGACGGAGGACATCTCCCTTGTGGTCAAGGAGTGACCACCCTGTGCAAACAGGCACCAACAGCAACTTCGCAGGTCTGCAGTTTCAAGGCTCCTGTCGGAACCCGAAGACTCCGCGACTCAAGAACTGGACTTCCAGACTTCTCTGACCCCGATCCACATCCACAGCAAAGCTGAGACCTGTGGCGGACACGAGAGGCGTGGGACCGGACATCTTGGACATCCTCCATTTTGCTACCTGCACTCCTTTCCTGAAGCCTCAGTAAGTTGTGAATTGGGGTACAATTAGCCCCAGCCCCGAGCACCATTTGCCCCGAAGCCCGGGCCCCCACACTCCGCGAGTGTCCCGTGGGCCCCGCCTTTGCATTTGAGCTTGACGCGTCTTCCCGGTTCCTTGCCCGTTGGCTAGTGAGCCCCCTGAAGACGCCATCTTGAATTTAACTTGCTATCCTAGTTGCTCCAGGCTTGCTCCAGCTTCCCTGAAAAGGAGAAGCGCCACAGACCTTGCTGGTCTGCAACAGAGCCAATCTCGACATCCTGCGTGGGTTGCGGTTGCCAAGGCTTGTTGGGTCCAATTCGGATACCGAAGTCGCAGTCATCTAGATCCATCGTGGGACAGCTCGAATCCAGCCCCTGGTCATCGTCGATGCCTCCTGGACCTCGTTGCCGAAGAGACAAACTCACCTTCTTCACCTTCAAGCTCCCAACATCGTCTGGTTCCTTCCTGGTGCCTTCCTGGTCACTGGCTAGTGACCCAGACTCTGTCCCCTCTGCTTTCAGGTTCTTCACATCTCCAATCCACCTTTGGATCCACCCGGAAACTTTTCCTCTGGTCGCCTGCAGTACTTCTTTGCAGCTCTCCATAGAAAACGACAACGAATCCCGACACGAAAAGACACCTATGCACCCGGCTTCCCTGGGTGAGGTAACACGAGTACTCCGGTGCTCCCGTGGGTCTTGACTCTCGAAGTGTCCTAGTTTAAAAGGGTTCCATCCTAGTCCATCCGGAAGTGTCCTTAAATTGTAACTTTGTATCTTTTACGATCTCCACAGAAAGTCAATGGGAACCCGCGCCTGTGTGTAGACACTGCACACGGCTCCTGTGGGTCTCCTACTTCCTAACCTTTGGTTGTTTAGTGTAGCCCCAGCAATTCTACAGGCCCTAGGCCTGCTTTCTAACTCTCACTTGGTACTTACACCACTTTCTTAGTATATGGTTTGTGAGGCCCCTAGGGCCTAATGTATACTGTGCAACTTATCATATATTAACTGTGTGACTTGTATTGTATTTTTACCTCTGACCTCATAAAGAGTGCAGAGGGGTTGTGTTTAGATTAAATACATATATATTTGATATATACCTGGTGTGGTGTCCTTTTATTTGGTATTCAAGGGATTATATATGGTAAAACAACTTGCTTAACTCTCCTACTGAAGTCTTAGCCTACCACTAGGATAACTTTCTATAAGGTTGACTTTACAACCACCATCAATAAGGGTCAATTAGACTGGTGCAAGGTGCCCACTAGAACTAGTGGACATCATATGCCTGGCTAACTTCTCACATTGGCCGAGGTCCCAGGGTGCAGTGCGCTCTTTCCACCAGGAACATCTGACAGTCCAGGATCAAACAGTTCTCGTAGCAACCCTTCGATGTAGTGCTCCATGTTTACTATGTTCGTAGATTCTGGAATGCCCGTAATACAGACATTGTTTCTTCTTGACCTTGCTTCAAGGTCCCCGTTACGCGCTTTGATTACTTCAAGCACCTTGTCCATGCAAAGTAGACGTTTGTGCGTTTCAACTTGGCGGTCCTCTGAATCCGAAACTCTTGTTTCCAATGTATCTATGCAGGATTCGTGCTTATCTACACTTTGTGAGACAGGATCCATTCGCAGCACCAGAAAGTCCAGTTTAGAATCTATGTCCCGCAAGCTAACCTTTACCTCTCTCAGCATAGTTTTGATATCCTCCTCCTGTTCAGGTTCGAGCTGCGTTTCGGGCACCAAGGTGACCGGCCTCGACCCCATATCTTGTAGTCTTGTGGTGCGTTTTTCAAAGGTGATTTTGGCCTGTTTGTTGTCATGTTTACCCATGATGGCACCTCAGCCGCGACACACACTGCAAGCTATGAAATCTCTGGTTAAAGCTCCGCGAGCAGCCCAGGCACCCCGCGGGCAGGGATAAGGGACCCTGGCAGAAGGCAGATGCCGGTCCCAGCGTCGCTTAAACGCAGTGGCGCACCCACCGTGAGAGCCAGTGCACCGTGCCCGCGCCGACCATCGGATTCAGTTCCGCCACTCACAATAGGCAGTGGTCAGCACACAGGCAGCGACAGGTGATTCACACAACAGCATGCAGGCAATGCAGGAATGGCACTATACGGCACTCTGATTGATGCAAGGTACTTCCCAAAGGTATGAACACTGTTCACCGTGCCAATCAGATCAGGAGTAGTCGTCCAACAAGATGGAGCACTTCAAGTATGGCTGCGACTTGGGACTATACTGAGTGGTTACATCCCGCCGCTGCAAGGGGCCCGCAATGCCTTTTTACTGTGTGCCAACAATGTCCACGTGCGCTTGATATGGTCTCCACCCCATCCGCCAACAATCCCCGACAAACCAGCTGCAGTTGGTTCCCTTCTGGCGTGGCCGTAAGTTTATTACCCACTTTTGTGTCTGGGTGCTGTTTTCAGGGTTCTACTTCGTCTATCATAAGGACCAGCGGTGCAGCTGTAATAAGCACCTTTGCATGTTTTCTGTGGTTGGTGATACTGTGGTGTGTATTTCCCACCTTGCTGAACAACTTTTCCAAAAATGGGGTGGTTTTCCTCCATGTGCTGCCACGGACTGGCCAGAAGTATAAACGCGTACTATGTGAGGCCACCGCGCCGCCCGCCTACAGCGGCGTATCGCACTCTAAACAGGGGGGAGAGGAGGGGAAGCTGGTGCGCCGGGGGCTGTCTCTCTGCTGTTGACAATGGGAGTCGCAGGGCCCAACAGCGCAGCCCAACCGGCGTGCCCAGCAGCAACGGAGGCTCCGTCTCCCTCCGTACGGGTCCACCCGCCTGTATTTGCACGGTGCCCTGATGGAGCAAGGGAACTAGGCAGTCGCCCCGGGTCAACCCCCAGCACACATTCCGCCGCCGCCGGCCCTTCGAATGTCTTTGGTCCTGTAGCGTGCTTTGCCACCGGGCCACGCCAACCCACGCAGACCTTCACAACAGGGGGGACACTCTCGGATCCGCCAGGTGTCTCACCGTTCCCTTCGTCTCCAGAACTCTGCACAGCGTCACCCGGCCAACGCGACCGGGGTCGGCTACAGCTGCGGCCGCTCTCTTTTCTCTCTGAAGCACGGTGAGCCCTCAGGCAGCACCCACCTTCGGCTCCGGCCTGGGGCAGCACTTGTCGTCCTCTCCTGTGCCCGGGGCCAGCACTCGTTATCCTCTCCTGTGCCCGGGGCCTCTCAGCGCATCTCGGCACTCCCGGCAGTCGGCCCCAGCTTCATCGGCCTTCAACTCAGCAGCATGGTGAGCCCGCCCTCACTCTCCGGCCTCTCCGGCAGCTGCTACCCAGCACAGGCCTCGGGTCCACGAGGTCTGCCACCTACAGTAAGCGACAGTCCTCCGCAGGGTTGAACACATCAGTGTGTACCGCGTCGCCTAAGCAATCTGTTCCCTCCAGCTAGAAGGTTGGATTGGCATTATTTAGTCCGATAATTGCCGGAAAGTGTACTCACCCGGCAGAGCCACTTCACCAAGCAGCCATCTTGCCACTCGGCTTGGCCATGCCCCCCCAAGAAGTCTGTCTAAGATGCAGTTAAGGACTTTCACATAAAGGGTATGGTGTGCTGTGCGGAGAGATTTTAAAATCATATAGTCCTAGAGAATAGAAGAAACGGTTGTATGTTCTTACAACGCATTCCGTTGCAACGCATGCCTTTACCACGCATGCGTTACAACGGAATGACATTTCTACGCATTAGCTTTTCCTCGAATACTTGCGCGGTGACGTCATATGTCGTTAAGAGGAAACGGAAGTTTTTTTCCGTTTTCTCTTAAACGACGCTGATTATCTGCATATCCCGACGTGACTTCTGGTGAGTTTTTTTCTTGGGGGGGAGACCCCCCCAAGCCCCCCTTTTTTTACTTTTTACCTTTACCACATATGCCTTTACTACAAACCTCGTAGTAAAGGTATGCGTGGTAAAGGCTTTCGTGGTAACCACGCATGCGTTGTACTGCATGCGTGGTTAAGGTATTCGTGGAAACGGCTGCGTTGTAGTGGCCGTTTCCCAGAAGAAACAGGTCAGTGACCAGGGGTACCTGCCACCATCCTTACCTCCTGATTGTGAATAGCCTCGAGTCTGGAAATAGACTTTTTCATTCCCAGGTATAAACTACAACGATAGTCAAGCTGTGCCCCCATGATGGCAGACCAGCATAATTGTTTTGCGTAGGGGAGGAGAGCTTGGAGACTGCATAAGCGATATGTCCAGGATGATATCACTGCAGAAACTTGACAGTCCATCCGCATCAGACCGTCAATTTTAACTCCCAGACTTTGTAGATTTGATATAGGCATCTGTTGACAAAGAAGCCTACTAACGAAGCCAGAGGTCCCATGTAGATGTTCTAGAGATATGGGGACAGAGCGCACCAAATGAGTAGTTTGCAAAAGATTAGTAATACTGACCAAGAGAAATTGTTTCAGACATGCTTGAAAGAAATGGTGCAAAGCAACCAAGAACCTTGTCCGCAATTCTGATGACCAAAACTTGGTTTATAAGTAGTTGTTAGCCAATGATGCCAAATGTTAAAGGCAGATATAAAAATATCAAAGTACTGTTATGGCCATGTTGGACTTGGCCCTTTTTGCAAGGCCATCCCCAGACATTTTGCCTTCATTCTACAAAAGGCACTGTGCACTTTAACACTGCTAACCAGACCTAAAGTTCCTGTGCTCTCTCCTTTAAACATCTCAACAAACTCAATTGGCATAGTTAATTTACTTGTATGTCCCTAGTAAGGTTTTTTTTCTTTCTTTTTTTTCCCCTCATTCGCCATTAAATCTTAACAGAGCCTGATTAAATGCGTCTGCTGAAACCAGCGCGAGCGCCCTCATTTAATGGTTTGCACTTTACACAGAATCTCTGGTACTTTGTCTGTTCTTATCTGTGGGCCTCAGAACTGACTGAGGGGTGAAGTAATTCAATTCCATGTAGAGGCATAATCATTGGACAAACATACCCCTGAAAACCATAAAAAAAATAAAACATAAAACAATCATCCCTCCATCCATTCTATGCACGGAGTCCAAAAAGCCCTTTTCTTATTGTTTTCTTCTCGTGTAGCTATATCTAGTTTCATTACATATTTCAGGGAGTTAAACCAATCTAAATAAACTGGAGGGGTACATTTAATCCAACATTTACAAATGTCTCTACGCGCTAGTAGAATGAGATAAAAACATAGCTTATTAATATCCAATGACAACAGATTGTAATTCGGGAAGATGCCGAAAAATATTAAAGTGCTCGCCTGAATTTCGAACCCAAATAATTCTTCCATACCTTTCCTTACCAAGTCCCAAAATTGCTGTAGACTAGGACAGCTTGCAAGCATATGTACATCATCAGCTTTTTCCTTCCGGCATTTTGGACAAAATGGAATTGTGCCTTTTGCAAACTTTGATAATTTAAGAGGAGACCAATATACTCTGTGGAGAGAGAAAGATGATTCCTCCTTAAATTGGCAGCTTGAACTGTAGAATATAATAACTCAAAAGATACTTGCCATATATCTTCTAAACTTGCGCCTGACAAGCACTCGCCCCACAGTTGTACTGGTAGGATGAAATCCCTATCTGCCAATTCTATCAAGAGCCAGTAAAGAATTGCGACTTCTTTCGTGTTCCGTTGTGCAGATCTTAAAGCATTCTCAAACTCATTAGTAGTACCAACCACATTGCCAACCACTTGCGACCAACTTTTTATCTGCAAATATTTAAATTTCGCTAATCGATTATCTGTTATAGACTTTAGATCTTCCCAAGATAGCAAAGAACCCTCTGGCATAAGTTGTTCCCAGCGAGTTACACCAACCAGTTTTAGCGGGGTAGCTAATGAGTCTTTTGTCCACTCCGGTGAGCCAGGTGTGTCCCATATAGGCGCCTTAGCGCTATAAAAGCTAATTTTTAAAAGCTTTCTTATTTTGCTCCAAGTAGTCGCTAAGTCTCTTAATGATTTTAATTAAACCTTTTTAAAGTAGCAGGGGTCTCCGAATTTATACAAATATGCCTATTCTGCTCCTTTTAAATCCTGCAGCATTTCCCTGTACATTATTCCTATATCTGAGAAATTGGGCTCATCCAGCAGCATCTTACCAGCCTTCATTAAGAATTATGTAATGTAAGTAATTATAGCCGGTGCGTTCAGGCCGCCCTTAAGTTTTTCCTTCTTCGAAGTTTTTTCCAGGAAATTCTCGTCCCTTTCGAAGCCCATATGAATTAATTAATTTTAGACTGGATTTTCCTCAAGCTTTCTTCTTTGAAGGCTAACGGAATATTTTGGAAGATAAAAATCTATTTGGGTAAGAGCATCATTTTTCTAAACTTACTCTACCTATCAACGTTAAGGGTAAGTATGTCCAACTTTTCAGAGAGTCAGCAATTTCTTTGTCTATTTTTCGTAAATTTGTACTAGGTATTTCGTTAATCTCTTGGGTAATTTGTATACCTAGATATCTCATTACTTTCTTTGGTTGAAGTGAACAGGCTGTGTAATTCCACGCCATGCATTCTGTTTTTGACTGGTTTATCCCATACCCTGAGATATTACCAAACTTCTCGGCCAGGCTATATAGGATAGGAATGGGAATGGTTTTCTCGAGATCTGATGTGTATACCATAATATCATCAGCATATAGCGAGACCTTTTTTTCCCAGTTACCAAATCTAAACGACAAAATTTGATCTTGTCTTATATTTTCTGCAAAGGACTCTATAAACAAATTAAATAATAGTGGTGAAAGAGGACACCCCTGTCTTGTGCCTCTTTGAACTTGTATTACAGGAGAGGTATTACCGTTAATCAAAATTCTGACTATAGGGGCACAGTAGATGGCTGAAATCACCCTGCAGAATTTTCCTCCCAAATTTGATTTCTCTAATACTTTAATCAGGTATCTCCAATTAACCCGATCAAAAGCCTTGGTGGCATCCAACGTAATAACAACCAAGGGGATCTTATACTCTGTTGCTACTTCAATGGCGTCAATCAAATTATAGGTTAGGTCTTTAATCCCTCTACCTCGCACAAAACCTTTTTGATCCTGATGTAGCAACCCACCCATAATACCATTCAGTCTCTCTGCTAAAACTTTAACAAAGATCTTATAGTCTAGGTTGAGCAGAGAGACTGGTCTATACGAATCACACTGGTTTGCTGGCTTAGTAGGCTTTAAAATCAAAACGAGCGTAGCCTCATTCCATGAGGGAGGCAGATTCCCACCTTTGTCAAAAATACAAGAGAACAGCCTTTCCATTATTGGAATTAAAACTTCAACCAAAGATTTATAAAGCTCGGCTGGAAGGTCATCCGGCCCTGGTGCCTTACTTTTCTTACATTACCCTATTGTCTTCCTGATCTCAGCTTGGGATATTGATTTACTTATATTATTGGAAGCCTCATCACTTACTGTTTCTGGTGGATAACTCTGAAGCCAGGCTTCTATTATATCCTCCTGAGGCGCAAGTTCCTCTCTATAAACTCTGTCAAAATGTCTTCGAAAAGCTTCTTCAATATCCTCCGACTCCTGACACACTTTTCCTGTATCGTTACACATTACTTCTCTTATATTGCTTCTAGTTAATTCTTGCTTTGTTTTCCACGCAAGAAGTTTGCCAGAGCCTTTCCCGTATTCAAAATGCGCCATTTTCCTGGCTTCCCATTTCTTCTTCAGTCTGCCATCAAGTATCCCTGCCAGATTCAATCTACATGATAATAACCTATCTGTTAAGTCTCTGTACTTTCTCCTTGCGCCATACACTTTTGTTCTAGTTCTTGAATTTTGTCCTCTATTTCTTTTATCTCTGCTTTGTATTCCCTCTGCCTAACAAGCTGGATGGAAGTAATACCTCCTCTTAAAAAAGCCTTGCAAGCGTCCCATACAATTTCTATGGGGGCGCTATCAATATTTTGTTTTTTTTTAAAAAGGCGTTTGTCTCTCCCACCAGTCTTTCTACTATTTCCTCCTCACCCAGAATCAATCGATCTAGCGTCCATCTTTTACTTTTTGGTTTACTGGGAAGTCTCAGCGTTAAAGTTACAGCTATATGGTCAGATAAGTGACCTCCTAAATATTTCACTTCTGACACCCAGCTTCTAAGAGTCTCACTAATCAGAAAAAAATGTAGCCTGGATCTATGGCCGTGCTTCTTATTGTGAAATGTATATCCTCTTCTACTTCCTTCTCTTTATCTCCAGGCATCTATCCATCCTCGTTGTTTCATCATACTTATTAGTAAAGAACTCATTCTACAATTTAGTAATGCCCTGCTATTTAGAGATCTATCCATTACAGGATCCAGAACTAAATTAAAATCTCCTGCAAACAATAATGGGTCTTGAAAAGATAACTGATCACAAAGAGTATTTTAAAGGTTCTATGTTATCCAAATTAGGACCATAGTATCCTGTTATCGTAAATTTATGAGAATAAAACTTTATATTTGCTATGGCTGATCGTCGCAGTTTATCCACTTTAGACCCTTCAATTATTAAATCAGGATTATTCTTTAGAATTATTGCCACACCCTTCGTAGTAATGTGCTGAGAAGTACAAATAACCTCCTTAATCCAGTTTTTGGTTTTACATATAGACCTCATCTCTTCCTCCACTAAGTGTGTTTCTTGCAAAATAAAAATTTGTTCTGGAGCATCTTTTAAGTATTGAAATATCCTCTCTCTCCTTTCTTTTACCCTTAACCCATTTATATTCCATGTCAACAACTTCAAATAGACTGTTAAATCAGCTAAAACCGGTGTAATTAAGCATTAAGCAAAGTAATCTTTTCAAAAGATTTGTCATGGCCACTTGGACAAAAAAGTTTTTTTTCTTTTTTTACCCTATGCTCCCCACCCGGTGCCCTTCCCTGATCCCTCCTCCCTCCCACCCATGTGCTCCCCTGGAGAACCCCCACTATATCTTTCTAAGGCCCTACCATAGCCCTTGAGGCTCCCCCTCGGTCGGGACAAGAATTACATACCCTAAAGCCCCCTGATTAGCTGCTGAATTTTTAACGCTTAGTATCAATTCTATTTTATTTAAGAACAATTTTTCCTGCGTCTCTTGATGGTCTTGCCCTAACCCTTGATATGAAAAAAATTTCCTCATTTTTGTTGCTCCCTTAATACAAGGTTCTTCTCTGTAATTTGCTGCAAGAGCTGTTCAGCATCCTCTACCCGTCTAAACGTATGCATTTTGTTTTTAAACATCACTTTCAAGGTAGCTGGAAATTTAAGTTGCACAGTTGCTCCCAATTGATTAAATGGTTCTAGTAGGTTACCTAGCTCCCACTGTGTAGATGCCGTTATAGAAGAAACATCAGACCGGATCTGAAAGGTAAATCCCTCTACGCTCAAAGCATTCAATTTTAAAGCCTTGCTTAAAATCTCATCTTTAGGTTATAGTTCAAGAAATGAATCATATTTTTCGTAGGTCTCTTTTTATTCGGGTTAAGCCTAAAAGGGTCTCTATGTACTCTTTGAATATCTGCACTTAGAGCTTGTTCTGAGTACTCTATATTGGTCGTCTGCTTAATTCGCTTGATTACAACCTCTTTTATATTTTCTCCTTCCGCTCCCTCTGGCACTTTGAGTAAACGTAGATTGTTCCTTCGTTGAGCATTTTCAATGGATTCAAACTTATCTTGGAAACTACTCTCCTGTTCTTTTATTCTAGCAAAGTCTCTCACATTTTTATCAACTTTTCTTGTTAACTCACCCACCGTAGCCTCTAATACTTCTGCTCTAGTTGTTAATGAATCCAACTTATCTTCCATTTTCTCGCAGAAGACTTTAATTTCTGCCTGGTTTTCTCTGAGACCTGGAACCTAGTTCTCATCTCATCAGTGAGAGTTTGGAGGAGATCTAAAGTGGTCTTTTGAGTGTTAAAATCCCTAGCTCCTTCGCATGATTTTTCCTGTGATTTGCTCTCCTTCTCCTTTCTTCCTTTTTCAGGAGCAGCTGAGAGGGTCCCATCCTTTTCCGAACCTGGCCAAGGACTTTTGGACCTTTTGTCTCTCCCACAACATCTCGGTGACCGCTTTAATGCCTCCCAGGAGCTTCCAATGTGATAGCAGATTTGTGCTCCAGGAACTGGGCAGACATGAGCCGGTAGCAACTACATCCACCGTTCTTTCAGAGACTTCACAACACATGGGGCCCATTCTAGATAGCTGGTGATCCAGACCGTACGCAAAGAAGTCTATCATCATTCTTCAGTTGGAAACCAAACCCTCTAGCTACCGCAACAGACGCCTTTCTCCAAGATTGGTCCAGGGAGACTGGGTACGCTTTTCCTCCGTTTGTGATGATAATTAGACTCTCGATGCAAATCCGCAGACAACAGGCAAAGGTGGTGTTGATTGCCCCGTATTGGAACTCTCAAGTGTGGCTTCCAGGTATTCTGGAACTTTCCTGGGATTCTCCAATCCTTCTACCCTGAGATCCATTTATTCTGAGGGATCCCCAAGGCAATCCCTCATCCTCTTGTCCAGCAAGGGTGTGTTCGGAACGACCAGGACCCCATGGGGTGCAACGTTTTAGCCATTATGAATTTCTTGGCGTCATTAACGGCCCAAAGCCTGGCTTACCGCACCATCAACTCTTATAGGTTGGCGATTTCAGCAGGCCGCGTGCCTGTCCAAGGGAACCCAGTTTGGGAACATCAGATCTGTAAATTGATGCGAGGAATTCGACCTCACGCTCCCTCTGGAACCCAGGTATTCATCATTATGGGACGTCAATAAGGTTCTATACCTATTCCAATCTTGGCAGTCTAATAAATATTTGTCCCGTAGGGAACTGTCAGCTAAACTGGCCATGCTCTTGTGCCTACTATCATGTCGGTGAGTGTTTGATGTCCAAGCTCTGGACATTTACGGAATGGTTTTCACCCCTCAATGACTCACCTTCCATATTGTTCGTAGAACCAAATCAGATTCCAGAATGGTGTCCAATCCAGCATTTGATTATTCCCCTAAATTGTGTGTCGGCTGATGCCTCAAGGAATATGAGAGTATGACGGAAGAAACTCATCCTTCAGGTGAATGCCAATTATTGATTTCCCTAAGGAAGCCTTTCAAAGCGGTTAAGCCACCCGTTGGATCAGATGGGTGATACAAGAAGCGGGTATAAATGTCTCGCAATTTGGTGCCCATTCAGTGAGGGAAGCAATGGCTTCAAAACCTTTATCCTTGGGGGCCAGGCTAGAAAATATTATAAACCCTGCAGATTGGTCTTCAGACTCTATGTTCAAGAGAGTCTACTTTAAACCAGTCATGGACATGACGTCGTTGGTGGTGGATAAGCTTTGAATTAGCATTATCCTCGCCTTCGGTCCTGAATTAGAATGAAAAATTTGCTAGTAATCATGACGGAAAGTTTCAGTTCTATTAAGGACGCGGAGATGAGTATTCCCGCTCGAGGGTCTGGGAGACCGGATCCCAATCCGGAACCGTTAAGACCTGTAACCATCAAGGTGGGGCCTGTCTTATGTTATGAGTATGTGCTTTTGATACTGTTTAATCTTTGGTTGGTGACCCCTTTGGGGACGGATGATGTATATGTACATTATTGTTCATATTGTGATGTAATTGCTCCATGGTCTAGTGATGCTTAACTGGGTTTACCTTGAGAACGGAGTCCTTGGTTTGTCTTTTGGCTTCTTACAGCCCCTGAAAGTTCAAAAGCAAACTCGAGGATAATGTGGAAGCAGTCAAGAAAGAGGAAGTTGCACAGGAAGGACACGCCCTCATAGACCATGTGGACTGCCTATTGGTGGATTGTAGATGATCCTTACTGCATGCACTATGGGAAGGCTAGTTCTTTGTTGATTTAAAGTTGAAGCTGCTGGAAAAAGGAATATAGAAATTTGAGCATAATCCTCACCGCCGCGTCCTTAATAGAATTGAAACTTTCCGTCATGATTACTAGGAACTTTTTCATTACGCCACACACGTAAGTAGACCTTTAAACTGGTCTCAGACCTGCCATTGCAGCCTATGTGTGCAGTTTTAAGTCTGTCATTTCGACCTGGCAGATCAAACCTTTTGCCACAGCCAAATCTTTTATTTTGATCGTTTCAGCACAACTATGTAGTTGCTGAACAGCCAGGAGGGCAGGGTGCTGTATATTAAAGTTGGAAATGTACTTTGAGTTGTCCTGGTAGTGAAAAACCCCTAAACCCACCTCCCACCTTTGAACCCAAAGAGATCACCTGAAGTGTCACCCAGGGCTCATCCCTCAACACCACGGTCTTCAACACATATATGACCCCGCTGGCCAACATCATCTGTTCCCACGGTCTCAACATAATTTCCTATGCAGACGACACCAAACTCATTCTCTCATTCACGACGACCCTACCACCACCACAAACAACTTCCACTGATGCATGACATGACTGGATGAAGAACTGCCTGCACCTGAACACAGACAAGACGGAAGTACTGATCTTTGGCAACAGCAGCAACACATGGAACTACTCCTGGTGGCCATCAGACCTAGGCCCCGCACCCACTCCTTCCATCCACACCAGAAACCTCGGAATAATCATTGAAAACAAGCTCACCATGATATCACAGATCAACGCTGTTTCCTCCGCCCACTTCCTCACTCTGCACATGCTACTTAAGATCTTCTAGTGACTACCCCTACACATGAAATGCACCGTAACACAAGCCCTCATCACCAGCCGACGACTATGCCAATGCACTCAATGTAGAAATCTCTGCACACCTTCTACAGAGACTCAAGAACGCTGCAGCCAGACATCCTCGGCCTTCCTTGACAAACCCAGATCACATCCCACCTCAGGAAACTCCACTAGCTCTATGTACTGAAGAGACGCCAATTCAAGCTGACGATCCACGCACACACTGCTCTCCACAGCCAAGGACCTACCTACATTAACCACCGCCACCCTTTCACTTACTCATACTCCTTGCATCTACCAAAGCTGAAATGGAGGAAGCTCCTTCTACCTCATCACAGCAAAGACCTGGAACAGCCTACCGACATAACTCTGGACCCTAACCTCACTCCCATAATTCTGAAGGGCCTCAAGACCTGGCTGTTCGAATAAGCCTGCAAGTGCCTGGATACCTTATTGAGTGATTAGCTGTGCTTTATAAATCCTGATTGATTGATTGATGTCGCCACATTCTGATGCTCAAGAGCTAGTATAAGTTTCTGGAATCATTCTGGCACCTAGGAGGAGTCTGCAGGTTGACAGATTATCCACCAGAAATAACTTTATGCAAGGTAACATTATTTGGAGGAGTGCTTCCAAGAAATGGTCGGAAAACATGGGATAAACTGGTGCATTTAAAAACGTTTTGTTTTAAAGATAACTTCTCCCTCAGTGGTGATGCTAATTCTAATAGTTTTCCCCAGTTATTTGGAAAGGAAGGCGAAAGTGAGAAAACACTTATCACCAAAGTATGCTTTGGTATAGACACTGTTTTTTCTGCCAAGAAACACAAATTGCCAATTTTGTCTAGACTGTCCTGAAAGGGAATGGAGAGTCAGCTTAGATTATTAACCAAGAACAGAAATGAAATGTCTGAATTCTTACACAAAAGTGGACCTATTGATGTCTTGGTTTTGTCTGCACAGCATCCTAAACTTTAAGGCTACCTTTCAACGTGGTTGTTAAATTGGTGTGTGCAATGTGACACCTGACTTCCACGACTGTGCTACAGTCATGTAGATACCTGGTAGTTTGTTCCTTTCGTTCTTGCCCTCCATCTGTTAGATGGTGCACTTCCTAGAGCTCCTTATAAGCGCAAGCCTTCCCCCTTCCCGGTACCAGGACCATTCCCGGTACCCAGCGCCCTTCACGGTACCAAAGCCCTTCCCCTTCACGGTACCAAGGCCCTTCCCCTTCACGGTACCAAGGCCCTTCCCCTTCACGGTACCAAGGCCCTTCCCCTTCACGGTGCCAAGAGGCCCTTCCCAGTATTTAGGGCCCTTCCCCTTCACGGTACCAGGGCCCTTCCCCTTCACGGTACCAGGGCCCTTCCCCTTCACGGTACCAGGGCCCTTCCCCTTCACGGTACCAGGGCCCTTCCCCTTCACGGTACCAGGGCGCTTCCCCTTCACGGTACCAGGGCCCTTCCCCTTCACGGTACCGGGGCCCTTCCCCTTCACGGTACTGGGGCCCTTCCCCTTCACGGTACCGGGGCACTTCCCCTTCACCGTACCGGGGCCATTTCCCTTCACGGTACCAAGGCCCTTCCCCTTCACGGTACCAGGGCCCTTCCCCTTCACGGTACCAGGGCCCTTCCCCTTCATGGTACCAGGGCCCTTCCCCTTCACGGTACCAGGGCCCTTCCCCTTCACGGTAAAAGGGCCCTTCCCCTTCACGGTAAAAGGGCCCTTCCCCTTCACGATACCAGGGCCCTTCCCCTTCACGGTACCAGGGCCCTTCCCCTTCACGGTACCAGGGCCCTTCCCCTTCACGGTACCAGGGCCCTTCCCCTTCACGGTACCAGGGCCCTTCCCCTTCACGGTACCAGGGCCCTTCCCCTTCACGGTACCAGGGCCCTTCCCCTTCACGGTACCAGGGCCCTTCCCCTTCACGGTACCAGGGCCCTTCCCCTTCACGGTACCAGGGCCCTTCCCCTTCACGGTACCAGGGCCCTTCCCCTTCACGGTACCAGGGCCCTTCCCCTTCACGGTACCTGGGCACTTCCCCTTCACGGTACCAGGGCACTTCCCCTTCACGGTACCAGGTCCCTTCCCTTTTACGGTACCAGGTCCCTTCCCTTTTACGGTACCAGGTCCCTTCCCCTTTACGGTACCAGGTCCCTTCCCCTTTACGGTACCAGGTCCCTTCCCGTTCACGGTACCAGGGCCCTTCCCCTTTACGGTACCAGGGCCCTTCCCCTTTACGGTACCAGGGCCCTTCCCCTTTACGGTACCAGGGCCCTTCCCCTTTACGTTACCAGGGCCCTTCCCCTTTACAGTACCAGGGCCCTTCCCCTTTACGGTACCAGGGCCCTTCCCCTTTGCGGTACCAGGGCCCTTCCCCTTTACGGTGCCAAGAAGCCCTTCCCCTTTACTGTGCCAAGAGGCCCTTCCCCTTTACGGTGCCAAGAGGCCCTTCCCCTTTACGGTGCCAAGAGGTCCTTCCCCTTTACGGTGCCAAGAGGCCCTTCCCCTTCACGGTGCCAAGAGGCCCTTCCCCTTCACGGTGCCAAGAGGCCCTTCCCCTTCACGGTGCCAAGAGGCCCTTCCCCTTCACGGTGCCAAGAGGCCCTTCCCCTTCACGGTGCCAAGAGGCCCTTCCCCTTCACGGTGCCAAGAGGCCCTTCCCCTTCACGGTGCCAAGAGGCCCTTCCCCTTCACGGTGCCAAGAGGCCCTTCCCCTTCACGGTGCCAAGAGGCCCTTCCCCTTCAAGGTGCCAGGGCCCTTCCCCTTCACGGTTCCAGGGCCCTTCCCCTTCACGGTACCAGGGCCCTTCCCCTTCACGGTACCAGGGCCCTTCCCCTTCACGGTACCAGGGCCCTTCCCCTACACGGTGGCAAAAGGCCCTTCCCCTTCACGGTGCAAGAGCCCCGTCCCCTTCACGGTGCCAAGAGCCCCGTCCCCTTCACGGTGCCAAAAGGCCCTTCCCCTTCACGGGGACATGGCCCTTCCCCTTCACGGGGACATGGCCCTTCCCCTTCACGGTGCCAAGAGGCCCTTCCCCTTCACAGTGCCAAGAGGCCCTTCCCCTTCACGGTGCCAAGAGGCCCTTCCCCTTCACGGTGCCAAGAGGCCCTTCCCCTTCACGGTGCCAAGAGGCCCTTCCCGGTGTCAAGAGGCTCTTCCCCTTCACGGTGCCAGGGCCCTTCCACTTCACGGTGCCAGGGCCCTTCCCCTTCATGGTGCCAGGGCCCTTCCCCTTCACGGTATCAGGGCCCTTCCCCTTCATGGTACCAGGGCCCTTCCCGGTACCAGGGCCCTTCCCCTTCACGGTACCAGGGCCCTTCCCCTTCACGGTACCAGGGCCCTTCCCCTACATGGTGGCAAAAGGCCCTTCACGGTGCCAAGAGCCCCGTCCCCTTCACGGTGCCAAGAGCCCCGTCCCCTTCACGGTGCCAAGAGCCCCGTCCCCTTCACGGTGCCAAGAGCCCCGTCCCCTTCACGGTGCCAAGAGCCCCGTCCCCTTCACGGTGCCAAGAGCCCCGTCCCCTTCACGGTGCCAAGAGCCCCGTCCCCTTCACGGTGCCAAGAGGCCCTTCCCCTTCACGGTGCCAAGAGGCCCTTCCCCTTCA
The DNA here is from genome assembly GCF_964261635.1 of Lissotriton helveticus. NCBI lineage: Eukaryota > Metazoa > Chordata > Amphibia > Caudata > Salamandridae > Lissotriton > Lissotriton helveticus. The sequence continues at coordinate 339,356,736 of NC_136057.1, read as the reverse complement.
CGGTGCCAAGAGGCCCTTCCCCTTCACGGTGCCAAGAGGCCCTTCCCCTTCACGGTGCCAAGAGGCCCTTCCCCTTCACGGTGCCAAGAGGCCCTTCCCAGTATTTAGGGCCCTTCCCCTTCACGGTACCAGGGCCCTTCCCCTTCACGGTACCAGTGCGCTTCCCCTTCACGGTACCAGGGCCCTTCCCCTTCACGGTACCGGGGCCCTTCCCCTTCATGGTACCGGGGCCCTTCCCCTTCACGGTACCAGGGCTCTTCCCCTTCACGGTACCAGGGCCCTTCACGGTACCAGGGCCCTTCCCCTTCACGGTACCAGGGCCCTTCCCCTTCACGGTACCAGGGCCCTTCCCCTTCACGGTACCAGGGCCCTTCCCCTTCACGGTACCAGGGCCCTTCCCCTTCATGGTACCAGGGCCCTTCCCCTTCCCCTTCACGGTACCAGGGCCCTTCCCCTTCACGGTACCAGGGCTCTTCCCCTTTCCGGTACCAGGGCCCTTCCCCTTTACGGTACCAGGGCCCTTCCCCTTTATGGTACCAGGGCCCTTCCCCTTTACGGTACCAGGGCCCTTCCCCTTCATGGTACCGGGGCCCTTCCCCTTCACGGTACCAGGGCTCTTCCCCTTCACGGTACCAGGGCCCTTCACGGTACCAGGGCCCTTCCCCTTCACGGTACCAGGGCCCTTCCCCTTCACGGTACCAGGGCCCTTCCCCTTCACGGTACCAGGGCCCTTCCCCTTCATGGTACCAGGGCCCTTCCCCTTCCCCTTCACGGTACCAGGGCCCTTCCCCTTCACGGTACCAGGGCTCTTCCCCTTTCCGGTACCAGGGCCCTTCCCCTTTACGGTACCAGGGCCCTTCCCCTTTATGGTACCAGGGCCCTTCCCCTTTACGGTACCAGGGCCCTTCCCCTTTACGGTACCAGGGCCCTTCCCCTTCACGGTACCAGGGCTCTTCCCCTTCACGGTACCAGGGCCCTTCCCCTTTACGGTACCAGGGCCCTTCCCCTTTACGGTACCAGGGCCCTTCCCCTTTACGGTACCAGGGCCCTTCCCCTTTACGGTACCAGGGCCCTTCCCCTTTACGGTACCAGGGCCCTTCCCCTTTACGGTACCAGGGCCCTTCCCCTTTACGGTACCAGGGCCCTTCCCCTTTACGGTACCAGGGCCCTTCCCCTTCACGGTACCAGGGCCCTTCCCCTTCACGGTACCAGGGCCCTTCCCCTTTACGGTGCCAAGAGGCCCTTCCCCTTTACGGTGCCAAGAGGCCCTTCCCCTTTACGGTGCCAAGAGGCCCTTCCCCTTTACGGTGCCAAGAGGCCCTTCCCCTTTACGGTGCCAAGAGGCCCTTCCCCTTTACGGTGCCAAGAGGCCCTTCCCCTTTACGGTGCCAAGAGGCCCTTCCCCTTTACGGTGCCAAGAGGCCCTTCCCCTTTACGGTGCCAAGAGGCCCTTCCCCTTTACGGTGCCAAGAGGCCCTTCCCCTTCACGGTACCAGAGCTCTTCCCCTTCACTGTGGCAAAAGGCCCTTCCCCTTCTCAGTGCCAAGAGGCCCTTCCCCTTCACGGTGCCAAGAGGCCCTTCATGGTGCCAAAATGCCCTTCCCCTTCACGGTGCCAAGAGGCCCTTCCCCTTCACGGTGCCAAGAGGCCCTTCCCCTTCACGGTGCCAAGAGGCCCTTCCCCTTCACGGTGCCAAGAGGCCCTTCCCCTTCACGGTGCCAAGAGGCCCTTCCCCTTCACGGTGACATGGCCCTTCCCCTTCACGGTGCCAAGAGGCCCTTCCCCTTCACGGTGCCAGGGCCCTTACTCTGCTGCTGCCATTGGAGCTCCTGATGCTAGAGCTCCCCTGTTGTCCAGGATCGGTGTCTGGCTCATGAGGGCATGGCGCCTGCTGCCTAGCTACCCGCAGCAGGGGAGTCACATTGTGTTAATGTTTTATTTTAGGGTTTGGGTGAGCATAATCTGTCATTGAGGCAGTAACAAGCCTCACACCGTTCATATTACTCCTGCCATTCTTGTGATGGTCATGTTATGAAATACGTGACGACCTGGGTGCATGGCTCGCATCCTCATAACTCAGGCCACCAGAGGTACATCTCAGTACCTCTCAGCTGAGGTGTGTTTGTCAGAAAAGAACACCTAAATGAGGTTTACTTTATCTTCACAGTTATAAACATTTCACTTACATATAACCAATTATTCTTCCCCACAATGTAGAACTAATTATACTGTGTCTCTGTCACTCACTCGGGCGACGCCTCGTTGTCATTTTTAAGGAACACTTAACTGTTGTTTTTACCCTCGCCCTTGTCCCACTTGAAAATCAGTTCGTCCTTGTGCTTTTCAATGGGCTTCCGAAGCCTGACCCCCTCGCCGATACTAGATGCTGCTGTAGAGGAATCTGTAATGTGGGAGTTATAAGGGTACCTTTTTATGAACCTTACAGGCACACGGAATGAGCATAATACTTTGTTGTACACGCAATACCATAGTGCAGTGCTGCAGTCCCACTAAAATGCAGGGTGTGAACTTTGAGTCCAATGCACATATTTGTCATCTTTGTGCATATCAGAATCAAAGCGAGCACCCTTTTTCCTACCCATGTGAATACGTCACTGTTTTGCATAAGTTACTTTGGGATGCATTTACTCCAGAATAATAAAACTTACAAAAACCACCAACACAGTAACCAACTTCTCTTCTACTAAGTGTTCATCTCAGATGTTAAAGGCGACATAGGTTCAGAGGCAGCGAGGTTCGACGGACCTTCCCCTTTAAGTAGCACACCTGAGGACATATTGTAACCCAAATTGATGGTACTAGGCCCCACCTGACTACCCCGGTGAAGAAAAAGCAGTGACGGCTTTTTGTTCGCCTACAGCTGACCTTCTTATCGAAGAATTGCTGTACGTTCCTGGGGATTAGCAATGGACAGACGGCTGCTTTATCACGGCAGCAGGCACATCACGGCGTTTAAGCAAGAGAGAGACTCTTCTGACCCCTCACCTGTCACTGGATATTAAATACAACTGATTGACTGGATTAAAATGCCATCTGCTGCATTATTGCTTTTGACAGTCACAGAAAGAAGTTTTTCAAACCTAGCAAACCCCTTGCTATAGTTCTGGCTCCGCCCATGGCAGCGTGGCCTTCCCGCATCACTCTTCCTCCCTTGCTTGTTCTTATATCCAGGCCGCTGCTGCACCAGTACGCACCAGATATTCCGGCTCTTTTTCACAGCTTTTATCTTTCTGCTTCTCGTTTGTTCTCGGCTCTGGTAGCTTGTAAACAAGTCTCAATTGCATTTATTATCACCCTTCCCATTCGCTCGAGCCTACCAGATAGCGCAAGCTGTCTAATTGCAAAGACCCACTGTAGGCTTACCAAGAACACACATGAGCTGCCCTTTGCTTGGCTTATGTGCTTCCTTTGCTTCCTTTTAAAGAACTGCTTTTTTCTATTTTTTTAAGCACATGAGATTGCATGCATTATCAAGCCATCTGCCTGCCTGCTTTTCTCCCCCTCCATGTTGTTCTTTCTCACTCATGACCTTTTCTCCCCTGCCCACACTCGTATGCTGTCTTGTTTGTCTCCTCTACCTGCACTCCACATTGCTGACTTTCGCAGGTGTTCCTTCACCACCTGCCATTTTGCTTTCCCCCACCCGCCATTTTGCTTTCCCCCACCCGCCATTTTGCTTTCCCCCACTCGCCATTTTCCTCCACCGTTTGTCCCCCCTGCCTGATGTGTTGCTTCTCCCACACCACCTCCCACAACCCAGTCATTCATTTCAATGTAATGTTTTTATCACTCTACGTTTTAAAACTGCTCTTTTGTTCTCTTTTTTTAAATAAAAAATATTTATTTGCTGATCTATATGGGATCAGTAAATAAAACTAAAAAAGCCTACATTATTTTATAGCTCTACACATGCATGTTGAACGCATGCACATCCCTGCAAAATAGTGCGTCTGTCTCATCTTATTGCTTTTTAATAGCTTTGCAGCAGCTGCTATGCTGTACAGCATTGCTAAAAAAGATTTACAAAACCAATGTGTACAATAGGTGCGACCTATTCACTTTGCAAATGCTTGTTTTTTTCTTTCACCTTGCCAATGGTTGTTTTTCTGTTGGACCTTTACGGTGTGTATTACTAATTTCTGTACAGCTTTTGTTCGTTAATAATTATTCATTTATTTCTTATCTATTATCCTTTCCTTTAAATATCTAATCCGATCTTTATTATATGCTTATCTTAACCAGACCAGATTTAAGATTGTTTTGAAATATTTCTGGATACTGGTGATTTAAAAGTTGGTTTGCTGCACCGTTGAATTTGAAACGTAACCATTCTGGTGTATGACAGGATCGTGCCTCAGAATCATGCCCTTGACCACTGGGAATTCTCTAAAGTGCCCATCCTCTTCTGCCTTTCGTGAAGCATCAGAATAATCTCTGCACACATTTCAGTTTCCAAGGGATGATCGCTGTGGTACGAGACGAGCTTGGGGCAGTGCTGGTTCATCAGTAAATGGTTGACCCTTGACCTGCGCTCTGATTTTTGTCCTGGTCGTCAGCTGCTCTTTTAATTTCATTGTCGTAGCATCCGGGTTAATCACACACTAACTCACTGCTGAGCGCCATGTTGGCCTGTGTATCCTGTGCTATTTTATTTACCTGGGCCATAACATTGTTCTATCCATACCCGAGGAATAGAAGAAGCCTGTCTTTGCGGTAGTGACGTTTCCCTGTTGTATTCACCAACTGTGCAGCAGCATCCTCTATTGCACTCTTTAGCAGGGTGGCAACTAGACCTCAACTACAGGGGGAGACAGGTGGAGTTAATATGTCAACTAAGGGGGGCGGGGCTAAAACGAATGCAATAAGACTAAGCTGTCTTTGGGCCCAGTTCAAGAAAATAGATTGTGCATTCTAGATATATTGTTCAAACCTGACATAATTATAGCAAACTGTGTGGATTTGAAAGTGTTTATTGGTTACTGACGAGATCTTTATAAATGGGAATGAGTGAGACAACCAAAAAGCAGCTTCTGTAAATTTCAATCCAAAACACTTTAGAACCAGTTTTTGCAAGGTTATTTCAAGAGGACAACCCTTTTTTACAAATTCTCAGGAAAATTCCTTCGTTCAAGATGATGAGCTAATGACATCTTTGCAGTTTCATCTTCAGGAATATGCTTGTGTCTGATTGTTGAAAAAAGGTTCATTTTCGATCTGCTCATCAGGACATTTCAACGTATGCTTGTTTGAGATCGCACACATCTACAGGTCTCAGAATATTGAGTTTAGTGGGTTAATGATGTGTGACTGGCAAGTCTCTGGTTTGATTCCTATTGCTCTGAGATTGAATAAATGAGTGACAATTAGCTTGCAGTATTACCACCTGTTAATTAGTCTGCCAGAAGTCTGTGGTATTCTAAATCAAGACAAAATGGTTGTTGTAGCGCCACACATTGAGCAGTTCTCATCTGAGATGACTATAACTGTATCATTTGTCTATGATTGTTGTGACTACAACCGTTCTTCTGTAAAGCGCTCTGATATCCCTCGGGATCTGGTCCGCGCTATATAAAACTTTATAAATAAATAAATAAGCTACATCCATGGGCAAAAGCCAACAGGCCTAAAGAACAAATAAAAAATGTTACATAGAATTAACTCTGCAACACATGGAGTTCTAGCATACAAAGGACACTTGTATATCTTCAATCTCATGAACACGTAGAAAGTGTGGCAGAAGATCAATGTCCTGCAAAGATGTTACTCCAACAGTAATAGTGCCACCAAATATCATATATTATAACAAGCATGTTTTTAATTTTATTCTGAAGCTGTGGTCCATAAAGTCTGAAACTCACTAAAATATCAATGTTTGTAAATCCAGCAGAGACCATGTGCATTATAAAATGTAACATGTTACAAATCTCAAAAATTCCTATGAAGAAAATCGCAACATTCTTTATAATGGTTGTCCATAAATGTCTGTACTAATTATAGCAGCCAGCCAGGCTTGGGTAGAGAAAACGGATAACTTGGATAAGCCCCAAGAGAGAAACAAGGTAGACAACACGGTTATCAGTTCTTCACTGGATCAAGTAACGCACAAAATAGTTGTTAGACCCGGGATTCTTGGCGTGGTTCGCTTGATGTTTGCCTTCAAACCTCCTATTTACTATTTTTGCTAGCATTAGAAATCTGGACACTTTACCACTGCTAATCATTGCTAAATTACATGTGCTCTAAACATGGTCAAAGAGGCTTATCCACAATTTGCATATTTAATTTACTTATAGTCCCTAGTAAAGTGCACTAAGTGTGCCCAGGGCCTGTAAATTAAATGCTATTAGAGGGCCTCAGCACTGATTGTGCCACCCACTTAAGTAGTCCTTTGAACACGTCTCAGGCCTGCCATTGCAGGGCCTATGTGTGCATTTTTAAACTGCCATGTCGACCTGGCAAGTTAACCCACTTGCCAGGCCATCCTTCATTTGACACATAAGTCACCCATAAGGTATGTCCTAGACAGCCCAGGGGCCTAGTGCAGTATATTTACAAGCATTTACAATGCAATAGGTTTCGCAGCATTAAAGTTTGAGTTATTGGCATTGTGTTTGACAATGCGTTGCATAAATGTTTTAGCAAACTTTGAATTGGTGAGCAGTGAGAGTGTGTGCAAGAGTATGATGTTGCTTACAGCTGTTATTATTCACACAGCTCTGATGATGCAACTCACGCACGGGGCTGACGCAGTTATTATTCACACAGCTCTGATGATGCACCTTAGACACGGGCTCACAGCTGTTATTATTCACACAGCTCTGATGATGCAACTGAGCACGGGGCTGACGCAGTTATTATTCACACACTCTGATGATGCACCTCAGCACTGGGCTGACGCAGTTATTATTCACACAGCTCTGATGATGCACGTCAGCACGGGGCCGCCGGCAGTTATTATTCACACAGCTCTGATGATGCACCTCAGGCACGGGGCTCACAACTGTTATTATTCACACAGCTCTGATGATGCACCTTAGGCACGGGGCTGACACAGTTATTATTCACACAGCTCTGATGATGCACCTTAGGCACGGGGCTGACACAGTTATTATTCACACAGCTCTTATATTGCACCTCAGGCACGGGGCTGACGCAGTTATTATTCACACAGCTCTGATGATGCACCTCAGGCACGGGGCTCACAGCTGTTATTATTCACACAGCTCTGATGATGCACCTTAGACACGGGGCTGACACAGTAATTATTCACACAGCTCTGATGATGCACCTCAGGCACGGGGCTCACAGCTGTTATTATTCACACAGCTCTGAAGATGCACCTCACGCACGGGGCTGACGCAGTTATTATTCACACAGCTCTGATGATGCACCTCAGGCACGGGCTCACAGCTGTTATTATTCACACAGCTCTGATGATGCACCTTAGGCACTGGCTCACAGCTGTTATTATGCACAGAGCTCTGACTATGCACCTCACGCACGGGGCTGACGCAGTTATTATTCACACAGCTCTGATGATGCACCTCAGGCACGGGCTTACAGCTGTTAGGCCGACGAGTGCATGCGAGGTGGGCGAGTAGTACCGCGGGTCTCGCACTATATCAGGCACGGTTAGAGGGTAAAGAGGCTGGAAAAGACAGTGGCGTGGAATGAAAGTGGGAGGGCTCGGTAGGTGCGAAGGGAGGCTGTGGCTTGAGGGAGATGCGTTGTTGAAGTATGCGCACTGTGCAGAAGGAGGCTGGTATAATGTGTGAGAGATGGGCTGTCAGTGCCAGTTATATTCGGGGGGTGGTGAATGGCTTGCGATGCATTTGCGGAGGGTGGAGCTCGTAGTGTGAGTGGAATAGCAGAGGAGGGGTGCTATGCTGTGGCTTGGGGGCAGGCATTTTTAGGAATATGTGAAGCGCTGTGGTTAGAGGAGGGGCGGTTTGGTTTGTTCTGTGAGCGCAAAGGAGATGGGTGTCTTGTGTAAGGAGGTGAACAACGCAGATAGCTTGCAGCTTCCGTGTGAGAATGCCTGTCACGCCATGGAAAGGGAGAGAGGGCGGGAAAAGACAAGGAGGGATGCAGTACTAGTAAGACGCCCCTTGAGGAGTCCTCTGGGAAGCAGTGAGAGTTTTGAGAAGGTAAACAGCCACTCCCGCGGGGGCGAGAGAGTTAGGATTGAGTCTGGGTCAGTTTTAGGGTGTCAGAAATAGATGGACAGGTCTGTCTACAGCCAAAGACAGGACGTTATCGGAAAGCGAGAGACGTGTAGCAGAACGGACTACGCCTGGACGGACAGAACCTCTTCTTTCATGACCCACTCACCGTTAGCCGATTACTTCCTTCCTTCCGCGGCCTCTTCTTACTGCGCATGCGCACCAGTACGGCAAGCTACTTCCGGGTAGACGGAGACGTGCATCGTGACGTTGCACGAATGGAGCTAGGCCGAGCTTATGTGATGGCTACCAGAGGCCGTAAGTCGTTGCGTTTTCGGCGGCGGTGGTGCGGAGCAGCAACAGAAGATAGCGGAGTATCTTGCATCCATCTTCGGTACCGAGAAGGAGAAGTAAGAACCCCAGAAAGAATTACAGGCTTTTGTAGAGGATGTGAATATGGTACAGGTGGCTCCGGAGACCTTGGGGTGGCTAGGAGCTCACAAGACAGAAACGGGTATGCGTGTGTGTATGTGCGGCGGGGGGAGGGGGCGGGGGGTTGGGGGAGTACTCTGTGTGTGTATGCGCGGCGGCGGCGGGGGGGTCTGTGTGTGTGTGTGTGTGTACGTGCATGCGTTTCTGCTTCCAAGGAGCCATGGGAGACAGGAAGCGTGAGTGACCTGATCCGTTCACGCGCGCGTGCACATCACTTGTCTCCTGTCTCCCTTGACTCCTTGAAAGCAGAAACGATTGCAATAGGTTTCGCTGCGACGATCGCGAAGCGATCGGTTCACAGGTGCGAAACCTAAAAAAGTAGGACATGTACTTTTTTTATTTTTACATGTCCTGGAAGTGAAATACTCCTAAATTCGTTTTTCACTACTGCAAGGCCGATCTCTCCCATAGGCGCAACATTGGTATTGCTCCTGGGAAGGATGGAAGGGAAGATCTGACACTTAAACCTGAAAGGGCGAAGTCCTATCCCCACACAAAGGGCTGCATACCTCCATGGAGTGAGTGTGGAGCCAGGGAAGGAAAGGCTGGGAATTGTGCACTTCTCCACCGCTTCAAAGGCCTTACTGGGTATAAGTACTGGTACTCTGACACCACCAACTCAGAACACTTCTTGAAGTGAGGGCATTCTATCAGGAAGGAGTACTGCTGTGCTGCTGGAGGGACAGCCACTCTGCTGAACTGCTTTGTTATGCCTGTCTGTGGCCTGCTGCCCTCTTGCCTGTGAGTGAGATTGACTGGACCCGCATCTCTACATCCCAAAACCTAAGTATCTCCAAAGACGTGTTGGCTTGCCTCCTGTTCTGAAGCCTCAGGGATATCAAAGACTTCTCTTTAACCTGCAAACAGCACCTGGACTTTGCTTGCTGCAAGTCTTGCTCTGCCTAGTGGTGCCAACCCAATAACTGAGTATAAAGTGTTGCTATTGCCAGAACCAATGCATCGACACCCAACGCATCGCTACCATTGCAGGAACCAGATCGGCGCTCCGCACTTGGAATTGCCACCACTCCGTGGAGATCAACACACCGCCTCTACAGTGTGGAGAAACCATCGCATCACTCAGAACTGCTGCATCACTCACAGAATAGACGCATCACTGCAGTTACGTGGAGACATCCGGCTCATCACCACAACTGCGTGGGAAACAACAACGCATTGCTCTGCTGCACCTCGCAATCGTTGTTTGCAACCAGGATCAAGGTATTTTTGCTCAGAAGCCCCGCGTGGGTGCTATATTCGGCCCGCGCTCCATCGCTGTCGGCCTGAACTCTTGACTTTGTCCTGGTCCAGCACAACCAAAGAACTCTTTAAGCAACTACTGCTTCCAAGCGTTATTTCTGCATTTAATCTTTAATAATTCATATCTCTACTTCTACTGATTGGATTTTTGTCGTTTTGGTCTTGTGTTATTCATAAAATTATTCTCTATCCTTCTAAACTGGTGTGGTGGTGTTTTTACTGTTACGGTGTGAAGTGTTGCAGAAATACTTTACACATTGCCTCCTTAAGTTCAGCCTTATTGCTCTATGGCAAGCTAACCGAGGGTGAGCACAGGATAATTTAGCGTGTGTTGTGTCTTACCCTGGCTAGAATTGTGGCTCCTGCCTGGACAGGGTGCAAACCTCTGCCAGCCAGAAACTTAATTTCTAACAGTAGTGTTTGCATTGTGCAATGCTTTTGCATTGGTCACATATTATACCCAATATCAGAGTTATAATGGTTTGACAGACCAAGGCTTAGTTCTTCCGCAGAATAAGGTGTCAACAGCATTCTGCCTCCAAACTACACTAGTTTAAAGAGGCAGGACACAGTGAAGCTAGGCCTACCCATGGGGAGTACAGGTGTACTGCCTCTGCATAGACACCATCCTTGAGAAAACCACACAAGACCTATGTTAAAGCAAATTCTATATCTATATTACAATGCACTCCAAGAAAATTATCATTGAGGTATTTGCTTTAGTTGGGAGAGGTGTGCCTCTGGTTAGACATAAATTATATGTTGAGACTTCGCTTAGCTGTCTCACAGCCTACCTATTGGTCAGACGCCAAACACTTCAGATGAGAATGCTCCATCTCTGAAGGACAAGAGCAGCAACCCATCATTCAGTTCGATTTTGTCTCAAATGTGGCACCAGTTCTGTGTTTAGGGCTGGGAACACCCACTAAATATATTGAAAACCTATACATTCAATATATGATTGCATTGTCTGTCTATTTATTGGAGATGTGTGATGAATTACCTTCCTGTGTATTTGTAGATGTGGTGGGCTGTGATAACTTGGGCCTTTTAACCCTGTTCGTCTATCCCCAGGTAGTTCAAGTAGCCCTGATTACACGTTGCAATGCACTGGCAGTGCAAGCTCCACATCAGTATTTACCAGTACTGGGCAGTAATAACCAACCCATGCCATAAAATTATGAGTTCAACCCCACGGATTGGGTAATTACTATGAGAATCCAGATAAACCTGGAGGTATTCTGCATGATATCTCCTTTCCCGTTGGGTTTAGTGCACACTTACCACCTGCTTTCCGCAGGTGAGAAGTGTGCTCAGGCTCTTTAAGAGCAGGGGTGGATAGGAGAGGGCGAGAAGGGTGAAGGACGGAGTGGAGAATATTGGCTGTGAGAGGAGCATGAAATACTCCCGCATTGCCTGTCTGAGGTTTGGGAAGGGGTCAAAGTGGGGAAAATGTTAAAATATTAATAAGCATAATATTTTGTATTGGAAGAGTGCCCTTCCTATGCAAAACCCATGGTTGCCGGAACACACACACCCTTCCGCAAGTGCAAGAATGTATGTTGGCGCATGTCAGCCCACAATACAGAAGCAAAGAAAAATGATGCCATACTTTAGTAAATGTGGTGCTGTTTTGCTCTCTCCATGTTATGCAATTCAGCCCAACATTGCTTCATGTGCTGCATGAAAAGTTCGTAAATCTGCCCCTTTATCTCTTTGCACAGCCTTTCTTATATTGAGAGTAATGTGATTTTAAAATAAGGGCTTAAATATTCAGAGTGCTTTCACGCACGGGCTGGGACCCAATTCACGAAGGGGCTTACGAGTGCAGAGTCTGCTCATTCGTGGCGGAGTGTGCTCATTCCGGGCGGGGTCTGCTCATTCCTGGCGGGGTCTGCTCATTGGTGGTGGGGGTCTGCTCATTCCTGGCGGGATCTGCTCATTCCTTGCAGGGTACGCCCTGCTCATTCTGCTCATTTCCTGGCGGGGTCTGCTCATTTCTGGCAGGGTCTGCTCATTCCTGGCGGGGTCTGCTCATTCCTGGCGGGGTCTGCTCATTCCTGGCGGGGTCTGCTCATTCCTGGCGGGGTCTGCTCATTCCTGGCGGGGTCTGCTCATTCCTGGCGGGGTCTGCTCATTCCTGGCGGGGTCTGCTCATTCCTGGCGGGGTCTGCTCATTCCTGGCGGGGTCTGCTCATTCCTGGCAGGGTCTGCTATTCCTGGTGGGGTCTGCTATTCCTGGCAGGGTCTGCTCATTCTGCTCATTCGTGGCAGGGTCTGCTCATTCCTGGCGGGGTCTGCTCATTCCTGGCGGGGTCTGCTCATTCCTGGCGGGGTCTGCTCATTCCTGGCAGGGTCTGCTCATTCTGCCCATTGGTGGCGGGGTCTGCCCATTGGTGGCGAGGTCTGCCCATTGGTGGCGGGGTCTGCCCATTGGTGGCGGGGTCTGCTCATTCCTGGCGGGGTCTGCTCATTCCTGGCGGGGTCTGCTCATTCCTGGTGTGGTCTGCTCATTCTTGGCGGGGTCCATTCAGCTCATTCCTGGCGGGTTCTGCTCGTTGGTGGCGGGGTCTGCTCGTTGGTGGCGGGGTCTGCTCGTTGGTGGCGGGACTGCTCGGTGGTGGCGGGACTGCTCGTTGGTGGCGGGACTGCTCGTTGGTGGCGGGACTGCTCGTTGGTGGCGGGACTGCTCGTTGGTGGTGGGACTGCTCGTTGGTGGCGGGACTGCTCATTCCTGGTGGTGTCTGCTCATTCCTGGCGGGGTCCACCATGCTCATTCTGCTCATTGGTGGCGGGGTCTGCTCATTGGTGGCGGGGTCTGCTCATTGGTGGCGGAGTCTGCTCATTGGTGGCGGGGTCTGCTCATTGGTGGCGGGGTCTGCTCATTGGTGGCGGGGTCTGCTCATTGGTGGCGGGGTCTGCTCATTGGTGGCGGGGTCTGCTCATTGGTGGCGGGGTCTGCTCATTGGTGGCGGGGTCTGCTCATTAGTGGCGGGGTCTGCTAATTGGTGGCGGGGTCTGCTCATTTGTGGGGGTTCTCCACATTTGTGCCTCGGATCGTCAGTTGAATTTTCGAATCGTTATCGAATGTCTTTGAAATAGCCGCGGGCCAGACTGCGAGTAGTAATGTGTACTTGCTTCTACTGTAGTGTTGTCTTTTTGCAATAATACAGCTGGCTCTGCCACTTCTTGTTGTTCAAATGGGTGTAATTTATGATATATCGATATGATTCCCTCTTCATTGCTTGGTTTTTTTCAGGATGGAGTGTATTTGAGTTTTTCAAATGTCACTCATAATTACACTGAAATTATGAAAATGTAACACATAGCAATCTGAAACCTTGGCAGCTATGGATTGACTCCCTCACATGTCATCCTTGCACACATTTAAAGTACAACATATTTAAAGTGCACACCGTACTGCTTTGCACACAGCACTATGCAGTTTATTGGTACAGTGATTAATGTAGGCTGACTAAATGGCAGTGCTAAACATAGCAGAATGAATTTGATTTTCTTGCCACAGTACAAGGTCGCACGTGATGTCCTCCATAGTAGAAAGTCTGTAAACTCCTTTTATTTGGCTACTTAGGAAAGAACCTTTGACATTCCCTTATGAAAGACAGGTCCCCCGGTGCCAGTGGGGTTCCAGTGACAGACACGACCTAATCTTGGCCTTCGCTTGCGTTCTGCTCAGGGACCCTGCGCCATACTTTGCTAATGCCCGACTAACGCTTTCCTTAATAGACTGCCCAAACAGGCTGCCCACAGCCCCTCCATCTATCTCGCAGCGCCCCTTCCCGTTAGTCCTAAGGAGAAAGATCTGCCAGTGCGCCGCTGCTTAAGCTGTTCTCTGTTCTGCATTCCAGACCTTCCCTCAACACCTGCGGTTCCAACAACATACCTTTGCACTCTTCTACGATTGTCTCTTTTTTACCTACAGGATCTCCTACAAGTGTAGTCCTGTTACACAAACGCAGTTGTCAGTGTGCCATAATTGTAACATGCAGCAACCACAGTTGTCAGTACCTAGAATGCAGAATGTTCAGCCATAGCAGCCACCTCCAGACCCCAAAGAGGCTTCCGCTTTCCCATACAGGCACACACACAGCCATCTCCTCTGTCTCATCGTGAAGTCAGTTACATTGCAGTCCAGCAGACCCCTCCTCCCCCTTTCACGTTTATGCATGTGCAATTTCGACCTGACCTCCAGCTTTCAGTGCTGCCCTTGACTGACATCACCCAGAGCTCTGCTTCAGCAGTGGAATGATTTTCATGCCTAACGTCCACTTTCATACATTTGTTAAAAGTCAGTTCCTAATGCATGCTGTCATGTGCAAAGAGCCCCGAGCATACCCAGCATGTAGCTGTTCACTGATGAATGAATCAATCTGTGCATCTTTTTGTTTAAAATAACACAAGTTTCTCATTTACCCTTGCTGAGTTTCAAAACAGTAATATATTTGATCTCTGTCTCATTCCAGCTTCAAGCTCCGACTGTTAAAGGGTTTGATTTTGCTAAGCAGCACCTGGGCCAGCACAACAAAGATGATGTCTTGATTATTCACGAGCCGGCTCCTTTGCCAGTGCCCACCAAGGATGCCACCCCTTCTGAGAATGGAGATGTTCCCACTCCAAAATCCAAGACTTCCTCCAAATCCTGCAAAGCCCTCCGTCGCCGGGGGAGGTAAGCTATGTAGATGGAAAACAATGTCCATTTTCATGAACTTATATATGATGTGGTTGTAAAACCTGTTGTTTTGACACATCTTTTTTTCCTACCATAAAAAAAAAGCATTTTTGCCCACAAACACCGACTTGATTATTGCAGGCCAGCTGTTTGTGCAGCTTTGACCTCTAATTAGTACTGTTGAAGCATTAGCTTTTTTTCCTGCCATTGACTGGAGATACAGAAGAGATATTCCCAGGACTTTTGTGCCCCATCATGAGCAACTTACCGTGCGTCGTTTTCTGTATGGTTTTCCATTTGTTCTGCTATGTTTTCCTCTGTCTGCTTTGTACATTGTTCTTTCTAATAGGCACCTGCAGATTCCTCACCTTAATTATATCCCCCAATTGCCAGCCTTGATCCAAAAACTCAACCCAGCAATAGCTCTCCAGCGTGGCCATGAAATGCAATGCGGTGTCAGCTGCGACTTTGCCCCTGCAAGATGAGGGGATTCTAGGACATATAATTCACCAACTAGCACGCTGGTGTAGGTTCCTGTTCTTTTGTATCTCATGGACGGCGGTCCAAAGTTTCTCTCAGTACTTCACTGGTAAAGTTACTCAACTTTTGACAACCTAAGGTTTCATTGTTTGAACCCTGTTACAGATGTCATAAGAAGACCCATTGGACCTATGTGACGTCTTGTATGCGGTGTACAGGATCCTAACATAACTCTTTCACCTATTAATCATGTTCACCTCTCAGGGGTCTTACTTTGGGACTTAGAGGCCACGAGGTATCTGCAGGAAGCTGCATCTCTCATAATTAAAATGCACATGCGTTTGCTTATTTTTCTGGTGGATACTATATCTTCATTCAGATTACTCTCCGCCCTCTCTCCTTATCTGATGGTTTAGTACTGTAATTAATAACATCCCAAGGTGTGCAAAAGTATCATATAAGGTATTTGTCGCTGTTATTGATGTTCTTTATTACTATCTTCATGCCTTGATGAGGTGTGGAAGCACTGGTATGTTCTGGTGCCGTCACATCCTGGACAGGCGGAGTCGTGACTGAAGCCACATACCACCACCTGGGGAGGCTGGAGTGCTGTTGCCAGAATACAAGTTTTTGGATCCGGTCTGTTGCTTGGATGGGTTTTTTATTATAAGTTGAGGAATGCAATGAAAGCTATAGGGCTATATGTATCAAAATTGTATATTGCGAATACCTAATTGCGAATTTTTAAGAATCGCAATTAGGTGATCGCAGTTTACAATGTAAAAAACACAGAGTTTCATATAGCGATTCCTAGGGGGTCGCAAATCGCTCTACCTCATTAATATTGATTAGATAGGTAGACCCCCCCCCCCCCCCCCCCCAGGAATTGCTAAAATCACAGGGATGGTGGCCTGCTGGGGTCAGCAGACCACCATGCCTGTGACTGCTTTTAAATAAAGCAATCTTTTTTTGAAATGCAGCTCCTTTTTCTTAAAGGAAAACGGGATGTTTCTCCAAAATAAAAATGAAAAGTTTTATTTTTATTTTTTTAAGAGTAGGGGTCCGTGGGACCACTGCCTTCTCTTTAAAAATGCTGTATCAAACAATCACAAAGTGGAAGGGGTCCCTTCATGACCCCTTCCCATTTGCAAATGGGTTACCACCTACTTGAATTAGGTGGTAAAATGCAAATGTTTTGTAACCGCATTTCGGTCACAAAACATTTCTACATACTGATGCAATTCAGTATTCGGAACGGGACGCCCTAAACACGTCCTTTCCTAATAGCGAATCGCAAACCCATTTTGCGATTTGGTATTAGGTTACCGAATCGCAAAATGGGTTTTGATACATGTAAAAAGCCTTTTTTTTTTTTGTTCGCATAAGGACAGATTCTGCGAATCGTCCTGTTTGTGAATGCAAAATGGCTTGATACATGTAGCGCATAGTATCCACCAGGAATATTATTACTAAAGGCAAGTCATTTTTTTTCCAGCTCACAGAAAAGATAAGTTTATGCTCCAAGCCTAGTGTGTTTAACGCCTCAATGTCTCCACAGTGTGATCATGTAAGCCATCTAGAGTGCCACAAACCTAAAGTGGATCTAGTAATGTCCCACACATTAATAGATGCTACTATTGTGGTAATTGGAATCAATGAAAGTATCCATAGTACAGAACTAGGATTGAAAGTCCTGTTAACTTTCCTGTCTCCCGATTTTTCTGGCTCAAGTGTCCTAAAGCATCTCTCTAAATGTGCCTAGTCCAATCTAAAATCTATCCTTCTCTGTATGTTTTTTCTAAAGGAGAGTTTGGTAGGTGAGTCTCTGAGGAAAGGTGACTGGTAGTCTTTACAAAATGTTTTGTAGCCATTCTACCTTTTGACAGAAAAACACTTTAAGAAACATTATCAGTTAGTTAAACATATATGAGAGCGACATCTCCTCTAAATGCTTAATTTTGGATATATTGTATTTTCCCTCACTGGTGAGTCCATTTATGGCTGCTTCAGACTGTGCCTAGCAGACTTATTCGGTTCTACCTTTCATGATATTCTCTTCGATAATAGCTTTACTTGGCGAAGAAAAACGTCCCCACAATCCTTAATTATTGTGACCTCATTCGTTCCGCATATCATAGGTCAGTAGGCTGCGGCCTCAGACTTTTGGAAAGAATCAAGGCATTTGGTGAGTTTATGCTATCTCACTGTATAGTGAATATGATGAGCATCGCAACCTATTCATTGCTTAATTCTTAAATTGCTACTACTCCACTTTCTTTTGGAACTATTTAGGAGGCATTTTATACCAATTGAGACATTAATATCTATGCTTTATGCATGCCACGTTCTTAAACTAGATTCCTCTTGAATAGTTGCCATATTCCTTAGCGTTATATTGAACATAATAATATTGCGTATATAATTGCCATGCCATTCTTACAGCCTTAAGATATGTATGTGCATGATCAGAAGGTTCCAGGTAGTCAAGAGGAAGCCCGGTCCTATTTAATTGTCCCCTCTCAGTGCACACTCCCACTAGTAATTAATCTTTTATAGTAATTCTGTAAATTGTTTCTATCAAACCACATTCAATCCATGTTCCCAGTTACGCTTTGGATAAATGAGGTTGTAGTTATTCTAGTGCAAAAACAAATGCAAGACGTGAGTCCCGTGCTCTCCATGCCACTGGAATCAAGCTATCCAGGCTGATGAGGGCTGAAAGCCCGAAACCGGTCCTTGGATGCTTGTTTCCAGTCCAGGGAGGACCTGGCTTGGCAGTTCAGGCTGGACTGTTCCCATGGGGCACAGGGTCAAGACTGATTTGAATATGGCTGGGTCCAAACTGGAATGGCATGGTGAGCAAAAAAACGATGGATTTAGGCCCAGATCTCTGTACTGGGGTGAATGTATGACATTGTTCTGCATTCTGTCCATCACCTGTTGTTTTTGCAATTGTCACCCAGAGTGGGACGGGTATGCTCAGACGTGAGTCCCGTGCTCTCCATGCCACTGGAATCAAGCTATCCAGGCTGATGAGGGCTGAAAGCCCGAAACCGGTCCTTGGATGCTTGTTTCTAGTCCAGGGAGGACCTGGCTTGGCAGTTCGGGCTGGACTGTTCCCAGGGGGCACAGGGTCAAGACTGATTTGCATATGGCTGTGTCCAAACTGGAATGGCATGGTGAGCAAAAAAACGATAGATTTAGGCCCAGATCTCTGTACAGGGGTGAATGTATGACATTGTTCTGCATTCTGTCCATCACCTGTTGTTTTTGCAATTGTCACCCCGAGTGGGACGGGTATGCTTAGACGTGAGTCCCGTGCTCTCCATGCCACTGGAATCAACCTATCCAGGCTGATGAGGGCTGAAAGCCCGAAACCCGTCCTTGGATACTTGTTTCCAGTCCAGGGAGGACCTGGCTTGGCAGTTTGGGCCGGACTGTTCCCAGAGGGCACAGGGTCAAGACTGATTTGCATATGGCTGGGTCCAAACTGGAATGGCATGGTGAGCAAACAAACGATGGATTTAGGCCCAGATCTCTGTACTGGGATGAATGTATGACATTGTTCTGCATTCTGTCCATCACCTGTTGTTTTTACAGTTGTAGTTATTCTAGACTTTGGACACATTAATTTATAGCCTTATTCAGGCTTCCCTAATGCATGTTACACTGTGTTCTGCCAATGTGTGTGTATTCTCTAGATGAACCTCTGATTAATATAAAGACCCCCTTCTTAGTCTGTAATGAGAATTTGCAGGATCCGAGGAACACAGCTGAGAATTTTTCCTCAAAGCTGCCACTTTTTTCTTAATTGAAAAGTAATTATTGTGTTTTCACTTAGCGTTTTTTACCATTATCTGTCGATTGGACCATTTTTCATCACTTTGTGACTGGATTTCTAGTTTGAATGTCATCACTTTTCATTAAGTGCCCTTCGTGTGGGAGAAACAAAGCCGTAACAGATGCCTACAAAGTGTGTGTGGTATATTTGCCTCCCTCCCACTCGGTCACGGAGTGCGACATCTGCAAGAAAAGCTCCAAAAGGACATTAAAAGACATGCTGGAATTCATGAGGACAGAAGGACAAAAGAAGAAAATGAAGAGGCTAGAAAGATCTTTCTCTGGACCAGCTTCCATTTTCCATTATCTCTTTGAAAAGCATCACAGAGGAAGATCAAGGGAGAAAAAAACATCACTCTCCTTGTGACCGTAGGGCAACAGCGATATTGCAGTCCCCTTTGAAAACCACGGCCCGTCCAGTTCACCATCATGAAAAGGATCTACAAGACATTAAGGTCAGTCAAGGTCAAAACATTGACCGCAAAATTCATCAACATCGAGAAGACACTGATTGCCATTACAAGTCTTACCAACGTAGAGGATGTATAGTATGCCGTCTGCCATATTGACATTGAGATTTAATTTGCCGTCGGTTACTTCATCATCATCGTTGAAAAAACAGAAATGGTCTACATCGCAAGTCTCTAAACCTTGGTCCATTTTACAATCAGCAGTCCAAACTATATATTCTTCAGCTTCTTAAGCATTACAATTTCTTCTCTGGACGAGCAAATTAAATCCAGAAAAAGACGTAGCAAGAAATCAATAACTACCCCTCCAAAAATATATCCGGCATCATCTCCGAATCCGACACACTTACCATATCAGCCTATCACTCTGATTATACCTCTCAAGGATCCAATAGGGACTCTTCTGACACCACCTAATCTTTCGCCGCCCAGTAAAGCATGCAAGACAACTTTGTTGTCCCCTTTTTGAAAATGAAAACCTCAATTTCTATGCAAATCGCAGGAGCAAAAGAGTAGTATACAGTCTTCTCCTGGTGTTTCTTCAGAATTGAAGAGAACAAGATCATGATCACACTCTCCATATACAGATACTGATATGATATCATACTCCTACTTCACCAGCTCATTCAACTACCCAAATAGCACCAGTTGATAACATCATCACTTTCCAGGATGCATTAGCCAGAGGAGCAACAAGGTTAAATATTCCTCTGAGACACCTCAGACATCGGTGTCTGTTATCCTGAAAACTTTGCAACCTAGGATAATACCCTGATAATTGTTGCCTCTAATACCAGGTCTTAAAGAGATAGCAGAAGAACTATTTTTTACCCCTGCTACAGTAAAGGCGGTAAGACCGCATTTACTGAAAAAATACATGCCTCCTGACCAGGACCCAAACTTTCAGAATGCATCCTAATCCAGAGTCAGTTGGAGAAACAACAGTCAGGAGAAGACATGGTTCTGCGCCTTAGCTGGCTGCTCCCCCTGAAAGAGAGAGCAAATGTGTTATTGCTACTGGCAGAAAGATGTGTGGAACTGCATCTACACAACTTAAACATGCAAATGCTACTGCACTTCGCAGAAGCTACTACAGGTAAGTTTGGCTTGGTATGAAGTCCTTTAAGGAGGATTTACAGAAACATCGCCAGCAGGATTATATGGAAATGGTTGAGGATGATTCCTTAGTGGCAAATCAAACAATTAGTTCTGTGGTGGACGCCGTAGAACATTGTGCCACAGGCTACTGTCATGACATTTCTGATCAAAGCTTCTGTTGGCTTAGATAGTAATTTCCAAAGCTAGTAGCTCAATTAAAAATAGTAAATCTTTCCTTTTCGGGTCCATCCTTATTTGGCCACCATACTGAAGACAAAATGCCTCAAATGAAAAATGAGGCTGAGGCACTCAAAGTAGTTGGTATTAGGAAGATTAAAAATAATAATAATAATAATATAGGCCAAATTATCTAAATTGTTTTCAACAGAAGGTTCAACACCCAAAATGGCTTTACCAACCGCAACAGAAACAAAATCAGAAGTCTCAATACTGAAGGAGATATCAAAAGAGAGAAAGCAACACCCCCACAATCTTTACATTCAAGAGGAATAACATTTCTCAGGAAATAATGTTACCTCAATTCCCCATTCCCGGACAGTTTTCCACTCCTGTGGTGAGAGCAGTTATGAAGCACCTTTAGAGTGGGAATTAATAAGGTCCAACAAGCGGGTTCTGATAATCATACGTAAGAGTCTCCTACAACAAATTCAGGACATTACCAACTTGTGTACCTGTAAAGTCAGCATCGCATTCTCAGAACGACATCCTACAGAAGGAAACCTGCACCATAATTGTGCCATCCACCGCGGCTTCAGCGGGTCTGTTCTTGGAGTTTTCGCGCTCTTCACGAGTATAGGCGCCATCTTGGGGGTAGGAAGAATCGCCAGGCCAGGGAGCGCTCTAGCGGTCAGGCTGACCGGGTGGAGGCATTGCGAACTACACCCTATAAAAGGGTTAGGTGAAGGTAGGGTGGCCTGTTAAGGCTTCTACGCGCTTTGCTGTGGCAACTAGGCGCACTGTAATTTTAAAATATCCCGCTTTTGTCTTTTTGTTGAATTTTAATTTAAAAGCACTTTGCCCCTGTTTTTAGCCCTTCCACTTACCTGCACCATAATTGTGCCATCCACCGCGGCTTCAGCGGGTCTGTTCTTGGAGTTTTCGCGCTCTTCACGAGTATAGGCGCCATCTTGGGGGTGGGAAGAATCGCCAGGCCAGGGAGCGCTCTAGCGGTCAGGCTGACCGGGTAGAGGCCTATTTAGACGCACCATGCAAGCGCGCAGCGTGTGCGCGCGGCGTGTGTGCCGTAGTAACGCCGGAGTCATGCCAGAGTCCAGCCCGTCTGCGCCCGTCCGCGCTGAGTACGAGCTGGACGGCTGGGAGACTGGACCTACCGATGGTGAGGGTATTGACTACTGCTACACCTGGCAGGAAATGCAGACTCTTAGGACTCCTATGCGGCCTTGTCATCATAGGTACGCCCCAGAGTCATTTACGACTCTTTTGGATTGCCACTGTTTTCGGCATATCCATTCGGGGCCGGCTTCACCGGCGGCTCACATACCGCTAGCAAAGAAGACTGATTCAGGAATCCTGATGAGAAACGATCAGGGGTTCCTTATAAATGCGAGGTCCTTGATTAAAAATAATCTTGCGTTTAAGGATTTCGTCCTGCTTAGACAACCCGCATGGGTTTTTATTACGGAAACGTGGGCCAAGGACTCCTCGGGACCGGATCTGGTTGAGGCAGTACCGGATGGCTACTTGCTGGCGAGAGTGGACAGAGTGGGACGTGTTGGGGGTGGGTTAGGCATACTCTATAGAGACTGTTTTTCCTGCCACACCATCCCTCTCAATATACCGCTAGGTTCCTCTCAGGCCCTCCAGTTCTCTATTAGCGGACCCTATGTAGTTCCGCTCACTGGCCTTCTTATATATAGGCCACCGGGCACCAGGACAGCTTTCAGCCAACACATGCTCAAACTGTTAGAGCCATATTTTGGCTGTGAGCACTTTACAGTCCTTGGAGATATGAATTTCCGAGTCAAAGGATACTATAGCCCTATTAGACACTTTTTCCGGTTGTGGGATGAAACAACTAGTGAATGACCCCACTCATCAAGCAGGTCATGTGCTTGATGGGGTATTCTCTAACGACCCCCGGCTTACCACTGGGACTCCCATTCCTCTTTCATGGTCGGATCATTTTGCGATCCCTTTAGAACTAATCTCCCCGACTGTCAAGATTAAGGGAAATCAGTCAAGCAAAACGGAATTGAGACGCAATATCAAAAACATCTCCAATGAAATGCTTGCCCTTAGACTGCCCAGTATGCTGACTGCTTCAGAGGAGGATGTAGGGAAAGCAGTAGACAAATTTGATACTGCTATTAGAATTGCCATTGACGATCTGGCCCCTGCCTCACTCTGTTATTCTGCGAGGAAAAGCCCTTCGGCACCGTGGTTTTCTGAATCACTGAGACTCCTCAGACAGGGAGTTCGAAGACAGGAACGCCTATGGAGGACTAGCTGGGACCCGCAAGAAAGGGATAATCATAAAACCCTTCTTAAAGAGTATAAAACTGAGGTTATAAGGACTAAACAAGAGTACTTCACCTCACTGACCTCTGTGCTCTCTTCGCCCAAAGAGCTGTTTAAGATCGCTGACATGCTCACCTCTCTGAAAATACCAGACCCCGTGGTCAGTTCACAGCGGCTCTGTGATGATGTGGCACAATTCTTTCAATCAAAAATTGTGGACATTTATTCGGCCTTAGAATCCCAGAGGTCGGCACTATCTCTCTCTCAGAGCGTCCAGGTCCCTCCTCTAACACCCTTGGAGGAGATACCGGCAGGGTGTCTTTCCAACTTTCCCCCCCTCGCCTTGATGGATCTTGAAGCTCTCCTTTGGAAGACCAGATCGGGGTCTCCTTTGGACCCTTGTCCTTTAAAACTTCTTAAACAATGTAAGGAGACTCTTCTGCCCCGGTTACTTGAGATTATGAATAGGGCAATGAGAGAGGGGATCTTCCCGCCACAATGGAAAACGGCGGTGGTTAAACCACTGTTAAAAAAGCCTACCTTGGACCCGGGTGTTCTTAAAAATTTCTGCCCTATTTCACTGCTCCCAGCCCCAGCAAAGATGTTGGAAACTCATCTGAACCAGCATCTGGCGGTTTTCCTGGAATCTTCTGGCCTTTTAGATCACTCGCTGCATGGATTTCGGAGAGAGCACAGCACGGAGTCAGCCCTTACCACGGTGCTTGATAACATCCGTACCAGGGTGGATAAGGGCATGACCACTCTCCTCATCCTATTAGATCTTACGGCTGCGTTTGATACCCTGTCTCCCTCAGTGTTAACATCACGGCTGAGGGAGATAGGGGTTGAGGGGTCGGCACTTAGTCTGCTTTCCTCCTTTCTTGGCCAGAGGGAACAGAGAATCAAGCTAGGGGAGTTCCTATCTCCATCCCTTCCTGTGCGTTGTGGGGTCCCACAAGGGTCGGCATTAAGCCCGACCCTTTTCAACATCTATGTGACCCCTCTCGCCAGGCTTATTAGATCGTACGGGATGGAGGTAGTCTCCTATGCCGACGACACGCAGATTATGATGTCTCTCGCCCATCCGGTCACCTCGGCTGCCTCCAATTTTAGACACTGTATGGAGGCAGTGGCTCAATGGATGATTTGCAATTCATTGAAGCTTAATGGCGAGAAGACCGAAATTCTGGTGTTCGGAGGCAAGGAGGACATTTGGTCAGCGGAATGGTGGCCTCCTTCCCTGGGAGTGTGCCCCACACCCACCGCCCTGGCTAGGAACCTAGGAGTTATGATCGATCCTCATTTGGGGTTGGGTCAGCAAGTGAATAGGACCATCTCCACTTGCTGGGGCATAATAAACATCCTGAAGAAAATAAAACACTACCTGTCCCCACCAGCAAGAAAGCAAATAGTAGTTGCACTGATAGGCTCAAGACTCGACTATTGTAATGCCCTATACCTGGGCATTAACAAGAGTCATATCACGCGACTTCAAATGGTGCAGAATGCGGCCGCAAAATTTGTTTTAGATCTGCCCAGGCGGGCCTCTGCTACGGCTGCTAGGAAAGCATTGCACTGGCTCCCAATCGATGCCAGGATCTCGTTCAAGTGCCTTTGTTTGATCTATGGGGCCTTGGCCACGAACAAGTCAGGAGGTATAAGGGATCTATTAATATCCTATACCCCCTCCAGATCCCTGCGCTCAGCTAATAAAGCCCTGCTATCTATCCCCCGTGTCCGTAGAGCTAGGTGGGGTGGCAGAGCCTTCTCAACCTTAGCTCCAAGGCTGTGGAACTCTCTGCCCGTTGACATTAAAACCCTCCCTTCAAAACAGGCCTTTAGAAAGGCACTCAAGACATGGCTTTTTGCCAGTGCATATCCTTAGCTTGGTTCTGCCTTTTTTGATTTTATTTTGTTAGGCGCCTTGATGCCTAAGGGCTTAGTTGCGCGTTATAAATTTCATTTCATTTCATTTCATTTTATTTCATTTCATTTCATAACTCCTAATAGGGCTATCTCATCAACAAAATATGGGGTATACTCAAAATATTTTCTGGTCAACAAAAATGAGTCCTCCCTTACAACACTGTCCAATTTTTGACCTACATCCTCTCAATAAAATGATGGTAAAAGAAAAGCTCACAATGCTACCTCTCCATCAAAGTTTCCCTCATATAAAAAAAACTATTGGCTCTCTTTAATGGATATGCAAGAAACATATTTCCACATTCCACTTGGAACAAAACACAGAGATCTGAGATTTATGGTGGGAAATACCCACTATCAATACACTGTTCTGCTGTTCGGACTAAAATCCTCTCCAAGAACATTATCAGAATGCAGGGCAGTTTTTCAGCTTATCTGAAAATCATTTTTGTTTAACCATATTTAGACGATAGTCTTATAAAAGCGAATACTCATTTGAATAAAAAAGAGACTTACTGTTCACTCTTAATCTTCTATAGAGTTAGGTCTCATTATTAAGATGCAAAAATCAATTGAGAAGTCAGTGCAATTTCTCACGTAGTTGGGAAGATTCACAAACCCAATGACAGAATGAGTGTATGCTTCGGAGGAGAGAGTCTTACCTATCCATCAGAAATGCCTTGATCTGAAACAAACCAGCAATCCCACAAGTCGTTAAATCGCATCTCTCCTGGGATTTATGGCATCTATATAGTCCCAATAGCAAGAGTATTCATGCGACCTCTGCAACAATGTCCAGAGGGCTAATGGTCACAGAAAAGAGGCAAATGGGAAGATCATCTCTGACTAACCACTCATGCGGAACAGTCTCTAAAAGGGTGACACATCATTTAAATCTCATGAAAGGAGTCCAAATCCTGAAAACACTTCCCAAAACACTAATAGTGACAGATGCATCATTGGCAGATTGGGAACCACACCTCTATCAACTCAAAGGACAAGGCATTTGGTCTTCCAAATATTAAGCATACCACATCAGTCTGCCAGATCATCTAGCGTTCCCTAAATTAATTTAACATAATGATACAACCATACAACTACACTACCATGCATTACGTAACAAATAAGGAGGAACAAGATCCAGATAACCGTCTCTTAAGGCATAGACAATGTGGCACAGGCCGTTCGCTGAAGGAATCAGTTTACATGAACCAAGAAGCAGATTTTATCCGTAGATACTACTAGGAAAATTCCAAATGGGTCTTAAACAATGTTCTGTTAGCCACCGGTTCAGTTTTCTAGGGCTAACATTTGCCACTGCACCATGAGTGGCTGGATAGGAATTATTTCTCTATGCTCTCCTATATAAGAAAGTATAAGACTAATGCATGCTAAGAAATCAAATGGTGAAAACCATAAGGTTTGTATATGTACAGCGCTTTGTGGTGTTGTTTCTTAGTAAGGCTATGGTTTACTGCAAAGAAAAAGATTTATGATGCAATCAATTGATGGCGTGTGTGTTATGTTATTTGTGCTTGTTAAGCACACTATCACCCGCAAGGGTATCTTGGGGATCAGCAGGCATGTGTGCCTAGCCCTACATATGGTAGGTTGGTTCAGCTTCCTGCGGAATTTCAAAAGAGAGAAAGAGGCTCTGATGTGGAGTGGGAGGTGATGTAAAAGAATGCCTGTTGTCATCTGGTTCTGTTTGTAGGTGGGATTTGTGCAAGTAGGAATCCTGCGGTGCAGACATGTCTGAGTAGTTGGTGGAAGGAGATGCAACTGTTAAAGTACGTGAAGCCTGAGTTGTGTAGTGTCTTGAATGTGTGTGGGAGGAGTTTGAATTGAGCGCATTTGTGTATGGGAAGCCAGTGTAGTTCCCTAAGGTGTAGTATTTATTTATTTATTTATTTGCGGGTTTATATCGCGCTTGAATCGACTCCCGAAAGAGTGTATCTGCGCCCAAAACACCAGTATGATGTTAGTTCTATGTGGGAAGTTGACCATAAGTATTTCTGCCAATTCCTGAATGGTTTGTAGGCTTCTAGTGAGTTGCTTGGTGATCCAGGTTAGAGGGTGTTCCTGTAGTCCAACTTGCTAGTGACAAAGGCGTAAGTGACCATTTTTCTATTGTTGCTTGTGAGCCATCCGAAACAGTATCGTCGGGATGTGGAATTAGAAACAGTGATGGCGTTGACTTGTGTGTGGTCATGTCCAGTTTGCTGTTGATGATTATTTTGTGGTTCCTGGCATGGGTCCGAGTTCGACTGGCTCCCAGTTGTAGTTCCATGGTGAGGTGTTCATGCCAAAGATCACTACTTCTCTCTTCTCATTGTTGAGCTTGGGACAATTGGCTTTCATCCAGTGAGCGACGTTGGTCATGCAGCCAGTTTAAGAGATGTAAAAGAAAGGTACTGCCTGGATAACAGACAGCACCCTCAGAAGGTCTACCTACTGCTCTCCTTTATTGTGACTAAGACAAATGTCCTAAAGGAAATTTTATAGCCAGGGAGAGGTACATCTGGGCTATTGTTCCATTTAAATGGGACCCTTACTGACACCTAAAGGTGCACTGGTCAAAGCCCTGTTCTTGCTCACCAGTGAATAAGCAGGTGGCCAGACTTAACAGAGTGGAACCTGGTGACACTCTGTTGCTCAGTAAACATCCTACTGTAGAGATTTTGGATGTTCAGACTTCAACCAGGAAGGTGAAACCCATTGCATTCCCTACAACTCCCTCAAATATGAATTCTAAGACGATTGAGTCGTTCGAAAAACAAATCTTCTTTTCAGCTAGCCTGGCATTGAAATTGGTCAACACAATCTGCTTGTTGGGCTTGTATATGAAGGCTGTGTTTGGGACTTGGCCAGTGAGATCTTGCTGGCGGTCCTGGAAGTCCATAGGGCTCCCTGGCTCAAAAAATTCAGGACAATCAAAATTAAGTCAAATATTTAATCTGTGCTGATACTCTCGCTCCATGGGATGTTCTGGATATGAACAAGGTCTTTCCCATCGATATATCTTCAGTTCACTGTTCAACTGAAAAGCTGATTCTGACTTGGAGTATTTCAAAGAAAGTATGGCCAAGGCACACTCCCTGTTTTTTTTTCCCCACCTCTGCCAAACAGTTTCCTCACAAGTTTAGAATATTCCAGGCGGCTTGGGGTAGAGCCAACATCTATATCCCTATTCACTGCTGCAATCCCCCTGGCCCTTTCAAGGGTGGGGATGTGGATTTGGTAGGCAACAACAGGCCTACAAGTGCATCGGTCTTCCCAATCTCCTTCCCCTGCGGCAGCAGCGACGAAGCTGCTTAGAAGCTTCCTGTGGGAGGCAGGATCCAGCATTTTCATCCAAGGTAGAAATCCATCCCATTTTGACTGTTGGGTCCATTTCTTGTTGCCCTGTCAACCCTTCCCCATTCCCCAGCCTCCCCCAGATGAGAGTGAATCTCATTGGCACACCTATGCATTATTTTGCAAGAAGTGCAATTTGTAGTTTCCAAAGGAGCTATCAAGAGGGTTCGAGACTTGGAAATAAGGGAGAGTTGCTGTGCTAGTTATTGCCTTGTGCGAAATAAGGATAGGGTTCTTTGGCACATCTTAGAACTTCCTCCTCTGAATGCCTTCCTGTGGAAGGACACATCAAAATGTTCACGTTGGCCCAGATCCTATCTGCCTTAGACCATAGGGATTGGGTCTTTGGACATGCAGGACACAAATTGCAATTTTAGTTTGTCGTGCTGACCTTTGGCCTCACTAGTGTTTGTAAAGGTGATAGTGGTGGTTTCTGCCCTGCTTCAGAGATCTGGCATACTTGTTTTCCCTTTCCTCAACAACTGTCTGTTGAAGACAGGCTTGCCGTAGTCCGTCCGAGACCACCTCCAGATGATGGCCAACCTCTGGTATCGCACCGGACTCCTTTGCAGAAGTTTACTTTCATTTAAGCTGTCCTGGATACTGTACAGTTCAGGGACTTCCCTCCATTGCAACCAGTGAGCCTGGGTCTCATTAAGAGTAGCCCTGAGGCTTCTTGGCCATTTAGCTTCCTGCATCCTCATTGTAGACTTTCTGTTGGCATATGCAGCCTCTGCTATAGTATGTGAACTTCCAGTGGGCCCATCGCCAAGGAAACCTGTTGGAGGCTATTTAGATCTCAAAGGAGACCGCACACAGTCTGAACTGGCAGCTACTATATCCCACTAGGGCCAGCAGCGAGCCTCTCTGCCTTTCCAAACCAGACCTGACAAGTTCATCACTCCTGGGTTGGGAAAGGTCATTTGGGAGTGGTAGAGATCAGGAAACTCTAATGAAACCCTGACTTCATATCAACTTGTTGGAGTTATGATCCATTTGGTTGGCCTTGAAGACCTTACTTTGTCCTTCAAAGGGAGTGAGGAGCAGATTCTTACGCTATGCAGTATTGCAACAAGCAGGACGGGATGGGGTTCTAGGCCTTGTATCAGAAGTCTTTGTATCTCTGGAGTTGGTTGGAGTGTCGAGGCATCTTCTTGATTGTGAACCACCTGACAGTCTTTGAATGCCAGAATGGACAAGCTCGGCAGACTATATCTGACAGACCCCGAGTGGTCATTGCATCCTGATGAGGAGCAGGTCATCATCCAGCATCCTGATGAGGAGCAGGTCATCATCCAGCAGAGAGCAGAGAGCCCTCGCTAGATCTTTTCACTACTGTTGAGAAAGTGCAGTGTCAAAATATTTCCGTGTCTGAATTTCCGCAGGAGAGGAGTTCCAGCTGGAATGGAACTCTGGACACTATTAAAAGTTATTTGTCTGGCTTTTCAGTCTTCTTTCATTTGCCAATTTGCCAGACCAATCTTTCTTGCTTACATCCCATGTTGTGATGAGGTTTATAGAAGGCTTTACACTTGTTTACTCCCAAACAGTTTGTGAGGCCACAGTTTGCCCTTAATTTGGTCTCAATGTTCTCAGGTTCATGCTCTTGGAGCCGATACATAGTTGCTCTCAGCATCTCTTGATTTTAAGGGCTATTGTCTGAGTGAGCTTCAGACACTGTTGGTTCATCTGTCCTACACCACCTACAAAACTGGTGTCAAGAACTTAGACAGCTTTCTTTCCAAACGTGGTAACTCCTTTCTTCTTTGGGGAGTCGATCACCCTACATTAGGTGCCCCTAATCACCACTCGAAAAAGGAAGAGAGGCTGTATCGGCTGGACTCTCAAAGGGCTTTGGTTTTATATTGATCATACCAGGGATCACAGTGTGAACAATCAGCTTTGTGGGGTCCTCCCGGGAGAAAAAAGGGAAGGCTGTTCCAAAGACTGCCGTGTTGAGGTGGGTAGTCCTTTGCAAGAAGATGTGTTGTGCACCTGCCAAGAAGGTCTGAGAGCCCATTCTACCAGTTTATAACCCTACTACCACTGTTGGCTCATAAACTGCCTGTTCTTGAAATTTGCCAGGCTGCCACGTGGGCATCAGTATAGAACTTAATGGAATCACTGTTACCTTGAAAACCAGATTCGGCAGGAAGGAAATTATACCAGCTCAGTCCAGCACAATTGTTTGGTCTGAATCCCCTCTAAGGACACTCTACCTGGGAGGTACTGCTACAGTATCTTTCCTAAGGTGCGGAATCTATAGTTAGAAGTATCCATAAAAAGAACTCTTACCTTTGGTAGCAATTTTTCTGGTTGTTGCTCTAACTGCAAATTCCTCATTGCCCTCCCACCTCCACGTTCTGTGGGGCGGCCTCCTGTCAACATGTTGAAAAATCCCAAGTTAGAAATCTGCACACTGATACTGTAGTGTAGTTCCTATATTCCCAATAGGCTTTGCGCATTGGAATAGTATATTCTATAGATTTGACGTAGGACTGAAGTCGACTAGGTCTCTACCGAATATACTAGACTTAATTGTGAGTGCCAGCTAGCTCAGAGATTACTAGAAACGTTCTCGAAAACACAAGAAGGGATTAGTTTCTGATAACCGCATAAACATGACAACTTTGTTTCCCAAGAATAAGAAATCTATCTCTAGAGTCGCGGAAACAATAAATAGTTATTTCACTCAGTCATTCGTGCATGCTTCGTTTCACCTGAGGTGCAGAGAAATAGAGAGACAGGCGTTTTCAATAAAAGAGTATTTATTGAACAGTCTTCTTTCTCATGCAGAGAAAATGAACTGCTACAATCGTAATACTGGTTGCAAAGTACAATGCGTACAGTTCGAAGATTATTATAAAATAATACTGTAAAAGCATGATCCGGTTCTAAGCCATAAAATACATAGAATACATACATTGATAAATAAAGACTAAAAAGTACTCAACTGGTGCTTCTAAAATAAGTCTACCTTGGTGTACCTAAGTTATGTCTAGTACAAGGGAAGAAGTAAGTGAGGTGTAGCTTAGTTTCAGTATTCTTTTGCCAAGAATCTAATCCAAGAATTCTCTAAGGGGCCTAATCAGCTCCGTACCTTGGTTTAGAAAGAAGGAAGTCTGGTATCTCTCTCTCAGGACTCGATTTCCCAACAACCCGCAAGGGTAGCTTGGAAACACTGGAGCTGGATTTCTCGGCAAGAGAAAAGACAGCGTCTCTCAGTGCGTCTGCTGGAGGGTCGGCATCCTTCGGCACTTGCTGCAGTAGGGCGTCGGGCAAGTAGATAGTCGAACTGCTCCAAACCACCGTGTGTCTCTTTGGGCAAGTGTGGGCATATTTATACCTCGAAGGTGCCGAGTTTGACGTAAGGTTGGACATAATAACGTCATCAAAGACTTAGTTCTTTGAAAACTCCATGAGTTCTTGGATAAATCAATATTCATGCAGGGGGAAGTCCCTGACTGCTGAAGGCGGGTTTTTCCAAGAAATCATTGTAGATTTTCGGAACTAGTGGAAGTAGCCAAGCCGTATTAGGACTACTTAAGCTATGTCTTAATATGGTTATGATTTCTATGCCTATATAAGGATAGGGTGATTTATACCTATATATGGGCATGAATAGGGAAAATTATACTAGGGTCCTAAAACACTATACAACAGTACTTCCAATTGTTCATGCTCCATGTCTGAGAGCACAGAAAGAGACAAGCAAGAAACCGGCATCAGCGTGCATGGTTGGCACTTATATGCAGCTTTGCTGTATCATTTCTGCAGCAGTATGAAGTCCGTATGGAGCTACACTGCACTGCACCACCTAGCGGCATGCATGAGCATTGTTGGTAAAATCTTTCTGGATCCAGTATGGCACCTGTTGAGTATTCTAAAGTGAGGATTAGGAATCTGAGGATTGCTCAAGTATCTAGTAGAAAGAGCGCTACCGAAGGTAAGCAACTTGTTCAGTGTGAATGACATGTGGTTGACTCTGTGCATGAGAAATCCTCTTTAGCATTTGTTTGTTGCTTTGTGTATTTAACCTTGTTTAATGCCAGTATGTTTGTTTATTGTAAACTAGCTTACCCGTCGCAAGTTGCTACGGTATTTTTTTGTTTTTTCCGTCTGGTGCGTACACGAATAAATCAGAAGGTTTTCTGCCGCGTGAGCTGGCCACATACATTTGTCCATGTGAGAAGCACGGATTCTCCAAATCTAGTCCACACACTAGCAGCGATTGTCCTTGTGCTTTGTTGATGGTCATTGCAAAAGCGAGTCGCACCGGAAACTGTAAACGTTCAGTATTGGAAAGATTATGAGGGTCCGGGGGGGCCGATATTTAACACACTTTTTTAATTTATTTTTTTAAGCCAGAAACGTTTGCGGGAGTGTACTCAACAACTTCCCAAAGTTTCATGCCGATCGGATGAATGGTGTAGTAATGCATAAAGGACAAACTGACTTACTTTGGTTTTTATATATAGACTAGCAGCCCGTCCCGACGTTGTCCGGGGATGAAATATAGCAGCATTTGAAAGTGGGTAATGCTGACGTTTAAATGGCTGAAGTGGCACAATAGTTATGCATCCATAAGGGATTTTTATGCCTTGTTTAGCATTGATCTTGCACGTCGTCTTTTACCTGTCTTGTGAAGTTGGTAATTTCTGTGCA
Source organism: Lissotriton helveticus (assembly GCF_964261635.1). Classification (NCBI taxonomy): domain Eukaryota; kingdom Metazoa; phylum Chordata; class Amphibia; order Caudata; family Salamandridae; genus Lissotriton; species Lissotriton helveticus. The sequence continues at coordinate 339,323,776 of NC_136057.1, read as the reverse complement.
ATTTGTTTGTCCGCTTGTGCATGCAGAGTTAGGAAGATCGTTCGTGATATGTGCCTCCTCAGCTGTAACGTTTTTGATGATCCTTCGTGATATGTGCGTCCTCAGCGGTAACGTTTGCAGCTTGTGGGTGCTGTGGAGTGGGTTGGTTATAGAATCCCCAAGAGCGTTCTGTCTGACTTTAATCTGTGTACACTGACAGTGCAGTGCGTGGCAGCGTGCTTGCGAGGGCTGCACGTGTGTGATCCCCGCTGGTAGGCTGACTGCCTTGAGGCCCCGCCTGAGCACCGGACTAAATTGAAATCGTTAAGTGTGTGAAATGCCGCCTGAATGCGAAGCTCCATGAAAGCGGCTCCCAGTTGGTAGGCTGACTGCCTTGAGGCCCCGCCTGAGCCCCGGTCTAAATTGAAATCGTTAAGTGTGAAATGCCGCCTGAATGCGAAGCTCCGTGAATGCGGCGCACATTTTTGTAAATGCGAAGCTCCGTGAATGCGGCGCACATTGGTGTTTGGCAATGCCACTGTCAGAACGGTTAGGCCCAAAAGTGAGTACTGTGAAGGTTAGCAGTAATGCTGCGTGAATGGCGCACCCCGTCAATGCAGCGCACAATTTTGTGGGTTTTTTTTGGGCCAGGCCCCTCTGACAAAGGCGACGCCCACAATGGACTACTTTACCTCTAAGGTTCTTTACCTTCATAATGTATATGGTGGGCAGATGTATAGCCTATGTCCATCTGCTGCAACTAATTTAAAAAAGGGGGTGGTGATGGACAGAGTATCTGAATTAAGCAGAACACTCCTACCCAGTCAAAAGATCAGGGCTTGATCCATCACCGTTTTTTAGCTCACTGCACCATGCCAGTTCAGAACCTGGCTATATGCAAATTAGTCTGTCCCTGGCCCAGTGCATCATGGGAACAGGGCAGACCAAACTACCAAGCCAATTCTTCACTGGAAAGGAAACAAGCTTCCGGGGACCGGTTTCTGGCATTACAGCCGTCTTCGGCCCGGCTTGCTTGAATCCTGATGGTGCAGTGAGCAAGGGACTCATGTCTGAGCATACCCTTCCACACTCATGGTGGCCAAAATAATTTCAAAAAGGGGGTGGCGATGGACAGAGTATCTGAGTTGATCAGAACACTCCTACCCAGTCAACAGATCAGGGCTTGATCCATCACCGTTTTTTAGCTCACTGCACCATCCCAGTTCAGAACCTGGCTATATGCAAATTAGTCTGTCCCTGGCCCAGTGCATCATGGGAACAGGGCAGACCAAACTACCAAGCCAATTCTTCACTGGAAAGGAAACAAGCTTCCGGGGACCGGCTTCTGGCATTACAGCCGTCTTCGGCCCGGCTTGCTTGAATCCTGATGGTGCAGTGAGCAAGGGACTCATGTCTGAGCATACCCTTTCACACTCATGGTGACCAAAATAATTTCAAAAAGGGGGTGGTGATGGACAGAGTATCTGAGTTAATCAGAACACTCCTACCCAGTCAACAGTAAAGAATTGGCTTGGTAGTTTGGTCTGCCCTGTTCCCATGATGCACTGGGCCAGGGACAGACTAATTTGCATGTAGCCAGGTTCTGAACTGGGATGGTGCAGTGAGCTAAAAAACGGTGATGGATCAAGCCCTGATCTTTCGACTGGGTAGGAGTGTTCTGCTTAATTCAGATACTCTGTCCATCACCCCCCCCCCCCCCCCTTTATGAATCGTTTTGGCCACCACAAGCGTGGAAGGGTATGCTCAGATGTGAGTCCCTTGCTCACTGCACCATCAGGATTCAAGCAAGCCGGGCCGAAGACGGCTGTAATGCCAGAAACCGGTCCCCGGAAGCTTGTTTCCTTTCCAGTAAAGAATTGGCTTGGTAGTTTGGTCTGCCCTGTTCCCATGATGCACTGGGCCAGGGACAGACTAATTTGCATGTAGCCAGGTTCTGAACTGGGATGGTGCAGTGAGCTAAAAGACGGTGATGGATCAAGCCCTGATCTTTCGACTGGGTAGGAGTGTTCTGCTTAATTCAGATACTCTGTCCATCACCACCCCCCTTTATGAATCGTTTTGGCCACCACAAGCGTGGAAGGGTATGCTCAGATGTGAGTCCCTTGCTCACTGCACCATCAGGATTCAAGCAAGCCGGGCCGAAGACGGCTGTAATGCCAGAAACCGGTCCCCGGAAGCTTGTTTCCTTTCCAGTAAAGAATTGGCTTGGTAGTTTGGTCTGCCCTGTTCCAATGATGCACTGGGCCAGGTACAGACTAATTTGCATGTAGCCAGGTTCTGAACTGGGATGGTGCAGTGAGCTAAAAAACGGTGATGGATCAAGGCCTGATCTTGCGACTGGGTAGGAGTGTTCTGCTTAATTCAGATACTCTGTCCATCACCACCCCCCTTTATGAACCATCTGCTGCAACTGCCCTTTCCAATGCTGTATTGGGTGTTGTGATTGGTGCTGTACTTCTTGAGTTTACCCGCCTCAAAGGTTTCGGCTCTCTTTATAATAGTAGTATAGATTGTCCATGTATACTCACATTTACCCAATAATCCTATATTACGTTTTCTGCTGCTCTGGTGGGTCTGGTTTGTGCAATATAAAACTGCTCATAAGTAAATGAAGAAGTTTCACTCCTCTTGACCATGACCTTTAATCACTTGGAACAGCTGCTATACAGAACAACCAACACCCCGTAGTTTACCTGGATAGAAAGATAATGCTTTTCTTCCTTTTGCTGGCCATTGGCAAGGAAATGTATCAGCCTAGTTGAACAGTTGTAAGGCTCGAACAATGCTAACCTTAGGGAAACATACAAAGACATTTCTGTGGAAAGTTAGCCCTCTTTTAAGTCCTTCATAAAATGTGTGATGTATGTTTAAAAGGAGAAAAGAATAGATCTGTTTTCAGCTGTCATATTCTCATGTTGGAAGAGAAGTCTTCTAGTGTTTTTATCCTATGGTGACACCCAATGATATTCAATCTCAAAGCTTCCCAAAATGTAAGTTAGATTCAGCTTCTTTCTTTGTCGACTTCAGCGTACTGACACTGTTAAAAATGATATCTTCTCATCTGTTCTTGGACTACTCCAATTGACTATTAATGTGTGGACATTTGCTGTATTTTTTTGTTCCCCTCATATCTGTGTAGAGTGACTCCGTCAGATGCTGGCTCTTCAGGAAGTGATCAGTCCAGCGTGAAGGAGTCCGCAGAAGAAACTGTGAAGGCACCGGTGCCTCCCCAGGAAAGTAAAACACGCAAGGCTGTCAAAAGTGGTTAGTATGATTTCTCAAATTTGCAGTTAGCCATGTCCTGTCAAGTCTGCACACCAGTACCTTCTATCACTTGTATAATTTTTCTTTAACATTTTGTTTCCTACATCACCGTGGGTTTTTAGGAGCCCTGCAGACAAGCAGTGGAAATGAGCAGCATTCTTCAGCAGCTATTTTCGAGCATGTGGACAGGGTATCCCATTCATCTGATCTCAGCAGGCGTTTTCCCAGCAAAATCCAGCTCATCGCCATGCAGCCGATACCAGCCCGTCCCATGCATAGTTTTGTGATTACTGACCGTGTCGCAGAGACAAACAAGATAAACAAAGAGGTAGGAAGAATGCAACAAGCATTGGAAATGCAATAGTGCTCGCATTAGGAAAGTTTGAGCTATTAGTCTTATAAATGATTTGTTTTTTATGTGTTATTTTCTATAGCATTTGTAATGCAACATGTTTTGTATTTACGTGACTTAGATGTATTGATATTACAAAATAACAATGCTTTTAATTTTTTTAAATAATTAATACTTAATTTATTTAATTTGTAATGGTAATAGCTTAAATTTTTGTAAATTACTTTTGTGAAGATTATGTTCAGTGTTTTTTATTGTGACGAAAATCCAAGAACAGAAGTGAAATATTAACATCTTTTTGTGATTTGTAATAACGCGTGAAAGCTTCAAAACAGCTTGAAACATTGAAAGAACATATTTGAACCAGTGATGCTGTTGTTGCGCTGAGTGATGCTGTTGTTGCGCTGAGTGATGCTGTTGTTGCGCTGAGTGATGCTGTGGTTGCGCTGAGTGATGCTGTGGTTGCGCTGAGTGATGCTGTGGTTGCGCTGAGTGATGCTGTGGTTGCGCTGAGTGATGCTGTGGTTGCGCTGAGTGATGCTGTGGTTGCACTGTGTGATGCTGTGGTTGCGCTGTGTGATGATGTGGTTGCGCTGAGTGATGCTGTGGTTGAGGTTTCGCTGAGTGATGCTGTGGTTGCGCTGAGTGATGCTGTGGTTGTGCTGAGTGATGCTGTGGTTGCGCTGAGTGATGCTGTGGTTGCGCTGAGTGATGCTGTGGTTGCGCTGTGTGATGCTGTGGTTGCGCTGAGTGATGCTGTGGTTGAGGTTGCGCTGAGTGATGCTGTGGTTGCGCTGAGTGATGCTGGGGTGGCGCTGAGTGATGTGGTGGTGCTGAGTGGTGCTGCGGTGGTGCTGAGTGGGAGAAAAAGGAGAGGAGGGAGAGGGTAAAGAGAGGGAGAGAGGAGAGAGAGGGGGGAGAGAAGAGAGGAGAGGGAAGAGAGGTAAAGGGAGAGAGGGAGAGGGAAGTGAGGGAAAGGGAGAGAGGAGAGAGGGAGGGTAAGGAGAGGGGGGAGGACGAGAGCGAAGGACGGAGGGGAGAGAGAGGGGAGGGGGAGAGAGAGGAGAGCAGGCAGAGGGGGAGATGGGGAGAGGGAGAAAAAAGAGAGCAGGGGGAAGGTAAAGAGAGGGAGAGAGGAGAGAGAGGGGGAGAGAGAGGAGAGAGAGGGAGAGGGTGAGAGAGGAGAGAGTGAGAGGGAAGTGAGGGAAAGGGAGAGAGGTAGACAGAGAGAGGGAGAGTGAGAGAGTGAGGGGAGGGAGAGAGAGGGAAGGAGGGAGAGGCACATTCCCACTAGAGAGGCCTAGGTCACGGAGCACGTGCATGACCCGGAAGTGAACCAGCATTGGAACAGCCAATGAAACTCCTCTGCAGCTGACGTCATGCTGACCTGTGACTGACTCATTAGATTCAAGAGCAGTAAACATTGGCTTGGACACTGTTCAACCCGGTCACTCGGAGTCACATCAGAGCATTAAGGAGGCGCTGTAAAACATGTTTAATGTGGACATTAGAGCTCGTGCTGGGAACACACGTGCACACGGTGGGCCTATTGCTATCATTCACACCAGGCAGGGTTTGCTGTCACTAAGCACATTATGTTGCTAACTGACGACATTAACGAGACAGATGACGTGGTGGTGGGAAAACGATCACAGTCAGACCAGCAAGGACACTAAGAGCTCTACAGCAAACGCAAAGAAAGACAGGGCGAAAACCCATTCTCTGCTGGCAAATCGCGCGGGTGCACAAGTAGGCCAAGTTGGGGCTAATTTGTAAACAGCAGTTGGCACAGTAAAGGCAGAAGGCCTTGAAAAGGGAAGGGCGAGTCATGCAGAGGACATAAAATTCAAATGTGCACAGAAGTGAGGGGAGGGTGCTGAGAGGACTGGAAAAGCCGCCAAGACCTTTAAAATCGGTGTGCTCTGGAAGCTGAGAAATGTTGCACCCGGTGAGCAGGAGGGCCACAAGTAACGGGCATTGCCACAATCACAGATGAATGACATAGCGACCTAAATGAGCCAGAAAAGGAAGGCTAAAAAAAGCTGCCATGTTAAAAAAATAAACGCGAGACACGGCCTGGCGGCCGTGTAAAGTGAAAGTACGGCCTGCCTGGGCAGTGAAAGGGGAGGAGGGAGGAGAAGGGGAGGGTGCGGAGAGGACTGGAAAAGCCGCCAAATGTGCACAGAAGTGAGGGGAGGGTGCTGAGAGGACTGGAAAAGCCAACAAGACCTTTAAAATCGGTGTGCTTTGGAAGCTGAGAAATGTTGCACCCGGTGAGCAGGAGGGCCACAAGTAGCAGGCATTGCCACAATCACAGATGAATGACATAGCGACCTAAATGAGCCAGAAAAGGAAGGGAAAAAAAAGCTGCCATGTTAAAATAAACGCGAGACACGGCCTGGCGGCCGTGTAAAGTGAAAGTACGGCCGGCCTGGGCAGTGAAAGGGGAGGAGGGAGGAGAAATGCGAGTCACGGCAGCAGCAGCCTTTGATGTGCCGGCCGGCCGTGCAGTGAATAATTAGGGGAGGAGAAATGCCGGCTGTGGGAAGCTTGAGATGCCTGTGGGAGGGAGGCTGGTGGCTTTGATGTGCACGCGCCTTTTGCCAATGCACTTGCGCATTGAGCTTGTTTTTCTCGGGCACAGCAACAAATCGCCGAGATGGTTAGGCTCCCGTTAAGCCACAATATAGCTCGCCAGCTATGCGCAAGCGCATTAGCAGGCGAGCCCTAAAAATGAAGGTATGCGCATCAAAATCAGCCCTGTTTGTATCAGAAATTTTGTACATTCCCGAGAGGAATAAAGGTTACGTCTCTGGTTTCGCTTAGCACTGTCAGAAAGAAATTAATTTCGCCAGGCGCTCTTCATTAATGGTCATAAGCACCAATAGATACCAGCCATTCTCAGGATCCTAACAATGTGTAAAACCTGTCTGTAGAAAAGGCAAATTTTAAAAATAATAAATCATTTTGGATAACACACCGATTATGTATGAACTAAACAAACAGGAAGGGATGACATGTGGGGCTGCCATACGGCACACTGTAGCTATCTTTTGAAGTGGCTCCTCATCAGAAATATTTCCATCACAGCTGTCCATATGCCGAAAACAACAAAGCAAACCCGCTCGTCGAGTCATCACATAAAGTCAGAGGTGAGTCCTTTGCAGTAAAGTTCATTTTTTTAAACCTTTATTTTTCAAATTTCACACCAGAAACAATGAACCCCTGAGCAGCACTGTGATCGAAGGCTGCATTACAACAGTTGAGTATACAAAACACAATATGCATCATATTACCATGTAGTTTAATCGATCATACCAGTTGAGGTAGCAGATATGCAGTAAAGATCCTTAGCAAATATTCCATCACTGTGGATGGAGGTAGAAAAATCTCGAAAGGCATTTGAAACTGCTGTCTTCAGTGTCTTAATGTCCGGTTACTGTGAACCAGGATTAATGCATTTTTTATGAACTTGATAAAGACTTATTTCCTACCACTATCGTTAATGCAAAAGGTGATCATGAACCCGAAACAGGCCAAGACGAGCATCATCATACTTACACTGTCCTCGGTAATCACAGGCCTGATTTTCTTGTCCCATCAATTGCAAAGGAGATTGCTGTGCAGTCTGGACCTTGTAGGCAGGACACAAGATATAATGCTGCAAGACTACTTAGAAACTAAGATTGTGTTGATCTGGCTTCTCATTGTCTCCAATCTGGGCATATAAATGTGTCTAGAGGCTGTTTGCCCATTGTTAAAGAAATCAAGAGGCCGAATATACTAGATCATCCAACATTGACAAGTGGAAGAGGTGTTGCAACTCATGTCTTGTGAAGTCTGTAACACACTATTTTTCCAGAAAGACGTGGTATTGTACAGCCTTCGGTTTATGAGAAAGTTGGGTCTTCAAGTTAATTTCATAAACGCCCATTTTGGAGCTGTCTCCACACAAGTTCAGTGATTAAAGATATTTAGAGGGTCTAAAATGTCTCCCCCAGTCAGAAACCTTTTCTCTCTTAGAAGGTAGATATAATATTTTCCATATTAGATGGGTTCTCTCTCTCTTTGATCCCATGCACTGAGCGAGACAGTGTTTTCTAGAAAGATGTCTTCCTGGAAGCTGTCTCTTATGCATGCAGGGTAAGCAGAACTCCGTGAACCCAAATTCCTCACTAAAGTTGTCTCTGGTTTCCCTTTAAATAAAAATATATAGCTACCTAATATTCCCCAAACCCTTCTTCGCCAGCAGAAAATCCCCTTGCGTTCCGATGTGTGAAGAGTTCCCTATGCTACTTAAGTTAGATAAAGGCAAGTAGAAAATATCATCCATTGTTTTAGTTATGGTTTCCTCCTGACAGAGGCGATGATGTATGTCTAAGCAGTCTGTACCCATCACATTGTGTTTGGTTTCATAACATGCTTTTGAAGACCACCAAACCCCAAACCATTTAAGGGATGCCTAAGGCTCATTAAACAAAGGGAAAAGCAGCTACTATAGCACCTTTTCAAAGGGATCAGTCCACCATTTTGTGAGGCACTATTTTTTAGACTCCGAATTCAGAACAGTTACGTAGGTTGGCTTAGTGTCTCCGGGAAACCTCTTTGGTTAGTTGACACTTGTATTGTGGTTATCCACTTCCCCTCAGCTCTAACTTCTTTGATATTTATTGATGTATGAGAGGGAATGTGTAAGAACATCCGTTAAAATCTAATAACAAAGCATGAAAAGATACTTGAAATCCTAGTTCTCCAAAGAAGAATTTGTATTGAATACACAATACTACCTACCACTGCCATGGAAAACCAGGACAGTGGCTACTCTACTTTAAGATCGTATTGCCTTACTGCAAAATTAACTAACAGTAAGCTGACAAATCAGTACATCTGTGAATTCCAGTTTTCTTTCTGCAAAACTATATTGCTGGTCTTCCCTTTTTCATTTTTTAGTTTGCCTTTAGATACACATACATGTTTAAAAGATGGTGGTGCACAATTATCTTTGTAAATGGTTTCATCCACATACTTATTCAATGTTCATGAGTTCAGAGAAGGTTAACATGATGAACTGTGATTGCAAATTTGTTTCTTTTCTTATTTGTGATGGTGTGTGTTTTTTCTTCAAAGTTGAGCCAACCTGTCAGTCTTCTGCATGCAGCACTAAGACATGAAATCAATCAGAATGCCTTAAAGTGAAAACATTTGGCGTTCCTACAGAGGCAAATCTTAAAAGTTTTTTCTATTGTCATAGAGGCATTGAAATTTGGGAGAACCTCTTGGTTCCTTTGGCAAAGGTTAGGGAAAGTGTAATGCTTCCCAAAATGTGCATATTTTCTACATATGTTAACGTGGAGCATTGTAGCAACATTTATAATGTTGGTTTTGAACAGGCATACTATTTGGATGACAAATGTAAACCAAACGTGTAAGAAAAGGTTCATAACTAAATTTGTCGTAGATACTTCCAACCACAAATTGCCCTCCTAGTGAATATTCCCCGGGTGTCAGACTGAATCTGAAAACCTTTAGAGCAGTATTCTGGTGCACTGGTAGATTGCGTCGTGGCTTCGCTTTGAAGAGGACTTGAGTGCCACCATTGTGTGCTGACATCAGTCCCTTTTTTCCACACCTTCAGGCACGGATCTAGAGCTACTCCGTGGTCTTTTCAAGATGATTTTTTGGGCAATAAATCAATGTCACCTCCTTAGACAACACAGTGCAAGCCATGTAGTGTCTACTGCAAACAGACGTCTGTGACATACCTGTAATAATGAAGAGACGTCAGGGTCTGAAGGTAAGTTTTATTTCATAGTAAAAGAAAGATCCCACAGACAAAACGCACCGTGTGTGCAAGCAAAGCACAGGCTTCGCTCCAACTGTACGCTCCAAGTGTCACCTAACACCACCAACTGTCATCATAGAGGTTGGCTTGGGTGCCAACGGGCAGCGGAGGCAGAAATCTAAAGAATGTCCACACGCAGGAGGCGCGCGTGGCCATCATACTACGTGTATGAGGCGCATGTGGACAGCACACTACAATACCCTCATGATGTATATGGTGCTGAGGGTTCAGAGTGCGATTCCCGGGCCTGTGACAACTGCGTCTAGATTAATTTGAAGGCCATTGAAGCCCATAAGTCAAAGCTGTATGTTGCCAAGCATAGAAAGACTCCAAGACATGACTGGCCGAAGTCAAAAGTAAGGTCCCAACCCAACTCCCAAAGTCATTCCAGCAGCAGACCGTTGTTGCAATTTAAATCTTCAAATCATTCTAAAGAGAAGCATAAGAAATAAAAGTGGGAATCTGCCCCTTCCTGCCACTCTCGAAATCCAGAGAGGGCACAAGGGTGTCATTGTGCCTTTCAGTTCGCACTCATGTTCTACATCTAGCAGTAAGCGTCATTTTAAGGTTTATGAGTGGGTAGTGGTAAAGGAAGTGATTTGAGGTTTAGAGGTGTTAGCAGTGGTAAAAGGAGGTAAGGGTAATTTTAGGATTATGGGTTGGGCAGTGGTAAAGGGAGAGGTAATGGTAGTTTTAGGGTCTAGGGTTGGGTAGTGGTAAAGTGAGGTAAGGGTAATGTTATGGTTATGGGGTGGGCTGTAGTAAAGGGGACATGAATAATTTTAGAGTCTAGGGTTGGGTAGTGGTTAAGGGAGGTAAAGAGTAAATTGAAAATGTGGGGGATTTCCCAGGTGGTGCGGGGGGGTCTTAAAAAAGTGTGTGTGTGTGTGTATATATATATATATATATATATCAAAACAATACCCTTTTCAGGCTATGGTGCTGCATACATTATGCAAACGAGAAGCAGAGAACTCTTGGTAGTTTCCAAGTTTAGAGGTAGAGCAGCTCCTGAATAGAGCACCCTACAGCACCAGCAACACTCTGAATTTGCTCACCTCAAAAGTCTGTTTTTCTAGCAAAGTTTTAAGCATTGAATTAGCACAGTGCCATCCACTCCGAGCTAGAAAGGGGAAGCTTTTTTTGCCATTTCAACAGCAAAGTCTTTATTCAGCACAGTACCATCCATGCAGAGAAGTAAAATGACAAAACACATTTTACCACTCCAGACACAGTATTACAGCTTTAGATTGGTAACATAACACGCAAGCCAACCTGGAATGAATAAAACCAACCCTTGACATACATTTTGCTATCATTCTAGCTCTTTAGAGAGATTTAGCTTTGTCCAGACACAAGAGAGCACCCAGCATAAGTCCAAACCATACCCTTTAAGGCTTAGAGTGCTGCATAAATTATGAAAAAAAGAAGCAGAGAACTCTGGGTAGTACCCTAATTTAGGTGGAGAGCAGCTCCAGTATAGAGTCATCCTTCAACACCAGTGACACTCTGAATTTACTCACCTCAAATGTCTGTTTTTCTAGCAAAGTTTTTTGACCCACCCATACAGTTCCAATAGCAATTTCGCCCTTTTCGAGGCTTTGGCTAAGGGCTTCCTATGGTGCCAATGTCAGACTTCGCAGTCAACCCAACAGGTCTGCCAGTCCTTTTATGGCTTGCAACGACATTGCCCTGGGCATCAGGGACAGCAGGCAGCACAATACTTCCCGTGCCAACCCCTCACACACACAGTAATCTGCCATTACGTCAGACAAGTAGGTCCTACAGATTGTCAATCGGGGCTATTCTCTCCAATCCTTTCCAGCTGCACCTTCCACCATTACCAGGATAGCGACGGAGGACCACATGTCAGTCTTGCAGCAGGAAATATAAGCCTTTCATCACAAGGTTTCTGGCCTTTGGAAGTAGGAACTAAGTTTTACTCCCACTCCATTCTTGTGCCAAAGAAGAATGGAGGCCTTTGTCCTATTTTTAGATCTTTGTGTCTTCCTGCAGAAGGAAACATTCAAAATGCTCTTGCTAATCCATGTCCTGTCTGCCCTAGACCCCGGAGACTGGATGGTGGTCATGCAGTACATTTATTTCAATATTCCCGGCCTATGGGACCACGGGCACTACCTGCGGTTCTAGATGGACCAGGAGAATTTTTAGTTTGCGGTGCTCTTTTGGCCTCACCGGTGCCCATTGGGTGTTCATGAAAGCGATGGCGGTGATTGTAGCAGATATTCTGAGTTCCAGGGTTCCAGTCCCTCTTTCCTCTACGACAGGCTGTTGAAGCCGAGCTCGCCCCATGCAGTATTCAACCACTTCCAGGTGACAACAAACCTCCTGGGATCATTGGAGTTCACTATCAATGTTCCGAAGTCCTCCACAGACAGTCTTGTTTATCAGAGCCGTCTGGTTACAGTACAGTTTTGTGCTCTCTCCCTGAAGCAATACGTTCCGGACCTTCGAGCTATGATGCCGATGTTTCATGTGGGCACTGCAGTGGGACCTGAAGTCCCAGTGGGCACAGCACCAGGGGAATCTGATGGATTGTATCCAGATTTCAGAGGCGACTTCAATAGACCTGCAGTGGTTGCTGTTGTCCTCTGTTGGGTCTGTGTCAGACCCCATTCCTTATCTCACTCTGAATTGACAATGGTAACAGATGCATCGCTTTTGGGTTGGGGCTGCCGCCTGGGAGAGGTGGAGACCCGAGGCTTCTGGTCTACGGTGGAAGTTCAACGTGTTGGAGTTAAGGGTGATTTGCTTGGTGATGAAAGCCTTTCTGCCCACCATCAGAGAAAGCAGGTGCTCATTGACAACACTCCTGCCAAGTGGTACTGCAGCAAGCATGTTGTGGTAGGGTCTAGCATCCTTGTGCCAACAGGATTTACACCTTGGGAAGGGGCTGAATGATCAAGGAATTTCTCTGGTGGTGAACCACCTTGTTTAATCTCTAAACACCAGGGCAGACCAACGCAGCTGATTCTTACTAGACTACGAATGGCAGCTACACTCAGAGGTGGCCCAGGGTGTCTTCCTTCCGGGCTTAGTCTGCCGTCGACAGGATCAGGCAGTGTCAGCACATTTGAGCGTTGAGGTTCCAAGAAGGGGCACTCTGAGACTCGTTACACCTAGAGCACAGCTCAACACTCCTGCATGACTTCCTGCCACTTCCTCTTTGGCCCTGAGTGAACAACTGGGCCAAAGTTATCTTAATGGCAGCAGTTTGGGCCAGCAGAATGTGGTCCCTGAAAACTCCTTGGCATGAGCGTCTATCCTTCTTTCAAGCTTCATGGGGACCTTTTGTCGTACCAGCAGGGCAGGGTGTTGCACCCAGGCCTATGGAATCTACATTTCCATAGAGACTGAGAAACTACCATTGACCTCATTTGACTTTCCACCTGAAGTTGTTTTGTTTGTTTTGACCTTGGCCCAGCAAGGACTTGCTTTGAACTTGTTCTCTGTCCGGTTTTGGACATTAATAGCTCAGCCTTCATTGTTCAAATCACCTGTTGTGATGAAATATTTATTTTTTTAAAGTTTGCAACATTGTTTGAAACCTTTTTTCCAACTGAAACCGTGTCTGCCATCTTGAAGATGGTGGGACTTGTCCAATCAGGGTCTATGTCCCCCTCCCACAAGAGGTGGGCATAATAGAGGGTATAGACACCCCAGGTAAGGGGCCCATTGGCTACTACCTGTTATTCCCCTGTAACACCCCTAAAACTAGTATTTAAGTGGCATCCCCAGAACCTGAACTTCAGATCCTGGCAACCAAGGAAAAGGTGGATACTCAGAGCTGCACCAGCAGAGAAGACTGCAAAGAACTTTTGACTTGGCCCCAGCCCTACCAACCTGTCTGCAACCCTTGTCTTTCCTGTTCTAAAAGACGACTCGTCCTGCAGACCAGCCCCTCCAGAACCTTGGAAGGACTGCCTGTCTTCAATAAAGACCAAGATCTCCTGAGAACATCGGACCTTTTCACTAAGCAACCATCTTCAAAGCAAAGACTCTGCAACCTTAAGAACTGCGAAGCCTGCCTCTGGTTCCACCTCTGGCCTGAGTCTAAGTGGCCCACTGATTCCAGCAAGGTTCCCCAGAGCTTGAGTCCACAGTGAGCTGACCTCTCCGAGACTTCTTTACATCACCTGCAGTCTCTGCACACATCCCACTGCCCCCCCAAACCGCGACCTCCTCCGGTATGCCGTTTCCAACACCAAAAGCCTCCCCGGCACCCCTCTGTTCTGGGCCAAAGATGTCCCTACGTCCCTGAGCACCGCAACTTACCTCTCAAGCTGTTGGTTTCCTGGGACCGGCCTTCTTGCCGGAGACTGCAGACCTTTTCCCATTTGGCCTGTCTCCATTGCTTTTCATTGAGCACCCAATGCTGTGTTGGCACCCTTCACCCGGCCACCCCTGTGCTGCTGGTGGTGTACTGTTGGTACTGAACCTTGCGCAATACTAACCTTAACTTCCGAAGACTATGTTTGAAAGTGGGTTTCTTTTGCAGTAACCTCCCTTTTTTGCCTGATAACTGATGCACTTTTACTTGGGGTGCCCTGTGTCTCTGCCGATCAGGTACCCAGGCCCTGTGTTCCTTCCCTAAAAACTGCACTAAAGCCTAAACCCAATTGGCATCTCTGGCCACATGTCAGCCCTTGGTAAATGGTACCCTAGGTACCCAGGGCATTGTGACCAGAGAAGGCCCCTAAGGACTGCAGCACTTATTGTGCCATCCTTAGGGGCCCTGTACCCTGACACACACACTGCCTTTGCAGGCTGAGTGTCTTGGTGCAGAACTAAACAGAGTCGACATGGCACACATCCCTGTGTGCCATGCCAACAAACACACTGCCCTGGCATACCTCAGTCACCCCTCCAGCTGGGTGCACTATGCCAGTGGTGTGGGCGCAGGTGCATGAGCCCTGTGCCCCTACAGTGCCCAGGGCCATTAAGAGTATATGGTGCTGGGATGTTGTCATTACGAACTCCACAGCCACACAATGGCTACACTGAAGACTGAAGTTTGGTATCAAACTCCTCAGCACATTAAACCCACACGGATGCCAGTGTGGGATTTAATGTCAAATGCACGACAGAGGGCAACTTAGAGTTGCCCCCTGAACCTAACCTACAACCAGTGTCCTGAATGAGAGGTTGCCTAGGCTGCCACACAGCCAACATGTTGCTGGATCCCTGGGTAGAGAGCCATCCGCTCTCCTGGGCACATCCTAGGACGAGGTGCTAGGTCTCCTCTCCCAGGATGGTCAGGGGGAGCTACAAAGGCATGCCGCCTTTGTGAGCTTCTCCAGGCCACTTGCTGTCCTCAGCAACTGGCCCCCACCGGTCCTGACCCCCACTCTGGCGGGAAGACAGGCGGGAAAAACAAAGGAAGGGAAGCGGGTGTGCCAGCCTCTACCAACCCCACCCCTCAGGTGGCGGAGGTAAGGTAAAGCATAACTCCGAGCTCTCGCCACTTTGCCCTCTGGGTGCATGCGTTATTGAATTCATCACTGGAATCAGTGTGGGTTTATTAATACGAAATGTTTGGTACCAAACCTCTCTAGAGTTCAATGAAGTCATCATGAAGCTGGGGAACTAGTTTTTGACCAGTGTCGAGCAAATGTACTTGAAATGTCTTCCCTGGTCACTTGTACTGGCAGTAATTGAAGTGGCCAGCTCAGGGGTATATCTGCTTATACAGATATCTCCACACATGTAATATAATGCGGCCTGCTGTAGGGCTGACTTGCAAATATTACATCCAGTCAGTGATTGACTTGTAAAAAATAAATAAATAAGGGCCAGGATCCTCTTCAGGAGGTCACTGCGGCGTGCACCACCCATTGCCACTGCCAGCTCTGCCAATGACAGTACCTACACAAATGCTAACCATCTTGCTCCTACACGTTTAACAATTCAGACTGTATGAGGCCCCAGAGCTATACGAGTGGCTTGGTTGACAGATATTTGGTTGTTTTCCATTGATATTGGATTAATAAACAACTGTTGTTCTGCTCACCTCTGAATTACACAAACAGAGCCACCATATGGCAGCTGTCATAAGTGCTCTCTTGACAAGTAAGTGCTGGTGCCAAGCACTGGAAACCACTGGCTCACTTAAGCACTGCATGCAGTGTTAGGGAACATGGCACACAGTTGTGTGACACTTTGTATTTTCACTTTTTAGAGCACCTTGTCCCGCAGCCTGCAGTGGCAGTCTGTATGACTTTGAATCTGGGTCCCTTAGAGTGGCACGAGATATGCTGCAGTTCTTAGAGACCCTCTTTAGTACCTGTACACTAGGTACCAGAGGTACACATTACTAAGGCCTTACAGAGGTACTAAAGGGCTGGTCACTTGGGGATCAAATAACCGGTTGTCTTCTTGTGGGGAAGGGGCACTGGGGATCTGTTTAGCAGAAACCTTGTGCAATTCAGTCAAAGTTGCATCAAATGCATTGCAAAAAGTGGGGGGATTACTGCAAACGAAACTCAGTTTCCTATACTTCGCCACTGATCTGCAGGCCAGTATTACCCCATAGGGGTAGGTGTTCATGCAGACGAGCATCCACGGAGAGGAGGGGATGGGCTCACGACCAGGATTTATCCCTTGCCTGGAGCATCAAGATCTCCAACCAGGGGTGGAGGGGTCATACTGTTATGGGGGGGGGGGGGGTGTAAAGCCCCTGTGGGCACCACAGCATGGTACGTTCGATTGTGACCCACTGCAGTGGGTCCAGGGTCTACAAGAGCATGTAGGACAGTTGTGCCAATGTAGTACAATCAGCACACCAAGGCTAGAGGTTCAAAGCAATGCCTCCTTTGATATGCTACCCCAGCATCCCCCAGGCCTGAGAGATGCCTACCCCTGCCCTGAGGCCCATTTGGCATCAGGACAGGCTAGACATTTGTATGTGAAAGAGGCGTGGAGCACACTCCGGTCAGTCACGCCCCTAAGGTCAGCTGTCTCCAATCTAGAAAGATTCCGTCATCTTGGTGATGGCAGAATTTAGCAAACTAGGGTAGGGTTATGCCAACGTCGCACAGGAAGTGGTCAAATATGGGGCATATTGGCCCAAGGGTAGGTAGCCCTTTGGCTACTACTCTTCACTCCCTGAACACCTTTAATTTTCGTATTTAGGAACCTCCTTGAATCCAGAATTTCAAGTTCCTTGGCTTGAAAAGAAGAGGAGGACACTTTCGTATGGCTTATACTTTCTCAGTAAAAACTGCATTTGTTGGACAACATGAATATCAGAACTGTGCAAGACTGATTCCACGCACGCCATCCAGATATGTTGGTCTTATTCCTGCTAATTCACAGTGCACCATCAGTACCCCTAACCTGATGAGGTAACAAATGGATTGTGCAACCTCTGAACACGACAACCCTGAACACGACAACCCTAACTTCTCAAGGAAATCATGGTAACACATCTAGAACATTTTTGTTTGGTAGCTCATGTGTACCCAAAGAGATCTGCAAGGAATACACAACATGCAGGTTCAATATTTATTAAAGCATTGTGATTCTTCAACAGTTAAACCATTTTGTTATTACAGAGAAGATATGCTTGCTTATAAGTACTTTAATCTAATGTACTCCTGCCTAGTGCTTCCTAACTTAGTGTGCCTAGGGTGAGTAAATCTGTCAAATCCCAATAGGGTGATCTAACTCTTTGTTACCTGTGGGTAAGTGTCATCAGTCTGCCCGTCGTGATGGAGAGCTGGGCAGCATCCCTCGCATGAGGTAAACCGGAATCAGCTGAGCTGAAATTCCAACATGGGGTGACCTCTAGGTGCCAGTGAAATGCTTCTCTGTCTTAACAAGGGAGTGATGTCGTTATATAATAAACATCATCCATGTTGCCATGCCGAACCCAGAATCAGGCCACTATTGTTTATTCTATTGTGATAGCTCTGTCGCTAAATGTACAAAAACAAATAGCAACATTTTAAATAGTGAACTTAGCCCTTGTACAGAATGTTCAAGGTATTTGAAAATGTGCCTACAAAGTGGAAATGTAAGCAGAGCTGGTATCAGAGAATATTATCCTGCAGAGGAACGCAAAAAAATGTGTGTAAGATGTCTTTGTGTGTAAGAAAGAAGGAAGCTTAAAAACCTGAGCATGTAAAATGGTGATGTTTCTACCTGGGCCTATAATGTGAACACATAACACCCACTCCTTGGACATGAGATGACTAAAATGTTTCCTAGAACAATGCCAACATATGTAGTGGCACAGACACCCACAATCATTAAAAGCATTGTGCTCTTTTGAGAATAAAAGCATTCAGAAAGCAAAATTATTAAAAGTAATTAAAAAAACTAGTTTAAAAGTGGTGCACTTTCAAAGCAATTTAGAATGACCTAGCCAAATTAAAAATTTCCACCACTTGAAACTGCCAGATAGTTTGTGTTCCAAGGAGTAGATGAAACATTGCTGTTCTCAGCAACCGCAAACAATGTTTCCCGAGGCACCAAATGCATCAGGTCCATAGAGAAAACATGTTTGAGTCCATCTCCCACAGCGTCCGCCAAGGGAGAATCAGCCAGTGCTGAGTCTGCAAAGACGAGCCAGGATCCAGATCACCAGGAGCCGAGGCATTCCAGGAAGGCTCAAAGGACTGTATCATTCGTTCACGACACAAGCACGTGCGGTAGTGCCATCCCCATTTGGCCTCCTGATGGGACATCCATTGCAGAGCAGAACAAATAAAAGCACAGTCCCGACAACTAGGAACATGACAAGCGGTAAGCCTCCAAAAATGCTATGAATGATGGTATAACTCCGAAGACCGCCTGGAAAGTGCTAACCAAGCCATAGCCGATTGATTAAAAAAGTGTGCTACCCCCGCAGTACTAGCAGCCGCGGCCACTGCAGGTAAGAGCGGTGGGGCCGGCTAGGCGGGATTTTGAGAGACGACTATGAGGGAAAATTAATTCCCCAGCCGGCCCCACCGCTCTTACCTGCTGAGTACTAGGGATGTTAAAAGTGTGGTGCACAAGTTCCCAGAAATAGTATGGGGAGTAGCGACTGTATCTCAGAAGACCTTGCAACTTGAAGATTAAATTCACCCTTGCAGATGTTAAGACCACATGCTCTGGAGCAATAAGGCGTTCAGTCTGCTTAAAGCATCAAGGTGCACATTTAAAAGCTTTATCGAAGGCTAAGGTGTTGCATCCATAACTGGAAACAGTACTTGTCTACAACGGGACACAGCCTCAGAAACCATTACCAGATAGCTAATTACCGGTTTCATCCCACAGCAGCCTTTATCATTCAGCATCAAATAATTCCTATTAGAGAGTAATCTGAAAGCAGAGTAGATCACATCAGCCGGAGAACCCAAGATAACACAAGTTCATCTTGTGCCGTGAAGGGAAACCTCCCTGCAAACTAAGCTATACCCCATGGTACTCTCGCAGTGAGTCACGCTAAGACAAACCTCAGTCTCACCATTCCTGCATCGGTATTTGAAAGGTAAGACCCATGACCCGTATAGATACCCCTATCCTAGCGCCTATCTGCCCACTTGACGGTGTTTTAAGAAGTATTGGATGTGGAAGGGTCGAAATTGGCAGAGAAATAAAGCAGTTGATTACCCAATCGGCAGAAGGTATTCCAGCAACAGTGAATGGTTGTGGTAAGTAAGTTTATTGTACAGTTAAATAAAACATTACAAATAAAAACCAGAACATTGAATTAAAACCACTGAAAATATATTCAACTATATGCTTTGTGCCATTTTATGCACCAAGATATTCAGTTTTTAAACGAAGAATTCTCCAACAGTAGGTGCTTAGTTTGATCATATTTCAGTGTGCACATGAGGCTTATGCCAGGGTCCTGATCCTAATTTGCATTTATTGGAAGCAAAGGAGTACGCCAAGTTATTTTGCAGGTGCATCAAGATGTAAGCTTGGCCAGTGCAAATTTGTCATTCATTTTCCCCTTTTAAAACTTGCTTACTTAAAGTGCTTCATGCATAAGAATGGCTGATGCAAATGAGCTAATTTAATAAACACTTTGAGACCTTGCTATGTTAAAGTGCTTAGTGCGTGAACAGATAGGAAAGTGCTGGAGAACTTTATACCCTCGTCAGTTGTGTCCTTGGAGGATGGTAAGTCGGCTTGAACATTCCCATCATAGTGGCATAGAGTAAATGTTCAACTACTGCGGTTTTGTACTCAGTCGTTTTTCTGAGTTTCTTCAGATGTCTATTGTTCACTTGTTTTTCAGTCACTCAATAGCAGTGGCGCCAGTCTCTTTTCTACTATGTTGAGGAATCCCACAATGCGACAGTTTTGTTGCCGAGCCGTTTGATTAAAACAGGCCAATACCGCCTGCCTACAGGTTCGAATACCTCTTTGATTGAAGAGGGGGCGGGGCATTGTTAATCGCTCCTTCAATAGCTTTGTGCAATTGCATATTAAGTGCAAAAGTTCTTCTCGCCTGGTTCTGCATAGGTGGCAGGAGGTCGTTGTTGTATTCTGCTTCCAGGGTGGTAGGTGAAGGAGCGAGGATAGAATGCCTAAGTGGTATCTCAAAAATGTCTCCTTTGCTGCTAACTTGAATACCAAACTGAGGAATGTTTGCTGCTTTGCAGCGACATAGTTGTTCAGTACAAACCAGCCAAGTGCCCTGTCCGTCAGCAATAACTTGTCCTCTGTTAGCGAGGTCATTTTGGTAGCTTTGGTAACTAGATTTGTTTTACGCTGGCGTGGGTTGTCAATGTTTCCTAAAGGGCCTGTAAGCCTAGCTATGTTAAGGAGTCTTGAAGATAAACTCTTGCTGGGGATCTATCTCGAAATGTCAGTTCTGCCCAGAGATGCGAGTTTAATGTATTCTGTTTGGTGCCCCTGATCTTGTGCTAGCATTTAATACAAGCCTTCCTTCTGGTTGTGGTTTGTCTGTAAAGGCCACATTCTAATCTTATTCGTGCAGGGGAGGTGTATTTTGGTAGACCAAAGATAATTTTGTATGCCCCGATAATAATGCTGTCCAAGGTGGTTGCGTCTCTCCCTCAAATTGACTCACTCCCATATGATATTATCGGTAGGAGTTTCGCTTGGAGTACCTGAAGTAGAGGAGTTAAGGTGGGACCAGCCCCTTTCTTCTTCAAGGATCTCGGCGCTAATGCTACAGTGGTACCTTTTTGTCTCAGGCCTTCTGTCCGAGGCTTGAAAAATCCATTATTGTCTATGATGACTCCTAAGTATTCACAGGCTTCAATCGGTGTTTGTCCACATGCCAGTGTAGTTTTCTCCATTTTGTGTAGTTTGTCGTGATTTTAGTTTTTTCCAAGTTGATTTGCAGGGCGATTACTCTTGGGTGGCAGCAAGTAAGTGCTGCAATTCAGCTGGTGTGCAGCTTATTAATACAAAATCATCTGCACAAAGAAGGCTTGAAAGAACCATGTTTGCCATTTGCTACTTACAGTTATCCAGTCTCGTAGTCAGGTAGGCCATAATGGGGTTGAACAGAGTGGGGGCTAGGATGCACCCCTTTTTAACCCTTTGGTGGTTGGGATTCTCCTAGAGAGGTGTGTCCTGGCCCCAGCTTGACCTTTATCAAAGAGTCTGTGTGCAGCAGGAATAGCTGCCTTAGAAGGGCTTGTGGAATATTCCAGTTGGTCAACTTCTGCCATAATTTAGCTCAGTCAACATGGTCAAAGGCAGAACGGTTATCAATAAAGCATATTTACAGTATTTACTTGGCCTCTTTAGCAGCGTTAGTCAGCAAGGATAAGGCCATGGTGGTGACTACCATGTGCTCTCAGAAGCCAATTTGGTTTAGAAGTATCATGGAATTGTTTGCAGCCCAGGTTGTTAGTTCCTCCAGGATCATTCCTGCATAGTATTTGACATCATTCTCGATCAAGGCGACCAGGCGGTAGTTTATTTGCATTGCTCTTAGATCCCTGCTTGTAGATAGGAGCTATTATGGATCCAGGAGGCCGGGATCAATTCTTCCACCCGAAACTGTTGGACTACTGGTTCCAGGTTTCTGGACCAGTGTGAAGGCTCTTGCTTGAAAAACACAGCTGGGGTCCTGTTGGAACCTGGTGCGTTTACCCACCTCCTTTTGAGTAGCCGTCTCTTGATTTGCTGTGCTGTTCTACCTAGGGATTCTGCCCGAGTGATTTGTACAGACTTGCGCTTTTGGGAAGCTTTACCGGTGTTGATGGCTGTGTTATTTATGGGATCTGGGAATGTTTCTTCTGTTGAATTTGCATGGAGTGTTGCAATTGTCTCCTATTGCTTTAGGCAGTTGAAACGCCTGAAAAAAAACTTGTCCCAGGATTCCTCAGGTAGATACGTTTATTCCTAAATGGGTCGGGCGCTAGTGAGTTAATTGTTCACCAGAACCCACACTGTCATTGGTCTTTATATTGTGAAGTAACATTGCCCACAGTGTCTCATTTTCCGGTCTTTTTATGGCCCAATGTAGCTTTTTTAAAGCGGCTTTATGACGTCTCAATTCAAACTGCAGAGTCAAATCTTGAGAATTCCTGTGTAGTATTCTTAGAGTTTTGTTTATAGATTGCTGGAGCCTCTTGGTTTGAGCAAAGCGGGGGAGTTTGCCAGGCACCTCCCAGCCTTGGGCACACTTCTGATTGTTATATCGGTGGCAAATGTATTGCCAAATTCCTTGGTGAAGGACTCCCAGGCAGCTAAGGGGTTCCCGAGTTTGAGCAAGGGACACACGTCTGAGCATTCCCATCCCACTTAGGGTGAAAAGTGCTGCGGCAACAAATGATGGGCGGGATGCTGAATTAATAAAACATTCACTCCCAGTCAAGAGATCTGGGTTAAAACCATTGTGCTTTTGCTCACTACACCACCCCAGTTTGGACCAAGCAATATGCAAATCAGTCTTGACCCTACTCCTCATGGGAACAGTCCATCTCGAACTGCCAAGCCAGGTCCTCCCTGGACCAGAAACAAGCATCCTGGGGCTGGTTTCGGAGTAACACCCCTCATCAGCAAGGCTAGCTTGAATCCAGTGGCGCAGCGAGCAAGTGTTGATCTTCCTGGCGCATAAGAAAATTGGCCTTGGCCAGGTCAGAGTGGGCCTGATGCGTTGGATTTTTTTGTCAATGGGTGTTATTGACACAGTTTATTGTGCTGTTTATCCAATTCCGTCCAGCTACTTCTTCCCTTTGTATATTTCTTTTTGTTGGGAGTTTAGCTGTTTTAGATGGGGATTTGCTTCTAGCATCCTTGAGCCCTGAATAGGTAGTGTTGTGGGCCTGCGGGGTCACCCTAGATTGATTTAGAATGAGCAAAGGAGTAGGATTGCCGGGATTGCCCCAGTATTGGAACTTTCATAGATTCCCATGCTTTTGTATCATTCTCCGTCGTCGGAATGGGAGTCTCGGTGACAAAAATACCATAGCAGTAGGTACAAAAGAGAAAGAAAAAGGCCTAGGCCTCATTCCCTTTTGTAGCATAAATCCCTCTTTTTGTAAATGAGACCAAACCTAGGCATCAGCCAATCAGAAGTGCCTCACCCCATAGAACCCTCCTGAAGGAACCTCAGAGCCTCAGATTTTCTACCGCACATTGTGCTTAGGGAGTCTCCTTTGAGCTCTGCTAATTTCTTCTCTATTCAAAGGATTTTCTTCAAATTTTCTTCAGAATTTCTCAACAGGATTGTTTAAGAATGGCTGACAAGGATAAGAAGGCCCTTTTCAAGCCCTGCTCCACCTGTGGCAAGAAAAGGTTGTTTGTGGAAGATAGGCATAAGGATTGTATCTATTGCCTTTATCCGGATCATAAAGCGGAGGACTGTAAAATCTGCCGCACTTTCTCTACCAAGACTCTCCGGGATCTTGCTGGTAGACTTTTGACCTAGCTTCAGAAACAGAAGGAGAGGAAACATGGAGTTTCCAGTGACAGTGAGGAGTCATCATCAGCTGTGTCATCTAGAATGTCAGTCAAAAGGGGTAGGGGTTCCCCTTCTCCTTCTGTGGAACATCCCTCTAAGGCCTCAAAAAAGACCCCCAGAGAGTCTGAGAGCCGAGGTCCAGGCGAATCTCCTCACCACGGTGATAAGGAGAGGGTAGGACCATCTTCGCCTTCCAAGGGTGCGAAGACTGACCCAGCCTTCAAAAAACCCTCTTCCCAATCTTGTAGGAGGAGTTCCAAGTCCTCGACGACGAAGGCGTCGACGGCGGAGTTTCCGTCGACAAAGAAATTGAAGACGAAATTGAATTTTTTTCCGTCGACGGGGGATTCGTCGATGAAGGGATCGTCGTCGAAAAAGGAAACGTCGACGGCAGGTTCATCAGCGTCGACGGGAGGTTTGTCGACGACGGCG
Organism: Lissotriton helveticus; assembly: GCF_964261635.1. Classification (NCBI taxonomy): domain Eukaryota; kingdom Metazoa; phylum Chordata; class Amphibia; order Caudata; family Salamandridae; genus Lissotriton; species Lissotriton helveticus. Next base: position 339,299,980 of record NC_136057.1, on the reverse strand, counting down.
TCGACGAGTACCACAGCATCGACGACGAGAGTGACAGCGTCGACGACGATGGTGACGTCGACGACGAGAGCATCGACGATGACAACTTTGACGACGACGACAGCTGGATCGTCGACAATTTCATCATCGACGACACCAATCTCGTCGACGAGTGTGCAACCATCGTCGACGGAACCGTCGACGATATTGTCATCTGAAAAAAGGACTGAAGAAATTTCAGTCACAAGAATAACGCCGGAGATGATATCTCCTAGGAGAGTGACCCCCTTGCCACCAGCTTTGCTCTTTGAGGAAGGGGAGTCAGATGAGGATGACCAGGACTCTTATGGCTATGCCAATAGTCCCTCTCAACTTCTGGTCAAATGTCAAGAGACGGACTCTGAAGGGGGATATGACCAGGAGGATGGTGGACATCATCAGGCGGCCCAGTCACAACATTATTCTGGGCAGGATATGGTTACAGTACCATCTTCATTCCTACAGGACCTGCATAAGATGCTGCAGGACTACAAATCTAAGGCTACTAGGCCAGTTCTGGTTCCTGCAGCGCCTGCAACGCCTGGCTTGGCTTCTGCCTCAATGGCTACTCCTGGATTACCTGCTCAGGCTTCCCCTCAGCCTCAGACATCCTTTCCGCAAGAACCTTCCAGGCCGGCAGACGCCCATGATGATTCCTCGGATGAGGATCAAGATTCGGATCATGGATCTGATCATACGACTGAATGGGATGAATACATCATTCCGAACCCTTCATCTCCAGTTCCGGATCCAGTAGATTGCCCGGCAGCAGACGTAGGAGGTTTCCATCAGCTGATGGAAAGAGCAGCTGGCAGGTTCAAATTGGCTATGCCTGCGGTGGCCACGGATTGTTTCTTGTACGACTTCAAGGAACCCTACCGACAACAAGGTCCATACCTATAGTAGATCATCTGTGGAAGGAAGGCCTTAAGGCTATGAAGAACCCAGTGACGGTGGTCCCTGTGCTACCGCGTCTGGATAAGAAATACAGAGCACCGGACGATGGACCAGCGGCCTTAACGGGCCATCCCAGACCAGACTCAGTTATTTCGCAAGCAGCGCAGAGGAAATCCCGCAACCCTTCTGCTCCCTTAACAACTCCTCCGGACAAGGAAGGGCGGAGATTGGATAATGCTAGGACAAGATTCTCGTTGATGGCGAGTCTTCTGGTGCGAGCTTCCAATGCCCTGGCGATATTGGGCAGATACGACCGCCAACTTTGGTGTGATGTTGCTCTGTTTCTGGACCAGCTACCTCCAGAATCAACATCAGAGGCAAAAAGGATCTTGCAGGAGGGAGAGGCGACGTCAATGGAGATCATTGACTGCCATGGACATTGCAACAACAGCGTTTCGTTCCTTGGCTGGGGCTGCAGTCCTCCTTCGCCAGGGGTGGCTGAAGGCTGGATCTTCCCTTTGATGGGGAAGCAATATTTGGGAAGCTAATCGATTACACACTTCAGGAGATCAAAAAGGACACGGAAGCCGCCAGATCCTTGGGTACCCTTCAATACCGCAAGTCTACTTTTAAGGGTTCCAGAGGCAGAGGTAATAACTACAGGGGATCCTATCAACAGCAGCGTTATTCATCCAATGGCTCAGGTTCCCAGCAGTACCGCCAGCCTTATCAACAGAAACAAGGCCAATCTTCTAATTACTCCATGCCTTACAATAAGGGGAAACAGGCTAGCCGGGGGCGGGATACGTCCAAGCGCCAATAGCGGCCTCCTGGCTCTTCCTAATGGAACCTCCTCCAAGATGTAATCAGTTGGAGGCAGGGTAACCAAATACCTTCAGAATTGGTCCAAAATAACATCGGACCGTTGGGTGCTCAACATCACTCGGAAAGGACATACCTTGGAATTTACACAAGTCCCTCCAACCAAGCCCCCACCCAAGCCCCCGGCAACCATTCCATCGAAAGACCTGCGTCTCCTGCGGCTCGAAGTCCAACAGATGCTCCGGAAGGGAGCAATAGAGCCGGTCCCCTCCAATCAAAAGGGACAAGGATTCAATTCTAGGTTCTTCCTGGTAAAGAAGACGCTGGAGAAATGGCGCCCCATTTTAGATCTCAGGGAGCTCAACACCTATCTCATCTCCCTGTCCTTCCGGATGGTCTCCCTCCAAGACATCTTGCGGCTCATCAGCCCGGCGGATTTCATGGCCATGCTCGATCTCGAGGATGCGTACTTCCATGTCCCGATTCACCCAGCACACATAAGGTTTCTACAATTCACAGTAGCCAAGAGCCACTTTCAATTCAGGGTTTTACCCTTTGGTCTTCGCTCAGCCCCAAGGATTTTCACAACGGTGCTGGCGCCTGTAGCGGCATTCCTACGAAGAAACCATTTTCAAATCTTCCCCTACCTGGACGACTGGTTGCTGAAGGCCCCGTCCAGGGACGCAGCGCGGGACGCTGTTCGGGCCTGTACAAACTTATTTCAAAATCTGGGACTCACTTTAAACAAGGAAAAGTCATCCCTAGTCCCGTCCAGAAAAGCGCGTTTCTTGGGAGCCATCCTGGATTCAAAGCTCTCGAAAGCCTTTCCGACCCTGGAAAGGAGGGAGAAACTACAAACCTTTGCTCGGGGCTTACAAGAAAGAAGGTGTCTTTTAGTATGCGGCTACAAATTTCTGCTGGGGGTAATTTCATCATGTATTCCCCCGATTCCTCACTGCAGACTGAGGATGCGTCCTCTGCAGGAGCAACTAGACAACCAATGGAAACAGGTTCACGGATCGTTCGAGGACAAAGTGACCGTCATTCCAATGATGAAGGAAGCGCCCTTATGGTGGACAGATCAAGACAACTTGTCCCAAGGTCTATCCTTCGTACACGACCCGTCTCCTCAAGTAGTAACAACGGACGCGTCATTGCAGGGTTGGGGAGCCGTGTATGCAAGACCTTCATTGGTCTTCTCAGGAGCAATGACTCCACATCAACCTTTTGGAGCTAAGAGCAATAAGACTGGCTATGCAAGCCTTTCTTCCCCACTTAGGAGGTTCGCAAGTGCTTATCAGGACGGACAACACCACGACCATGCACTACGTGAACAAGGCAGGAGGAACCAGATCTCGACCGTTGTCGCAGGTAGCACAACAGATCTGGGAATGGGCGATACTTCACGGAATATTTCTAAAGGCGGAACACTTGACAGGAGTTCTAAACGAGAATGCCGACAGACTGAGCAGGTCATCCTCAGTCAGCCACGAGTGGGAGTTGAACCAGCGAGTTCTGGAAGAGGTCTTCAGCCAGTGGGGCAGACCGGAGGTGGATCTCTTTGCCACACCGACCAACAAGAAATGCCGGTCTTACGCAAGCAGATTTCACCACCGAGGGTCATTGGGGAATGCGCTTTCGATAGCCTGGTCAAGGACATTTGTCTACGCCTTTCCCCCCATCCCTCTGATCCTGCGGCTCATCAGAAAGATCAAAGTGGAGCCGTACAGGATGATGTTGATAGCCCCTGCTTGGCCGAGACAATTCTGGTACACGGAACTCCATCTGTTGTCGTTAGTTCCTCCTCTTCCTTTGAGGACTATACCAGATCTCCTCACAATGTCCGAAGGACAGGTTTGGCACCCAGATCCACAGTCATTACACCTGACAGCATGGCGCCTGAGCAGCGAGAGTTTATGAATCTCCCCATCTCAAGCGAAATTAAGGAGGTCCTCTCCCAGGCAAGGGCTCCTTCAACGAACAGGACTTACCGTCTTAAATGGAAAAGATTTTGTATCTGGTTTAGGAGAGAAAAAATTGACCCCTTTGCCTCCAAGCCTCATCAGCTCCTACCTTATCTGCTGTCCCTGGCTAAGTCGGGATTAGCCCATTCGTCAATTAAAGTTCATTTGGCGGCCATTTCGAGATACAGAAGGTCTGGGTCTGGACCTTCCTTGTGGTCTTCCAGGATTGTCAAACAATTTCTTAAGGGCTTGTTCATAGTCTATCCACCAGTGAGGCCTCCACCTCCTACTTGGCATCTAAATCTAGACCTTTCTCAGCTCATGAAAGGCCCATTCGAACCAATTCATCGTTCTGACATAAAGTTCCTTTCATGGAAATTGGCTCTCCTCCTCGCTCTCACATCGGCTAGACGTGTTGGAGAGTTGCAGGCCCTTACTATCCAGGAGCCTTTCCTACAATTTAAAAGGAACACTGTAATCATGAGAACTAACCCTAGGTTCATACCCAAAGTACCCTCGGACTTCCACTTGAACGAGTCGGTTATTCTGAAAGCGGTCTTTCCTCAACCGGCTACACCAGCGGAAAAGACACTACATTCTTTGGATGTACAACTGTGCTTACAATTCTACTTAGATCGCACTAAGGGATTTCGGAAGTCCTCTCAATTGTTTGTTGCCTTTGGTGGTCCAAGCAAAGGCCTCCCGCTGTCCAAACAGGGGATATCAAGATGGATCACAAGTGCCATTCTGCATAGCCACACTGCGGCAGGGAAACCTCTGACTGGCAGGATTCGTGCACATTCCACAAGATCAGTGGCATCTTCAACGGCCCTCTTTGCGGGGGTACAGATTAAAGACATTTGCAGAGCTGCTACCTGGAGCAGCGTTCACACCTTTACTAAGCATTACTGCTTGGAGTCCTTACAGCAAGAGGATGCGGCAGTGGGCCAGGCTGTCCTGAGGAACCTCTTCCAATAATTGGTGAGCTTTCCTTTCTATCCCACCTTCCGTTGTTTACACATTTTGTATCTTTGTGTCATGTTGGCTATTGCAATGTATTTATGACACAAAATGTGTTTTTTTATTGCTAACTGCTTGCTACTCTGATACAAAAGCATGGGAACCTATGAAAGTTCCAATACTGGGGCAAGAAAACAAGTTACTTACCTGTAACTTTGGTACCCCAGTATTGGTAACTTTCATAGATTCCCATGTGCCCACCCACCTCCCCGAGGAAAGCTCAGCCTACAACAGATATGGTGACTGATACACAACGGCTACGAAAATCTGAGGCTCTGACGTTCCTTCAGGAGGGTTCTAAGGGGTGAGGCACTTCTGATTGGCTGATGCCTAGGTTTGGTCTCTTTTACAAAAAGAGGGTGATATGCTACAAAAGGGAATGAGGCCTAGGCCTTTTTCTTTCTCTTTTGTACCTACCTAATGTTATGGTATTTTTGTTACCGAGACTCCCATTCCGATGACGGGGAATGATACAAAAGCATGGGAATCTATGAAAGTTACCAATACTGGGGAACCAAAGTTACAGGTAAGTAACTTGTTTTCTTGTGGTGGGGAAACAGCCTTATCCCCCAGCGCTGGAATGTATGCTTTTTGTCCAAGACACAAGGTCAGATGAATGCAGGCCTTTAATTGTTCCCTGGAGGCACGTTATGTTTCCCCTATTTAGAATATATTCTCTCCACTTTGATTTATATTCCTGCAAAATAATGATCGTGTTGGTGTCCATTTGTTCCCTAGCTGGATCACATTTGTGCTCCATAATGACGCGTTGGGTCTCGTGTAGTTAGGTTCTTGGCTAGAGTTGATGTCTAACTGGACACTGACAAGGGCATGTCTGAGCTCTAAATTTGCATGTGTCATTATAGGGTTCAGTTTGTTGGTAATTCCTATTGTGGTGGCTGGATGCTTCGTAAGTGGCAGCATCGCTGCTGTTGACATGATATGTTTATGTGCAACGGTTGTTTGCCCTTTTTTTATTAGATTTGTATCTTGTTAGACACAGCCCAATAATGTGACTTTGTCTACATGGCTTTGATGCCGGCCCGGCCTCTGAGCATGGTGAGGGACCCTGGGGGAGTTTCTTGGCTTGGGGCTGGCACGTTTCGGATTGGTTTAGTTGCCCAGCTGGGCGATTCATCCTTGCCCCTGCCATTTACCCCGAAGTTCACTCCTGATGCCACTGTAGGCATCCCTCCTACCATGTTTGCCGGGTTGTTGTGTGGAGGGCTTGGTAATGCAGACTGAGGGCTCCTCTAGATGCGTATTGGCCCTCGAGTGGTAGTTTCAGTCTGGAAATACCGGGAAATGTCAGTATTTATATGTCTGCCATTCCTTTGTTTTCAGTGTGCTTGGGTGTTCTGCTCATGCTTGTTGTCCACCTGCTAGAGTAGTGGAACGGTGAAGGACAGGAGTTGTGCTGGATTCATGGGGATAGGAGAATCGTTTGCGTGTTGAATGTTGCTTGCCCTATTGTCCTGAATCAATGCTGGGGGTAGTTCAGGACCAATGGCCCACAGTTGTGTGGGTGGAGGGCTGAGCATGCTTTTTCGGTCTAGATGTTTGTTTCAAGTCCATTAATAGATCTCCCAACAAATTAGGGAGACTGGATAGTTTTTCCAAGACTGAAGCTCAGGTGCAGCCTGCTCTCATTGCCTGAGGATCAGACTAGACTCGTTTAATCAGGCTGTTCAGTTCTGCGAGCTTCTCATCAGTTCGGGAAACATATACTGCTAAAGAGTTAAGTACTGATAGCTGTATTTCCATATTGTCCGACTAGTATTGCAGAGCAGTTACAGAGAGCTGCATGGTATTAAGAAGATATATCTAGATGGAGTCTGTTTGTTGTTCCTTTCTGTTACTAGGATTGTTTTTGAAGGCTGAATGACTGCCTCTTGGGGTACAAATTTGTGTATAGGAAACCACCAGATCCTCCCACTCCTGGGTTGCAAGGTATGAGATAACACAGTCTAAGCCTGGAGGCTTCTCCTTGGTTTGGTGAGTAGGAGTTTTGCGCATGATACTAGCCTCTAGGGATTCAGCAAATGCAGTGATATGGGTGGGGGCACATGGTGACTAGTTGTGGGTTTTTGCTCTTGTTCGGGTCATGACAGGCTTTAACTGACCTATCCCCAGCACTGGCATTGGGCAGCAGTTTTCAGCTGACCGACAAGGGCTTTGTGTCTCTTGGATTGATGCTGGGGCTTTTTAATCTGAGGAAATTCAGTGCTCCTCCCCGGTGTAATTCAAGACACAAGGAAATATCTGCTACGATAACATCTGCCCCTCTGGTTATTTTCTCTGCTTCTGCGCTGTGAACAGTGATGTCCTCCGACTCACCTTTGTCATATGGGGGTTATTTTCTCTGCTTCTGCGCTGTGAACAGTGATGTCCTCCAACTCACCTTTGTCATCTGGGGTTGTATAGGTCACTCCCGTTGGTTTAGTTTGCTTAGTTAGGGCATTAACAGTAGGCAGATGTACTGTGTTCATGGCACCCCCTGATCGGTGTGAACGATGGCCTCTGATTGTAGGGGAGTTAAGAGACCCTCAAACTGCTCACTACTGGAGAAAAGGGCAACGCCAGGGTCCTTTTGGAATACACACGTAACATAGATTTTTGGTTGAAAAGTGTAGGGCACAGTCCTCGAAGTTGCCTATTCATTGCCTAGCAGTCCATCGGCGCTCTGGGCCTTGAGCCCCCTGCCCGGACTTTCTGGGACTCAGCGATGTGAAGTCTTGCGGGGCTGATGTGGGGATGGTTCTTCTTTTTGTATGTGAGTGTTGGCCCTCTCACTGTGCCAGACCTCATTGAGGAGGATTTAATTATTGTAATGTTGGTGGTGCTGATACGGGTCCTGGGGTGCTGGCAGGGATATGGTTCATAGGCAGGGAGTGTTAAAAGGCAGGGGATACTACAGCGTGCAAGCCACACCTGGGTAGGCCGCTTCCTGCTGCAGCTTGTTACCCTCTGGCACAGTGCCTAACGTGCCGCTCCATCACCCCCTGTCCCCCTCTTTGGGCCCAAGGCAAGCACTTCTAGGTTGGTAGCCTGCCTTACCTCTTCCTTCCTCTCCGGAGGTTGGGTAGGGTTGGTGCTCAGGCACTAGGTGCAGGGCTCCAGGCTTGGGTCGCCTGCTGAAACTGTGAGGTGCAGCCTGTCAGGTGACGCTTATCTGTACTTCAGTTCTTCTTTGTGCTTATGGGTTAGTCTTTGCAGGATTGTACAGTTCTCGAGGGGGACGATAAAGGAGGCAGTCTAGGAATGGGTGAGGCCGCAAGCTGCACAGAGTCCTGGTTCGGTCGCGTCTGCTGCACTCATGCTCACCCCTCCCCTCCTTGGTGAGTTGTGCCATGCAGACAGGTCTCTCTCCTAACGTCCTTCGGTGAGCCTTGGTTCTTGTGCTTCCATTGTATATAAGAGCTGCGTTGGCAAATGCCACATTGGTGTTTAGCAGCAGGCTAATGGGGAAACGGGCGAGCAGGATGAGGAGTAAGCAGTTGCGCGGGTGGGTCGGGTCGGGTGGGCTGGCTGGCTGGCTGGCTAGCGACGCCACTCCAGTTGTCTGCCTTCAGGCTACCTGCTGCAATTAGGGAGGGGTGTGGGTGCTGGTTAACGGTGTAGGTGGTGATCACTACCTAAACAATCAGGGCTCTGCCCAACACCACATCCACTATGCGTCCTGCGCTGAGTTTCACCTTTCGTCACAGCTTTCCTCCTCGGTCTTTGAATAAGTTTAGTTCTCCAGAATATTTTGCCTTTTTAATTTCTTCATGATCAGTAGTGAATGGTAGTTTGTGTAGTTTCTCTGTATAACATTGTGTATGTCGCGTCCTTTTTAGCCATGATGGTCTGCTGTTTAGTGAGATTATATGGTAGAGCAAGCTAGAGGCATTAAGGTGTCTCCATGGAACGCGACCAGCACAAAGTGTCTGTAGAGTCCAACTTAATAACTTAATAACATGATAGCTCTAAGCTGCGACTATCCATTTTGTAAAGAAGAATTGTCACTCTGTATGATGTCGATTGCAGAGGACACAATGTTACCCAGAGAGTTAATCCTGGTGGATATGTCATACCATGATCAACTACTTCCAGAGCCCTTTCTAGATTTGCCCTCTCTATTTTGCAGTCTCTCAGGAGTTTCCTGCTGTGAAACTTTTCATACTTTATTATATAGCATAGAGAACGCGCTTTTGATGTGGTTTTCGAGGACCCAACAAGAAGTCCTTTAATCCCATGTCATTAGAAAGAAGGGACAAGTGTTCTTTCTCCCGAGACAGTGTGGATTCTTTAAGCCATTCAAGGTACAAATTCCCAACGCTGAATGTTGATACCACTCCCAGGAGTTGTGTCTGCACGTAATGTGGACCTGGCCTATTGATTCTAAACCCTTTGGTGCCAACAACAAATTATGCTTGACATCTATTAGTATCTAACGGCCACACTAACCATCCCTCTTGATTGGTACGTGGAGAATTGTATGTTCTGTTGCGAGGCATGTGTTTTAATGATTTCTCGAAGTAATTTGTATATTGTTGCCAGTTTGCAAATCGTGTAAATATGGGAATGTTTGGTGCATTTAAATCTTTTATCGTGACCAGGCCAAGGCAGAATGTTTGCTGCACAGTTTAAGTCAGGAAAATCATTTGTTGTGGTATAAGACATGCTTTAAATAAATCACAAAAAGATGATGAACGAAATGTTCAACATTGTCAAACATTTACCCCAGTCACAGATCTGGGTTTAATCCATCGTTATTTTGCACCCACGCAATTCCAGTTTGGACCCCCACCATATGCAAATCAGCCTTGACCTTGTTCCCCATGGGAGCAGTTCAGATCGAACTTACAGACGTGGGGCTCTTGCTCACTTTGGCACTGGATTCAAACTAGCCTGGCTGATGAGGGGTGTTAACCCGAAACTGGTCCCAGGATGCTTGTTTCCGGTCCAGGGAAGACCTAGCTTGGCAGTTTGGGCTGGACTGTTTCCATGAGGAACCGGGTCAAGACTGATTTGCATATGGTTGGGTCTTAACTGTGGTGGCGAAGACAGCTAATGAACGATGATGGATTTAACCCGAATCTGTGACTGAGGTCGAGTGTCTGAAAAATTTCAGCGCTCTGTCCATCATCTCCTTGTGTATACGTTAAATACAATCTTGTTCCCCTGAACCTGCCAATCTCGTATTCCACATACAAATTTTAAATCAACATTATCTTTAAAAAATCAAACCCATGAATAGACCGCTAGGAGAGAAAAGATACAGAATAAATCTGCTTGATGTCAGTGAGCATAGTTTTCTTTGCCATGTGAAGGTGTGAGTTTATAATAATAAGACAAGACTCTGAGTCAGCTGGATTGTGACCAGAATAATATGCAAACGTCTGTTAATGCTTTTTAGCTACCCTGTTGTGGTGTAGGGCAGTGTTCCCATTGTGTGCAATTAAATACTGAACATTGAGTACTTGCTTTATGCAGAAAATGGTGACAATAATCGTGAAAACAGAGCATTTAATAATATTTAGAACTCTCATCACACTTCAGTTAAAAACAGTAGAATGCTGTAGATTATCTAGCATTTCAGCACCGTATCAATATCCCAATCATCAGAGATAGTACTAGGAGTGATAACTTCATGCAAAGAAATTTTAAATACGTATGGAATTTGAATAGTTTCAGCTGGTCCAAATATATCATAGGATGCCTTATCCCAAACAATTCCATCAGGAACCGGAACTACAGAAATGTTCACCAGGTAAAGGTCTCTTCACGCTTTGTGTGATAAAGAATGGGATGTTAAAACCAAGTTAATCTGCTCAACAGCAGAGCATTCGGGGAGATAGTGTCTGATAGCAGCAAGGAAACAAAGTTGCAATACCAATCGAAAGGAAGGGGGAAAGTAACAAAATTGTAATCCGAATGTATTTCCATGGAGGGATAAAGTGTGTCTTTCAGCCAAATGTAAAATTCATGCAGCCTACCTCTGGGCGATAGAGATGGGGTAGAGGAATCCGAAAAAAGTAATCAAAGTAGAGAAAGTAGCCGGGTGCAGTTCGATCTATTTTAGGCTGCTATGGAGGCTATGCAGAACTGGGAATAGACTCATGGTTGTATGTAACGTACATACCTTCTTTGTCTGTTTTCAGAAGAAAAATCTGAGTTTCTGTTGATGTAGCATTTAGTAGTGAAACTTCAGTGTTTGCTGTCTCCAGCCGGGGAGAAGAAGCTTCATCTCTGATCAAATTTTCCAACGAGGCCTTCTATGAGGTAATGAGAAAAGGCAAGAAACTACACAGGAGCCCTCTTTGCCCACTATGTAGAACAGACCACATGATGTGGTTTGATGAGATCTATTGTTTTTGTAGCCAGCAAGGATCTGTTTAAAGTACAGTTCTTGTACCTTCAACGGCCAGGATAGGTACATGCGCTCTGTAGGAAGGTCTGAATTCCTTCTTGTCTGCAATCTTCCTTCTCCTGGACGAGATTCCCGATCTTTGAAATCCAACCAAGAGTCACTGGTGTGTCCTTCACTTCACTAGTGACAGAACGTTCCTGCTGGACGTTGCTCTGAGCTTCTCAAAAATTGTTCAGATCCTGTAAATCATCCAAATATTAAATTTTTCAATTGTGTTTTTGCCGCCACTCTACTGTGGACTGTCGAGGTCTGGAACCCACATTTTAACCCCAAACAGGATTTCATAGGGAGTCAGGCCACCCAGTGGATTTTCTAGGCAGATTATTTAGGGCTCTTTGGACCCCATACAGGTGGTAAACCCAACGACCTGAACCTAATACCCTGGCTGTTAAAGACTGCTTTAAGTCACAGTTCTTCCTCTACACTACCGCTTTCCTTTGGGATGATAGGAGGAGTACCGCACAGTCGCCAATCGCTGGGGTCAAACCCATAAGAATGGAGAGCAGGAATTGACTGCTACCAGGATGTATTTGCAAGGCCCATCAGAATGTAATGGGCCACAGTGGTCCAAATAAACTCAAGCCAAAGGCTTGTTCTAATCCATTGAGGTGTTTGTGCTAGACGAGCTATGGTGGAAACCTTCATCTGCTGGCAGATGTCGCATTTAAGGTCAAAGTCCTTGGTCTCTTTGTGTAAACCTGGCAACCAGTAGTATTAGTGAAATTGTAGCTGCCACCCCTGCGTGAGCAGATGCTAGGCCCTCATGTGCTGCTAGGATTAAATCTAACCTGTGGTCTAAGTTTGATATTACTTGACCTCCCTATTCCGGGAATCTGAGCAAAGGGAATGTTTTGCGCACTTAACTGTTAAGAGTATTTTGTTGGAAAGCCTGTCAGCAAATGGATGCCATCACGCCAGCCATCATAATGTCTCCATCTATCCTCGCCCTTGAACGAGTAATTAAAGCGACTGCAGCAGTTTGCACTGTTGCCTTTGTAGCTTCGTCAGCCATAGAATTCCCTACAGCGTGTCTTCCTACACACTCATGACTTAGTGTGTGTATGACATGAGCCTGTGGCAAACACGCTCTGAGTTTGGCCACTCTTCCCCAAAGCTGCTTGTGCTTTATAGTGTACCCTTTGGAATCTCTGAATCCATTTTGGCTCGATTAGTTTAAGTGCTCGTATGACTGGACACAATAATAGGAATGCTACACAACAAGATGATGGACATTCACCCCCAGTCACAGATCTGGGTTTAATCCATTGTTATTTTGCTGACCCTGCCATTCCAGATTGGACCCAACCATATGCAAATCAGCCTTGACCCTGTTCCCCATGGGAACAGACTGACCAAAAACTGCAAGGCAAGGTCCTCCAGGACCAGAAAACAAGCATCCTGGGACCGGTTTCTGAGACATTACCCCTAATCAGCCAAGGTAGCTTGAACTAATGGACCCACGTCGGGTCATACCCTTCCCACTTAGGGTGAAAATGCAACACAAAAAGATGGACGGAATGTTGAACATTGTCAAACATCCACCCCCAGACACAGATCTGTGTTTAATCCATCATTATTTTGTTCGCCCTGCCATTCCAGTTTAGACCAAGCCATATACGGATCACACACAATCAGTGTGGGGAATCCAGGAGCTGTATTCTCAAGTGCCAGAATCAGCCTGCTATTCTTTGCAGTCACCTAGTGACTGCGTGAAGGTTTTGCATGGGCAGAATTCTCCATCCTCCATTCTAGCCTTCGCAACAGCGCACGCTGCACAGTATTGGTGCATTGTCCCTGCAACAGGCTGTGCGGAACCATCAGTATAGATTGATGATGTAATCATATTGATCTAGAGCAGAGGTCTTCAAACTTTTGTCGGCTGAGCCCCCCCATCTAAACCTTTTTACACGTTGAGTTCACCCCTCCCCCCCACCACCACCACCTGACGAAAAAGTTCTGGAAGCTGGTACTCTGCATCATTGATGGCCATTCCCTCCTGCAGAGGCCAGGTCATATAGGGCAAATAATATTAAATAAAGTAAGAGTGTTTAGTAAACTGATGTTTTTGTAGTGCTTGTGCTTATTATAAAGTTCCAATGAAAAGTCTCCAAGAAACAATTACCACAAAAAATTACATTGGTGCTTTATTTTTCACATAGTTTCACACCAGTTTTGAGCAGCACCTGGAAATGTGAGCGCTCACAAAGTTATGTAATATATTTGTTGAAGTTTTATATAGCGCAAACCTGACCCAAAGGTATTGGAGAGCTTTACATGAGCAGCTTTTACATTACACAAGCACACATTCATTTTTATAAGCACAGGGAGATTAAGTGATTTGCCCAGAATCACAGGATGTTGAGCAGGCACCAAGAACTGAACCTGGTTCCCCATCTCCACAGTCACCAGCTCCAGGATAACCTTGAGGGGGAAGGGTTCAAGAGCGAGGTGAACAGCAGCAACCAGATCTTAAATTCAGCAACCACGAGGCAAAGGCAACAGTGAAGAAGTGCTGTTTCATCAGCAAAGTTGAAGTATTTTGCAGCTTTATGTAAACAAAATGTGTGGCACTCTTGGGCATCTTTCCTGCTGTCCCGTTCATTGGAGGAACGTCAGAGCTGACGTCAAAGCAGTGCTCTGCTGCAGGAACTACATACTGATTGGTGGTTCTGAATGAGTACTCCAATAAGAGAGCCCTAACTCGAGATGGGGGGTATGAAAAACAGGCAGCAATCATACTAACGACGTGGGACGCAACCAGGGGCGCAACTAGACCCGAACTTCGGGGGGGCTAAGTCTCCCAGCTAGGGCTGGCCCTAACACTGGTCGCGCACAGTGCAACAGTCCTTTTGTGCGGGCCTCCCCATTTCCTCCTTCTCCATGAATTCTTTCACTACCACTCGCCAACAATGCACTTCATCTCTCTATAGCCCCTTTCTGACAAACATAAAAAAAATGTATAGGGCTACCCGAAGTTTACTCACACTCAGGTCTGTGATCTGGATGGTACACGTTCTTTGTAGCAGGTACATTTATTTGAGGTTTTATAGAGCGCGAACATTTATCCCTCTGCGCTGTGTGGGTGACAGGAGTGCCCATGTGAGTGCACAGTGAGCAATGCAACAGTGTGAGAGTAGGGTGAGAGGAGTGAGTGCAGGGTGAGTGAGGTGATCATATAAATGTGGGTGCGGATGTCAGTGCAGAGTGGGATGAATAAATATATGGTTAGTAATGGGCTTGTTTGAGTGAGTTTGCAGAGTGAGCAGTCAGGGGGTCAGGTGATTGAAGTGTCACATGAGCAGGGTGAGTAGTGTGCTTTTGTGACTGCAGGGTGAGGTACAGCGTGAACAGCGCAAGAGCATTGTGAGTGCAGAGTGAACACTGTGAGTGCAGAGTGAGCGGTGTGCTCATGTGACCGCAGGGTAAGTGGAGGGAGAATGGTGTGAGTTCATGGCGAGTGGCATAAGTGCAGTGTGGTCACTGTGAGTGCAGGGTGAGCGGATGTTGTGAGTGCGGATGCTGTGAGTGCATGGCGATCTGTGTGAGTACATTGTGATCCCTGTGAGCGCAGGCTGAGCATGAAAGTGAAGGGCGAGAATGAGGAGTGAGTTGTCTGAATGCAGGGTGCATTCCCATACACACTTGGTATTTAGGGCTGACATAGGGTTTCAGATATAAGTTAAACGATTGCTTTTATGGCATTATTCAGGGTCCAGGTATTACGGGTGGAGGAAATAAATATTGTGCTCATCCTGCAGCAAACTTCCAGTCTTGTGATTTGGTTTGCCAGCTAATTATATTGATGTCCCAGACGGTACAAAAATAAGAAGACGACCCCTAAAGCCTATTTTCAGCACTTATCTGTGCATACGTATAACAGCAAAAATAAATAGAAAACATTTTTAATTGTGTTCTAGGGCTGCCTGAATGATCCATGACTGATAATTAAAAGTAAGATTGAAAAGTCACATTACAAAGGAATACAGACTATTTTATTTATAACCCTATTTAGTGTAAAGACAAGGCCTTTGCAGGCTCTTTAAAAAACACATAGCTGTCACTTTTCTTTTGGTAACCCTACTTTATATTCTCTTTCACGAAATGCATTCTAACACTAACGCAGTAAAAAGTAAAATCCAAATGAAATGAATAGGCAGAGTTGGGGCCCAGGGGGTAATGGAACCAGAAAACAAATGGCCTCGGTAACCAGTTTACAAAAGGTATGTGAAAATACACATGGTCTTTATAGACCTGTGAAAAACTCTGGGCGTGCTGGAGATAAGACTCCAGACACTGCCCAGCCGAGTCCACAGCAGATCGAGCTTTTACTGCACACAGGCGCGTTGCGTCCATTGGGGCGTAGGGGCGTAGCTCCACTAAGCCCCATGGACCCACCACGTCGTCACTAGAAGCCAAACACAATTATTTTAAAAAATCGCACTATCTGCCGGCCGGGAAACCGGGAGACACCCGACCTTCCCGGAGTGCGCAAGGGGGGGGGGGGGGAGGATCGGGCTGCTGCAGCTGCGCAAGTGTATTTTTGGGCACAAACATGCCCGCGCATGCGCAGATCGTTTTCCTGTGAATTCCCCCTTAGAGAGAGGACCAGGGGGCGGGCCGCAGCCCCCGGGGTTACACAGGGCGACTGGGCGAGGAGTCATGGTGCCCCCCCAGCCAATCCTGGCGCAGGATTGGCTGGTCAATACATAGCCCGGTTACATAACCCCTGACGGATAGCACGGCCGACTTTGGTGCTGGGAAACCAGGTTCGAGCCTCTTATTGAACCATAAAAATGTATAAATGACTTACTTTGGTGTTAAATAAATAGATATTTTAAAAAACAAATAAAAATGATGTTCCGACTAAGGTGTGAAATTGGTTTCGAATAAATACATGTTTTAAAAACAATTAATATTAATCATGTATCATTGGTGCTGGAGTACAAGGTTCGAGACTGGTATTAAACACTGACAAGCTGTGTGCAAGTTATATGGTCATAAAAATACATGAATGATGAATGATGGATGCAGGATGGGTGGATGGGTGGATGCATGAATGGATGCAGGATGAATGATGGGTGGATGAATGGATGGGTGGATGCATGAATGAATGTTGGATGCAGGATGGATGCAGGATGGGTGGATGGGTAGATGAATGAATGATGGATGCAGGGTGGATGGATGGGTGCATGAATGAATGATGGATGCAGGATGGGTGGATGGATGGATGATGGATGAATGATGGGTGGATGAATGGATGGGTGGATGCATGAATGAATGATGGATGCAGGATGGATGCAGGATGGGTAGATGAATGAATGATGGATGCAGGATGGATGCAGGGTGGATGGATGGGTGCATGAATGAATGATGGATGCAGGATGGGTGGATGGATGGATGATGGATGAATGATGGGTGGATGAATGGATGGGTGGATGAATGATGGATGCAGGATGGAGGATGGATGCAGGATGGGTGGATGAATGAATGATGGATGCAGGATGGATGCAGGGTGGATGGATGGGTGCATGAATGAATGAATGATGGATGGATGGATGGGTGGATGGATGGATGAATGAATGAATGATGGATGAGTGGATGGATGGATGGATGGGTGGGTGGGTGGATGCATGCATGAATGAATGATGGATGCAGGATGGATGGGTGGATGGATGGGTGGATGCATGAATGAATGATGGATGCAGGATGGATGATGGGTGGATGGATGGGTGGATGGATGGATGGATGGATGCATGAATGAATGATGGGTGGATGGATGGGTGGATGAATGAATGATGGATGCAGGATGGATGGGTGGATGGATGGGTGGGTGGATGCATGAATGAATGATGGATGCAGGATGGATGGGTGGATGGATGGGTGGATGCATGAATGAATGATGGATGCAGGATAGATGGGTGGATGCATGAATGAATGATGGATGGATGGGTGGATGCATGAATGAATGATGGATGCAGAATTGGTGGATGGATGG
Source organism: Lissotriton helveticus (assembly GCF_964261635.1). Classification (NCBI taxonomy): domain Eukaryota; kingdom Metazoa; phylum Chordata; class Amphibia; order Caudata; family Salamandridae; genus Lissotriton; species Lissotriton helveticus. The sequence goes on along the minus strand of NC_136057.1, from coordinate 339,282,849 downwards.
GTGGGTGGGTGGATGGATGGATGGGTGGATGCATGAATGATGTATGGATGGATGCAAGGTGGTTCGGGCTCGCTCGCTGCGCTCGCTGCAATATGCAAATTAGTTTACGCCTCACCACTTTCAAATGTCACCAGCCGCCCCTGCTGCACAGCAACTCTGGCCTAACAGCGACAAGTGCAGTGCAAGCTCTACTTTGAGGCACTAGCACATTTTCAAGAACTTAGTTCAACCACTGCGAATAACACTGGCATGGCAGCAGCAGCACATCACATATTAGAAGCATTCAGCATGTTCAAGCCCTCAAGAAATGCATCATTCATCGGTGCTGTGTAGTGCTGCCAGCATGCCTCTGGGTAGCGCTATATCTACCCCTTCGTAGAAGAAACCCTGCGTGAACAGCAGCAGGTGCTTTTGGGCTAACACCATCAGTAACAGGCAGTGACCATAAGCCACTTTAATGCTCTCTCTCCGCCTGTGTTAAAAACAGAGATTTTAAGGCTTGCAGGACAATACCCCGCCGGTCCGATTGGAATGCGCCATGTCAAGTCAAGAATATAATTTGAAGAGAAACTGGTCGAACACATTGTTTGGAGAAAAGAGAGCGCTATTTCCCTGGGACAGTTGTTTGTTCATTCCTTTTTTTTTTTTTTTTATATTTTTATTATAAACTTAGGGCATCATGAAATCACATACAATATAGCGTATTCAATAATCATTGGCACATTTAGTTGGAACAGTACTTACATCATTTTTGTTTGTTAATTTCTTAGTAACACTTTAAGGCACCTGTCCCTCCTCGCGCACCAGGATCTGTTGCCTCAGAATGACAGACCTGCAGAGAACCTCATACTGGCGACAGGCGTGAGTGTGACACTTAACAAAGATCCCTGAGTGCTTTCAGCACCATTCTCCCTCATGCAATCATGCCCGGGCTGAGACACACGCCAGCGGGGGCTGAAGCCCTTTCAGCCTGATGGGCGTTGTGCGCCTGGAAGAACAATGGAAGGTGAAGTGGTGGGATGCGCGCCCCCCTGAGGGGATGCTGCGCCCCACCAGGGGGGCGCGCCCCACAGTTTGAAGACCTATGATCTAGAGGCATGACTTCATACTGATCTAGTGGCATGACTTAATGAGGCATAGGATATTTGTTTTCATATTGCAGGTATGCTTGTGTTTGTAGTGTAGTGTCAAATATGTTATCTACATCTGTTGCTGTAAGTCAGTCCATTATATTCATCGTAGATTTAAGCTTTTGCGTTTGGAATGCTGGCCTATGTGACAACCTCTATGGCTGGGACGGGAGGCATGGCAGTAATGCGTTTCCCCTGAGCCTAAGGTCTTTCTTTCACTACAGCATTCTGTGCTGCAGTCTTAATGTTTTCTTTCGGTGCAAAACGCATCTCTGCATTGGTGTATATGCGATTTATATGCAATTAGTACACTGTCTCCTTTATTGAAGCGACATAGTTGTACTCTGATTCACCCATAATTATATGGATCACCAGGTGTGTTGTGTTTACACATGTGTGTAAGTGTTTGAAGCTGTCATGTCAGCTTGTACTGAACATAGTATTTGTGTGTGTTCAGTTGTTCAATGTGTGCTTGAAAAGTCTGGACAATTCAAGTCGTAGAACCGTTTAACCCGTTCTGAATAGTCCGGAATGTATGTTGTTTCCAGAGTTCAGAAAGCCTAGTATTGATTGGATGCAAAAGATACAATTGAAGGACGGAATGCTGGACAATGCAACCATTCACCCCCAGTCACAAGGATCTGGGTTAAATCCATCATTCTTTTGCTCACCACACCACCCCAGTTTGGACCCAGCCATATGCAAATCAGTCTTGACCTTGTACCTTGTGTGAACAGTCCAACCCAAACTGCCAAGCCAGGTCCTCCCTTGACTGGAAACCAGCATCCTGGGACCGGTTTCAGGGCGTCATTCTTTTTGCATTTGTCACCCAGAGTAGGTTGGGTATGCCCAGACGTGGGTCCCGTGCTCTCCATGCCACTGGAGTCATGCTATCCTGGCTGACGAGGCTGAAAGCCAGAAACCGGTCCTAGGATGCCTGTTTCCAGTCCAGAGAGGACCTGGCCTGGCAGTTCAGGCTGGACTGTTCCCATTGGGCGCAGGGTCAAGACTGATTTGCAAATGGCTGGGCCCAAACTGGAATGGCATGGTGAGCAAACAAACTATGGATTCAGGCCCAGATTTCTGTACTGGGGTGAATGTATGACATTTTCTGAATTCTGTCCATCAATTTTGCATTAGTATTGTTTGGCGGTTATAGAAGTGCACACTTCTAGAGGAAATGTGTGGCAAGGCTTGACTTCTGCTTTCACTTGACAACTCGTATCCTGAAACAGGACACTGAAGTAGGCTATTTTTGAATTCTTGAAATTAAATTTGTAGCCCATGTGAGCAAATCCCAAAACTATGTGATCTACTTTAGCCAAGTGAGTTGATAGGTCATCATCCATTAGGTATATGTCATCGACATATGCCTGGTCGTCAAAATCTTGCAAAAGTTCTGTAACCCAGGCTGAAGACAACCCTGGGCTATTATTATACCCTTGGAGCAATCAACAGAACTGCTTTTGAGAACCTAGAGCACTGAATGCAGGCAAATACCTGCTTTCAGGCACTGTATTTTGAAAAAAAATACATTTGAAATGTCTAATGTGGTTTTGTATCCTGCAAGCACTCTGTTGGTCAATAGTGCCACGTTGTGCGTGCTTTGTACAGAGAATGTACATGTAGTAGAGTTCTAGTGTCTGTAATCTAACACTAAATGTTATGAATTGTCTGGTTTCATTACTGGAAACAAAGGATTGTTCCTAGGGGAGGTGCAAATTTCAATTGCACCTTGGTATTCAAGTTCTGTGAGTATTTCTCCAACTTGATTTTTAGCCTCATGTTTAATAGGATTTTGTATACGAGGTAGTGGGGTTGACCTCACTTGTATGAGGTGAGATGGGGAACCGTTATCCCACCCCACATGGTGGCAGTCTACGCTGGAGCTTGCGCTAGGGGCCACTCCTTGGCATATGAATGTTTAACTGCATCTGAGACGAGGTCGGAAAAACCAGGTGCAGTTACTGTTTCTCACTCTGGGCAGTCTATAACTAACATTTGTGGCCAATCCTTTTCAGCCAAGAGAATGTTATGTTACAAAATCTTAAAAGTGCACGAATACACATAGGTGTCTTGGCGCTGAAATGGTATAGCAGTTCGGTTAGGGAGAACTAAGGACTAGATGTTAAAGAGCCAAGTTTTGAGCAGTTTCCTGAAAGTCAGTAGGGTGGAAGCTGCTCTGATGTTTATAGGCAGACTGTTCCAAGGTGCGGGGGCTTCTGAGGTGGAACTACTGCCTCCTATACCCCCCACCTCCCCCTAATTTGGGTCTCCCAAATCTGGGAAGGGAAAGCAACATGGCGCTTTTAGATCTCAAATGTCTGCTGGGAACATACCAGGTAAGTGACTGTTTGAGATGGAGGGGGCCTATGTCATGCAGAGCTTTATAGGTAAGGCATAACACTTTAAATTTGATTCAGCTACTCACTGGAAGCCAATGGAGTCCTCTAATAGGGGCGGACACTGGTTGGAATTTAGGAAGATCAAGAATAAGTCTTGCTGCCGCATTTTGCACACTCCATAGGTTTTTCAAATATTGTTTTTGGAGCGTAATAAAGAGTCCATTGCAATAATCCAATTTAGTGAGAATAAGTAATGTAATGATTGTTTTCCTTGAGTTAAGTGGAATAAAAGGAAGGATCTTCCTGATGATTCTCAAGGTGTTGAAACTGGAAGAAGTAACAGAGCTGATGTGTTGATTAAAATTCAAATTATCTATAAGTATTCCAAGATTGCTCACTTTTTTAACCGGGATGGGAAGTATTCCTAACTCAGATGGCCAGCACGACAGGCTCCAGAAATGAGGTCTATTACCGAAGAGAATGACCTCAGTTTTGTCTGAGTTTAACTTAATTTGCATAGCAAAGCAAAGAAATTGTGCTTTACCTGACAGAACCACTATTTTTGTTTATCTTTAGGACCCAGGTTCTGAGGGTCACGGGAATACCCCATTATAATTAATGGTGAGTTTAACTTAAGGCAATGTTTGCCCATCCAGTTGCGAACAGTTCTCATAGTTATAAAACTGGGAGATAGTGACATTTGCGTTATCCGATGCAGAAATAATGATCTGCGTATCGTCAATGTAAGAAGTGGGGGAAAACCCAAAAGATCTAATCAGGGAAACCAGTTAGGTGACATAAATGTTAAAGAGTAATGGGCTAAGAGAGGATTCCTGTGGGATCCCGCAATGAAGAGAAAAAGACCTAGGTGACATTTTTTCCAGCATGACTGAGTGTTCCCTCCCCTTCAAAAAAAATACTGAAGCGATGCAAGAGCTTTGTTGGTGATGTCAAGTTTTTTTGAGGCGAGCAGTGAGGCAACCGTTTCGAAGGCCGCTGACAGGTCGAGAAGAACAAGTGCTGCAGAGCCTCCTCTGTCTAGAATAGTTCTTAACTCATCTGCTGTTTTTATTAATGTCCCCTCTGCTCGGCTCTGAACACGAATTGAGTAGGGTCCAATGAATGATTTAAATGAATAAACTGTGTCAATTGAGTATTCATTTGTGTGTCCACTATTTTTGCAGGAAATGGTAACCCAGCAAACTATTGTCCCATTTCTAGGTTATCAGGATCTAGATTGTGCTTCTTAAGGAGTAGCAGAATAAAATCATTTTCCACATGTCAGGAAAGATTCCAGTACTGAAATCCCATTAAAAATATTAGTTGAATATGAGGCAATAGGGACAGGATGGATGTGGGGCAGGGGTCATAGGGGGACCCTGAATTGGTGGAATTGATCAAATTAAGGACTTCAGCAACCTTGGAAAAGGAAAATGAACTCAAATTAGGTTGGCAGCTGCCAACAGGAAGATCATGATTAGGCAATTGGTCTGTGGAAGAGCTAAGGCTAGGGTCAACAGTGCTGAAGGAAGTGAATATGTTCGGTTGTCTGGAGGATGTCGATTGACATGGGGGGTCTGTTGACATACTGCCACTAAGGAATTTCCCTCACACTAGGGAGATAGTCCCATTTACCACCTCTACAAAATCCAGTATCAACTTAACTCCTCCTAGAAATCTGACGAACTCTCCTTATTCCAGGGAGGCAGCCCAACTTACTACCTTAACATCGCCTTGTATTGGCCTCACTGCGCTTGGGAATCTGTGTCCAACTCCAGACCCTAGCGTTGTTCTGGCTATGTCTGGGTTAGATGCGCAGGGTCTGGCTCCTATTTGCCGAGCAAATGGTACGGATAACCCACTGAGAGTGGCATCCTGGAACATCGCAGGGCTACGGGGACGCCTGGATAATGTCGATTGGACCAACTTTATCGACCTATACGACATCATTATCTTCCAGGAAACATGGTCAACAGTCCCCTTATACAGGGTGGGCTATCTTAATTTCTCAAACCCCGCCACACAGAGTATTAAGGGTAGGGCCTCAGGTGGCTTAACCATCTGGATTAAAAATAATCTGGGCTTTCATGGCAAGGAGATTTTGGTAGAGAGTGTGGATCTTCTGTGCATCACTTTGAGTAAAGTCGACGCCATTGATCTTTTTCTGGTTAATGTCTATGCCCGTGGCTGCCAGGGTGGGAGAAAGCAAACCGTGTTGAACGACCTTGACCGGGTACTGACGAACCTTACAGTTGACCAGATTGTTATGATAGCGGGCGATATGAATTCCTCCTTTGAGCCCATACTTACCCTGGCAGAGGATGTGGGCGCAGAGGAGGATACAGCATGGAACATTCCCCCGTTAACTATCCCTAGGGGAGTTAGGGGTGCCGAGGCAGCCCTACATTGGCTGGGCTTTTGTTTGGAATGGGGCCTCCGGGCTGTTAATGGGCGCACACGCTCAGATAGATTAGGGACAAATACCTTTGACAATGGTTCAAGCTCTAGCCGTATCGACTACATATTGATCAATATTGAATGTTGGTCAATTGTGCGAGATATGGTGGTAGAGCCCCGTCCAGAGAGCGATCACAATCCCCTTTCACTGGAGATCTTGGTCTCTGGCTTGGGTGCCCAAGCCTGTGGAACCAACTGCTTGACGTCAGACGTAGTCTTGTGCGACAACAGACGTTGTGTAAAATGGTCCAGGGTGTTAGACGATCTAGCGCTTATCGCCAAGATAGAGGAGAAGGTCAGGAGCGTGAGGAGTAGGATGCCACCATTATCCCCCTCTGGTGTTGTTGATCCAACTTTCATCAATCTCCAGGAGGAGTGTTTTTTGAGTCTCAAAAACCTCCTTACTAAGCCCTCTAAACCTGCCCCCATTAAGGCGTACAAAAAAATGGTACAACAAGAGTTGCAGAGCAGCTCACAGTAGCTTAGTAGCTGCTGTTAAGGCTAGGAACATTGTAGATATCAGGGTTGCTAGGCAGTGTTATAAACATACCCTCTGGGTGGCCAAGCGGGATTGGGATGACTCTTACTGGCTCGCCCTCCTTAGAGCCTGTGAGTCTTCCAATCTAACAGAATTTTGGCTGATCGTGAGGAGGGGAAGGGCTTCAGTTGCCCAAACACCTGATAATCACGTGTCAGCACAATCTTGGGTTGAATTTTTCTCGGCACAATTCAACGACCCAAATATAGCTCTGGATCAAACAATAGCTATCTTCCCACTGAGTCCTCTACTACCATTAGGAGATAGACTTATCTTTCTGGAAACTGATACCTTACAAGCTCTTGAGTCAGTCCAGTCGGGAAAAGCTCCTGGCCTAGATGTCATTCCCGCAGACCTTTTTAAGCTTAACCCTGACTTATGGGTTCCATATATCACACAATTGGCAAACCATATAGCTGCAGGCGCAGAGATCCCGAAATCCTGGAAAGGTGCGGAAATCCTGCCAGTATATAAGAAGGGTGATCGCTCCGTCCCAAACAATTATCGGCCAATTAGTCTGATCGATGCGATTCAGAAAATTGTGTCTAGGATGATTTTAGTAAGAATCCAGGAATGGATCGACACTAATAACATACTTTCTCCTATGCAGGCAGGGTTTAGGTTTGGCATTAGTACTATTGACCAGGTTCTCCGGTTTTCACTACTTTTTTGGAAAGTGGTTTTGTTGGGCGGCGGCGTAATATATGCCGCGTTTGTCGACCTTAAGTCGGCTTTTGACTTAGTCCCAAGGAAGAAGCTATGGGAAGCTCTTAGATCAATGGGTCTTCCTTTAGAGCTTTTGAGCCTTGTCCAGCGCTTACACGAGGATCATTTCGCTCAGGTAAGATGGGGCAGCCAGGGGCAGGTGACCGAATGCTTCCCTGTACAACGTGGGGTGCGCCAAGGCTGTGTCCTGGCCCCCACCTTGTTCCTCTTGTTTATTAATCAGGTGGTCCAATATTTTAATAACACACAGTCCGATGCACCAATGTTGGGTGGTCGCAAATATCCTATGCTTATTTTTGCAGACGACACCCTCCTCCTTTCGAAAACAAGAGGAGGGCTCCAGGTCGCCCTGAATAGATTTTCTGAGTTTTGTAATGCAAACGACTTACAAATAAATGTTGAAAAGACCAAATTTATGGTTTTTTGTAAGAAAACCCCTCCGATCTGTTCTGTGTCTCTAAACGGGGTCCAACTTGAGCAGGTCAAGGTCATGACATATCTTGGTGTGACTCTTGATCATCATCTCGACTGGAACTCCCAATTGGAGACGTCCAAATTGAAATTTAATAGGTTGGCTGGTTGTTTGGTTCTTGAGCAAAAGAACTCTTTTACAAAACGTATTACCCCCGCCCTTAAGATCTATGAGGCTAAGGTCCTTTCTGCAACCCTATATGGAGCCGAAGTCTGGGGTCACAAAGATCTTTCATGCTTGGCTGTGGCACAAAACAGGTTCCTACGGAACCTGGTAGGTCTCCCGCAGTCTGCACCCATAAAACCCTTGTTACTTGACCTAGGTTGTAGACCAATCAATGATTTGGTCCAGTATCGCATAGTGTCACTCTGGCGTCGCCTTTGGTCTACTCCCGAGCTTAGTTTTTTTGCTCGGGAACTAGACGAGGTAAAATCATTATGGGGTGCACAAAAATTACACTGGTTTAGGGAAGTCAGAAACACCCTATATATGATGGGCCTTCCTGAGCTTTGGTCAGATCCAGGGGGGTCTACTTTCCCATCCAAATCTGAGTTTAAGGCGCTCTTTTGGGCATGGAAAAAATCCATCTTGGTAACCCAATCCCTGGACACTAATTTAACAGGAACATTTTTATTGCACAAGGTCACTCCCTTATTAGAGCAGTATTTGGATTTGATACCCAAGGTGTTAGATCGTAAGCTCTATCATCAGTTCCGTACTGGCACCTTGCCAGTCAATTCCTTTACTGCTAAATGGGATGCGAAGACAGGAAGCAAATGTCCCTGGTGTTCTGACCAGGAAGAAAGTATTGGTCATCTTTTCTTTGCTTGTCCTGTTTATCGTGAACCTAGAAACAAGTGGCTAAAACCCATATGTGCATCCTTGAATTGTAGTGGTTATCGTGATGCACTCAGGAAATTGCAAGTTGTAAGATCGGAAATTGTGGTGGTTTGTGTTGCTAAATTCCTGGGATGGTCCTGGCTGATCCGAATTAAGAGACTGAATGCACCTTTGCACTGATCGTCCCGTTTATATGTAATTTATGTATACTGTTTGTGTATTGTGCTTTTTAGTCCTAGGGATTCCTAGTGTATTTTATATTGTACATGATTGTATATTGTCTTTTATGAATTCTTATCATTCGAAATAAAGACTAATTGACTTGATCAAATTAAGGACTTCAGCAACCTTGGAAAAGGAAAATGAACTCAAATTAGGTTGGAAGCTGCCAACAGGAAGATCATGATTAGGCAATTGGTCTGTGGAAGAGCTAAGGCTAGGGTCAACAGTGCTGAAGGAAGTGAATTGATTATACATTTGACCCACTTTGTTGCAGAAGTGGGAGGCTACTTTTTCACAAAAAGATTGGCTCTTATTACCCTCCTTTAGTCCTTGGAGCTTTGATAAGTTTATTTATGACCTGGAAGAGTTCTCTAGAACAGTGCTTAGAGCTTTCAATTTGTTGCGTGAAGAAGGTATATTTTTCATTGATAATAACTGCCTTATTCTTGGCAAGGGGATATTTATAGATTTCTTTGTCGTGGGAGTTCTAATTAGATCTCTATTTCCTTTCCAGCCTTCTACATTTTTGTTTTTCAAGGCAAATTGTTTCTGTGAACCAAGGTGCAGATTGTTTCGGTCTATTTTGCCCACAATTTTTATTAGGGACTGCTTTCGAAATGGCAGAGTTTAGCCAATATGTATAGTTGGCTGTAGCCTGATTAGGGTCCAGTAATGGGACAGAATCAACCTGAGAGGTGCTGCCCCATTATCAGTTAGTAATAGTCCAGAGTCGGAGAAAAATGGCGTTTAATGTGTAACCAGCGTTGTGGGTGGGCTGATGTAGTATTTGTGGCAGATTAAAAGTATTCATGATATCAAGGATCGCCTCAGTGTCTTTATCCTCCGTACAATCCAAATGGAAGTTGAGGTCACTTAGCACTGTGAAATCATTGTTACAGGCCCCTACTTCAAACAGAGTATTAATGGATTGTAAGAAGTCTCGCCTTCTTACAAAAAAAAAAAAAGAAGTCTTGCCTTAGGCCGGGAGGATGATAAATGAATAGGCCTCTAAATTAATAACATTTAGTTAGCTCCAAGCTAAAGGAGAGAGTCTTGCACTCCAGATTGGGTGTGGAGCCAGTTTTACACTTGAAGTGAGTTTTGTAGATTATCCCTAAACCTCCTCCTATTTTAATCGGTCTGTCTACTCTGGCCATAGAATATCCTAGGGAGGTTGCAATAAAGGGATCAGGGCTGGAGTTATTTGCCCAGGTTTCTGTGACCAAAATAACGTCTAGCTGATGACTCTCAATGAGTTTAGGAAGTTTGTGTGCGTGTTTCACCAAAGATTGTGCATTGAGCAGAGCAAGGCAGAATTTGCGGGAGGTCTTATAGTGAACATTCCTAAATGAAGTAGATTTAAGCAATGTATTTTAGCCAGAAATATGACAACTGCAGTTTTTGCACATAGATCTCCAAAACATCCTGACTAGGGTCGAGTATTGTACACCTGTGGTCAGGTTTAAGGAATGGAGGTCTTTACCAGACCAGGTAATGCTAGTCTCCTTTCTTGGGTAAAAAAGGGCAGAATGTCATAGCTGAATGACATGTTCTCCCAAAAGAGAACTTTTATGGGATATTGTATATCTCCCTCCATTTGGAGTTGTATCTCATATAGTTGATGTGGGGCACTCACTCTCCTATCCAGTGTTTCCACCTGGATGTAGTCAATCGTTGCTACTGCTGACAGGCACTCCATAAGGTTCCGGCAAACTATCATGACTTCTGCCATGCTGTTCAGCATGGTCAAAGCCCACTCCCCGCTCTGAAGCAGTGTCCTTAATATCCGGAGCAAGCTTGACTTTGATACCAGGTGCCTTCCTTTTTTTATTTGAGGCTCATGCTATGGTTAGGTTTGTATTCCTGTTTTATAAAGTCATATGAGCTTTGGGAGTCCTTCCTTGGTTTCACATACTCCCCTGGTCTGTGCTCTGATTGTCCCTGTCTCGCCGAGCGTTTTTCGGATTAATCCTGCAAGGAACGAGAGGAATGTGTATCAGTATCCTGCTGTTTTAATATTTTTACGGTTGTGCAGCTTATAGCATTTTTCAGTGGACTCCTGTTGAAGAGACCCACCCAGTGCTTTAGTCCTCTCTTTATTTTTTTCATTATCCACCTCTTAGTAAAAGAGTCTGATGCCTGTTTCAAGTTATTCTTTTCAGAATTACCCTTAATTTGTAGTTTACTAGTCTAGCTCCCAAATTATCTCTACTGATTGATGCATAGGTTTCGTCTATAATTTTGGGTAATTTGCACTCCTGTTGTCCCGGATACATTTCTGAGTCGGTTGCATATAGACAATGCTGCTGCTTTCCCTTTGATGTTACTCAGTAATATGGCGGGTACTGTGGCAAATGTGTCCATCAGTTTCATCCCCAAATCCAGGGCAGGGCCTGCCCCATTCTCATTTTGGATCTGTTTAAGCACTTCTGTCAAAACAGCTGGTGAGGGTGTATGGTGGGTTCTGGCATATCCTGCAGCTGAGGTCCCATATGGGGAAACACTGCTTCAAGCTGACTTATTTGTGCAATCCATAACGGAATTTCCTCCCATCTGATGGGAATTTTACCCATGACAGCATTGATGGTCACTGGACTAATTTCAGACATACCCAAATGAGGTTGTGTAGCTTGAGCAGCCATTGCAGGATTTATTGTAATTGTTCTCATGACAGATTGTCTCAAACATCTATATGTTTTAACCAGATCTTTATATTGTATGTGCAGGTCTGAACCTGTCAGATTTTCTATATCTCAGTAAGGATTGTAGCTGGCTAAGACTGGTCATACTGCTCCCTCATTGCTAAGGGAACCTAGTCTAATGTTGCGTGTATGTGGTAGGGCGCCTTCAAACCAGTTCTGGTGTTTTTGGTATGTTAGTGGTATTTCTAGAGCTGCATAAGCTGTGTAGTTGTTAGGGACTGCTGCCGCGGTGTATGTTTGAAACTGTCTTGTTCGTGATTCTGCTGCTGGGCCTCAACCACAAAGGTAATGTCTCCACCCGCAAGGGACAGTCCATGTTGTTGCAACATTTGTGTAACCGCATGTCTGCAGTTTACTGCTATGTTAATTGCTGTGTCGTCATCAGCCATATGAATATATGGAATTCAGAGAGGGTATATTTATGGGGTTATCCTTTGAAAGGTTCAAGCTTGAACAACCTATAACCAATACATAGTTTTTACCTACGCAGCTTAGGAGTATTTTTCCCTAACACCACAGAAGTCTCTGGTTATGATGTGAGTAGGTGTTTTTGGCTATACAAAAGAAAACTACTCAGGTGATCCATTAAATAAGAACCAAACCTAGAACATTGGTGGCGCCATATCGTACAGCTTATACTTTCCAAGTAAAAAACTGCATTTGTAGGACAACATAAACATCAGAACTGTGCAAGACTAACTTCACACACACCATCCAGATATGTTGGCCTTAGTCCTGCTAGTTCACAGTGCACCATCTGTACCCCTAACCTGACAAGATAACAATTAGATTGTCCAACCTCAGAACATGACAACCCCAACTCCCCAAGGATATCGTGGTAACAGAGCTAGACGTTTTCATTTGGTTACTCATGCATACCTAAAGAGATGCACAAGAAATACACATCATGCTTTTTCAATATTTATTGAAGTATTGTTATTCTTGAGTAAAATACATGTACTGCAATAATCAATAGAAGAAAAAAAGTTATTAGCACAACGAGATTGGTGAAAAAGATACAGTTCAGCCATTTTGTTTTTACAGAGAAGATATATTTGCAAATAAGTACTGTAATATAATGTACTCCTAACTAGCACTTCCTAACATAGTGAGTCTGAGTTGAGTGAATCTGCCAAATCTATGTAGGTAATCTAACTCCCCATTACCTGTCGGTAAGTGTCATCAGGTTGCCCGTCTTGGTGAAGAGCTGGGCAGCATCCCTTGCATGAGGTAAGCAGGAATCAGGTGGGCTGTAATTCCGGCATGGGGTGACCTGTCCGTGTCAGCGAAATGCTCCTCTGTCTAAACAAGGGAGTGATGTTGTTTATATAATCAACATCATTCATGTTGCCATGCAGAAGCCCTAGTTAGGCCGCTATTTATTCCATTGGGATAACTGTCACCAAACGGACAATAACAAATAAAATTTTGCGTAGTGAACTTCGCCCTTGTACAGAATGTTCAAGGTATTTGATAATTTGCCTCCGCAGTAGAAATGTAAGCAAAGCTGGTTTCAGAGAATATTATCCTGCGCAGGCCCACAAACAAATGTGTGTTAAATTTCATTGTGTTTAAGAAAGAAGGTAACTTAAAAACTTGAGATTGTAAAATGGTGGTGTTTCTACCCAGGCCTACAATGTGATCACATAACACTGAAAAGCCGACCCCCGCAAGAACTGAAGACTACTGCGGACTTTTGGTCAAACCCTGCCTACCGTACAGAGACTTGACTATTGCAAAGACCTGACTCATCCTGCAGCTGTACATCCTCCAGAAGTCCCAGGGGGTTGCTTGTACTTCGCCTAGCAGTCCGCATTTCCCTTGGAGTAGAGGAGCTACTCGTCTGCAGGCACCGACCGGGATGGCCAGTTTAAAGAAGCATCTATCCACCGGGTCCACAGAGCAGTAGCCACCCAGAAGAAGGTCGGAGTACTCCAGGAGGTCAGATCAGTCTTCCTGCTAAGTTTGAAGACGCCAGGACCTGTATGAGCCCTCTTGCACCAATACCTGGGGTCCCAAACCTTTGCCGCAATCAAACCTTTTTGAAAGTTCAGTCTGGACTCCCAACATCCTCACTGAAGAACAGCCAGCAAGGGGCGGCGTTGACACAACAGAGACCAGCACTGAGAATGTCCATGCTGTCCACTTTTTGTCCACTTTCCCCCTTGCTGGTCCTGACTGACACCAGTGAGCACCTTGACACACGAGAGCCAGCCGACCACAAAAACTCAGCACCCTAGCTGCCCGCCCCTCTTCTAAGGAAACCGACTGCTCCCAAGTACTCCCAGGACCCTCATGGCCCGAGCCCCCTGTGGGGAGCCCCCAGACTTGTCCTCCCACCCCCCCCTTTTTGAAGTCTATTTCCTTGTGCCCCCCTTCCCTTCTTCCGCATAGAGTGCAAGGCTACCAACCTGTCCAGCACCGCTGCACCCAGACTCCCCAGGTCAGATACGGCCGATCTGCTGGTGGAACTTTGGTCCTTGTCCCTCTATCACCTCACGACTGAAAGGGGTCCCATGGGAAAGTATTGCAAGTATATGTATGCAGTAAATGTTCCTTCTCAAATAGGAAACACTTATGCGTAAAAACGCACTGTTGGTTAACATTGCTAAAATTATAAAAAGTCTATTACGAAAAAGTACTTACCTCTTTACGAAGTTCTTGGTTTCAAAATACATTTAAAAATACTTGTCATTTTTCTTTGGTGTGGATCTCCTTTTTGAGTGTTTGCATCATTTATTGACTCTGTGTGTGCAACAAATATCTAACACTCCTCTGTGATAAGCCTAACGCTGCTCAACCTCACTGCCCTAGATAGAGCATGTTGGGTTTGCTGGATCAACCCCCTTTCCACTCATAAGCTATACCTGGACTCTTTACACAGCATACTTCTTTTTTGTATACTATATAAAGTCAACTTCCTACGTGAAGTTATAAACCCAAGAGTATTATGCATAAAACAATTCCCTTTGATCATCAGGTACAGACATTAAAAACTGTAATTTTTAATGTATAAACGTGTTTCTTATAGTAACTCTTGTTACACGTGATCCAACATGTTAAGTATTTGAGGATTGCTATAAGTATTATTCAATTTGGCACATTTTTAGAACATTGCACTTGGTTGCATTTTACTCTGCTCATAACTGAACATCTAATTTGATCATATCTCTGCTTTTCAGAGCTACAAATATTGACAATTTTATTGCAACATTTTCAGGTTCACCACGTGTCTGCAGTTCTATATTACGAAATATGGCACTAGGTATAACTCATCAGCTTAAAATAAAAACATGCTTTTTTCTGCATTTTTTTCTTAAGATTCAAACAGCCCTCAGGCACAAGTCTGAAATTGAACACCATCGCAATAAGATACGTCTCCGGGCCAAGCGAAAAGGACATTATGAGTTTCCAGCGGTTGATTTGATAGGGCTCACTGACACTAGAGAACGACACAAGATGTACCGCAAGGCACAAATGCAGATTGACAAGATACTTGATCCAGGAGGGAATGGTTCACCAGTCTTCATTGAGACCAGAAAAAGGTATGATTTCTGATGAATTAATTTTTTTACATTGAAAATGTATTTAACTGATGAGTTCATTGGTGAGTTCCCTTCAATCATGTTGGCTAATTAAAATCACCACCGTTGATACTGAACTTAACTTTGAAGCCTGGTAATGTATCACTGTAGTTTTGTTAAAAAAATTAGTCTCACATCTTTGTAAGAGGATAAGATGCTAGGATTTCTCAAATTAAACGATTAACCTACATTGCCTTCTAGTGATGCCCTTGCTTGGGTTTCTCTGTGAGTAGTAGCTCGAAAACTTTGTGACTTGTTCTAGTTCCCTGACCAGCGAGGAACTCAAATTTGCACAGTATGGTGCTTGAATTCCATTCATAAGTATGATGCATCAATTTCCATAGAGTGAAGTTATCAAGTTCACAGTGTGACTGACTTCCTAACTTTCAATTGTGAGTTACTGCCCAAAGTGTATGTATGTGAAAGAGGGGCTTTCGTTCCCCATGTTAGACAAGATCATGTTTAAAATATGTGCTGAAGGAGTCTACCCTTATAACCACATACAATTCTTTAGACAGGGTTCACCATTTTGTTCTGCTGGCTGGTTGTGCTCCTTATCTAAGGAATATTTTCTTTTTCATCACCATAAGATGGTAGACCTCTGGCACTTGTTCCTGTCAGGGTTTATTGTGTAGGATACCACAATTCAGTTTTGCATATCTGATGTTACTGGACACAGTTCTCCTATAATTTTAGTCTAGGTTGCCATGTTCTCAAGTCATATTTTTGTTTATCTTGAACTATATAATGATGCGGTCAGTGTGTTGCCATAAAAGAAAACATGCACTGAATGTAATCTCTTAAAATTGTTGCATTCTCCTCACTTCTGCAGTGCTTAGTGTTGGGATGAGATATTACATATCTTGCTCTCTCCTCTCCTAGGATAGTGACGTAGATTCACATGTGCATTATTAATGTAGTTGTGCATGCCAAAGACTCATTTAAATAACTGTATGCCCCTGCCGTCAACTGTCAAGTATGTTGCACTACGATTGGGTTATTTGGGTTGGTTTATGTATTACAGTCTGATGCTCATGGTGTGGTCTTCTTAAATGATGCCTATCCTGGCAAGTGAGGTGTGGCATTCACCTCTGAGCTTCTGTAGCTCTCTCTGCCCGAGGACTCACCTCCATGAAGTTGTGACTTTAGTCCTGTATCGGTTGTATTTACGTTTACACAGAGAACCAATAAAACATAGTTGGAAAAAACAAGTAATCCCCCTGCGGAAAGTGCCAATTCTTGAAGACCTATTCACCAGAAAGTATGTCTGGGCCTTTGTCAACTATTTTTAGTCCTTCGACATGACCTAGTAGTTTCAACGCTATAACTTAGTTACAAATCCATCAGCGAAAGAGAAGCAGGTAATTAACTAACCAAGTTCCAGGTAGATTAGCAGAGATGTTTTAACTCTGATTTTTTTAGATTTGTAGTCATTCTAGTTGTCCTACTAATTTAGGAAGTGCCCGACTATTTCCTTGGACTTATGAGAGGCTTTTTAACCTGTGTAGGGAAGTGAGTGGGACGAAGGGGAGGTGTGGAGATGGAAGGACTGGCTAACGTCGTTTTTAAACGACAGGACGCAGCAAGTCTGGATGCCACCGTATGCTTCTCAGCCAAAGTCACTTTCCACAGGAGTCCCCCAGGGGTCTACTTTGAGCCCCCTGCTTTTTAATTTGTATTTGACTCCCCTGATCTACCCAGCAGAGTTTTTTGGGGCAAAAATTATGGCCTACGCCGACGACACCCAACTTTTGTTCACCTGGCCAGACGATAATTTGGATACCTCGGTTGTGCAGGACTGTCTTACCTCAGTCTTTCGTTGACTGGCCCAAGCACAGCTTAAATGTAATGAGGAAAAATCGGAGGTCCTCTTCTACGGAGCCTTTCTAGATAATTTTAGTACCCTTCTCTGGCCTCGTGATATCCCCTGTCCAAAATCCATGGGTGGCCCGGCTAGGAATTTGGGAGTCTGGTTTGGGGATAATCTTAAATTTTAAACCCTGAAAAGATTCTTCCCTTTGCTCCAGAGAGATGCTAGAGAGACGGTATCGCGGGCGCTCATTCTCTCCAGGTTAGATTATGCAAATGCATTGTTCATTGGCATACCTGCCTATTTGATCAAAAGGCTGCAGGTGGTGCAGAACGCGGTCGCTAGACTCCTGTTCAACATCCCTAGGAGATCGAGCGTCCACCCCCACCTGCATAGCCTGCTTTGGCTCCCAGTGACACAACGTATTCTGTTTAAGGCTCTTGTTCTCTCCTTTAGGGCCACCCATGAGCTTGGGCCTCAATATTTAAGAGAACGCTTTTCCCTGTACATCCCTAACCGTGCCTTGCGATCTGCTAAACAATGCAGGATGGTCATCCCCAGATTTAGATATGCCAGGCTGGGAGGTCAGTCTATATCTGTTCTGGCGGCTAGAGCTTGGAACACCCTTCCTCTTTCGCTCCGCTCTTCCCAGAATGTTGCCATCTTTAAGAAAAACCTTAAAACTCATCTGTTTAAAGTAGCCTTTTAGCTTCCTCTCTCCCCCTCTGCACGCCTTATCCTCTGCCTACCGCGCCAGGATACTTCCGAGTAACAGAGCGCGTTACAAAACCCTTAAAATAAATAAATAAAAAATAAATAAATAAGGGTAGTTTTATGAAGTTTGTGGTTAAACAGAACCCTTAAAATTGTTAGCACATTCCATATTGGTGACCATCCATGTGGGTGCCACACAATAGCCTATAGCTCCAGAGATGCTTCTCATCTTTCTTTTTTCTTGGGTTTATTAGCATCTATTCAACATCACCATTAGTATGTAAGAAGGGTTGCTTTTTGCTATATATCAAGGACATTCTTGCAATCCTTCAAGTCATTCCTGCAACACTTTGGTCTTTTGCGTCCATATCTGGGCTGAGTACATTGGGGTAAGTCATGTTTGTATCCTTTCCACCCTGCTACGGAAGACCCAGGCTGGGAGGTCGATGGGACGGTAGTGCAGTGGCAACCTGGGGCATTTAGATATCTAGGGATCCGCATCTACCACAACGATCTAGATCTCCTACACGGTAGTGTTGCGAGGGCAGTTTCAGCGCTAAAGTCCAAGATTTAATTTTGGAAAATGCTTAATCTTTGCTCATCAGCTGGGTGGAGTTAATAAAAATGGTCATGCTGCCACTTCTTCTTTATTATTTTGCTAATTTTACGCTCCATGTACCGGTTTCCTTCTTTGACTCTCTGGAAAAGATTGTCTGTGATTTTGTTTGGAACAATTTGCGGAGCAGGGTGGCATTAGCGAAGTTATACATTCCTCGCTGAAAGGGGGGCTGGCTCTGCCCAACTTGGAGCACTACTTTTTAGCGTCACAAATCCTGTGGGTTGGGAAATGAGTAGAGAGGCTGCATCTTTCGCACTCGGCTGAGTAGGACCCCCGTTATCTCGGAATATGATTCTTTCCCTCCTCCACCCCTGCAATAGCTCAAATGAACCTCTCCCATTGCTAGTATCGATGGCGCGGAAGAGCTTCCGCAGGGCACTATGCCTCACTAGGCACATTACACAGTATGCACTAGCAGTGCCTTATTGGGCATGCCGACTATGCAGAGATGCATGTGGAGTGCAAACCTTATCGATTGGGAGGTAGCAGGCATCACCACCATGGGGGACATCTACGGAGAGGGTGTATTGCAGCCCTTCCTATCTATGGTAGATGAGGACGGGCTTTCTCTGGGTCAGTTTCTAAATCATTCCCTCTTGACGGCCGGGATGAGACGCTGCTGGGGGAACATTACGCAGTAACCCCTGATGCATCTTCTGATGCAATACGTGCATGTTATGGATACGGGACTCCACTTGGTGAAGTGGTTCGCGGAGTCGATCAGGGAACATACTCTAGCAGATTTGTTGTAAACGTATCTAGGACCCTAATTAAATATTCCTGATTCATGCCCTTATGTGGTTATAACAAATAATATTCTTATAAAGGCATAAGAATCATATCCATATTTAGTCATAGCCAATGCAGTCCAAATACGGCAAGGCTACTCCCATAGACTCCTACAAAGTACAACGCGTTCTTTAAACAAACCAAGCCTCCAGCAGCCCGGGAATTCCCCCTGCTTTTGTTTTGATTTGTCCAAGAACTCCTGGAGTCCAGAAAGAACTGTAAGTTCTTAGTGACGTCTTATGTCCAACCTTACGTCAAACTCGGCACCTTCCAGGTATAAATATACCAGCGTTTGCTTTAAGCAAACACACAGTGGTTTGGAGCAGAGCGGCTATCTACTTGCCCGAAGCCCAGCTGATGCGAGTGCTGAAGGAAGCCGATCCTCCCATTGACGCACTGAGAGAGACGCTGTCTTTTCTCCTGCCGAGAAATCCAGCTCCAGTGTTTCCAGTCACCTTTGCGGGTTGCTGGGAGATCGAGTCCTGAGAAAGAGATACAAGACCTCCTTCATTCTATAACCAAGGTACGGAGCTGATTAGATCCTTAGAGAATTCTTGATTCAGATTCTTGGCAAAAACTAACTTAACTTAAACTGCAGCTCACTTACTCCTTCCCACGTACTAGGCTTAGGTTAAGTACACCGGGGTAGGCGTATCTTAGAAGCACCAGTTGAGTACGTTTAGTCAATGATTTTATGTATGTATATATTTTATCCGTTTTAAGTATCATATGGCTCAGAAACCATATCAATGCTTTTACAGTATTATTTCATAATACTACTTTTACTGTACGCACTTTACTTTATAACAAGTATTGCAATTGTGGCAATTCACTTCTCTTGCACGAGAAAGAGGACTGCTCAATAAATAACAACTTTTATTGAAAACGCCCGTCTCTCTATTTCTCTGCACTCTGGTGAAACTAAGCATGCCCGATTGACTGAGTGAAATAGCTGTCTATTGTTTTCACACGACTCTGGAGATATACTCCTTGTTCTGGAGGGAGCAAAGTTGTCATGTTTATGCGGTTGTCAGAAACTAATCCCATCTTGTCTAATCGGAAAGTTAACTCCTTCCTGTTCATTCGAGAAAGTTTCTAGTGACCTCTGAGCTAGCTGGCATTCATAATTAAGTCTAACATATTCAGTAGAGACCTAGTCGACCTCAGTCCTACGTCTAAACTATCGTTTGTTATTCCAATGCGCAGAGCCTATTGGGAATATAGGAACTACACTAGATGGCGCCCAAGGTTTGGTAAGGCGATAATCTAACGCTAGATACTAGAGTAACTCAGTTGTGCTTTTCACACAGACCCCTTTTTCCCGTAAAAACTCCAAAAGACGTCTGGAGTGGGTGAAAGGTTAATATCCGCCGGAACTTAGTAGGATGAGAATCCTATGTATTAGTTTTTGGTTTAGTCAACGTTGAAGGATACAGTGTTCCAAAATATTGTGCACCTAATCTTTGTTTCCTTGAAACTTGCTCTGCAACAAAAAACTTTCTGTCAGAAAAAGGGGGGAAAGTGAGGATGAAAGAGAGAGAGCTAGAATAGCAGCTCAACTTTTAGCGGATGACACAAGTCTCCAAAATGAAGACCCGAATGTTATAATCATTCCGGTAAACGTAAGAAGAACTATAACTCTTAAACTTATAGAAAATGGACTATCACCAAGAGGTGGTACAGTTATATTTGTGGTAGAGGCCCATGAATATCGGCAGACAGAGGTATTCTATTCATGGATACATTTTCCAGCAGCACACGCTGTGACACAAGATTTCCACTATTACAAAATAGAGGAACCTCCAACGGAATACGCTCCTTTCGAGGACGTTGAAATTCCACTAACATACCAAGAGCACCTGCTCTGGTTTAATGGCGCCCTAAAACATCAAAATCAAATCACCAGGCTCGGTCCACTAGGTAGACCAGGAGCCACATGGCCGGTTCTAGCCAGCTACACACCACATCCCGACATTGGAAAAATGTCAAGCAAAGAACTTTTAGCTAAACTAAAAGAATTAACAAAGGCATATAGAGAATTAATTCAATTGGCAATTGACGGTACAACCTGCCGCCAGAAATTGAAAGAAACAGATATAGCAGAACAACCTTTTGAACTTGCCAGAATCATAGAAAAATCCTATGAAGAATTAGGTAGAGATAGTTTGGGTGGGAAACCACTAAAACCACAACTAACTGAAAATCCTGAAAAAATATTTATCAAGAATAATCTCAATACTCCAAAAAAGAGGTGGGAAGGTAATAAACAAACCACTCCCAGAGAAAAACAGTTTCAGTCCAGAGGAAGGTCTCCTCAACGGAGAGATAGATCTCCAGAACGAGGAAGCAATTCTCCCCACAGGGAGCACTCTGAGAAAAGATACAACCTTAGAGATAGGAATAAATTAAGAAAACCTGATAGATATCAAGATAATGATACTCGTCCCTCTCGATCTGTTCAGACTTCCTCACAGAAATCGGAAAGAAGAGGACGGTCAGAACACAAGGAAGAGCACGTCAAGTCCAAAGACAAGGAACCTGCTCATCAAAGTAAAAAATTACAATTTCCCAAAAAGAAGGTAGCTAGTATTAAAATAAAATATGCCGAGGATTTTGAGGACACAACTAAAAAAACGGAGAGTGGGCCCAGACAATGCTAGACAGCGCAGCAGAAGTGACCGTAGCTCGCAAGATCCTGATGAATCTTCTGGAGACAGTGGACACGAATGAATACATTCAAGTGGAAACTGCAGACACCAGAGTTAGCATACCCCATAAATTATATGAAATAACATTACGTATAGAGGGGGACAAAACTAGGAAAATAATGGGTCTCTTTTGGGATAACCTTTCGAAAGGCTATGATATCCTTCTAGCAGAGAAAGACTGGCCACCAGAGTTTGTCAGGGAGTGCCCACATGGCGAAGAAATGATTATGCCTGCCTTCTCAAATCAAATTCCAATTAATAAAAAATACACATTTGCAAGAAAATGGGCAGTAGCCCAAGCCCCAGCATTATATAAAAATCATGTAGGATGGGATGAGGATTCTCCTCATCATAAAATTCAGTTAAAAAATCAACCTACTGCACAAAGGCAGTATCCTGTTAAGCAAGAAGCTAAAAAACAAGTCAGGGAGATCTTAGATCAACTTGAATATCAGGGGGTGATTGAAACATGCACCTCACAAATGAACAATCCTTTGTTTCCTGTCTCCAAGCCAGACGATTCATATCGTCTAGTTTTGGACTACAGACACAGTGCAGCACTAATGAATAACATTGTGCGCAAAAAATATAAAACGACATTAGATATCTCAAATGGTTTCTTTTGTCAAAACATTGCACCTGAAAGTAGGTATTTGACCTCTTTCTCAACAATGGGGGCACAAAAACAATTCTGTCGACTCCCACAGGGATTCAAGAATAGCCCAGGATTATTTTCAGCAAGGGTAACCGAGTTACTACAAATGTATGATGATGAGGCATTATCCTATGTCGATGACATCTATCTTACAGACGACGACCTGGAGACACACTTGAAAAGAGTGAACACCATAATACTTGGGTTCGCAGCTGAAGGATACAAATTCAACTTTAAAAAGTCACGAATTGCCCACCTAACTGTCCTGTTTTTAAGATATGAATTATCAAGTGAAGGCAAAAGCCTAGCAGACTACTTCGTAGATAAGTGTGCAGTACTCCAAGCACCAAAAACGCTGAAGAACTTACAATCAATTCTAGGTTTCCTGAATTTCGGAAGAACATACATTCTAAATTATGCAGAGAGGGTTAAACGTCTCTACGAATTAATAAAACCTGATTTCAAACCAATTAATTGGACTCAGAAACACACAGAAATTTTACGAACATTACAAACAGACATGTTAACTAAAACAAAACTTCAAACACGCGCAAACGAACGCAACCTTGTAATCTGAGTCATCCCAGGAAGATGCGGATTCACATACCTGACCTCTAATGAGGGCGAAACGGTACCAATAGCTTATAAATCACACTTGTACACACAAGCTGAAATTAAATTCAGTTCTACTGAAAAAATTCTGACTGCGGTTCAGACTGCTGTAGGAAAAGAAAGAGCCCAAGCACAAGGCAAGAGCATATCTGTTTTAACAGCAGTATCAGCCCTTGAGGCTGTAACAAGACCACGCATTCCAAATGCAGTTGCATTAGATCCAAAATGGATACAATGGGAAAATTCTCTTGCTGCAACAGACGTGAAACACGCATTTGATCCAAAAATGAAAAGACTAGAAGATCTAGAATACGAAAGTGAATGTCCTCTGTCAATCGAAATTCTGCCTTTCGAACAATACACCTGTGTAATCTACACGGACAGATTTGCACAACACTACGTTGTGAAAAAACAAGTTTACAATGCAGCATGCGCGATTGTTAAAGGTCACTGGCGCTTAGGTAAATTCAGACCGATGGTCACCAAAACTGAATCAATCAGAAACTGTACAGCTCAGTGAGCTGAAATAAGATCTTTAAAGATGGCGCTTGAAAATGCTGATCGCGAATTCCCCACACTAATAGTGTGCGATTCGCATTACTGCGTCCAGTCTTACAATAATGACATGCAGACATGGATCAAAAACGGTTACAAAGATGACACTGATGCCACAATAAAGCATAAAAAACTTTGGGAACAGGTAGTTCTTTTGCAGAAAGAACTACAAAAGACTCACGTGATACATACACTGAGTCATCAACGTGATGGCGTTCAGGGAATTCATTGGCTAACAGAGCCACAGCGGCGGCACATACGCAATCGGCATGCTACATTCTGACCAGGGTCCTGCGTTTAGCTCTCGAGCTTACAAGGAGGCCATGGCCAGCATGGGCATTGCATTGCGGTACTCTAGTCCATTCCATCCCGAGGGAAATGCGGTAGTGGAGAGAAAAAACCGTGACATAAAGCAATCTTTACCAGCGAGGGTATTCGGTTCGGGTGACAGGTGGGTCAAACATCTAACAAGTGTCCAACTTAGTCTTAATAATCTGCCAAGAAATTCTCTAGGAGGTATCACTCCCTACGAACTTTTGTTTGGTACCAGAATGATCATTCATGACCTTGATCGTCACACTTCAGAGGTAGAACAAAAAACATTTGATATCCAAGAACGTTTGGCTGTTTTACAGGACTTAAATGAATCAAGAAGAAGTCTAAGTAACACAAAGCTAAAGCCAACGGCCACTGAAGAAAAACCACCTGTCCCAGCAAGACCTGTCTGGATTCCAAAGATTGGGGATCTAGTCAGAGAGCAGATCGCGGTGAAGAAGGAATTTGGGCCTTCTTACAGAAAAGCAGTACCTGTCTTAGCTATCAGCGGAACAAGATCAGTAGTACTACTTTCCCTTGCTGGTAAAAAGGACTACAGAGTTGTATCAATCGACCTGGTAAAACCACAATCATGTGGCCAATAATAAGTAGTAGGCACAGTGGACTCCAAAGAAGTAGCAGAAGACCAAACGTTGCTACAATCCAAGAGGTTCAAACTGAAAGACTAATCACTTTTGATAAACCTGCAGTGAACAAAGGACTATGCAACAAAGCCATGGAACTTGTGGCTCTTGAAACCCAAATTGCAAAAGTTCGTCAAAAAACACCAGTCTACAATGATGTAGCCTCTGAACATACATATCCAAAGATTAATGAAAAGCAATTCCAACAATTGACAGAACTGCATCTGGCTACTTCATCAATTTCGATGACTTTTCTGATGATCCAAGTGAACATGAAGAAATGCCAGCAACAAAAGCTTTCAAAGAAAAAATTACTGAACTCTTTCATCAACTCAAAGAAACATATCTGATTTCACCATGGATTGTGTTAGGTGTACTTTTCTTCCTTCTGTGGCTCATCTTGATTTTATGTTTGGGTAGATTTATTGATGGAAAATATAGTACAATGGACACAGCAAGTCAGAACATCAACTTGGTCCTAAAGCCACACAGATCATCTCACATCGAGAAAAGAGAACTGTCATCATTGAACATCACAGCCAATCCTATACCTGGGGGTGTAGCATGGGACAAAACGGATTACGAAACCTATGGCCCGATTGAGCTCTTGAAATATCCACACCAGGTTTCCTTAAGTGACTTTGTGACACCAAGTACTTTCTCTGATGATTGGAACTTTGAAAATATTAATAATATGATGTCAGATTTAGAAATGTCAGCAAAATTCACAGAACATGATTATTTGCAGGGTTCATCAAACTATGAAGAAATGTACTGTTTTAATCATTATGGTCATCACTATTTGCATAAATCTGCTAATCCTAGAAATGTTTTTACTTATAACCAATGGGAACATTGTCCCACACCACCAAAAGGCAGTTCAAAAACATTTTATGAGAAGTTCCCATACTTCTCAGGGTTTAACAACACTGATCCAGAAACATTTTATTTTAGAAAGTTAAATAAGACAGGAATGAAAAACATGTTGACAAATACTAAATTGGTTTATTCTGAAAAATTTTATGAAAAAATGTCTACATTTGGTTTTGAATTTTGGAAAAATAATATTGAAACAAAAACCATCTGGGGTACAAAAGACTGGCAGGTACAAGGTCTAGAATCATTATTTAGAGCCTGCATGATCCTAGAACAGATAATATTCCTGAATGACACCATTCAACAAACAACCTGTCTTGGCCTAGCCAAGATAAAAGACTTAAACAAACCGTCTATTCCAAAGCCCATACCTGATAGTAATAGCACTATAGATGTGGAGAAAGACGTATCCCATATTTTACACCAAAACAGAACAAATCCTGATTGGAAAAAAATGGTTGATCTGCCCACAGACACTAATAACTGTCAAGATAGATTCCTGAACAAAACACAGGGGTTCAAACAGACCAGGCCAGACCCAAGATATTCCCAGAGACAATATCCAGGGATAGTTACAACATACAGTGTAGGAAAGCTATGCCTCGAATGGCTACAGAGATCCACACTGCAGGAAATTAAGCAACACTTTACTTAAAGAAGGTGCTGACTTGCGAGATTTCATATTGGGAACTCGCAAAAAGCTTCAAAAACATTTCATATACGCCGGTATATACGCAGCTTACAACGAGGCTTGGAAAGCAATGCATATTGAAACTACTGAAAAAAATACGACAAATTGATCGTATTAATTTGGAAAAATCACTGTCTGTAGTGGACAATGGGTTAACGTCTCTGTCCTCCAGAATTTATTCACTGGACAGCATTGTATCATCTGCTATTGATATAATAGAGCAGGACTTGCTAATGTTACAACATTGCCAGTCCCAATTACGTTCTATTGTACAGCTAGGCTGGACGTTACAAAATATGCGTTCAGGCAAAGTGCCATGGCGTCTAATCAACATAACGTCATTATTTTCTATCTTTAACCTTACTGATAAACAAATCAGTTTGGCACAAAAAGGAGCAGACTTATACGATTCTGAGCATTGAAAAACTTGAGAGATTACCATTGACAATGTCAGAGAGACCTGTCATTGAATGGATAATACATGGTACAATTACAATTCCGATAACAACTTTTCAGTTTCAGTATTGCCAAGAGTATATACCAGCAGGCCTGTATGAAAGGTTGGGTAAAGGATACATCAAGTCAATCTGGAATTTACCTTATACACATAAATGTTATAGTGAAGGGAAAAAAGAAGTATTTCTTAGTGGTAACAACTGTAAAAAATCACTAAGCGGTACACTTCTGTGTCAAGTTATTAACTTGCCAGACCCCCCAGGATATAGCGGCATGGATTAGCAAATTTAGCGCCACAAAAATGGAAATTTAGCGGCACAAATATGGAAATTTAGCGGCAATTTTGCAGCATTTTATTTGGCCATTTTTCCTACAACAAAAGGCTCAATAGCGTGGAGAGTGAGTAGCTGTCAAGCAGGGCATAGATCGGAGATTAGCAGAATGCCAAAAGGGTAAATAATGATAAGCCCTTAACAGTACAGTTAACATATCTCTCAATGCACCTCCTGCAGAAAATTCAGGCCTGTAATTGCTAGCGTCTAGGATGCAATTATATTGGGTTGCATTAAATAAGGAGAATTAAATACATCCGATTTTGTACAACTGCCGGCTGAACCTCGGGGCTGCAGAGCACGGTATTCTTATTTCATGTGTTACGCTTTTAAGAAAATAAGGCATCTATTTTAATGTTGGAATTTAAATAAATGTCACAACTATATGCAATCATGTAATTTTTTGTAATATGATCAAACACAGACATCAAAATAATGAACAGTTTTTGAATATTAAATATTCTTTTTACATAATTTGTAAACTACTAACTTGATGTGTCTTTTGATGGCTAATTTGATACTTTAGCTTTTTGGACCACATCACACTACTGATTCGACTCTCTCTATGAAATTTGACACTTACCCACTTGTGTCGTATCACAAGCACAATCTACAGTATGCTTTGAGACTTGTGCTGTACAAAGTACCCAGTTGAGTAAGTGGAAACTATAGCTCAAATAAACTTAGTGTGCTTTTTCCCGCCAGATTCAGGTTTAGACTGATTGGGGTAAATAATGCTAATGATATATGTGTGGCTGGCCTTAATTATGATACAAATTATGACTATCTTTAGAAACAGCACAACTTTTTACTCAAGGGATTAAACTTTGAGCTTGGTGTAACAAAACTTGTCTTTTTGTAAAGCTTGTTGCACAACCGATATTTATTGCTACCCGACCTCAAATGCACGTATCCTCCATACTTACTAATTTGAAGTGGCTACCTAATGGAAAATTTGCATAATTAAATACTGGCCAATAAGAGTACATCTAGAAGTAGGCCACTGTTGTAGATCTACGGAAGTGCTCCAGGGAACATTTGTAAAACACCTAGAAGCCAGAAGCCTACTTTAGATTTCTGAGTTTCTAAAATGGTGCTTTGCAATTGTGGATTAGTGTTAAAGGATTGTATTTGAGTAACGTATTACTAGCCGTGCTTCGTGGAATAGAGGACAACTGAGCAAGCATGATCCAGTAATCCATCAGAGTACTTTTTGCATTCTGCATAGCCTAAAGTATGAGATGCATCAATACAATCATTAGCCGTCTCTAAATATTTTTATAATGCATATTCGGAGAGTGCTGGAACATGTTAGGCTCACACGAAGCCACCCACCCGCTGATCCCATGGGGTGTGAGTAATTAAGGGATAATGTATGCGAGCCGTGTATGAAGTAATAAACTGCTGACACTTCCTAATTACAGATGCAAGACCGAGGCCTCTATTGAGCTTCTTGGATGTGTGTTGCTTGCATTCAGTTTCGGTTTAACCGCATGTGTTATAGCCTGCATAAAGAGACTTGTGCGGACAACGGTTAGTAGAGGTTGCCATGAGTATTACAGATGAGATTTGCATTCCTGTTACATTGTGTTTTTTTGTGGGACAAACATTACACTTGCTTGTTCTTAGTTTGACTTACTCTTTCCTACAAAGTGTCCATGTATTAATTTCTCAGTCTGTATACTGATCCAGATACTTCACAGGATGTACTATGCCCGATGTAGTATTCAGACCCCCCAGGATATAGCGGCTTTTGTAAAAATACCGCGCGATTTCTACAAAAGTGCCGATTTCGCAGGCACTTTTTTAAAAATCGCAGCATTTTTACAAAAATCGGCAAATCGCGAAATCCTGGAGGGTCTGACTTGCATGGAGCCTGCGACGGTACATCAAATAACCTTTCATGTCACCTGCATGGCACTCCTGCAACACAGATAGAGCCTTTTTTCAGACAGCTTTCCAACGGCAGCTATGTTATAATAAGTGACCACAGCTGTTGTGGCATGGTGCCAGGAAAAGCCTATCTTGTGAGCGTTACTTCCAGGGTCATTTGCTGTATGCAAGTATTGTATCCAAACAGCAAACCAGACATGGAGGCAGCAATATGGCCTTCTCTGAATATCTCTTCTATTCGAATTGATACTTTAAGCAGAATTAAGTCTATTCTTTTACAGACAACTGTGTCTTTAACCTCGTCCAAAGAGACGTATGATCTGCAAGTTGCAAGGATAGCGGCAGAGATACATACCCTATTATCGACAAATTGCCCCGTGCATTTCGTAGAAATGTTAAGCCAAATCTTAAACATGTCAGATACCAGTGGCATCGCACATGTATTTAAGACCATTTTTTCGGGACTGTTAGCACCCTTTGAAACAGTTCTGGGCATCTTCCCGAATTTTGTGCATTCTGTATTCGGCAGACTGCCTCTTCTTTTGGGACTCGTAGCAGGAATCGAAATTTGCCTAGCTAAGGTGACGGTAAGTTTCAATTCTATTAAGGACACGGAGGCGAGGATTATGCTTTTCTTTCTCCGCCATTTATTAAATACAAAACACACAGCAGCCCAAGAAAAGCTCTTATTGTAACAACACATCATATTATATCAAGAAACTTGAGAAAAACACCAAGTATGAAATAGTGCAAAATGTCTCAGACTTTAAACCACAAGTCCCAGCACTCCAACTTGTAAGGCAACGAGGATAGTCCTTTCACAGTGTCCATTAACCATAGATAGGAAGTCCCCTCTCTCAGTCCTTCCTCTTTCTTCGCGAATTACGCTTCATCCTCACTGGTCCTGCTTGACACCATCATTGCCTAGTGAGAAAACACATCCGCGTCAGCGTTGTACAAACAGATGTATGTCAGCAAATATACGCAGAACAACATCAGGCATGAACTCAACAGTACCAAAACTGGAAAACCTACGTACTTACTGAAATACGGGTGGGACGTCACTCGTGGACGATCTGGGTGGGATAATCCTCGCCTCCGTGTCCTTAATAGAATTGAAACTTACCGTCACCTTAGCTAGGCAAATTTCGATTCTATGGCAGGACCGGAGGCTCGGATTATGCTAGTTTAAAGCTTACTCACCACCAAATGGGCAATATCCACCACTGGCTTGAAGTAAAACTTCTTAAAAGTGGACTCTGAAGACCAATCCGCTGCACGCATCAAGTCTTCCAAACGTGCACCTACTGCAAAAGCCTTAGAGGCCATGGCCCCTCTGGCAGAATGAGCTCCGAAGCGTTTCGTATCTATGCCTGCCTCCTGCATGACCCAGCGCACCCACCTGGCAATGGTGGGGGAAGAGACTGCATGGTGTGGTTTTCGCAAGGCAATCAACAACTGGCGTTCGCCCGGAGGGCGGAGATCCCAAGTGACGTCCTCATACGCTTTCAAACAATGCACGACGCACAATTTTGGAACATCCACAAAAGCAGGGTACGAAATCGTCCTGGAGCCAGATTTTGTACGGCGGCCAACCGTAAAGGTGACGCCTTCAGGCGAAAACACCCGTGCGGACACATCCAGCGCCCGAACATCATACACTCTGCGACATGACACCAAGCATAACAGCATGGCCAACTTGGCTGAAAGCTCTTTTAAAGACAAATATCTATTAGCTTGCCAGGAAAGAAACAAGTTCAACACTACGTTCACGTCCCAGAGGACGGAGTAACGAGGTTCCGGCGGCAAGGACAACCGGATTCCTCGCAAGAGCCTGCACACAAAAGGATGCTCACCCACAGGAGAGCCGTCCACCGGCAGATGCGCCGCAGAAATCGCTGAACGCATGGCATTAATCGTGCGATATGCCAAACCCGCCGTAGCCAATTCAGCTAGAAAGTTCAGGATGGGAACCACTCCGGCGACCAAGGGATCCAGACCCCGTCGAAGACACCAACGCACCCACTTAGACCAAGCGGATTTGTAGCGCTTCGACGTACTGGGAGCCCAGGCTTTGGACAAAAGCCCCTCAGCCGGTCGCGAAAGCCCTGGGAGCGACCAGCGACCCCTGAAAGCCTCCATACCATGAGATGGAGAGACCCCTGCACGAGGAGGTGATGAGGTTCCTGATCTGGACTGAGAAGCAGGTGAGGAAACTGGGGGAGTAGGATTGGAGAATCCCAAGAAAGTTCCAGTAGAACCGGAAACCACACTTGAGACCTCCAGAACGGAGTCACTAGGACCAGCTCCCCCCTCTGCCGGCGTAGCTGCGCCACCGTTCTCGTTATCATGGAGAAGGGAGGAAATGCATAAGGAGACTCCCGGCTCCAGTCCTGAAGAAACGCATCCGTGGCTTCCGCCGCCGGATCCGGCCTCCAACTGAAGAACCTTGGGAGTTGATGATCCAACCGAGAGGCAAAGAGGTCGATCGAAAAAGGACCCCAAAGGTTGTTCAACCATCGAAAAACCGGAACATCCAATTTCCACTGACTGAAATCTCGCAGATATCTGGAGTGCCAATCCGCCACCTGATTGGACTGGCCCGGTAAGTATTCTGCCTGTACTGACACATGATTGTCCAGGCAATAGGCCCAAAACTCCTTCGCGAGATTCGCTAGTGCACGGGACCGAGAACCTCCCAAATGGTTCACGTACCGTACGGCTGAGACGTTGTCCATCTTCAGCAGGACGCACGACTGCACCAAATCCTTGGTCCAGCAGCGGACGGCAAAAGACCCCGCCAAGAGTTCCAGACAGTTGATGTGCAACTTCTGCTCTTCTGGCGACCAGGCTCCGCCCGTGGAAAACTCTCCGCAGCGTGCGCCCCAACCGGCTCTGCTGGCATCGGATTCGATCACCAAATCCGGGACCGACCCAAAAATCGCCCGACCATTCCAGGCCTCCATGTGTGAAAGCCACCACAACATCTCCTCCTTCACCTCTTCCGAGAGAGGAACCACTTGATCGCAAGACAAACCTCTGCGCAAGTGAAAAGCCTTGAGGCGTTGTAGGGCCCTGTAATGAAGTGGCCCTGGGAAAATCGCCTGGATGGACGACGACAAAAGACCCACTACTCTGGCGATCTGCCTCAACGACGTGTGGGTCTTCCCCAACGTCTGCCGCAATACATGCCGGATCTTGGACAGCTTGCGGGCAGGAAGACTGAGGTTGGATTCGACCGAGTCTATGATGAAACCCAGGAACTCTATCCGTTGAGAAGGAACAAGAACCGACTTGGACTCGTTGATAACGAACCCCAGCTTCTGCAAAAGTGACACCGTCAGCTGCAACTGTTGCCCCAGCCTCCGAGGGCATTGGTCTAAAAGCAAAATGTCGTCTAAATAGACGATGAGTCGAACGCCTTGACCGCGTAAAGACTCTATCACCGGGTGCAACACTTTCGTGAAGCACCACGGCGCGGAAGACAGACCGAAAGGAAGGGCCACGAACTCGAACACCTGACCCTTCCAGAGAAACTGCAGGAAACGACGGTGCGGAGGATGAATAGGAACCACCAGATAGGCGTCCTTTAAATCCAACCGCACCATCCAATCCTGTGAGAGAAGAATGTCGCGCAAAAGATGGATCCCCTCCATCTTGAAGTGGCGATACACCAGCCACCCGTTGAACTCTCTGAGATTGATGACTGGACGACGGCCTCCACCAGGCTTGTTCACAAGAAAAAGGTTGCTGATGAACCCCGAGGGATGACGTGTTGACTGACGAACGGCTCCTTTGCGAAGCAAGTCCGCGACCTCCTCGTCTATCAACAACGCATCGGCCTCCGAGAACACCATCGGAGGAGGGGCACTTACCTGAAACGGCTGATCGTAAAATTCTATATGGAAACCGCGGACGGTTTGGAGTACCCACGCGTCCGCAGTAAGATGTGCCCACTCCCCCCAGAAGGCCGCTAAACGGCCGCCAACGCGAACCTGATCCGCCGGAAGTACACTCACCGGTAGCGGAGTTGTTTCCGGCACCCTTCCTGAAGCCGCGACCTCCAAAGCGCTGTCCTCTGGTGGGATAGAAGTTTGTATAGTTGGCAGATGTATTATACTGTCCTCGTCCGGAGCCTTGCCCTCTGTTGCTGGCATTCTGGCCACCACGGCCGGTCGCACGGCCCCTGTTGCGACCAGCCCCGGAGGAAAAACGCTGGTGGAACACGCGTTTAATGCTGGATTGTGCTTTGTCCAGCGAGGTAAAGGTGGAGACAAACTTGCCCAACTCTTTAATGAAGGGCTCGCCAAAGAGGCCACCCTGGGCCACAGCCCCCGCCTCCGAAGAGGCTAGATCCCCTAGCTTCGGGTCCAACTTAATTAAAAAGGACCGTCGGCGTTCTGTGGAAAGGGCGCAGTTGGCGTTACCCAAGAAAATAATCACCCTCTGAGCCCAATTTGACAGCACCTCAGGGGAAATGGTCGCACCCGTGACCTTAGCTTCCTCCGCCATATCTAGAATTTTAGTAATCGGACCCACCGCGTCCAACAACTTATCCTGGCATGACCGCCAAGAACGGTCTATGCCCTTGCGCGGGTCCTTCATGAACTTCGCCAGAAAGGTTGCCATCTTGGAATCAAGGTCTGGAGTCATGGCCACTTTGCCTTCTAAAGACGGTCTAGGGCATTCCCCCCGTAAGCAACCCCTGGCCTCCTTTTCCAGCGGTTTGCGCAGCCTGCTTGCAACGAACTTGGCTACCTTGTCGCCCGGGGCCCACGCAGCTGACCGCGGATGAATAATTTCATCCGGGTCCAACATGCCCGAGCTATCCCGAGGCAACTCCGCAACCGAGCCCGAAGGACGCCAGGAACGCTCCGACTGATCATCCTCATCCGAATCTGGGGAATCCCTGTCAGGAGAAGATGGTGCAACCTCCGAAGACGCCACCGGGACAGGGGCAGCGGGCTGCTCCGCGGGTGGCGCGGTCGCCTTGGCCAGGAATGCATCCCTGAGCCGCTCAAAGGCGCCCTTATCCACCCCCTGGGCACCCTCCGACGGCCCTTCCCTGCAAGGCTTCTTTGGAGCTGGGGGACCCTCCCCCGAAGTGCCTGGGAGATCAGCGCGAGCCAGCTTGGCACACTCCTCTACAATACGCGCTGAAAGGCGGTCCTCCATAGGGCCAACCACCTCCGTTACACACCTATAAATAGAACTATCAACCGCCTGATAGAACTCATCATCATTGAGATAAGACTGGGAATCGTCATAGTACTCCTCTTCCATGATCAACGGCCCTGAGAGACAGTGCCCCGCACCTGACCAAGAGGACACCTAAAGGAGCACCAAACACAGCCCCAGCAAAATGGGGGTCAAGAAATATTGCCACAGACCGAAGGACTGCAAAGGGTTATGGGCGGTAGAGACTGACCGCAATTAGGGCGCACTCCAGCCCCACACAGCGCGCTGACCCACCACAAGGGACCAGGTCTGCCCCCCCAAAGCGCGCTACCACACCAGGAGTCAAGAGTGCATCAGCCGGCACCACCGGCAGAAAACGCGGTAAAACCGCAGTACCGACCCTCAACAGGGCGTAGCAGTGCACAAAAGCACTAAATCAGGATTACAGACCCAGCCAGAACCGGGCGTACATGAGGGGGCAAGAGGACAAGGCTCCGTGATCGTTGGTCTCCTCAGCGCGGCTCCTCTGAGGAGAAAACCGCGCCGAAGACCAACGAGACGCCGCAGCGCCCTCTGGCGGCCAATACACGCCGCGCACAACACCGGGATAAAGTCGCGAAAGGAGCGGAAAACCCGCTCCCGCGACGTCCCTGGGGCTCTGCAAAAAAGAACTGCCACAGCGCTCGCACAAGCCCCAAAATAACAATAGAAAAACCCCAACTGTGAGGCTAAAACCACATCACACACAAGAGCAAAGAAAAAACACTTAACTGGCTGCGAGAGCAGCGAAGAAAGAGGAAGGACTGAGAGAGGGGACTTCCTATCTATGGTTAATGGACACTGTGAAAGGACTATCCTCGTTGCCTTACAAGTTGGAGTGCTGGGACTTGTGGTTTAAAGTCTGAGACATTTTGCACTATTTCATACTTGGTGTTTTTCTCAAGTTTCTTGATATAATATGATGTGTTGTTACAATAAGAGCTTTTCTTGGGCTGCTGTGTGTTTTGTATTTAATAAATGGCGGAGAAAGAAAAGCATAATCCGAGCCTCCGGTCCTGCCATAGAATTTTATTTTTGTTCCTTCTGCTCCGATATGGCAAGTCAAGCCACAGACAAAACTCAGGCTACAATGGAAGAAACGATCGTGGCTATACGATACCGAGAACGGATCACTAAAGTCCTCAGCTTTACCCGGCTAAGAGATCTGAGTACTACCTGGTTTCTTTCGTTCAGACCAATCTAGCAAGATTGCATCTTACCTGTGCTCCGATGTCTGCTATGCGGAGAAGAATGCGTGTTGGACGTCTGTCTTACGCTACCATCAGCAGTACCTATGGATATAGATACTTTGCTTGGTTCGGTAACGGCTCATGCAACGTGTTGTCCCCAGCGGCTACTTATTCTGATGACGGCATTCGTTGAGACTTCACCATTACGATTAGGTGGCGGTGAAGTACGAGATGAAAGCAGCACCACATAGGTACAACCTTCTGTGAGCATTGCTGATCCAGACATCGATGATGGCAATGATTCTCACATGTACACTATTTCAGCTTTTTGAACTTGGTCCAACTTTCACCTACTGTTGTAGACCAATTTTTCGCAAGCCTGTCTGATATGATGTTCTCTCCTAACAACGAGAACAACTTTTGAAACAAAGAGCACACAGCGTTCCCTGAACTCTGAATTCGGCCTTCAGTTTTGATAAACAAGACTACTGAAAACAATTGGAACTATTTTTTTCCCCTGAAAGCAAAATTATTTTTCAATTCCCAAAATATTTACCTTTTTTCTGGCACATGGTACTCTGCTTAAAGTAGAACTATTCTTAGAGAACAGAACTATTTTGAAACTCTAGAGACAATATTTTGATTCAGCCTTTAGCACATGTACATTCTTGTATAAATATGTGATGAAATGGTCTCGACCTTCTTTTCTGTATTTAGAGCCATTTCATTAATGTAATTTTCACAATTCATTCAGCCAATATTTATGTATGCATTATCTGAATGATACCACTGCTTGAAAACCGTACAGTACAAATACTCATTTTCGTGTATATACCATATACCATTTCAAATGCAATTTATGTATTTTGGGGTGGGTTGGAAAACACATGCATCGTTATATGTTTAGTATTGCTTAGTATTTTAGTAATGATTAACATAATACGTGGAGTGGGTGTTGTAAACGTATCTAGGACCCTAATTAAATATTCCCGATTCATGCCCTCATGTGGTTATAACAAATAATATCCTTATAAAGGTATAAGAATCATATCCATATTTAGTCATAGCCAATGCAGTCCAAATACGGCAAGGCTACTCCCATAGACTCCTTGAAAGTACAACGCGTTCTTTAAACAAACCAAGCCTCCAGCAGCCCAGGAATTCCCCCTGCTTTTGTTTTGATTTGTCCAAGAACTCCTGGAGTCCAGAAAGAACTGTAAGTTCTTAGTGACGTCTAATGTCCAACCTTGCGTCAAACTCGGCACCTTCCAGGTATAAATATACCAGCGTTTGCTTTAAGCAAACACACAGTGGTTTGGAGCAGAGCGGCTATCTACTTGCCCGAAGCCCCAGCTGATGCGAGTGCTGAAGGAAGCTGATCCTCCCATTGACGCACTGAGAGAGACGCTGTCTTTTCTCCTGCCGAGAAATCCAGCTTCAGTGTTTCCAGTCACCCTTGCGGGTTGCTGGGAGATCGAGTCCTGAGAAAGAGATACAAGACCTCCTTCATTCTATAACCAAGGTACGGAGCTAATTAAATCCTTAGAGAATTCTTGATTCAGATTCTTGGCAAAAACTAACTTAACTTAAACTGCAGCTCACTTACTCCTTCCCACGTACTAGGCTTAGGTTAGGTACACCGGGGTAGGCGTATCTTAGAAGCACTAGTTGAGTACGTTTAGTCAATGATTTTATGTATGTATACATTTTATCCGTTTTAAGTATCATATGGCTCAGAAACCATATCAATGCTTTTACAGTATTATTTCATAATACTACTTTTACTGTACGTACGCACTTTACTTTATAACAAGTATTGCAATTGTGGCAATTCACTTCTCTTGCACGAGAAAGAGGACTGCTCAATAAATAACAACTTTTATTGAAAAC
Source organism: Lissotriton helveticus (assembly GCF_964261635.1). Classification (NCBI taxonomy): domain Eukaryota; kingdom Metazoa; phylum Chordata; class Amphibia; order Caudata; family Salamandridae; genus Lissotriton; species Lissotriton helveticus. The sequence continues at coordinate 339,245,867 of NC_136057.1, read as the reverse complement.
GCCCGTCTCTCTATTTCTCTGCACTCTGGTGAAACTAAGCATGCACGATTGATTTGAGTGAAATAGCTGTCTATTGTTTTCACCCGACTCTGGAGATATACTCCTTGTTCTGGAGGGAGCAAAGTTGTCATGTTTATGCGGTTGTCAGAAACTAACCCCTTCTTGTCTAATCGGGAAAGTTAACTCCTTCCTGTTCATTCGAGAAAGTTTCGAGTGACCTCTGAGCTAGCTGGCATTCATAATTAAGTCTAACATATTCAGTAGAGACCTAGTCGACCTCAGTCCTACGTCTAAACTATTGTTTGTTATTCCAATGCGCAGAGCCTATTGGGAATATAGGAACTACACTACAGATTTAACACAGCTGCGAATCAATTGGAAGACTGACCAGGGGAGGTCCTACTCGGAGAAAGAATGGTCTTTGGTCCTGGAAAGTTCCAAGCAGGTCCCCAGAAATGCTAGTTTTCGACTGATCCAGTTTTATATTGTCCATAGGGCTTATCTTTCCCCAGACAAGATGAATCGATATTTCCATAGACCGAAAGCGTGCTGCAAAATGGCGGCTGTGGATTTCCTGCATATGCTCCGGGCTTGTTCCGCTTTGCGGGCTTACTGGGAGGGTGTGTTCTGGGCGTTGGTCACGTGCACGGACAGGGAAATATTGAAAACAGGGGTGACCTGCATCACTGGCGTCTTCTCCAGAACCAAAGAACATACAGCGTCCACCCGATTTTGGGATTTGGGTTTCATTGTGGCTAAGCGACTGATCACTCGCCGCTGAAAAGCGGTTGAGCCTCTGTCGACAAAGGCCTGGTTCCTCTCCATGCTGAACTGGGCAAAGGCGGAGGCGGTCTCTCTGGTTCGAGAGGACACGATGGGATTGCGTAAATATCCTATCTCCGCTGCATGGAACTCTGATGTGCGAACTACAGGGGCTGTTGCTACCGGACGATCAAACAGATACGTAGAGAGGTTTCTGTGGTTGGGTCCGTGATTTGCGCTACGAATTACTGCGTCGTCGAAGTCCCTCCCGCCCCCACACCAGACAGTGATTTATTCTCAATAGTAGGATGTGCATCTATAGGATGGTTGTTAAGAGCCCCGTTGGGTTCACCTGGATATGTATTCCCCCACACTTCTCCGCTGCCCTATTTCCCTTCCCACCCTTTTCCTGATAGTATTTTTTTGCCCATGTTAGGGGTTCGTTTTATATACAATTGTTTGGCGTGCTAACTGGATCAATGTGAATTGGTGGAGTGAAGCCATAAGCACCGTATCTTTGTGATAGAAGAGTATTGTTTAGCTCTAGTCTTATTGTATTATAATATGATGGAGCATTATACAGAAAGGTGGTTGGAGGTCATATGATGGATGGGATATGTCATGTGTAAAGCTTAGACATGCAAATTTAACAGATGTAAATATGCTAATGTACAGCTAATTTGTGATTCATGCACGTTATTTACCTACTGGCTTTGAATGGTGTTTTGTAAGATGGTGTACCATTCTCTATCTATGTTCACAATGATAAAATCTTTAATAAATAGATCAAACAAAAAAATCCAAAAAAAAGAAGGGTTGCTAAGGAAGAACCAAAAACTTGTTTTGTGGCCATATTTCAACAGACTACAATCCGTGTGCTTCGAATGTGTACCCTAGTTTTACTTCTTCATGCTTTCTGGTGTCCCTCTCCCATAGTAATATGGGCCATGCAGTTGTATTTTTCATGGTTCAGAAGCTACATCAAAGCTGCTAGTCCGGAAACTGCAGTTTACCTCCCAGTCATTTGGAATGCACAAGCAGATTCTCTCAGCAAGACTTTTCTAGAGACCAACAAATGGGTCCTAAAGGACGCATCTCAAAGAGACTGTTACTTATGGATCCCTTACGTAAGAATTACCCCAGATGTCAGACTAGATCCAAGGAATTTTTTCTCCAGCAGTACCCCTGCACGTCGACTCTTCGTTCGTCGTTGGCGTCTTGATCGCTGGAATGACGTCATGGTATCTACTTGGACGCCTCCCCTGCGTGCTGAAGTCAGTTCTTTCTTTTTGCGCGCCAGCCACTGTAGATCCGGAGAGAGCTGTACCTCTAGTCATAATTTGACTCTCTTTTTTCAACTTTTGTCTGCACAGGAATGTCACATCGGCAGACCGGCTCCTGCCACAAGCTGATGTCGGTGATGGACCCACATCACATGTGCCTCTGGTGTCTGGAACACTACCACGACCCGAAGTCGTGCTCCGACTGTCAGCCATGACCCCGAAGTCTTTGCGAGAGCGGTCCCAAAAGCTCGGCCGTCGATTCCGCGCCGCTCAAGGTCCCGGTCGAGAGGTAAGTTGCGGGACCGGTTGCGGAGCCATCACCACCACTCCTCGTCAAAGTCTTCGGGTAAGTCGAAGAAAAAAAAGAAGGCGAAGAATCACAGTCGCTCTTTGCATTCTCACCGTCCATCGGTCGACGGGACGCGGAAGGTAGTCGTCCGGTTCTGCACATGGAGCCTTTTGGGTCGACTCTGAGCCTCCCTCCCTTCCCGGGAGCTGGAGCGACCTCAGCCCAACATTGTAGCTTTTATGAAGCCCTCCACTCCATCTTTGGGCAGCCCGTCTCCGCTAGCGTGCCTTCAGGCCCCGCGGGATCTGATGGGGGTACTAAGCCTTTGATGCTGGCGGCTCTAGCCCCAGCGCTGCAGGGCCCTCAGGGATCGAGGCCTGGATCCGGATCGGTGCCGGTCGACCTTACGACACCTCCTCCGGCGTCGAATCAATTGACACCTTCGCCACTTCCAACGCCGTTGTGTCCCCAACAGACGTCGACCCCGGCCTCTCCCTCGACATGGACACGGAGCCGGACCGGCGCAGACCAGTACTTTTGTATCCTTGTTCTACCCTGGTGTTCCCTATCCCTCTGAGTGGCAACCAGAGGAGGGTGAGGAGGACTGGGAGGGGTCTTTGGACCCTCTGGCAGACCAGTTGGAAGAACCAGACTGGAGAGAGGAGTTATGTGAGGCCAGTGGTCTGGACACTTCTCCAGACCGTGGCTATGGAGGAGGTTGCATCATATGCAGTGCTGTTGCGTAGGGCGCCTATGGCCTTGAACCTCGAGCTTCCTACGGTGGCAGTCACAACTAACCTCCTGACCGAGGTGCTTCAACCGGCAGCGGCCTCTTCAGAGCCCCTGCTGCCGTTCAGTGAGGTCCTCACGAACATCCTTCTGGGAACTTGGGCCAAGCCCAGCACAGGGGCCCCTGTGGATAGGAGGATTGCCCAATGCCACTGCCCGGCCCAGGGCGACCTCAGTTTCCTCTCCCAACACCCTACCCACGAGAACTTTGTAGTCCAAGCCTCTACTTCCAGGGGGGCATTACCTAACGCTCCACCTGATAGAGAATCCAAGAAGCTGGATCACCTTCCGCCAGCTTAGGACTGCGGTCGGTAAACACCGCATGTCTCTTGGGCTGTTACACCAACTCTGTGTGGGACATGGTCGCTCAGGTGCTGCCACAGTGCCTGGAGGAGGCCTGGGCCATGCTATCCCATGCGGTTGCTGAGGGTAGAGATGCAGCGATGTTCGCTATACGATGTGGGCTGGATACCGCCGATTCACTAGGCAGGACTATTTCAGCATCGGAAGCCCTTAGACGCTATGCCTGGCTGATGTCCACTGGCTTTTCGGGCGATGTCCAATCTACTCTTTTGGACATGCCTTTTGATGGCTGTCTCTTGTTTGTCGACAAAGCATACAACGCGCTCAAGCGCTAAAAGGATTTTAGGGCTATGGCCAGATCCTTGGACCTCGCTTCCATCTCTCGCCCCGTGCGAGATGGTCCTGTGTCAGACGTAGGTGGGCGGGGAGGGAGTTCCATGTCTTGGCCGCCAGGTAGGAGACTGACCTTCCTCCGGCGGTAGTCCTGCGGATCAGTGGGACGGTGGCGAGGGCGAGGCTGGTGGAGCGGAGTTTGCGTGTTGGAGTGTAGAACGTGAGGCGGTTGGTGAGGTATTCGGGGCCTGTGTCGTGGAGCGCTTTGTGTGCGTCGGTGAGGAGCCTGAACGTGATCCTTTTGCTGACGGGGAGCCAGTGCAGGTCTCTCAGGTGGGCTGATATGTGACTGTGGCGGGGGATATCGAGAATGAGTCGTGCGGATGCGTTCTGTATGCGTTGGAGTCTTTTCTTAAGTTTGATTGTGGTTCCTGCGTATAGGGCGTTCCCGTAGTCAAGTCGGCTGGTGACGAGGGCCTGGGTGACCGTCTTTCTAGTTTCGGTAGGGATCCACCGGAAGATCTTACAGAGCATGCGCAGGGTGTTGAAGCATGAAGATGAGAGGGCTTTGACTGCTTGGTCATCGTGAGAGAGGAGTCCAGGATAAATCTCAGGTTGCGTGCGTGGACTTCTAGGTTAAGGGACTCCCTTTCAGGGCCCTAGTTTTATGCACCAGGGGTAAGTGTCTTGCATGGCTCTGCGCTTCTGGCGTGGAATGTCATGTAAAGAACTGACATCAGCGTGCGGAAGTGGCGTCTAAGTAGATACCGCAACATCATTCCGGACAACGACAATGACGAACGCGAAGTCGACCGAAGCCACCTACCGACGCGCAGGGGTACTGCTGAAGAAAAAAATCTCTGGATCCAGTCTGAAGCCTGGGGGTAATTCTAAGGTAAGGAATTTATAATTAATAGATGTCTCTTACAGATATATCCTTACCGAAGGTAAGTAACTTGTTCGTTACAATCTTCCACCAGTGAAACTCTTCACAATTAGTCCACTTTGCAGATGCCGGCAACAGGAAAATGTCCAGAATTCACCTCCAGGCATTACCAACCAGGAAGAAAGGGGAATGCTCTTTTGATCAACTAATGAGGGAAGTTTCTACACATTTTTCCGCTGATATCTTGGAAAAATGAGGTGATCCATAGACGTATTATACTGGTAGATCCAGAATGGCCTCAACAATGGTGGTTCGCTAAAGATATAAGAAAGACAAAAAAAAATTTGTCAGCCGTGGCCTGTTAAAAGAGGTTTCACCACAACTAAGCATTCCATTTCAAGACTGATAACGGTAAAGATGATACTACTGCTTTTATTAAGCAATGTCACTGTTCCAGCGATCTGCAGTGGGACCAATTTCTTTTTTCTATTATTAATTCTCAGACTCCAAAACTTATGATCAGGTAGGGCAAACTTCCTTGAGAAATCTGTTAGGGCACTGCACTATTTTCTTCAATATGATTCCAATTTTTGCAAGGAATGCGCTTGTAATTCTATTCAGTGCTATTAACTATTAATGAAGATCCCATGGAGGATCTTCGCTTTTCTCCAGTAGAAACTTTATTAAAGTTATATTAAAATCATAAGCATCCCACTCCTCCAATACGAATATAGGAAATTGTTCTGCATCGTAGGATCTTCAGTGATGGCCAAAATCACAGAATATTCCCACCCGTGTACTGGAACCCCTGAATACTCTTTTTACAAACAAAAAAAACATAGTTAATGTAGAAAAGTAAGATCTGCTTTCATGGTTGCATCCACTTTTTGCTTGGTGTCAGTATGTTTTTGACATAGTCGACTGGGATCCTGCTAATCAGGACCCAAGTCACTGTGCTTTCTCCCTAAATTGCCATGGTGAGTACTTTTGTACATACACATTTGGCTGCTGGTATACTCTTGTAAGTCCCTAGTGTATGGTACTAAGGTACCCAGAGCGTAGGTACACAAGAGGTCTCCCTTGGGCTGCAGCATGCATTGTACCACCCAGGGAAGTCCACTTAAATTGTGAATACAGGCCTGCCATTGCAGCCTGTGTGAGTTGGGGCTTGCACTTCTTAAAACAGATATGTTTCCTTATACCTTTGGTCACTGCACTTAAAACCTATAAGTCACCTTTATGGCAGGCTCTTCAGTCCTGAAGGCAGGGTGCTTGTTTATAAGTGAGACGGTGCCCCTGCCTGAACAGGACACTCCTACAAACCCTGGAGTCGATTCTCCAGCCTTTGCAAGTGCAGTCGGCCATTTTAATACATATAGTGGACATCAGTCATTACAAGATGTCGAACTATATAGGGATTACACTGAACCCAGTCATGTTAGTTATCAAACATGTTGGACTCAGACCCCTCACACCGATTGGAAATATGATCCCATGTACTGGGGGGGTTCCCTTAGGGTACCTCCCTGTTCTCCCGATAACAGCCTTTCAGGGTCTGCCAGCAAGCTAGTGGTGGTGCCAACCACAGACACAATTCCGTCCTCCTGCTGCTGAACCAAGAATAGCATCGGAAGCACATCCAGACTGCTTTGAAGGGCACATTTGTGTCCCTCACATACTCCTATTTGAGCCATTCAGGGAGCCTTTGGCTCCCGCTCTGGTGCGAAGCTGGACAAAGGACTTGGGAGTATCCTCCCCTTTGTCCATTCCCTCCTCTGGGGTGGACCCTTGAGCCGTTCCATACCTTTCTCTAGGGTACTTGAGGGCTACCTGCGAGTGGTTACTTAGATTCATTGTGGGACAAGACTCAAACCTGAAACCACGTCACTCTTTGACTGTCTGAACACGTGGACTTCGCCTGGAACCGAGACTGCACCTAGGAAAACTGCTGCACCTGGTCTTGCTGTTCTGTAAGTCTTCGTCCTCTGTGTCTGTACTTCTTCCAGGATCTTCCCCAGACCTATGTGCATCAAGGACACCCGAAGTAATTTCCCTTGAAGTGAAGGAGTCATTACCCACGCATCTGCAGGCACCGTAACAAATCTGACCGGTCTGCTGCTCCTGACGTCCCATCGACTTCCAGGGACACAGCAGCACAGGTGGTGGTTTTGCAACTGCATTGAGGCATGACCTGTTTCATGCAACTTTGAGGCCAGTATCCTTGTCAGAACCACTGAGATCAAACCCCTGTGCCCCTCGTTGACTTGCCGTTGCCAAGGCTTGTTGGCTCTGCATTCCAGAGATCTTCGGGCTACAAGAAGCTCCAACCTCCAGCATCTCTTCCTGCCAAGTACAGCATCCTCACCACATGCTCTGTACCGTGGGCCTGTCTCCTGATGGTCTTCCACTGCTTCCTTGGGCTCCCCTGTTGGCTTGGGGCCTGCTCTGACTCTACTGCTCTTGGTGAGCCCTTGGACCTTGCTGGTCTCAAAGTTGTTCCTTTTGTGTTTTCCTTGCCAGTTGCAGCTACCAAAGCATGTTGGTGCTCCTGCCGGACACCGACCACCTATTCACTGACACCTGTCTTGGGACAGCTCGTGCACAGCTCTTGATCTTCCTTAGTGGTGCCTTGTCTTCACAGCTGCAGCGACAAAGTCACCGTCGACTCTCCTTAACCTCCTGACGTTGGTGGGCATTGTCTTCATACCGCCTGGTCGCTCCCAAGTGGCAGAGACTCTGTCCCCTCTGCTTGAGGGTTCTCCACTTTCAAAATCCACCCTTGGATTCCATCGGACTTCACCTTATTCAGAGGCATTTTCTTCCAAGTCTTCCATTATCGTCTGTGGAGGTTTCCGACTTCTCTTCACCCTTGTCCACATGGCTTCTCTGGTGTAGGTAACCTGGTTCCCGGGGCATCCACGAGTGGGCCGGCTCTTCAACCTTCATCTTTAAAGAGAATTTTTCGGGGTCCTGTGGTAAGGGTCATTCTTCTGTAAAACAGCTAGTGCAACTTCATCATTGACTTCCATTTGGCACGCGGCTGTGTGCCTACTCTGCACACAGCCTCCATGGTTTTCCTGGGTACTAAACTTGGGTGGATCTTTGTGAACCCGGTGCCTCTGGATATTCTGGTTCAAGTTCCGTTCTCCTTTGCAGTTCGCATTCCACTTTCTTAGTATATGGTTTGGTCTCCCCCTGGAGACCTCTGTATTTTGTGCTACTTAACTTATTGCATTTGAAGTATTTTTGTGTATTGTGTTGATATCTTCGGGTAGGAGTTATATCAATGTGTTAGTGAGTTTTGGGGATTAAGTAGAAATATTTTCATATAAACACTGTGTGGTTCTTTTGAATTTAAAACACTACATGATTAAACAGGTCAAACAAGCTGCTTAACACTCCTTCAAGATAGGCCTGAAGGCTGCTCTTCACAACTACCACTTTGAGAGCTTTCTATGGTTATCAAAGACCACTAAAATCGCCATAAGGGTTGCCTGGTTTAGTATAAGGCATATCACTTAAATAAGTGTGCACCAAGCTAGCCTCCTACAGTTCATTTCCTGAATTAGAAGTAATAACCCCTGTTTTCAAAATTGTAGGGCCAACCTCCATATATTGATCAGGCAGAGTTTTTATCTATGACTGTTAACCATGTATAGACATTACTTAAGACAATATTGCTGCTTCAACTTGTGCACAAGAAACCAGACACTGAAAACCTCTGTGTGAATGAGAAAACATGAAAGAAAGGAGCATGTATAGTCAGAAGTGCAAAAAACTGAAAACAGTTTACAAAGTGATACCCCTAGATCATGGATTGATACAGTAGTTATGTATTCTGCGTGATTATTACACACCTTCTATTTCAACAACTGTTAGTTATTATTTAAATAATTCTTTCTATGTATCCTCAAACTTCTATGCCTGCAAAACTAACTTGACATACAATTTTTCGAGCCCCATAATGAAGCAACACGAGCCAACATAGAGGAAAAGATCGTCCAGGAAAAAGAAGAGAATTCATCACCATTATAAAAACTAAAGGCAAGAACAGGTCCCATCTTTATGAAGGAGGAAACAAACCTTCTACATACAAAGGCTAATTTTAAAGCAACCCCCGCCTTTCTTTACAGAGCACCTACTACTAGGATCCCTCCCAGAGAGATACTAGTTGAGCCTTAAACCACACCATCAAATGTGTCCTGCAAGAGAAAGCGTAAAGCCCTGTGGAAGATCTTCACTAATTGAATATCAGGCCCACAGAGAAGGTTGAAACAAAAGTAAAAAATCTTTGTTGGACTCTTTGTTGAAAAACTATTATGTGAATATGCATGTTGGACACTGGTTTTCATTGAGATAGAGGCAAAAGCACTATGTGAATGTTATTGTACGTGATGAAAAGTCACATCATTAGTTTGATTGTCTAGTGATTTTAGTCAGTTTTTCATTACTGTTAGGTCTTGTATATTAATGTGAATACACGTGGCGGGATTACCGATCCACAAGAAAGAATTTTACCTGTCCAAAACAGTTTTGTGTTTTTATCAAATCAATCGTATAAGTATGTATTGCTCTAAATGTATGTGATGTAAGGTTCGCAGGTATAGAAGTGTGATACACAAAAAGAATACACAAAAATAATTATTTAATTATTAAATAACTGTTGTTGGTAAGAGAAGGCGCAGAGTAATCACACAGGCTAGATAGATACTGTATAAATCCATGGTATGGGGGTTATTGCTTCTTATACTGACTGTTTATGGATCCTGCCCCGACGGCCTTAACAGGATCACTCCCCGTTAAAATAAAAGTCAAAACATGCACTGCTCCTTTAAGAAGCCAGCAGGTTCCATATGCCACCGTACACTGTACTAGCATTTTCCTCTCAAGCTCATTCCTTTATCCAGGTTCATGCTTAGAGGCTCTCAGAGCTCAAGTGTTATTAATCCTATTGTTTTGTTTTTTTGGCTTTATCATCAAAATTGCATTTATTTGTTTTATCATTCACCGTTTTCAACATGTTTGAAGCTTCCTACTTTGAATTTTGCTAATTCTGAAGGGATTTTTTTCCACATTATCCCATCATATTTTGGATGGTTCATACTGGATGTGTTTTGCTTACCATCCTAACATTCAGTTAAAGAGTACAAATTTAGTCAAAAATTGACAGAGCACTCTACATGACCATGATAGGACTTGCCTTAGGGAACCTGGAAGATATCCAGCAGAGGAAGAGAGAAACACCAGAGTCATCCATATAAGGTTGCTCTTCTACTGTGTCTGTGCACTCTCTGAGCAAAGACTCCTGAAGGAGGAGATCAAGAGAAGCAGCAGCATTATCATCACTACTCTGGTCAGTCCTGCTGTACCTGCTATACCATTCGATGTCATATGCGTCGACGCGTGGTTTGGCAAAGACATGTTCAAGGTTAAAGGCCAGCACTTTGACTGGAACGATGTTGATGCTGAAGGAAGGACTCTATCCGCCATAGACGTCCTTTGTAATCACTCAACGTTGTCTAAGTATTTGCTGTGGACACTCGTTGCATAGATGCACAGCTTTGAAGTATTCCTCATGCCACTCGAAGATACACTTGGGGGCACTTGCCATCAGATTTTCCCACTTTCCTTGTGGACATTATCAGTCTTCATATCAACTCACAGGAATCCATTTTGACTCCTGTCCTAATGCTTAACAATCTAGGAATGATGTTAAACACAGGATCGTGAAAGTGTATCCCTTGGAGTAGAGAATGTCTACCATTTTTCAAAAATGCCTTTACCGTCCGAAAACTCTTTCCTGCTGCTTATGAGATTGTATCCCTTCCAAAAGTGATGGTCTCTTGCATCGTCCTTGTGCCAAATGTGAAAGGCCTCTACGTCAATGTTTAGAAAAACAATGGTCTCACAGAGAGAACAATTGGAAGAACAAGTTGAGATTCTCTCCCTGCGAAACAATCTCAGTAATGGTACAAAAGGGCCAGACATCTACTAGGGATTCTCTTTTATTAGAAACGTCCCTCAAATATCCTTCACTGCTGGGTTGTGGTGTCCATCTTCAAAGCCTTACAAAAGGGGGTGGTGATGGACGGAGCATCTGAACCAATCAAACACTCACACCCAGTCAAAAGATCTGGGTTTGATCCATCACCGTTCTTTAGCCCACTCTGCCACCCCAGTTCAGACATGGCTATATGCAAATCAGTCTGACCCTGTGCCTCATGGGAACAGTCAAGCCCGAACTGCCAAGCCATGCCTTCCCTGGACCGGAAACAAGCTTCCTAGGACCGGTTTCTGGCATTACAGCCGTCTTCAGCCCGGCTTGCTTGAATCCAGTGGCAAAGTGAGCAAGGGACTCACGTCTGAGCATACCCTGCCACAAGCTTGTTTCCGGTCCAGGGAAGACATGGCTTGGCAGTTCGGGCTGGGCTGTTCCCATGAGGCACAGGGTCAGACTGATTTGCATATAGCCATGTCTGAACTGGGGTGGCAGAGTGGGCTAAAGAACGGTGATGGATCAAACCCAGATCTTTTGACTGGGTGTGAGTGTTTGATTGGTTCAGATGCTCCGTCCATCACCACCCGCTTTTGTACCGCTTTGGCCGCCATAAGTGTGGCAGGGTATCCTCAGACGTGAGTCCCTTGCTCACTTTGTCACTGGATTCAAGCAAGCTGGGCTGAAGACGGCTGGAATGCCAGAAACCGGTCCTCGGAAGCTTGTTTCCAGTCCAGGGAAGACATGGCTTGGCAGTTCGGGCTGGACTGTTCCCATGAGGCATAACTAATTTCCCTCCTGTACTAGTGCCAAATGGGCCTAAGGACAGGGGTTGGCATCTCCCAGGTCTGGATGCCAGGGTCACATATCAAAGGTGGCAGAGGCTTTGAAGCCTCTGGCCTTGGTATGCTGATTTACTTCCCATCTTGCTGCAGGAGGTGTAAATACCTGCAGCAGAGCAGGCATTGTTCCTGACCTCTGAGAGCTGTACTCTTACCTCCTAGGGAGTCAGAGAGCGCGTCAGTGATAGCAGGCTGGACTTTACCAATCAGGCAGCACACTAGAAGACTAGTAGGGGATCAAGAGGTACCTCTAAGGTACCGTCTGGGTTCATATATTCCATTTCTGCAATTAGTGTGGCTTTATTAATACGGCGTGTTTGATACCAGACACCTTTGGTTTCAGTGAAGTCATGTAGCTGGAGTACTCATAATCACCATTGCTCAGTACATATTGTATTGTATTGTAATTGTATTTATATAACGCTTACTACCCCTGACGAGGCGTCGAAGCGCTTTTTCGGCGGGTAGCAAGCTACTCCGGGACCCACAGAGGATTAGTGTTGAATTAGTATAGTGAAACATGCAAGTACATTTTAAGTGGTCGATAGGTTAATCAGTTATTTGGATTTGGAATGATAGCAGAATGATAGTGTAGGACAAAGGTTTGTATTTATTTATCGCTCGCTTGTTGACGCATGCTATTCAGGGAGCCTATAGAGGATTAGTGGTGAATATGGTGAAATATGAGGTAATTTTGTTGGTGGATATTAGTCTGTTACTTGGAGTGAAAAGGATAGCAGATGGATAAAAGGGGAAGAAAGATTTGCATTCATATAGCACTTGTTACCCCTGATGGGCGTTGAAGCGCTTTTCTGGCGAGTAGCACGCCACTCCGGAACCCATAAAGGATTAGTGTTGAAAATTAGAATAGTATAAATATGAAGTAATTTGAGTAGTAGATATGTTTTTTCAGTTATTTGGGCAGTATATTAGTATAGTTGAATATGGAATATGGAATGTGAGAAGTGAAACATGTTAGTCTGTTAATTTTGATTGAAAAAGGATAGTGGAGGGATAAAAGAGTGAAGGATTTTTTTTTTTTTTAAGTCTTAGCAGTAGGAAGAGGCTTTTGGATGAGTAAAAAGGAGTTTTGGAGGGAAGGAGTCAGAGGGGAGAGTTTAGAAATGTTTGTTTTAGGGGATCGGTGTAGTAAAAAGAGGTGTCAGATGATGCAAGAAGGGGTAGAGCAGGAGAGAGTCTAGAAAAGGTTATTTTGGCGATCATAGTAGTGGTATGGGGTTTGGGATAAATGAGAGAGTGGATGTAGAGGATATATTGATAGATCTATAGGATGAGAGATAGGGTAGTGCATTAGAAGGAGTAGTAGAAAAAAGTTTGAGAGGAGTCAGAAGGTTGGACTAGAAGATATATTGAGTGAAGTATAGGCTGAGAAATAGGCTAGTGCATTGGAAATGCTAAATTAGAAGAAAGTGATAAATATATAGATCCATAAGTACATTAAAAGTATATAGATACATAAAAGAAGTAAATATATTTAGATTAAATATATTGATAGAGGCACAGGATGAGAAATACGGTAGTGCATTGGATATGCTTTTTCAGGAGAACAGTAACAGACACACAGATCCAAGTACATGGAAGGTACATAGATGTACAATGGAAGTATGAACATGTAGACCAAAAATGATTTTTATTTATTGATTATTATTAATATTTTTTTTTCTTCTTCTCTTAACAACATAATTGTTTTACATGTTTTATAAAGTAATACACAAAGATAGGTACATATCTATAGTGAAAACAAATGCTTATATACAGAGGGATATGCTGTAAATGTCTATTTCCGTATGGTGCTTATGTGGGGAAGAGCCAGATCTTGAGTGGTTTTCTGAAGATAAGGTGGTTGTCGGTGGATCTTATTTTGGGGGGTAAAGAGTTCCATAGTTTGGCTGCTTGAACAGAGAAGGATGTGCCACCCATTGTTTTTTTCTTGTATGGTGGGTTTTTTGAGGCGAGATGCTCCTTTAGAACGTAGGTTCCTTTGTTGAATGTGTTTGGTGATTTTATTCCTGATGAAGAGTGGTCCTATTCCATGTATTGCTTTGTGGGTAATACAAAGCAGCTTGAACGTGGATCTTCCGGCAACCGGTAACCAATGCAGGGCTTTCAAGGCAGGGGAGATGTGGTCTCGTGGTTTGATATGCAAGAGTAGTCTGGCAGCCGAGTTCTGAATCCGTTGTAGTCTTTTCATGGTTGTTAAAGGTGATCCGTGGTAGAGCCTATTGGTGTAATCGAGTTTGGATAGAACAAGGGAGATGGTAGCTTGGACCTTGTGTGGAAATCCCAAATGAGGGAAAATTTGTCGCAGCGTTTTTATAGTAGCAAAGTTTGATCTTGCTAGTTTATTTACTTGGACATTCATCGACAGCTTGGAGTCCATGGTCATTCCGAGGTTTCTTACTTCCTTCGATACTTTAGGCAGTGATCCCAGTTCATCAGGCCATGCGGCAAGCGGGTTGTTATTTTTCCAGTCGCCACACGTGAGTATTTCAGTTTTTAAAGCATTCAATTTGAGATGGCTCCAAGTCATCCACTGATCCACGGCTCTGAGACAGCTGAAAATTGGTGATTTTCCAATGTCTTTGGGGCATTCCAGTTGAAGGAGTATTTGCGTGTCATCTGCATAGTTGTAGCACGTGAGGTGAAATTTATTGATCAGTACTGGTAAAGACTTCATGTAGATGTTGAAAAGCATGGGCGAGATGATAGAACCTTGAGGGACCCCTGCTTTTGTGGAGTACGGTTTGGACGAGAAAGGTGGGGTGTGGATGACATTAGTTCTGTTTCGAAGGTAGGACGCGATCCAGTCTAGAGCAGTTCCCTCTATGCCGGCTTCATAAAGTCTTTGTTTCAGAGTGTCATGGTCAACCGTGTCAAAGGCAGCTGAGAGGTCCAAGAGGAATAGCGCAGCAACCCCGTTGCGGTCAACTGTATTCTTTAGGTCATCCCAGATGGCAAGGAGGGAAGATTCAGTGCCTCTTCCCGGACGGAATCCTGTTTGGAAATCTGAAAGTATGTCATTCTCTTCAATGAATTGTGACATCTGGGCGAACGCTGCTCTTTCTATCAGTTTGCCCAGGAAAGGTCCATTTGTAATGAGTCTGTAGTTGTCGGGGTTCAGCGGGTCCAAGTTTGTTTTCTTCAGTAAAGGGCGTATGTATGACTTTTTGAGTTCTTCTGGAAATGTTCCAGTAGTTAAGGAATCGTTGATGATTCTTCTTACTGGAATGGCAGCAGAGGTTGTTAAAAGAATAGTCTTGAAAGTTTGTGGCGGACAGGGGTCAGAAGGGCTGCCGGCAGGCCTGCTTGCTTTGACCAGGTCCATAAATTTATCGTGTGAGATGTGTTGGAAGGAACGGAGAGGCTTGATTAGAGCATTCTTGGATAGTTGTTTTGTACAAGGGTTAGTGCTGGTGCTTTGTTTCTGTTGTAAGTACGAGTCCAACGTGTCTGCTTTGTCCTTGTAATGATTTGCCAGTTTGTCTGTGAAATCTTGAGTAACAGGATGAGTTCCTTCTAGGCAATTTGGTTTTCGAAATTCATTGAGTATTTTATAGAATTCTTTATTTGCACATTTAGCGTTTTGAATTCTGTCTGAATAGTACCTTTTCTTAGCTTTTGTGATAGCCGAATTGTATAATCTGTTAATTTTTTGTAGGTGAAGTGTGGCGTTTGTTTTGAGCCAGGTACGTTGCAGCTTTCTAATTTGTTGTTTTATGTTTTTTATTTCTATGTTTCTCCAAGGCGCTTTTTTCCTTTTGTTCTGTTGTGTGGTTTTGACTGGTATCAGGATGTCAAAAGCTTCCTGTAGCCACTTATATAGATTCTGAACAGAATTTATGGTTTCCAGATTTATACTGGATGTTAGTTGTGTTTCCAAGTGTTCCAAATTGAGTTTGTTCCACGGCCGATAGGTGGATGGATGTAAAGTAGTTTTAGGTGAGTCGCTTAGTATTGTTTTATGTTGGAAAGCAAGCAAGTGGTGGTCTGACCTTGTGACTGGAGTTATAGTTTGAAAGGTAACTAGTTCAGTATTAGCAAAAATGACATCCAGGATATGTCCAGCGATGTGTGTCGGATTGGGGACAATCTGATGCAGGTTCAAAGCGTCTAGGCCAGTGATTATTGTTTTTGGATGGGTCATATTGGTTTTATCAAACCAAATGTTAAGGTCACCCAGAATGCACAGGTTTAAGTGTATTGTTATTAGATTTGAAACTGTGTCTAGAAGTGTGTCTGGGAATGTTGCCTTGCTAGGTGGAGGTCTGTAAAGGAGCAGGAAGTTACAGGTGGAAGACGGTGTAGGATTGCATCTTGTTAGAAGAGCCTCACAATTCTTTATGGAGATGTTGTCAACTTTAGTGATATGTATTGTTTACCTGAATACAACAGCTAGACCACCTCCTTTTTTGGCTATACGATTTTGGGTGATTATTTGATAGCCTAGAGGAAGGGCTTCATGCAGGATGGAGCCATATCCTCTCCCAACCATGATTCGGTTATGAATAGTATGTCTGGTTTTGCATCGGTGAGAAGGTCGTAGATGTGATGCTTGTTTTTAGAGAGGGATCGAGCATTTATTAGTAGACAGTGTAGATAGTGGCCTTTGGTGATAGTGGAACTTTGTTTTGTAGAAGAGTGATCAGTATTGTGTGGGTGTGTAGCAGGTGTGTTTTTAGTGCTGGTATTAGCTGTATTAGGATAGCAATCGTGTAGCTGTTCTGTATCGTGTTCCTCATCCAGCATGGTAAGAAGACATTTTGATGAGTCTGCATGTGTATATGTTGGAGATGGTGTTTGAGAATGAGTTGGAGTGCTCTGTTGCTTTTGTGGTGTAACATTGTTGTGCAGTAGACTTGGGGAAGCAAAGCTGTGAGGTGTGGCATGTTGCTTATATTTTTTGCGTATGTTAAAGGCGGAAGGTGTATGAGTCAGGGGAGATGGTGCAGCATGTGGGTCATGTCGTAATGTTTTAAATTGTCCAATGGATGAGAGGCGGTTAGAAGAGGTGCTGTATTGCTGTATCTGTGTTAGGTGTGGTGGAAGAGTGAAAGCTTGGCATTGGAGTTTGTTCCTTTGTGTGCTTTGAAAGGTGGGTATATGTATGTATTTTGTGATGGTAAGTATTATGAGGTGTTGCGCTCTGAAGATCTTGTGCTGGTGTGTGTGATATGTTTTGCTTTTGAGGTGTGGTGAAAAGGGGTGCTGATGTATATGTTTCATGCACCTGATTTGGTTGTGTGGAGTAGTGTGGCTCACTGGTTAGAGGCGGCAGGCCCGAGAGCAGAAGTCAGCCTGGGACCAGGGTTCAATTCCCGACGCGGCAGGGTCATGGACCTTGGTCAGCGGACTCGATAATTCTCGCTTCGGTGCTTACTCTAATCAGGGGTTCCACTCGGCAACTCTGGGCATTAGCTTGCCTAATCTCCACAACGGCCCCACCAATTCCGGGGATGCCTGGCTCCACCTTGGGGACTCCCAGCAAGGGACCATCCCACAGGGAAAGCCAGGACGGGTTCCCCAGAGTTATACAGCGCCGGGACGCCCCGTTGCTGGGGCAGCTGTGCGCTTTACAAGTATACTACATTTACATTTACATTGTGTAGTATTGTTTGTGAGAGGAGGGTGTGACGTAGAGGGGGTGGTGATGTGTTTATATGTAAAGTGTATGTTGTGTGTAGGAGGGAATGAAGTAGAGGTGAGAGTGTTTATCTTAGACTGGTTTGTTTCAAGAGTTACAAAGTGTGGTGGTGTGCAGTGTGTGTTAGTGTTATTATGGTAGAAGGGAGAGGAGGGTGTTTGTTGGACAACTGATGGAAGGATCATTATATATTTGTTAGTGATAAAAGGTGGACTGTTAGGTGTAATTACAGCAGGGAGAGTGTGTCTGAGATGTAGGTATTTATGGTGTTGATTGGCGTTGTGTTAGTGATGAGTGTATTGGTTCGTGGTATAGGATAGAGTTGTGTACTGTTTGTGGGTGATGGTGGATATGTGTGGTAGTTTGGATAGTAGGGTGTGTAGATGTGGTTTGGTTGGGTTTGTAGTGCAGGCTGGTACATCAATCTGTGCATAGTGTTGTGCGTGGTGTATATTTGGTGTGAGTGTGTTGCTCTGTTTGTGGTTGTGGATGGTGTGGGCTGGGTATTGTTAAATAATTAAGATGGCTTCCATGTTCACTTGCAATGTCTAAGAATCGACCTAAACATCACAGGGGCATATATGGTTGTGCAGATATGTCCACTCAGGTAATATAATGCACCCTGCCTTGAAGCTGTAAGACCTGCTTCAGAGGTGACTTGCATATACTGCATGCAGTGTCTGCAGGCATGGCACACAGGAGATGGGCCATGTCGTCTTTTCACTTTGATCTGCACCATTTCATGCAGTCTGCTATGGCAGTCTGCATGAGTGTGATGAGTGGTCCGTTAGGGAGGGTGGCACAAAAAGGCTGCAGCCTTTAGGGACCCTCTTTAGTATTTATGTCCTAGGTACCAGGGGTACCATTTACAAGGGATTTACAGAGGTGCTAAAGGGCTTGCCAATTTGGGAACAATTATATAGTTTTAGGGAAAGCTATCTGGCACTGGGGACCTGGATGGCTGTAACCCTGTGCACTTCATTAAAAATTGCATCAGCTACCAGGCAAAGTATGGGGGTGACCATGTCAAAAAGGGGCCCTTTCCTACAAGAAGCAAGTATTACTTGTAATCCCATTCATTTTACCTTTTCCTTTGTTTTTCCTCTCTCTCTCACAGGGGTTTCAGTGGGAAACTGTTTACAGCTCAGTAATTAGCCTGCTTTACCTATGGAGTTTGAGCCTGCATTTTGGAAAATGTCAGCTATTACTTCCTATTAACCGCATGCGTGCGGGCGGAATTCCGCTCGTACGCTGAGATTTTTTAAATCGCACTTTACGTGACGAGCTGGGCTCGTCATGAGCGTGCGAGGAGGCTACGCCATGACGAGCCCAGCTCGTCATCAGCGTCGAAGGGGTTAAAGAATCAAAAATGTCATCAGATACCCACCTAAACGTGAAAGGGAGGCTGAAAGATCCTGAAGGCCGAATATCTACTGTGTAGTATTGAGTAGAAGGCTAGAAACATTTCAAAATCAGTGATTTAACGACCTAAAGACCCAAAACTCTGGATTGTGTTGACCACTGACATGTAGGTGGCTTGATGCAATCTAGACGCCATATAAATGACAGAAATTGGTACCACATGTGGTGGTCCTGTTATTTGTACTTTGTTTCTGGTATCCTTGCACGGTGTAGTTCCAAGAGATATTTTATGTATGAGAATGAGGATCTAATGATAATACCTATGAGAAATAACCTTTGTTGTAGGTAAAATATTTTAATATATATGGATAACAGAAAAATGCAACTCTCTCAATACAGTGGTAGCAACCAGATCCATCTTTTTTTTCTCATAGTTCACGCAGCAAGCGTTCACCAAAACAACGGCGGAGACACCAGATCAATGGCAGCCCTCCTGACGTGGAGAAAGACCGCTTGATCACAACGGACAGTGATGGCACCTACAAGAGACCTCCGGGAGTTAGTAACTCCGCGTATATTGTATGTTTTATTTCTCTTTGTCTTGTTGTCTGCACTCCCTGTGTTCGGTAACCTTCTAAATGATATTTCAAATGTATCTATGGATATGTGGAAATTTTGCTGCCAATTATTGGACTATTGTTAAGTGATCGTATAATGTTTATGGATTGTATTTCAGCTGATCAGAGTACTTCTTTAAAATTCTCACTAAATTAGGCAAAAACAATAATATAATTCCTCTGAGAATTATCATGGTATGTATAATTCTGAAGGTACTCCACTTAAGGATTGTCTTTTCAGCAATATATATATTTTTTTTGAGTTGCGAAAGCAGGATGTACTGTGTACAAAAATCGACTCATGCCAAGCAACAACTTTTCTGCCCGATTTTCTTGGTGGCTCTCAGACCCCATTTGAGGGGCTGTTAAGCAAGCAAAGTCTACGGAGTCTCAGCCATGTGCCTGTGGTTGTTTGCCTCTGATGTCTTGGGGCAAATCCTACTATGGTTTAGCAAACTGAGCCAAGTACAACCACGTCAGCGCTTAACTGTCCGTGGCGGCCTGTCTCAGGCTTCTCCCCGAGATAGCTTAGCTCAGAACTTAACAATGACACACACCTGCAGTAATGGATTGTCCAACCCAGTGCTTGTCTGTTATAAAGAAAGTACTTCAATACATGGAGCACACTAAATTCTACACACTAGAGAACATAGCTACAGATTCACCATTTTCGTGCACCATCTGTACTTGGGGCTGGTAATCATTCTTTCCATTCTTCTGAGTTTGAGTTTTATCTGGTGCAGGTATCAGGCACTGGTGCAGTGTTACCTCCTTAATTGAGTTTGTGTATTCAGTTACTACTCTTAATCTCAATTATCCTCATTTTATCACTGCAGAATTTTGTATGCCCTTTGGCCATGGCAAGGAGCAGCAGCACACGTTGGCTCTCTCACCCTCCTCTGAGAGGTATTTCATGATTGCAAGTGCTCTGGCTCTGAAGTCAGGTGCGTGGAATTCAGTGGAGGCTGCCACCCGAAGTGTGTGCAGGCACCACTATTGTCGCAGGTCTCCATTGATCGCAAGTCTACTTCTGAGCTTCAGTTGAGGTGATGGGCTGTAGGGTCAAAGTTCACTGGGCCACCTCAAGGCACTCTTTTTCCAGCAGCACAACTATGCCATATCTCATGTTGCTGGGCTAGCGACATGATCCACTCAGGTGCAGTTTAAAGTCACAGTAGCCCTGTCTGCCCAGGCATACCTTTTCAATGTTAGTGTCCCTGTCTGCTCTGGTAAAACGTTTCAAGGTTCCTTTGGCTTGTCAGAAGGGACTGTATTCTAGTCCCATGACCACGCAGATCGCTCTTTTTTAACTTTGAGTGGACGGACCATTAAGCTGTGGGGTCAGCTGTTTATGGCTCGCCCTGGACATTCACACTTCCTTCAGGGTTGGCATGCTTCTTTCACCTCTCAGCAGACAGGTTGGTCTCCCGATGTTTTAGAACAGGAGGATAATGTCATCTTTCTAGGTGATGTATCCTCACGTCTGGGAAGCTGTCTGTCAGGTGGACTCCAGCTGTGGTTGCACAGCAGTACTCTGAGTACTCATTTCCTTGGTGAAAGAACCCAGAACTGGAAAAAGTTGGTCAGTGGGTCTCACTTTTATACAATCACAGGAGACCGGTGATATGTATTTCCTTTCTGTACTTCTAGCACAGGTTTGGTCAGACCCCATAATAGAGGCACAAAGGGGAGTGGGATTTCCGCACCTGGCTCTCACAAACCACACTGAGCAGGGACCAGGAAAAGGACAAAAGGCTGGCCTTACCTAAATGGACCCTCACACAACAGACTGATGTCCCACCCTTAGCCTCAACTTTATACTAAATGACAGTGTTCTGGAAGACTAATGTGCAGCACCTCTCAACAAAAGACTCTAATCGAATTTGTGAGTCGTTTCATCTGCTGTTTCCCATCTTCAGTGTCTAGGTCTCCTCCATCCTGTTATGCATGCACTACAATTTCACTGTCTGTGAAAACAATCACACCTCTTTCTTGTGCACACAACTGGTCATGGTCTTTCAAAACGGAATCTTCGGGCCTCCATTACTCTGGTTCACTCATATGCCCAAAGTTTGTACCTCCCAGGCCACATGTATAACATACATTTGGGATGTTAGTGCTAGACTCTTGGTTGTCACATAGAAGTGTAACTTGGTACAACTGGGCCAGTCTGATTACACTCGAGTGATGCCAGTAAAAAGGTCTAGTCACAACTACTGATTCATGAAGCACAGTGTACTGCTGCCACCACTGCTCTACATGATAACCCTGCGATAGGGATGGTAATCCACCATTAGCTACATGAGGTCATGTTCAATCACAGGACAGGTAACGTCAAAGTACAGACCTAGGCCTTCACACACACACACACACACACCCGCACACACACACACACACCCGCACACACACACACACACACACACACACACACACGAGGCCTAAGTTATAAAAAAAAGAATCGTAAGGAAAGGTCAAAGAAAGTCAACTTATTTCACACAGGCATCTTGTGATGCCCAGAGAAACAGAGTGAGGTATAGTATGTATGGTACCTCAAAAACTGCACAAACTTTCACAAACCCACCAAGCTGCTCCTCTCAGCCTTACTCTTACTCGCACATGCCCGGCATACACAGAACCAAATCTGGCGGTCATGCGTTTTTCAACCTCTTTCCTAAAGTCTGAAATTATCTTTCCCTGCACATCAGCACCGCATACTCTGTCCCTGAGCCCTAGACTCCGGAGGAGTAGTAAAATGGTATGCTACTTCATAGATCCGACAATTTCCTTTGAGAGCTAGATCTGGGGTGGGGGGGCTACGTGTGTCTGAGTTGGCATACATAGTTGGCTGATGATAATGAACGTAAACGAGGATTGTGGGTGTTGTTGTACATGTTGAATCTGATGGAAACATCTAGCCGCAGATTCCTTACCTTAGAATTATCCCCGGGCACCAGATTGGATCCGGAAATTTTTCTACAGCAGTACCTCTGTGTGTCAGTAGAAGACGTCGAGCGACTCCAGAGCAATATTGTCCACCGGATGTGACTTTGTCCGAGTCCATATAAGCCCTCCCCTGACGTGCTGACGTCGGTTACTTCTTTTCCTCCCTTCCATGCAGATCTGGCGTGCGGTATCTCTGGCCATTTTTGTCCTACCTCATCATTGAAACAGTTTGCTTTTCTTCTGGATATCTTCAGAGTCCTGTGAACTCTGATTGTTGACCCTGCACCCTCATCCTATTTGCATGTGGTGCCAAGGCGTACACCCTGACTTCGAACAGTGAGATTTATGTCTTCAGCTTCAGTCGTCCACATTGCAGGCGCGCCACATGACACTGTCAGCGATCAACGGCCCCTCGTCGGTCGTGGTCATCTTACGCAGAGGACCGCTTGAGGGCTAGCTCCTGAAGTCCTCCGTCCTCACAGTTGCCTGGTAAGTCGTGCCATTGGCAGTCGGTGCTACGGCCTTCCAAAACTTTACCCACATACACACAGTGCTTCTGACTCTACTCCTATTCCTTCGATTTCAGAGGAGGAGAGAGAATCTGGGCCGCACCTTCGTGTATTTCCCAGTACAGTGGCGACTCTGGCTCAGATGAGGGAATACTATCCCTCCCTTCATGCCATTTTCGGCTCTCAACCTCCTTCGGGTGCACTTCTTTGCTCCGGGGAGATCAGTGCAGCCTCGACTGACTCAAAACCAGTGAGTCCTCCCTCTGTGTGAGCGGGGCCCTCCGAATCCATGATCGACTCTCACCTCTCGGGTGCACAGCCCCTTGGAGTTCCCTCCTGTGACACCTGGGTTGGATCCACTGGTGCCGGCCCGGACGTCTCTGACACCTATCGTCCCATTTTATCCACCTCCCTGAAGTTCCAACATGTTGACATTGGGAAAAACGTTGATAGATCAGTACTCTTCGGGCTACTTTCCTCTGCTTTCAGAGAAGCCCCCTGCTATTTTGCAGATGTGGATGATCACATGACTGAGCCTCCTCTGGAGTTTCATTGGGTTACTACCCTTGGTGACGCTCATCGCCTTGATTTTTCACCATCCTCAGGCCTGTTTTTGCTTCGAAGAGTTGCTACATTTTTGCTCAACTTTTGTGCAGAATTGACTTTGTTCTAGGGGTGCAGCTTCCATCTGTGGAAAGTGGCCATTGATCCCGTACTTCTGGTGCTCGAACAGGGCCAGCTGAGTACTGAGCCTGCACTTCCCTTCTTTGATAATCTGTTGGCACTTTGGCTAAAGCAGTCACCATGGCCTCAGTGGACTGGTCTATAGCTCATAGGCACCATACTGCCCCTGGGGACCCAATATGCCTTTCCCGTCTGCCTACTCCACACAGTTTGGTGGTTCAGGCAGCTACAGGCTCCCCCAACATCGACGCCATAACTGATGTCCCACCGGAAAGGGAGTCTAAACATCTAGATGCTTTGGGTCGATATTTCTTTTCTGCTAGGGCTTCACCTTACAGTAATTTAAAACAGCTTGTGTTTTGGGCTGTTTTTTGCATGTGCTTTGGGATTCGTATTTCCGCCTACTCCTCTCCGTCCCTGTTGACTCTCAGGAGACTCTTTCTCAGGTGATCCAGGATGGCCTTCAGGTGGCTACATTATTAATTTGTTGTGGGATGAATACCAGATTCACAGATTCTGTTGGACGGGCCATGGCTCCTTTGGTAGCTCTTTGCTGGCGTGCCTGACTACATATCTCAGTGTTTTTGAGGCTGTTCTGTCCGCTTTGGTGGACATGCCATTCGATGGTCAATATCTGTTTGGCTCTCAAGCTGGCTCAGCTTTGGGTCGTTTCCAGGATAGTCAGAGTGGAGCGAATCTTGATAGCTGATTGCCATACCGTCTTCTCACCCCACCCCAGTACTCGGTTGACCTGGATATGGTCTCCTGTATTCCCTTCTGTGTGGACTGTTATAGGGCTGTGCCAGCTGTATTCCTCTTTTTCCTGGTACCTCCACGTACCCTCCGTGTGGTGTCCTGCCCCTGCAGATATTTTCTTTCTGCGTTTTCCCTTGTCCATGACTGGTTGTGGTCCATGCTTGTTCTCTGAGACGGGTCTTATTTTTTGGCCCTGTTGATGTCTGCCCCGGTGGCTGCACGGTCTTCCATACTTTCTACCCATGTTCTGATTGGGGTGTTATCATAGTATTGTGCAGATGCACTGTTGCCTTGTTCCCTGTATGCCTTACAGGTGTTCCTAAATGTGTTTCTGACGTCGTAGTACCCCTTATAGGGGACTCCAATTGCCTTGCTTGGTGGAGATGGTGCACATGGGTTCTCTCCTCACCCCCCCCCCCCTCCCCATTCTCTCCTTGTTGAGTGTTTTTCTGCACTGGCCAGTCTTCCATTCCACTCTGTAGGTGCCCTTCTTCCCTAGCTGATGCCTATGGTTCTTTGTTAGGGTCCACCCTGTGTGGTCTTTCTTTCTCTCTTCAGGCATTTGTGCTTCTTGGGCTAGTTCTCGCTATACATGAGCAAGACGGGGGCCAACTCTGACACCCTGCCTGTTTTTCCTCAGCTTCTGCCTTGAGCAAAGCTGCGGTTGCTTTCACTTTTTTGATGGTAGCAGTTTCCATGACACCTGCATGGCCTACCCCAATGTTTCATTACTGGCATGGCTGTTCTTCAGGTGTGCCTTTTGCCCTTTTGGAGGTGTATGGCGAATGTTCCTCTTCTGTTCTTCTCGGACATAGTTCCTGTCTGTCCACTGCGGCTTGGGTTGTATGAAGGTTGTAATCCCTTAGGATTCTTTTCCGGGTAATTTCCTCCAATTCTTGCTAACGAGGTTGCTGTTCCTACCCCTAAGGGTCTCATCCCTTTTGTGCTAATAGGCTACCGAGTATGATCTTGGGGGGCATCAGGATCCTCATCTACGTTGTTCCAGGCATGTTGGCTGGGCATGGGTTCTCCTGTGCATATGAGGACTTTGCTTTGCTTCTGCCCTTCCGGCTTCATTGGCTGGGGGCACTACCTCGCTATCTGTTCCTTCTCTTCTTTACACTGGCCCTTTGGTTGGACTTTCATTTCAGGGAGTGGTCTTCCGATACGATTTCTTTTACGCTGCTGCCTAGTTGTCTGCATAGACCTCCCAGGTGTTGGCCCCGTCCACCTAAGTTCCTTTTTCCAGTCCTCCATTGCGGTCTTTATTTCTTTATTCTAATGGGGTTGGTTCTCTCTTGTCATTTTATGTTCCATTGTCTCTCGACTGCCTCATCATACCGTTCTGTCCGTAGCGCTGTTTCTGTCTGCTCCCTTGATTTTCTGGGGTGTGTTTTTCCGTCCCAGCCTTTCCCTTTAGACGCGGTCATGTGGCTGATTTCCAGTTTACCATTGTCTGGCCTTCGGCCCATGGCTGCTGTTGTGTTCCTTGTAGGTACGCTTCTTGGGCACATATTATTGTACAGTGTGGATTCTGTATATGTTTGTTCATTTATCATATATAAATATATATGCTCCTACCTCTCTCTTTATATGTGTTGTATATCGTCTTTCTTGGGATTCTACACTGCATAGTAACAGATAACCTCCTTACTTTCAAAGTGTTTTATCTGCCTGATGTGGTTTATGGCCATGATCGTTGTTATTGTTTTATCAGCTATTGGTGGAGTCCTCTGCCTTGCCTACTTCTATGGATGGGAGCTTGGCCCAGCAGTTTAAGCTGTTGTCCTTAGCCTTCCACCTCGGTCTCTTGGATTGATTGCCCTTCCGGGAAGGGGGGTGAAAGGGGAGGAGGGATGTTGTAATGCTATGTTTACATGTGTTCTTCCGAATTGTCTTGTTCTCTTGCCATGCCTTTACTCCCATGTCTTTGCACAGCCACGGATTGTGTTCCGTATGGGGTTCTCCCCGATTTTTCTAGTGGGTTGTTTTCTTCCACCCCTCCCTTCCTGGCGAGCGGTCTCTCTCATATGCGGACTGGATAGCCTAGTCGGGGACAGTTCTTGGAATCAAATCACAGACCCTCCTCTGGGATGGTATTGCTTGGGTATCAATTCTAAGGTAAAGAATCTGTGCTAGACGTCTCTATCAGATGAATAAATTACCTTCTGTAATGTCTTATCTTGTAGAGACTAGATCTAGCTGCAGATTCTATATCGACTCGCCCATCCTTCCCGCTCTGAGAACTGGTTCTTCTTTTTCTTCCAGATCCCTTCTCTGCACCTATGTGCTTTTCGTTGGTAGGAAAAAAAAGAAAAAGAGAAATATATATAAAGCTCAGACGCTCCAAATAACCAATCTTAATAAATATACATGTCTTTCAAAAAGAGAATTCTTTTTGGGCACACGGTTTCCATAGCAGTTTCTATATGTGGCTCCACATTTTAACACGAAAAGTAGTTGTGGAAGAAACTGCTGTCCGTGCTTCAGGGGAGGGATTATATGGACTTTGACGACGTCACATCTGGTGGATGATGTTGTTAAGGAGTCGCTTGACACCCTCTACTGATGCGCAGAGGTACTGCTGTAGATACATTTTCGGATCCAGTCTGGCGCCTGGGGATAATTCTAAGGGAAGGTATCTGCGGCTTGATCTAGTCACTACCAAATAAGGCGTTACCGAAGGTAAGCAACTTATTCATCAAGGCCTAGCGACCGCATTGCCTCGTCAATCATTTTGCCCATGCAGCTGCCCATGCTGGTAAAAGGAGAAAGTTAATCAGCAATGGACAGTCAGTCATTCTCCTGCAAAGTGCTCTGAACCTGAAACCTATTAGACAAAGGAATGTGGGTTGAACTATAGGCAATAAACAGCTGACTGAATGATTGGTCACTGGGCAACTTTGGGCTCGACATAGATGGCGATAAAAATAGCCCAAAGAGAAGAGCGTTATGTTCCCACCGGTTTAGGTAAGCAACACCCATCTTGACGAAGACTTTCTCGTAGATCTGAATGGCTTGAAGTTAATAATAATGCAGTCCCAGTAAAACGCTTTTGATAGCTGGGCCACCCTACTATTCTTGTCAACAAAATGTAATCGGCTTTGGCAATCGGGAATATGAACTTAGATTGAAGCCAAAGTAGGGCTTTGCTATTTAGCTGGACAGGGGTTTCAGATGTACATGGGGTCAGAGGAGGAAAGTTGACCATTATTGCCACATAAAGGCAACAGGCATGAGGCAGACTGATGGTCAGTGAGTTGGAAAAGTCCTCATTGCCATTTCGCCATTTCTACTTCCCTTTCCTAGGACATGGGGGGGGTCGCGGAAGATAGGTCACTTAGCACATAGGCTCCGCAACAGGCTTTCAGCAGCAGTTAATTGGGACTGTGGCTGGCCGATCTGGGTTGACTCCGTCTCTGAATTGGGAGGCCCTGCCATATCACATGGCCCAGGAGCATATTGAGTTTGACAAGGATGGTGCTGCAAAGAAGCACTGCAAAGAAGCGCTGCTACCTATAAAGTTGTTAATATTGCAATTAAAGGGCGTAGATTTGACTACTTGCAGGTTTTACTAACACTGGCTGTGCAGCCCCCTGATTGGGGGAATTGATCACCTAGACCAGCAGAGTGCACCTCTCAAAATTTCTTAAAAGATCTTTAATGTCCCCCAGTCATTTGGCAATAGGTAAGAGTAAACTTTCCATCAGCCCCTTTACGCTATCTACGTCTTCTCTAAAATGTGTCCAGGTCCCCAACTGAAGGTATAGTAGTAAAGGCTGAGTTACTGGCAGAATCCGTAACAGCTTGAGAGTCTAGAGTTGGGATCAATTTCCTTGCCCCCTAATGTCTTTTGTATTTGGCTGTGCATGCGCATTGTGACGATGCTGGCAGCAAACTGTTATCCTGGTCATGGTCAATAGGGGTTGCAGCTGCAAGAGATACTGTATGCAAAGCTTGTTGATCTGACCCTGTCAGGGAGTCCAATATAGTTATGGGGGTCGGCTCAGTTCCAGTCTGTAACGTTATCTCGGGGAATGACAGTAGCCCACAGGGCCGATGCAATAGTGGCAGATAGGCAACTTTCGGCAAGTTCAATCTTCTCATTCAAAATGTCCACTGCCTTTCTAAAATAGCCATCCAAGGTGGTTGAATTTACTTTGCTGTAGTTGGGGCCTTGTGTTTCACTATAATAAAATAGGATACTAGAAAAGTGACCAATAATATAATATCAAACTGCACAGTACCTTAAGGAGTCACCAAAAGGTGGAATCATGGGAGATGTCCCAGCACAGCCTCTTCCGGACGAAGACGGTCCAGTTCTTGGCCCAGGCATGCACCCTTAGCGCTCAACATCGTCGGTATAGTCTTGTTCTTTAATAGCACACTGCTTCAATCTGGCCCCTCCTAAATGCAGAGGATGTTGGGGGATGTAGTCCCACCCTAGCCAGGGTCTTATTTTAAGAGCGGGCGGCACAAGCAAGGAAAACCGCCTGGAGTTCTCAATGATTGAAATAACTCCATGTTGGTGTTTGCTTGTTGTTTCAAGTCTTCTTATTATTTAGTCTATTTATGTAACCATCTTCTCCCCAGTGCCCTAGTTTTGGAAGAAAGCAATTTCTTTATAACTCAGTGTAACTCAAACCATGGGTTGCGCTCTAAATTTTGGTGAGTTGCAAAAGTCCAGGTAAAAAATAAAGATATTGTTAAATTCTAAATTTCATATCTTGTCACATTTGCTGCATTTCAAAGACAGAGGTCAATAATCAGGCTGTCTTATGACAAATTTCTGCTTATGTTTTTTTAATGCATAAATGATCGTTTACAGACTCCACTCACTTTGCAGTCTGAGAAAGCAAAGTGAATTGTGTGAAAATGTTGCTGGGGCACAAGGAGCGTTAAAGGAAAGGCTGTGGGATGTAATTTTTAACACATAACAAATTGTAAATACCTGTAAATAAAGAGCCACATTCGGCAGATGGAAAAGCAAAACTGAATCACATTTGTATTGATGGAAACAAAGATTTTAATATGATCAAAACAAATCAAAGCACTTTACTTGGTGATGCACAAATGATAAATATTCACTGAAACCTGATTTGACACGTTATCATTTGTGTGCAACATAGTTTTATCAGTAAAACTGTATGTCTGTGCAAATATACTGGCCATTTCATTGTAAAATATGCTGTCTGTAAATGACAGTACGCTGTTATATGATGCTTCAGTGACATTCCTATCCATTAAAGCTAGATTGGCCGCGAAACTTTGTTGTTCAAAGAAATATTTCTTGGTTGTAAAAGGGTTGGCAAGCTCTGCATTATCTTATATGTTTAGTTCTGTAGGTCTCGGACTAGCGTCCCACGTAGTGGGCGGAGTCCGAGATTTTATGTTTTGGCAGTATGGGAGCTTGAACCCGCCCCTCTTCTCCATTGGCTGGCCTCGTAAATGCTGGCCAGCCATTGGAGGAGAGGGGCGTCACTCGGTTCAAGCCCAGTCTTTTTGCGATTCGGGGGCATGTTTTTTGCAGTTTTTAAGCCGTGACGTCATCCGTCACTCAACTGCTAAATACACGCCCCCGAATCGCAAAAATGGCGGCGCTTTTGTTCTGCCTTTTCCCCCCACCCGCCGCCGCAATAAGTCGAGTCGGGAGCACGTATGTTGGCATGTATGATTCAGTCCCCTCCACGCAACACCACTTCAAGGACACCAATGACACCCTCTGTGCGCCTCGCACCTTTGGTCCGTACAAGCATACCAGCCCCCTCTGTGCGCCTCGCACCTGCCTGCCAAGGACGCCCCGCACTCCGTGTGCGCAAAGTGCCCCGAGTACGCTGGAGGCGTACCAACAAACTGCATCGCCTGGAAGTGGGTGGAGGTTCGCGACGTACACCCGAGCGTACCATTTGCCCCGTACGCCTGAAGCGTACCATTTGCGCCTGTACGCCCGAGCGTACCATTTGCCCCTGTACGCCCGAGCGTACCATTACGACCGTGAAAAATGATTAAGATAGAAACATCATAATGTTGTCCTCGAACTGACAACAGTACACTGCAGATCTCTGGACCAATCAAATCATGTTGAACTATTCCACTTAGGAAATAAAATATAACGCCAAAGGGTACTCTTTAAACATTATTTGATAATTGTGATCTTACATGCCACTTTGGCTAGTGCACTGGCTAAATTAATCACTGCCACAAACGGGTTTAACAAGAAAAGTGCAGTAAACTGAATAGGTGGCAAAAGCAACTAACACCAAATAATTTTTTATAAATACCGTTTGTCAGAGTCCAAGCTGCCCGAGGCAGCCTTAGCTAGATAAAACGCCGCTTCTGAACAGAGAATGTGACAGCCACAACATTCCAGGGGAAGTTAACTCCAGCGTGGACTGGGCGCTTTATTTCCCCGACACAAACACAGCGCGTGTGCTCACCGCCTCCCACACGCTCCGGAAGCAGAGCAGCACTCCACCGTCCAAATGAAACTATTCCAGCCTCGGCCACCACACCCTGGGGCCATACAGTACGTGCTAGCAGCCAAGAGGGAAAACTCGGACTTATCAGCCCCGGGCTGCGTGCCTTCATTCTTCACTGAAAGGCGACCGCGTTTCCACTTGCCATTTATTTAACGATTAAGCTATTGGCAATGTAAATGACAATGACATTTATTTATGATTTGCAAAAAAAAAAAGAAATGTCATGAGCAATGCCAATAGCTCTACCTTTAATGATGCCGAGACCATTGCATTGTAAATGCTTGTTCTCTCTTTCCTTTCGCTCTGGCCTGTCTCTAACCAGGCCGCATGGCAGCAGGCGCTCTACTAGAGACATCCAGCCCTGGGCATAGAAAGAGCGCCTCGAAGCCGCTGCACAGCCCTTGTGGGCAGGCAGCACTTGGATGTTTACACAGAGACCTGAGGCACTGGTGAATAGCGCCTCGAAGCAGCGTGCAACTTCTCAAAGTGTGATCACGGTTCGATCCCCGGCACCGGCGGCAGATTAGCCCAGCACCATGTGACTCTGGCAATAGCTTGCTTCATCTTCCCGACGGCCCCCAGCGCCTAGAGACCCTAACTGGTGATTGTACGCTTTACAAATATGGATATTATTATTATTATTATTATTAAGCGCCTCGCCCGCAGTGCCTGGAATCCTTGTGTAACCTGGAAGCACTTCCACTTAGCGCCTCGAAGCCTTTAAAGGACCCAGCTCCGGAGTACAGCTCCTGGAAACACTGCACAGCCTTCCAGGCACCGTATTTTGACAGCACCTTGAGGTGTGAGCGCCCACACATAGCACCTGGAAACCCTGCTCTGGACTAGCACCTCGAAGCTTTAGAACTTGTGTTTTGTGGGTCACGATGGAGCCTGAGCGCCCCAACGAAGCCAAGGGACCCCCCCAGAAGGGACTGAACTGCTAGAGACCAGAGGTAAGTGCGACGTGCCACGTGGATGGTGGACGAGGGTTTTTTATTTATTTATTTTACACTGCACTATTTGCAACATGGCCTCAGTGAAATGAATGTAATGACTGACTGTAAACACTGCACTATTTGCAACATGGCCTCAGTGAAATTAATGTAAGGACTGACTATAAACACTGCACTATTTGCAACATGGCCTCAGTGAAATGAATGTAATGACTGACTGTAAACACTGCACTATTTGCAACATGGCCTCAGTGAAATTAATGTAAGGACTGACTATAAACACTGCACTATTTGCAACATGGCCTCAGTGAAATGAATGTAAGGACTGACTGTAAACACTGCACCATGTGCACCATGGGCTCAGTGAAATTAATGTAATGACTAACTGTAAACACTGCACCATGTGCCCCATGACCTCAGTGTAGATGGACGTAAAGACTGACTGTAAATACTGCACTATTTCGCGATCGTTTTCAATGTTGCTTGTTTTTCTCTCTTTCCTTTCGCTCTGGCCTGTCTCTAACCAGGCCGCATGGCAGCAGGCGCTCTACTAGAGACATTCAGCACTGGGCATAGAAAGAGCGCCTCAAAGCCGCTACACAGCCCTTGAGGGCAGGCAGCACTTGTACGTTTACACAGAGACCTGAGGCACTGGTGAATAGCGCCTCGAAGCAGCGTGCAACTTCTCAAAGCTTGTAAGCGCCTCGCCCGCAATGCCTGTAATCCTTGTGAATCCTGGAAGCACCTCCACTTAGCGCCTCGAAGCCTTTAAAGGACCCAGCTCCGGAGTACAGCTCCTGGAAACACTGCACAGCCTGCCAGGCACTGTAGTTTGAGAGCACCTTGAGGTGAAAGCGCCCACACATAGCACCTGGAAACCCTGCTCTGGACTAGCGCCTCGAAGCTTTAGAACTTGTGTTTTGTGGGCCAAGACGGAGCCTGCGCGCCCCAAAGAAGCCAAGGGACCCCCCAGAAGGGACTGAACTGCTGGAGACCAGGGGTAAGTGCGACATGCCATGTGGATCGTGGATGAGGGTTTATTTATTTATTTATGTTATGCGTTTTTATACAGCGCGGACTTTACCCGAAGGTGTCAGAGCGATTCACAATAGGACGCGCAGAACGTGGGGGAAGACCAGGTGGCAACAGAGCTGCCAGGTGGCTCTTATAATAATAATAATAATAATAATAATAATAAAAACATTTGTTAAGCGCCTGAATACACTAGGAACAGTGCGTCTCCGCGCTAGGATGCCTTGCCACAAGAACTTCTCCCAAAGACCAATCAAAATGATGAGGGGGCGGGACGGGGAAAGGTTAAACACTGACTCCATGCTAAACTTCCGGGAACAAGTAAGTCTTGAGTTTCAACCGGAATCTTGATTCTTATGTCTCAGTTCTGGCAGAATATCAGTGCCCCTTCTTTATAGGGCACCTCAGTGCCGAGGTCCGCTTCCTTCCGAGGCCCCCCTGGAATAGCACCTCCGCCGGGCTCGCGCACTTGAAAGGAAAGTTCATGTGGGATCCGATTTCATGGTCAAGGCGTCACCTTACATCCGGGGGTGCTGGTGTGTGTGTGTGTGTTGTATAAACAAAGGCACCTCCCTCCGTCTCCCGCCTCTCAGACACCCCTCCAGGAAATGTACACGTTTTCGCTCAAGTGCAAGGTTACACTGCACAGGCACTCTCCGACAGAGCCCCCCCCTTACACTGTGTGCAACCCATGTGTGCCCGGGGGCTGCACCTGACGTCACTTTCACAAGGAGCTCACATTTTTGCGCGCCTCTGTCGGTGCCATGCCAGGGCACGCGTGCAGCACTCGTGCTGTGCATCGTGTGCACGTTACACATAACACAACACATTTACAAAATCTGCACTGTTTGCAATATGTCCTTGCTGTAGGAACTCCAACAACTGGGTGTGCATTTTGTTTTGGATGGAGTCAGATTAAACAATGCACTATCTGCCCCATGGTCTCGGTGAAGGTGGCCGTAAGATCTGACTGTAAACACTGCACTATTTGCAAATGGCCTCAGTGAAATGAATGTAATGACTGACTGTAAACACTGCACTATTTGCAACATGGCCTCATTGAAATGAATGTAATGACTGACTGTAAACACTGCACTATTTGCAACATGGCCTCTGTGAAATGAATGTAATGACTGACTGTAAACACTGCACTATTTGCAACATGGCCTCAGTGAAATTAATGTAAGGACTGACTGTAAACACTGCACTATTTGCAACATGGCCTCTGTGAAATGAATGTAATGACTGACTGTAAACACTGTACTATTTGCAACATGGCCTCAGTGAAATTAATGTAAGGACTGACTATAAACACTGCACTATTTGCAACATGGCCTCAGTGAAATTAATGTAAGGACTGACTGTAAACACTGCACTATTTGCAACATAGCCTCATTGAAATGAATGCGACTGAGCGCTGCTACTCGATTGAAGTCACTTCTCGATTCAATGACGATTTAACTCCTTGCCGTGGGATTCAGATGACAGCCTTAAGATAATTGATTTTCTCACCGCTGAAGTGGACTTTCACGCCACCTGACGGCCCTCGCCTCTCCTGGACTACTCGTTACTCCAGGACTCTGCTGCTCTCCACGTGCCTCCCGGATCAGGACCATCACAGGCTTGACTCCTAGTGAATCCTCCGACACTGGTCCTACCATCCCTTCTCCACGCACTGCACCCAGCCCATCATATCCTGAAGATGATCCTTATTCATACGGATCGAAACGCCGTCGACCAAACAGCTAGACTCTAGGCGCCCCTCCACAGTGGTTCTCCTTACGAATATTGAACCAAGAAACCATTATTGTACCTCCACTGTATATATTTGCACTTTGCACCTTGCGCCGTTCACGCTGTATTCTCTGTCACTTGCGCTGCCGTAGTGTCACAACTCACTGCACTCGTGCACCTTGTACTATCTTATGGGTTGTTATTCGTTATATGTTTATTCATTTATACAGTGCTGTAACTAATTGAGTTTATTTGCCCCTGCTCTTCGGTTCTCTTTGAATATAAAAAGATGCTGCTCTAGCACTATCATGAATCAAATAACTGACTCCTTGTTTGTTTTAGGATAATACTGTATAGATATCCTTATCAAATACTGTTTATTAAAGTGTTTAATGACACCAATTGGGATATTGTTTTGCATACACCTGACTGTAAACACTGCACTATTTGCAACATGGCCTCTGTGAAATGAATGTGATGACTGACTGTAAACACTGCACTATTTGCAACATGGCCTCAGTGAAATGAATGTAAGAACTAACTATAAACACTGCACTATTTGCAACATGGCCTCAGTGAAATCAATGTAATGACTGACTGTAAACACTGCACTATTTGCAACATGGCCTCTGTGAAATGAATGTAAGGACTAACTGTAAACACTGCACCATGGCCTCAGTGTAAGTGGACGTAAGGAGTGACTGTAAACACTGCACTATGTGCCCCATGACCTCAGTGTTGATCAGAGGTATTCAAACTTTCGGATGCAGAGGCCCCCCTGTCGACATTTTCAGGTGTGAAGACCCCTCATGACAAAAATTTCCAAACCTGTAGGCAGAATCTGCACATTCATCAAACTCCAGCTCTGGTCCAGGCATCACAACACGTTTTGGTCCCAGAGCAGCAGTGGGCAAAAAGCCTGGATTCATGGCTCTGCCAGTGCCGCAGGTTAACAAACGGTTTCCTAAGCCTACATACTCAGGGGCAGATTTACAAGCCCCCTGCGCCACCCTATGTCACTTTTTGTGACGTATTGGTGGTGCAGGTGGCCCCTCCATATTTACAAGGAGAGGAAAAGCCACCATGCGTGAATTTTCCTCTCCTCATAAATGTGGCCCCTTCCCATGCAGCACTGTGCGTTGAAGGGGCGTTCCATGGGTGTTGCTGTGAGTGTTCCCACGCAACACCCATTGAACAAGACACATCTCCATATTTGCGAGAGATCGTAAATTTGGAGATGCGTGTGAATGCTACGCCACCCTAGAGGTGGCGTAGCGAGGCGCAACGAGGAGAAATGTTTTCATTTCTCCTCATTTATTCCTCTTTCAATGCATGCTGCATTCTACAGCAGGCATCGAAAGAGGAAAATGCCTGTAGTGATTGTTTTTGTTCAGGAAGGTGCCCCTTCCTGCACAAAAACAATCTAAGCCACGACGCAGGCATCCGTGCACCATGGTGCAAGGGTGCCTGCGCCGGCGCATGGCTGAAGCTTGTGCGCCAGCGAGGGGGGAAGGACAGAGATGCGACATATTCTTGTAAATATGTCGCATCTCTGTGCTTTCCAAACTAACAGAGCACGGCGCAGCAAAATGACTTGCTGCACCATGCTGTGATACTTGTTGTAAATCTGCCCTAAAGTGCTTTAAAAATGTTACAACTCCAGCACAGCCACAGGACCAAATTCTCACGAGTGCCGAGATGCAATGGGACTTGTATATAATGTTTTTATATGATAAATTATTCTTATAATAGAAGTTGGCAAAAATGAAAAACATTTTGGGGCAGAGTAACAAGCCCCTTGCGCCACTTTTAACATGGGAAAAGTGACGCAAAAGTGGAGCAAGGGGTTTGTAAATCCACCCCTTGGTGTACAGTAAAAAACCTTTTGAGATGTATGAATGTCTTTTCTGTTCTTGGTTAATTTCATTTGTTATTGACCTGTGACATTCTTAACTTCTTGGAGTTTTAGTCACAGCTGCTGTGTGATAAAACTGTTTAAATGTAAGGAATAGGCAGAGTGGGGGCCCAGGGGGTACTTTTTAATGTGCATTTTCCACAATAAAGATTCAGATTGCTCCAACTCATTTTTGGCAAAACAGAGGTAATATGAATCAAAGCCTTTGTTTTTATTATTTATTAATTTACTGCAGGATGTGTTTACAATACCCCAAGCTCACTGTGTGATTATGGGGAGCTTGTTTTAGAATAGAGCTGTTTTCAATTGTTTTCTTTAAAAAAAAACGGTTTTATTACTTTTAACTTGTGGAAAATTAATTGTCCTTTGGTGCTTACCTTGCTGTAAACACATGGGTGTTGATCATGTTGGTGTCTTGTGGTTGTTCTTTTATTGTTCTGGGCTTGGTAATTAGCATACTGTTTTTGTTCTTCCTTATACGTGAACTTTTATGCATCTATCAAATGCGAATAAATTTATTTTGATTGATTTAATCAAAGCCTCCCAACACAAGTTGAGAACCTAAAGAGACCTTGCTCCGAATAGCATGAAAGAAGGGGGGCAGTCATCAAAATTAAGACATGCATATTTTGCAACATTTTTTCATCTAATTATGCCTGTAAGCTACTCCCCAAAAGCCTCCCAAAACAGGTTGAGAACCCATAAAGACCTCACCCCCAACTTTGCGCTTTTTTAAAATTGACTAAATCTTGAAATTAAAATTGGTGTTGCTTTTGAATGCATCTGTAACTAGTAGATCAACCAGGCGTCAAGAATATATGATGGAGAGTCAGAAAATTGCTCCGAATTGCTTGAAAGAAGGGGGCCAGTCATCAAAATTATACCTGTAAGCTACTCCCCCTATGTAGTCGGTTGCCCGTTTGTAGAATACATGTTTATTAGCAGTGATTAATCCATTCTTATTGTATTGGTTACAATTTCAGAGGGAAACCTGCAACTGATCGTTAGCAAGATTTGTCGCCCCTTAATGCTTGATTCATTTTTTGTTTCTGCTCCTGTCAAACAGCTACCTCCGAAAAAGTGTCTTTAATCTGTATTTACAGGATAATGGCATCCAGTCTGAATATAGTGCAACACTTTTGTTTTTGCCAATTCCCAAAACCTGCCCACCTTAGAATTATTTCCACCATGAGAGCTGAGGGGGAGGGGCTGTATTCGGAGGGTGGACTAGACAGGAGGGGTAAAATCTTGGATGGCTGTGTCTTCATCTACCACTGCCCTCTGTAACTGTACAAACAAAGGTATCTGAGCTGGGCTCCCAGATTTTGGTAGGTAGTAAACACTCAATGGGC
Organism: Lissotriton helveticus; assembly: GCF_964261635.1. Taxonomy (NCBI): domain Eukaryota; kingdom Metazoa; phylum Chordata; class Amphibia; order Caudata; family Salamandridae; genus Lissotriton; species Lissotriton helveticus. The sequence continues at coordinate 339,208,387 of NC_136057.1, read as the reverse complement.
TGCCATAGCGCAGAACATAGATATAAAAGCTAAAAACCTACCTTTTGGCACTTTACAAATTGGAAGGTCTGCGCCTTTTCTTTTTTGTGACATTTGATCGATTGATTTACCAGTTTAGATAAAATTAGTCCGTTTTTAAATCATTCCTTATTAATTATGAGGCTGTAATCGTTGCTTTGAGTTCTTTGGGTGCCGTTCTCAAAGCTGTTTCCAGTGGTTCTTGGGCATGTGGCAAGAAGGTGCTAAATTGCTCTGACAAAATGTTTCAACAAAGCCTCTGTAACCACTTTACAAAGGCATGTAAATATGCAAATGGCCTTTAACGACCTGTCAAAAACTCGGGCGTGCTGGAGATAAGACTCCAGACACCGCCCAGCCCACAGCAGCTCGAGCTGCACTGCAGCAGCCCGGGCTGAGACACAGACGAGGAGGAGGGGGGCTGAAGCCCTTGTAGTTCTATGGGCCTGGGCAGAAGTTGACTGGTAATACGCGACCCCCTTTGCATCACTCCACGCCCCCGTGGGGGTCGCGCCCCACAGTTTGAAGACCCCTGGTGTAGATGGACGTAAAGACTGACAGTAAACACTGCACTATGTGAAAGCGATCGTGAAAGCGATTGTTTTCAGTGCTGCTTGTTTTTTAGGTCTCGGGCCTAGCCTACACTGCGTAAGCAGTGTGGGCGTAGCCCAGAATCCTTTTCCCGGGGTTTTGAAAATGGACCTTGGATTCCACATAGCTTGTGCGTGTGGATTTCCAAGGTCCAATTTCATTGACCTTCGGGTGCGTGCTGTTTTTAAATAGAACACGCAATAGGCCATAGGCAGTTGCGTAGGTCCACCTATGGCCTATTGGTGTCTGTTACGCGCAACAGAGGCCATATGTTTTGAATTATCGCGGCTTGACAGCCGTGATAATTCAACAAATATGCTCGCAGTGGCGCGCGCGTGCGCACCCACAGCACACTCACCACCATACACTCACCACCAGCCGTCAGTGCACGCTTTCACCGGGCACAAATACCATTAGCCGTCAGTGCAGGCTTCCACCAGGCACACACCACCAGACGTCAGTGCACGCTTTCACCAAACACACACATTTCACCAGCCTTCAGTGCACACTTTCACCAGGCACACACAACACCAGCCATCAGTGCATGCTTTCACCGGGCACACACACCACCAGCCATCAGTGCACGCTTTCACCAGGCACACACACACCACCAGCCGTCAGTGCACGCTTCCACCAGGCACACAAACCTCCAGCCAGCAGTGCACGCTTCCACCAGGCACACACACCACCAGCCATCAGTGCACAATTTCTACAGGCACACACACCACCAGGCATCAGTGCACACATCAATTGTTAATGCATCCACAATTAATTATTGTAGCAATCGCAGTATGGTGCACTTTACTTTTAAACATATTCATCTAAAACACAGCATGCCACCATTGCTACAATTCCAATCCAACCTACATAATTCCACTACACACCACATGCATACACTCCCTAACACATGGCTAAAAGACATTGCCATTTACAATGCCATTAGCTCTAACTCAAATAAATCCGAGACCTATTGCATTTCCAATGCTTGTTTTTTTATTTTTAGGGCTTTGTTTTACCTCTACATGGCCATAGGTATTAGGAAAACACATATTGAAAGCAAGGTAGAGAATAGGAGAGGTGACGTATGGCTGGTAGAGCTGGCAAAACACTCAATCACATTAGATGCATTTTCTACATTCAAAGGTCCACTTTTGTTTCTTTTCTTCTTTATTTCTTTTCATTTTTTAGAGCATACTACATGTTCCTTGCCAGCACTAACATGCTGCCTTCCTTGGATCTTATTAGTCATCTGTCGTACTGCGCATCTGTTCTGCCAGTACTTCTGAAGCATGTGACCATCATGGAATGGTATTGACCCTAGTGTATCTAAACGTGGCAGCCTTGTTGGATCTTTAAAACAATGATACAGTATGTACAATACTATTGCAGGATGGCCATCCATTGCTGTGTTTAATTGTATTTGTTATTGCCAGCATATGCCAGTGATACTTAGGCAGCAGCATGTTTTCCTTAAAGCGTGTTTTATTGTGGATGTGTGCGCCTGAATGCAGGAATAGGTCAGTGATTGGCGGAATGAATATATGAATGGTAGGATGAATTACGGTTTACATGTATGAGAACTTATTGATCATCTAAACCCATTAGTAACTGAAGAGGCACTTTCCTTTATAAGCCCAGCATATTGGCATTGCCAGTGCATGTTTCATTTTCTATATGAAATGCAACATTTGTATATGCCGAGACACATTTTCTGTGCTCACTTAGCCACAGACTTGAGTTGCATCTTCGTGATAAAGCCCATCAAGGCCAAAGTCAAACAGGATTGGCTTTACTTCCCATCTAGATGGGACCTGGATTGGCAGTTTGGGCTGTACTCTTCATGTTGGATTGGAGCAGGACAAAGCTGGTATGCTAACAGCTGGTTTCTCTCTGGGGTGGCATAATAAGTAAAAACAATAGATTGGAATGCAAATGAAGTAATTACCAGTGACTGAGAATAATAGAGGCAGTCAGCTATCATTTTATCACTTCTCTGTGCTTTTAGTTGGCTATCCTCCTAAACCCAGTGTCTGTTGAATCCTTAACCTTCTGTCTGGTACATTTTCCATTGCCTCAGTGTGAAAACATCAAGCTGCAAATTGTGGCAAAGGACCAAGTCCCACTCACATTATGTATAGTGCCTTATGCCCCTGCTATGGAGCTAGTGCCAATTCTGACATCATAACATAGCAGTTACCATCTTATCCTTCAAGATATGACATTGGGCGCATTGGTAATGGCGCAATTACCTGTTCATTGTCCCATAATTCTGTTTCATAGCCATCTCCTTCGCTGCCAACTGAAGAGAGATCCAGGTAGCAATCACACAAACATTCTGGGAGATATTAATTCTTTTCCCATTGCCACAAAGACCAAGAGGACTACAGGCAAAAGCAACCAACAGAGGCGTGGCTGTGAAGTGTTTTCCCTAAACATGGCATCTGTCCAGAAGGACGTGCAAGACATGTTTCTCTTTCCCTGTGGGGGTGAACAAACAGCCTAATTGGACAATTCCCGCGTTCTTCCATTTTTGTATACTAGCTCCTCTAAAAATCTCCAGAAGAATTTGGTTATCGGTTAAAGGGGTATAAAAAGAAATTCTGTTGATCCTAAACATTCTTCTTATTGCACTCCATGCCTTCAACCCGCTATTACAGAGTTTTGAACCGGACTTTTTTACGGTAACTATCATGCAGTTAACTCCAAAGATAGCCTCTACTTCCATTGCCTAGCACAAGTTCGAAAAAAGATGGTATAGCATCCGGCTGTGCATCCTCCCTTACATTCTGTAATAATTCCCTACTATAAAGCAATACAAAGGCCCAGTAATAAGCTTTTAAATACGGGAGTGCCAGCCCGCCCCTGTCTCTGGGTAGGATGAGAAGTTTATAAGCATGCCTTGGTTGTGAATGAGCCCAAATGAATCTAGAAAACATTTGTTCAATTGTTTTAAACCACTGTGTCGTAAATTCTAGACATATTGCCCCCCAAAAAGTATAAAATCTTAGGAAAAAACAGCATCTTAATAACATTGACTCTGCCTATAATAGAAAGCTGCAAATTATCAAAGCGTTGAAGAATTTTTTGCATTGTATCCACAATTGGTTCTATGTTTAACTTAACCACATTATCTAGTTTAGATGAAATGCCAACACCTAGATATATAGCCTTATCTACTACGCGTATATCATTCATTTTTGCTTTATCATTCAACACAATCTGTGTCTTGCTTTGGTTAAGAGCATAACCAGAGATTTGTCCAGAGCGTTTTGCCTCATCTTCAATGATTATCATGGCAGTTTGTGGATCAGCCTTTACCAAGCTATATCATCCGCATAGGCTAATGTCTTGGTGGGATTATTCTGTGACCATATAGGTACTATTCCAATGATCTCTTCCAGTCTACGGATAAAAGGGTCAGTATAAATCGCAAATAAAAGCGGAGAGCAGGGACAACCTTGCCTCGGGAGATTGTAAATAACTTTGATAACCTCCCATTAACCATCACTGCCCCTATTGGTTCGGCATATAGCTTTTTAACTGCCTGAATATAACCATCCTTAATTCCCACCCTAGACATGGCAGTCCACAAATATTGCCAGGCGACCCTGTCAAAGGCTTTTTCTGCATCAAGTAAAACCAAAGGCTTAGGATCTCCTGCAACATCCATAACATCAAATAGAGTAATAACTCTTTCAATATGGTTTATGGTGGACCTCCCTGGCACAAATCCATGTTGACGTTTGGAAATCACTGTATGGATAACAGGTGCAATTCTATTGGCCAACATTTTGGAGTATATCTTTGAGTCAGCATTAATGAGTGTGATAGGGTGATAAGACCCATTTGCTCTGGGGGTTTATTCTTCTTTGGGAAGATTACAATTTTCGCACTTGACCAGGAGCTCGGAGGTTGACCACCATTAAAAAATATGTAGCATAAGGTCGGAAAGGTTATTTTAAACTTAATCTATAAAGGTGCTATAAAATTCCAACGGAATGCAATAGTTAGTCGCTTTCCTGCTTGCTAATCCTTTAATAGTCCTTGAGATTTCTTCCACATCAGGTGGATCCTCCAGACTTTCCTTATCCTCAACCTCAAATGTTTCACCTAATATATTTTCTAGATACCTTCGATATTGTGCTGCCCACACACCACATCTGCTGTATATAAATCTTGATAAAATCTCCCAAAAGCTTCTCATGTGAGTTCAGGGTCAGTTATTTGCCCTAGGATAGGATTGTTAATCTCTCTGATCAAATTTAGAGAGGTCTGTTGTCTTGTATGCACAGCGAGTTGGTGACCAATTTGTTTACTTCATATCTATTTCTTTTTGTACTCTAGCTTTTTTTACGGCCTTATCAGTAAATATATTAATAATCGCTGCTTTAGCAAGTGTGATCTGTCTTTGTATTCTCTCTAGATCCTTATTTGTTGTAACAGCTCTCACCAATTCCTCTTCTGCCAACCTCAAGTTATCCTGTAATATCATCAAGGATTCCCTGGCTTGTTTATTAGCATTTAGGGAGAATCTTAATGTTTCACCTCTGATTCCGGCCTTTAAGGCATCCAACACTATTTCAATTGTAGTGCTCCCTACATTATCTTTTAGAAAGTTCGGAATCCATTTTCTCATATGTATACAGTATTCTCTACCCGAAAGCGTGGATCTCTCGAATGTCCAGGACCTTATGTTGGAATTACTCATTTCTACTTCTAGCTTACATATTAATGGGTTGTGGTCCGATAAGACACGCAACAGTTTCTCTATACAACATTTTGTTTTTAAGGAGTTGGAAATGAACACATATAAACCAGTCTGGCATGATTGGAGTGCGGATAAGAAAAATATGTGTACCTTGGGTTTTTTAAATTTGTAGTCTGCCAGCTCTCCACTAATCCATGTGTCTGACACATGTTCTTTAATGCCTTGAATACTTTAGGCATCCGACCCACTTACCACCACCCCTCCTCCACAGCCCTATCACTAGGAAGGTTAATAGTAAAAGCCCCACAAACCATCAGTGGTAAAGGCCAATTAGTATGTTCACTTGAAATATCATCCAGCACCGCCGCATCATCACTGTTACTTCCATGTAATGTGCAAAGTGTTCGTTTCTGCCTGACCCCATATTGGCACTCCGTAATTGCCCAGCATCCAAATCTATCAGATTTAGATTGGTTAAACACCAGCCCACCACCTTTAGCTAGAATTTCAACCCCTCGGACCCTGGCCCCTGGTGACGTTGCACTTATCACCCTAAACCCTAGTGTTTTTAAAACATGTGTTTGAGAACCCTTAATATGTATTTCTTGAAGACATACAATATTAACTCACAATTCCTTGCAACCCTACTGCCACTTTTTGTCTTATTTTTTATATATCATTCAAACCACATATATTCAACTACATAACCTTTACCACCCCATACACTTACATATTGTAGTCCAGATATAACTCCTCCCACAATCTGTATATCAATTTTATCTGCAAATATCCCTGTTCTTCTCGCACATCTGATTATACCAGAGTTTCCAGCCTCTAGTAAATTACATAAGTTTATCACCTCCTTTTTAATCACCTGTCTGACAGCCTTTCCCCCCCACCCTCTACCACCCCCCCACCCTCTACCACCCCCCCACCCTCTACCACCCCTCCACCCTCTCCCACCCCTCCACCAATTTCTAGGCAACCAGGCTCCAACATGAGCATGTGTGAGGACTTCTGAATCCATCCACCTCTCCACCCCTTCTCCTTCATTTGCAGCTACATCACGGTATACCTTCATCCCATGTTTCTCCCACAAAAAAAGCTGAACTACTATAAATCATTTTTAAATAATAAGGTTACTCACAGCTTTCATATCTTGGATTCCCTAGCTTCTGTCACAATATCATCTAACATTTTTTGGGCTTGTATTTCTGAGTTGAAGTTGAAGGTCTGTCCCTTAAAAACAACCTTGAGCCTAGCCGGATTTTGGAGAAATACCAGTGCTCCCGCCTGTTGGAATGGAGTCATTAATTGCCTAAATCGCCATCTACGTTCCACCATTGCATGAGCAAAATCCGGCTTTGCAAAGTATGCAAAGCCCTTAAACTATTTATTGGCATTAGGTCTAGCTATATCGTAGGCAGCCTTTCTCAGTAAAAAGTTGCCAAAATAAATCAATTTGGCCGGAGGTAATGCTTTTGTTTCGGACCCATGTTTGGCTTCAGTTAGTGGGAATCGGTGAGCCCATTGCACTTCTTTCGCAATCAATCAATCAGGTGTTTATTAAGCGCAACTACTCACCCGTAAGGGTCTCAAGGTGTGGGGGTGGGTTGGTCGCAGGACCCAGTCCATCAAGGAGGGCGTGTGTCGAAGAGCCAGGGTTTGAGGTTTCTTGCGAAGATTGGGAGTGATGTTATCTGTCTGAGGTGGAGCGGAAGGTTGTTCCATGCTCTGGCTGCCCGTACTGAGAAGGAGAGGTCTCCTGATCGGGTCTTTCTGGTGCGGGGGCCCACGGCGTAGGAGAGCTGGGCTTATTGGAAGGTCCTTTGGGGTGCGTGGAATTTGAGTTGGCTGTTCAGGTATGCTGGTACTGTGTTGTGGAGGGCCTTGTTAGCGTGAGTTAGCATCTTGAAGGTGACTTTAGCTTCGATGGGGAGCCAGTGGAGTGTGCGCAGGTGCTGGGAGATGTGGCAGTGTCTTGGCAGGTTGAGGACCAGTCTTGCGGCGCTTGGATGTTCTGTAGCTTGCGGGTGAGGTTTTTGTTTATTTCGGCATAGAGTGCGTTGCCGAAGTCGAGCCTGTTTGTGACCAGTGTGTGAGTGACGGTCTTTGTGTTCGAGGGGGATCCATTTTAAGGTCTTACGTAGGAGGCGGAGGGTGTGGAAGCAGGATGACGAGATGGAATTGATCTGGCGGTCCATTTTGAGCTCTGAGTCCAGGATGATTCCCAGGTTGCATGTGTGGTCCATGTTGCGTGTGTGGTCCGTGGGGGTGGGCGGGCTTCCGAGGGCTGGGGGCTACCTGGTGTCGTTCCAGGTGTCGGGGTCTGGGCCCATGATGAGTACTTCCGTTTTGTTGGTGTTTCATTGTAGGCAGCTGTTTTTCATCCATTTGGCGATGGCTTCCTTGCCGATCCCAAGATGATAATTCCGGTAGGGATTCTTTCAGCATCTTAACACAAATTTCCTTGTGTCGTTACCCTCAAGGTTCTCGGGCACCCCGAGCAACCACAGGTTATCCATACGATGGCAGTTCTCGTAGTCCTCCAACTTCCACATAACGTCTTCGATAGTTTTATCCTGATAAGTGGACTGAACCTGGAGGGTTTCCACTGATTTTTCCAAAACCTATGTGCGTGTTTCCACCATACTCAACCATTCTGCGATATCTGAACAAATCTTCCCTACTTTCCGTACAGATCCTTGCAAATTTTTTGAGGCTTGCCTTGCTTGCCGATTGTCCGCTTTGACATCATCCTTAAAGGACCTCAAGGATTGTAAGAATAAAGCGAGTGAGGGGTCAGGGGGGGCCCCCCTCTTACTTCGCTCCGGTACTCCTACTAAGGCAGTTGAGAGCTTCCAATCTTCCTCTTGGCTCTCTGGGGATGGTATTGATGAAGCAGAGATGTCCCAGCCATCTCATCAAGTCTCTCTTGCAGTTTTAATTCGTCCGGCACTACCCACTGATGTCCTTTTGGTTTTCTTCTTGGCTGTAGTGGACTTTCCTGCTGGGATACTATCATCTGAGCTCTGGGGGGGGGAGGGGGGGCAGGCAGTAAGTTGTCCACGTCTGGAATTCCATCTTTGTCCGCCAGATTACAGTCTGGGGCTAACTTGTTCATTTATTATGTTCTTCACTGCCCAACCTAGGCTACAAGCCAATTTCTTCTCTTGTGGGCCCTCTATCACCGTCGTCTGTTCTACCACTACCGGTGAATTATCAGTTAGTGTTTGATCTATCTCGGGCTCTGGGCTCATCATAACATTTTTTTCACCTTGGCATACGTATTTTATATCACCTATACGTAAAAACAGACTTGTGATGGCCAGTTGAATTTTCTCCTGCTCATAGGGTGTTTTGCTTTTGCGGCTGAACACTTTTGCCGAGGGGTTGTTCTTTTCAAAAACAGGTATGCTCTTAGCCTGTTTTTCACATCTGGTAGGACGGGAATCACTTTTCTTATTTTCCAATTTGTTTTCAGCTCCGTCTTGCCGTCCCGTAGGGGCCGCCCTTGCTCGCTTTCCTCTGCCTCGAGTTGCCATTGAAGCCGGCAGCTCTTCTGGAGACGTGCTGTGTTCCCTCGGCAACCACGATGAGGCTCCAAAAATCTCACTAACAAAAGATACTCTGCATGCATTAAAGGAAATGGAAATAAAACAGAACCGCCTAAGTACTCACCCTAGTCTCTTAGTGCAACATGCATACAAGTCATCAATTCAGCCAAGTACTGTAGCAAAAATTATGACTGAAGGTGCCAACAGAAGCAAAACGCTCTTCGAGATAGATTAGCACTGCATCAACACCTGGCCTGACCCTCTTTTCCCACATTACTAGTACAGTGTCATCAATCTAATGTCTTCAGTGATAAAATACAGAAGATCTGTAGTGCATCAACAGTAACAAACCTGCTTCTCCTCTAAGACCCAAACCTTCCAGTAATGTCTTGCAGGGGTCATCCTTCAAAGCCTCTCCCTTACACAGTGGCCTCAAAGCCACCTACTATGTGCTTCATCAAAGCTATCTCCAAAGACTTTTTCTCACCCCAATTGCCATTGGCATGCTCCCTCACTCAAGGCACGTTCGTAGAATCTCCCAAGTCGGGTCAGACCATTCCACTCCTAAAGAAATCCCCTCTTAGGCCTTGGTAACCACACCCAACTACCAGTCCATCGCATCCATGCCAGCTATCTCCTGCATCATTACCATCTAGCTTCAGACCACACTGCAGCACAGATTCAGCTACTTTACACATCATAGATGAAACTCTCCCAACCACAAATGTAGATGACTCCTGCCTCATGATATTACTGGACCTCTCAACTTCTTTTAACACAGTCCTCTATCACACTCTCATTAATTCACATGGGCATCTCTGGGTTTAAGAAAACAGCTTTTGTCTAAGACCTTGTTCCTTCTTTTTTTTATTTTTTAAACAGTCCTTTTTTATTAAACCTTTGCTCAGCATACCAACACAATTGTATACATATGATATGACCAGTATTTACAAGGTAGAAGTACATATTAGTAATTTATAGGGAGAATTGGACAATCAGGAAAAGCACAATTCCATAATGTAAACATATTGCAGTACATATTCATTTCATTTACATACGATCCTATTACCCCCCTGTATGCTCCCCCCCTCCCCAACACTGGCCCCATACATTCTCCTATTTTTTGGAGCAATCCTTGCTCTGATATATTACTCTTTCGGCCTGTTGACACCAACACGGTTCCTTCTTGTCTTTGTCATCTTCAGCCTCTGCATAGAGCTTCTTGGGGTTCCGCTCACTGATAATAGCATCAACATTTACCAATTTACTAACAATGCTTAACTTTACTTGAAAGTCTCCTCGGCTTCAGATATTCAACTCCTCAGACACTATCTGCACTGCATCCTCATTAGACCTAGCTGTATAGCACTTTCCTGAAGCTCAGTCCTACCAAGACAATTCCTGCAGTTAGCCAAGAGCAACAAGCAATAACATCTCCAGACCTGGTCAAATAAGATGGCTTCTAACCCTACCTTTCACCCAATGCAAAGTCAATTGGATTCTCCCTGGAAACAGACCAGACTTTCCAGGGACAAATTGCCAAGAAAGTAAAGAACGCTTGATAGCAACTGTCTTTACTAATGAAAGTGGGACTGTTACTGTAGGGAAATGAATTCATAACTACTTCTAAGTCTAACGTACCCTTTTATTCAGATAGTGGCAACACCTTCTCTCTGGGCTCCCAGACTTCACACTGGCTCCTCTTAAGGGCATCCTATATGCCCAGCATGTCTCATGCACGGCCTGAAGAAAATATGACCACATCTCCATTCTAATAGAATTCCAATAGCTCCCTTCCCTGGCCCACCCCATCTTCAAGACTTGTTGCATCATTTTTCAGAGCCATCAATACTGGCAACCCTGTCTAAGTGGCAAGCTTGCCAACCATCGCAGCCAGGACATCATCAGATGGGAGTCGAAAAAGAGAAAAAGAACAATAAGGCAGCAGAACTTCTCCCAGGATCTGGGACAACATTTATATATGTATCGGAACAGCCCCAACACTCTTCCAATTTAGGAAAAAGCCGAAGAAGCACCTATTTAGAGAACACTACATAATGAAGCAGTAACATCCTCTTCTGCTCTGAGAGCCCCAGCTACCTCGTCAGTCTTTTATTGAAATCCACTTTGTCGGCCTCGTGTGGCGCTCTGCTGCCTTTTGGCTCGGTTTATGCTATACAGTTCACTTATAATCATAACCTTTGGTTCCTTGCATGCCTCTCTTCTCGCACTCCCTTTTCAAATCCCCTCTTTTATTTACCACTTTGAAGTGGTACTGCAGTATAAAGTGCGTTATGAATTACCTTTAAATAAATACATATAAATGGATACATTAATAAGCCCTCCTTTCAAGCCAATGCATAACTGTGATATTCATGATTAGTTGTGGAAGATTGCCTTCATAATGGTTCGTTCAGAAGCCAAATGTGTGAGTGAGCTTGGTATCCCGTTGGACTCATTCTTACCTTATCCATGCATGTATTAGATAACAAAAATTGTCTGTCCTACTGGGTAGATAGGGTATGGAGACCTAGTTAGAGGGCTGCCATTGTCAAAGCAATCCATAGCCAGATGGATAGTGGTTCATATTATAATGTTGTGTGAAAGCTAATAGACTCCTTGGCAGAAGACCCTAGAGGTCATTAAGCAAGGCGGGAAAGCAGCTAGAGCATCCAATGAATAATGTTGCCTTTCCTGGAACTTGCAGGCCTGGTCCTTAGAAATCAGTCCACAAATTTGCAAACCATTATTGCATCGATTCTGACTCCAGATTGGATGCTAGTGTGAGACAGATTGCCATGCAGAACCTTTTTGCTTAGGAATTCTTTATCCTCCTTTGTGATCCTTATCCTCCGCCAAGGTGTGTGCTACTGCACTCCACTGATGAATGTCAGAGAAAATTCCATGATGGAGAATGAAAAGTTACTTATTTGCAATCCTCATTCTCCATCATGGATATCATGGATATCATGCCTGAATTCATGAACATTGCATCACACCGCCAGAGACAATACAGGGGATCTGTTTGTTCTGCAAAAGTAAACACACACATACACACTGCTTTGCATAATCAAACCAGAGCAGATTCTGGAGCTCTTAATTGCATTTATTGGGTTTTTTCTTCCTTTAAACTGTGCTTTTTGGTGGCTATAGTCTAATGTACCTTATTTGACTGATTTGATACAACTGATTATAGAAGAAGTAGAATGCTGTCTCTTATAGGCTGCTTTAAGATAGTTCATTATTGGGATTTTATGCATTGTAAAAAGTGTAGTTGGGATCTTGTACATGCTTAAATATGTTCTGCTGTTTATGGATTCTGAGCGGAAATCCAAGATGGAGAACGAAGTGAGCAAGTTATTAGCTTTTCCTTATTAACATCATATTTAGAAACTGATAGCTTAAGAAATGTAATGTAATTTGACCACATCTGTATCATAGGTAATTTTGTGTAAATGACTATGAACAACCATAGAACCATGCAGCATTTACTTCAGACCTGTTCATATGTATGCACAGTTGCTTTTATAGCATTATAGCATTCACATTTGCTCTTTAGATACCCACCTCTTTCTTTTATGTTTCTTTTCTCAGTTCTTCTCTTCTTTTAATCTTTTGGTTTTTCCTTTACAATTTTCCTCTTTAGCTCACTTTTCACTTCCATTTGTTAATGTCCGGCTATATTTCCATGTGCACTTATTATCTTTAATATCCATACAAAAAAACTTTCTTTGTTCTGCTATTTGTTTCAAATTTATGTAGAAATCACCTAACTGTTTAAAAATTCTGCCATATCCACTGAGGTCCATAAACAAATATCTGCAAATTATACCATGTAAAATCAGTACAAACAGAAGGTTTTCTCCTGAACCCTACTATTCTGCAGAGTAGTTTCTTTTAAATATTTGGGCTACGGGTTGCCTTGTAGGGATTTCTAACTCTGCAATGGAAAATGGGAATGAATTCTAAAGGGATCACTAATGGATATGTTTTAGGCAAATTCTCCTTTTCTTTGTGTAACTTTCCCTCTCTTGCTTTCTTTGTCTCTTTGTCTGTTCACTGCAGTCTGATGCTGACCTTGTCGTCGAACCACCAACACCCACCTCCTGTACTGACCTTGGGAAGTTTCCCGGCTCATCTCTGCATGCCCCCACTCCTAGCCAGTACCTACCTCCACAGCCCTCAATTGAGGAAGCACGTCAGACCATGCATTCTCTTTTGGATGATGCCTTCGCTCTGGTGGCACCCACTTGCCAGACAGCTGGCCCAGCAACCACTACGCTACCAGGAGCAATCATGGGCCAGCCTATAACCAGCACCCCTGCTCGGACAGAGAGGGAAAACATCCAGTGGGCATCTTCATACGTTCAGAATCAAGCAATAAACACACCCTTTGCTGTAAGTGAATAACAAATGTATGAACTATGAAAATAGATATACATCACATCTGCTTGTCTTTGCTAGTACTTAATTGGAAGCTGATTGCAGAAAATGCAATACATGCCTCCAAGTGTAGGATTTGCATCATGAAGTCACAGATATCCCTGCGCATGTAGCTTCCGTTCTATTCCCAAAGAAGATTTAATATCTCCATTGTGGGATCTTCATTAAGGTTCCTAAACTCTAGAATATGTACGTCTATGTGCAGAGTCTTAGAACTAGTTTTCGAAAATGAACTCTTGCCAAAATTCAAATAGCGTGACCTTTCTGAAAAAATACTTTTTAAGAATAGTTAGATGAGAATTGCATTTAGCTCTATAGCGTACATGATTTATTTGTCTTATTTTGCATTGTGCAACCAAGACTTTCTCGGTGATCTTTAAGTGGCCGTAGCATCTACAAAATGCTGATTGCCCCGACAGATAATCCACCTTCAGCTTTAGTAGTAATGCCATGGGCAATAAGTATCCTTTTTTCTTCATCTTTGATGACAATTCCAAAAAAAGGGGGGGTGAGGGGATTCAACTCAATTGGGAAACAAGGTGTGGGATTTCAATACCATTGCTCAGCAAGTATTGACTCGACCTCAGTGAGCAAACACAGTAGCTCATTATGGAAGCCGTTTGATATCTGGCAGACTGTACATAGAAATCATGAAAGAAAGACATGTTGCTTATTAGATGGTGAGTGTTGCAGCGTATATGACATAACTCTATTCACACTGCCATGCTGCTAGAAAGAAAGTAGTAGTTTGAAGATGGACATTTGTGACTGTTGCTAGTAGTTGAATGTTACTGGACATACAGAAGGCATCTTTATGGGAGTTGGCATAACTACATAGAAACTCCCAAGAAGTGATGAAATACATAGGATAAGACAAAGGCTGAAGCAGATTAATTAGTTTAGAACAATCTTGAAATAAATTTGTCAAAACTGCTAATTATTTGAAGCCCATTTTAGGCCGAGGTCTTCAAAGGCATTAAGCATTGATCTTCCCTGAAAACCAGCAGGGAAACCTCCAAAATGGAGGCTGCAAATAGCAGAAGAAAGACAAATGTCTTTACTAAATACTCATTTGCCTCCAGTTCTTTTTCACAGTCTTTTCGAGGAAATATGAGATTTTGTTTCAGACAATGCAGTTAATCCATAGGAGACATTTGCCATCTGAACCAGTTAGTTTCAGTGTTTAAAAACAAGATGACGAGCGGGACATTTCGACAGCCGAGTGGGAGGGGCTGTGGAGAGACATCAAGGCCCACAACCATTCGGTTGACCTTAGGGAAGCCCATTTGAAACTTATGTACGACTGGTACCTTTACCCGTCCAAGCTGCACCGCATTTTCCCGTCAACCTCCGACAGGTGCTGGAGGGGGTGCGGTTTGCTGGGAGATTTCCGCCACATATGGTGGGATTGCCCAACCATCAAGCCTTTCTGGTCGGAGATACTGGCTCACATTAAGGAAGTGGTTGGTTATCCGATCCCGGAGTCCATGGGCTATGTCCTATTGGGACTCCGGGACCCGATGCTGACGCACCAGACTAGAGCTGACAAAAGGATTATATGGTTGTGCCTAGGTGCGGCTAAATTGACGCTGGCGGCGGCATGGAAGAAGCCGACGACACCGGCGACCTCACTATGGCATGCGCGGCTGTGGCGACTGCTGAGTTTGGAAAGAGTGTCCGATATCTTTCTGGGCAATTTTAAGAACTTTATGTTTACATGGGGCCCCTTGGTCAGGTTTCTGTCCCGGGGCCTTCCATCAGCGGTTTGCCCGTCAGCACTGAGAGCACTCCACCTGTTTCAGATTTGATTTGGAAACGTATGCGTCTGAGTATGAATGAGTGATGAGCTGCCACCACGGGTGAGGGGGGGTGGGGGGGTAGGGCTCGGGTTGGGAACTGTTGATTCTTTTGTTTAAGCGACTGCCGGTAATTGGTGCTGAACTATGGCGGACTCCGGCAATGGGATGTCCCTAGATGGAGGCGGGGCTTCTCGCTCACTGCGAACTGATGGAGGTCTGATAAGAGCCGATATTACGATTGGATACTGACTTGGAAGTCAATATGTGGATTGTCCTCCTTGCATTCCAGTGCTTTGGTGGGTGGGCATTCCCGGAGTCCCCCCTGTGGGACCCGTTGATTTTTGTCGCTCTGTTTGATTGGTTTTACCTCTGTCTTTAAATCAATAAAAATAACTTTGAAAAAAAAAAACAAGATGACACAAAGCACAGGATTTACTCATACTTAAACCCTTGGAGGTTAGCTACAGATCTCCAAAGAGAATAGTTTAATATCCCCTTCCCAAAGAAGCCAAAACGAATTGTCATTAGACACAAGATGGCTCCTCATGTTTTTTCTTTCAAGTGTGTAAATGTGGAACTGTTCTTTTCAGTCAAATTGAAGTATTTATCGAGTTCTCTTACATGGGAGCCAATATTTAAAAGTGAAGAAGATCCAACATCTGCTGTCCCATAATACACTGAATTATTTTTTCTTTTTATTACCAAGGGCCATAGTATGGTGGTACTCTCCTGCAATTTATCTCACTTTCTACCGTTACATACCATATAGGTGTATTTGTCGCATGCATAATCATTCCGAAGGAGTTTCTTGGCGCTATGGCAAGCAGGTGGTTATTTTACCCAACTCATTTGTGCTCATGTTATCGACCTTGATATAATAATCAACATAGCATCTAAAGGCCATCGGCACCTAAAGCTGTAAATTATCCCCCCTTACCCCCAAAAAATAACATGATTTTATTCCTTCGGACCAATCCTTGGCTGATTGCTGGACGGATTTTATTCTTCTTCGTTCAGCGGTGTCCTGCACTGTCTTAGTGTTTCAGGGGCAGCTTGCACACAGGGTCATAGGAATAAAGTCACAATAATCAGTGTTGCAAAAAAACGGGGGGTTGGATGGATACAATCCTTCTCATTGCTCTGCTCAGATTTCTACCCAAGAAAGAACTTTCGAAGTGAGTGTAGTTTCCAAAACAGATTGCACTGCTGTTGGTGGTAAACAAAAAAAGGCTTCCAGGATGAGATGTAAGGCACATAAAGTAGAAGTCTTAACTCACCAACATACTTGTAATGAGAGCTAACTGTCTAGCCCTCTTTTTTTCTTCTTTTACTAGCACTGGTGACAGTCATTTTTCTAAAAGAGAACATCATACAGAACTGTTGCATAGTAACTCAGAATAACACAAAGAGGTTTTGAGTTTACATTGAAAGTGAAGGATATCACTCAGAACACCAAAGTGAAAAATATCCCTTTTATTCGCAGTTGCCCATCTTTAATTTTAAGTTATGTATGGCCCGCCCTTTCATTTCATCTCCCATTGTTGGTATCAGCTATGCCAGAGTACAAGATTATTGAGAGAGCCATATATAAAAATGGCCGTACCTGCACACCCGGTCCCCAGTATTAAAGCTGATTCCTGCTACCCACACCCAACACCCTCCTTTCCACCATCTTAATTTTACACTCAGTTCCTGACATCCTTCTTCCCTTCCACACCCCTCTGCCCTAACTTAAAAAACAGCACACCACCCTCTCTTCAGTTCTTCCCTTTTACTCATCTAAATATTTAAGAGCATCCTGGCATTTTTCGCCCATCTCCACCACCTTTAGAATTAACACTCCTTTACCCCCACCTACATTGGAAAATAAATCTGATGTCCTACCACCAATCTGTTGAGGACAAACAGGTTATGGGTGGCATGCTGTGCTTTATCTCAACCTCTGAGGATTACTCTGGATCACATTCTAGTCCATCATTTTTTACCCAATATAGCACTCTAGACAGAGACTGTCCATTTGCAAATCAGTCTGGCCCCAACTGCTTCGCTGTAAAGGAACATAAGCAGCCCCAAACCGGTTTCAGTCTATGGAGACATCATCTTTGAGGTATCACTTGATTTCTAGGGGACAGCGAGGCTTGGTCCTGCTCCAGTAGGAACAGTCCAGCCCGAACTGCCAGGCAGAGTTCACTCAATATGCGAACATAAGCAACCACTAAACCTACACCATCCTTTCTTCAATCCTCCACCTTCAGCCCCAACCAATGTATCAAAATAATAACTGGTTTCCAGCCACCAACACCAATGATCCTCTGTGTCTTTGCTCCATTCCATTCTCAAAGCTATACTCTCTGCTCTCAATCAAAGAAAAAAGCCAGGGCTGTGCTGACATGTGCACAGAGTGCTCTGTCATTGCAGCCTGAAATTCCTTGTGACATCCTAAAAGTGGGAAACAACTTTTGATTCCATTTGCTATGACAGTAGCAGTGAAGATCAAGATTTGGAGTCAATCGCCATGCTACTGGCTTCCATTGCAAGCCATAAATAACAGTAAGGATAACCAACAACAAGGTACTTGTAGAACACTATTTTTGATGTTGGTTCTCCCTGATACGCCTTGGTGTTTTCAGAGAGGTCTATGAAAAGAGCTCCAAGTATTAGACTTCTGCTATTCAGAGTTTTAACTCTTTTGTGCACTGCAAGTGAAAGCATTCTACATCACACCACATAGCTTGCTGCCCAGTAACTGCTTTACACGCAGTGCCTAAGATAGCCAGCGATCATCTTTAAGATGTTTGTAAGCATTCAAATGGAAGAAATGCTGCATGTGATCAGCAGAAATATTTTACAATATGACAAAAATGTTGTAATTACTTACCTACTTTATCCTATCCATGTTATTTTCAGGCATATGTCCCTAGTAGTGTAAGTTCTTCCCTTGGGTTACCTGCAATAATGTATTGCATGATTGCAGATCGCATCGTTAAGTCAGAAGATCGCAGCATCGTATCAGAAATCTGACCTTCGAACTGAACCTGCTTTCATCTCAAGTTTCACAATTATATTCAGAAAGAGTAAGATCATTATGTACCATGCAGTTAAAGAGGAGTCATACTATAGTTTTAACAAGTAGTTTGTCAGATATTCAAAAACTAGCAAATGCATCTGAAAACTGAAATCCCATGGAAGGTACAAAATATTAATACAAATGCAAAGAAATTGCGTGATTGCAAAATTCTTGTTATTTATTTAATTCTCAGTGTTCATCTTGAATAATTCATCTTCAAAAAGATGATTATTGTTACTGGAGAACCACTTTATTAAGCCTCAAACCAAAAATATTAGACTTCTGGGTGTTTTGTTATAATTAAATGTTCTTCCAACCACATCCCAAATTATAAGCTTTATGTATCCTGTGTATCATGGTCTAAAGGATTACCTCATGGGATTGTGTGAAACCTTCATTTCATGGCATGTCATCTAACTGCCAGTTATTGGTACTGTAGCTGGCGATTTGTAAGAGCAGTATAACTCATCTTTCCATGTCCAGAATTCACTGTTCAGCCACGGCATATGATGGTAATCCCTCAACGTGATATCACAGACTGTGGAACCCTCTGTAACACAAGAGCTCATTTGTTACTATGCATTGAAGATGGGATTGTTATGTAAAAGATTCATGTTTCTTCAGGGAAGTCAGCAATGTGAAGTCGGTGAGTTGGAGGGTAGAGCTGTGTGTGACCCATTCTCCTGGTGATCTAGAGAAATAACCTTAACGAAGGCTCTAGCTACTGATCTCTTAGCAATCACCGCTTTTCACTGAATGCCTTGGGGAAGTGCTTGTTATTGGGTGGATCCACTTCCAAAGTTAAACAAAGTTATCAGAACATCCCCTCAGCTATATACTATACTACAACAAGAAGGATCCTTGCTTGACATTTCTCCAGAATTACATAAACCTTCATTTTACCGATATTTTAGTTCTTTATTGCCTTAGGATACCAGCATATCTCCACTACTTATTTATAGTTATGTTAAATAAAAAACAGGCCACTGCGTCTATTCATAGGGAGGCTGT
Organism: Lissotriton helveticus; assembly: GCF_964261635.1. Classification (NCBI taxonomy): domain Eukaryota; kingdom Metazoa; phylum Chordata; class Amphibia; order Caudata; family Salamandridae; genus Lissotriton; species Lissotriton helveticus. The sequence goes on along the minus strand of NC_136057.1, from coordinate 339,189,193 downwards.
AGTATGTCAAAATCTAGCCTTGCTGTTTTGTCTTCAATACCAACAAAGACCAGTGGGTAGATCGTTTTAGGAGCAGTTAAATTGTGTTTTGCTATCTTATGTCAGAGATCTCCACACACGAGTCTTTCATTTCTAAAGAATTGCAGATTGACATATCAATGATAATGTCCTGAGGAGACGTTATTGTAGTTAAGATTGACGTAGTAAACTTTCCTCTACCAGTAAAAAGTACAGAATGGTAAATTGGTGGTCTAGGCGCATAGAGTCCATTTTGCTATTACTCATTTGCTGGTTGTGAGTTTATTGCAAATCCATTTTTTCCATTCAAAGACTAGCCACTGTTTTAAATAAAGCTGCAGTTGGGATGATGCTGTAGGATGGCAAAGACAGTTAGGGTGCTAACCAAAATAGAATTGTAAATCTGATCGGTACTAATAACTGCAGGTTCCGCACCTTTTGAATGTTCCCCTAAGCATCAGACCAGAGCGGTTGATGGTGGGCTCACCCCAGGCAATAGTCATTCATCTCCACACTACGGCAACCTCTTGACATCCTTGTGGTTCAAAATCAACATGTCAATGTCACACTGGACGTCTTCACAGATTGTGAAGGATACCTTACTTGTACTTCTACTTTCTTATTATGATAATCTTCATTACAATTCGATACAGGTCTCCCTTATCCCAGTATCCTAGTAGTGCAGGAGAGTGAATATAGATGCTGTTGGGCGATTTCGTGATTGTCCTAAAAAAGAGAGCGCAGGTCAACTATCACTGCATTACATGCTGGCAATTTGGAGCAGGCTGCTGCCTTAGAGTGTCGGGTCAGTGTCTTCTTTAAAGAGATCACTATCCATCTGTGACATTTCTTGCATTTTACTCTTCAAGCTGGACATGGAAAGTGAGATTTTACTCCCACTATATGGGTTCTTGTCTTATTAATTTGGATTAGTATTAACTAAAATATAAGAAATGTTGGTAAAATATTTATTTTTGATAGAGCAGTTTCTCTTGCACCATATCGTTTATGGATTCTATGAAAATGCCCACAATTAATAACTACGATGACAATTAAATGATTCTTCTTAGCACAAAGTGTTTGCTTTATTGATGACAAATGTTTAGCTTCACATTTCACTATTGATAGATGTGCTCATAATTAATTTTACTGTGCTGTAGATTTGACTCAAACTCCACTACATCCAAGGGTGGGCATTATTTTCACGCCTGAGGCATTACAGTTGTCGATCGGCAGTCTTACTGTTAACCTGCCAAAACTGTATGTTGCTGAACAATTTTTTTTCTTGTTTTCTGAGTAGGCACCATGCCTGAATCTGGACTGGCATAGGTCACCTCCGCCCATAAAACTATTGGTATGACAGTTTCTAATCTCTGAATGGTTTTTGTGTGTGCTTTTTTCACAGAGATACGTGGAGTTTGGAATACCCCCTTCATCTACGCCAAACTTGCTTCCCAGGTAAGCTCCATCTAAAGGCATGAGCTGCCTCATGACAGCCATCTACACTGGACACATTTCAATAGAAGCATGAAAAGCATGAGATCTTCACGTGGACATATTTAAACAGCATAGCGGTGACCCACTATGCTATTTCGCAATGTCTGGCAGCTTTGCTTGAAATTAATCCTAAATCTAAAGTGCAGCACGAGTGGCCAAATAGCTTCCTGGTTGTGCAACCAGTCTGGACTCAGCAACTTTCAGCTGTGAATATTGCTGACATGTCAGATACCTAAGACGGCCAGTGGTGTCCACCAAACCGTTGTTCTCTGTACTAATAGACGTGGAAAATCTCAAGGAGAAGCGGAATGGCTGGGCACAAAGTAAGGTAAGCAAGCCAAAATGGAGCACTTGCTAATTAAGCCATTTGAGAAGTAGCTTTAGCGAGGTACAAACCACTACATGAAGGACTCCAGCCATTATATTGCCAGTAGGACAAAAGAGATGTATGCCGTTGAGACCTGTCCACCTAAACACGCTCATCTTGTGTCAGTGTTCCACAAAATAGTCCACCTATTTGACAACTGGACTTAGCCCATGACGAAAACCAATGTGGTAAGACCTCTGTGCAATTTCTGATCCTGTTGCGGGGCAATAGGTGTGGACAAAAGAGCCAATATAACGAGCCTTGCACTCACAAAGACTCCCTCTCACAGGTGGGAACCCAGGATGGCAGCTCAATAGAAACATTTGCCTTCACCACTCACCAAGGAAGATATACTGGCATGCCTCTTAATTTAGGATGACAAACTAGGCAACACCTTCACAGAACAGTTGTAGGTGGACAATAATGATGATGGCAATGACTGAGATTGGGAAGAACATGCTAGCAATAGGGAAGAGATCAAGCACTAATGAAGGTGGCATTTCCACATTGAACAGTGCAATGGAGGAGACGCAGATATCCCTTGTGGCAATCAATCAGTTTATTTGTAGAGTGCTTCTTGTAAACTGTGAGGGTATCCAGGCGCTGGCAGGGACCAGTTGATTAGCTGAATAGCCAGGACTGCAGAACTCTCTAAGAGAGATTGTAAGGTCCGTTGATAAAAGGGTACCTCGTTCCATGTCTTCGCTGCTAGGTGGGAGGAGGAGTGACCCACCCCCCCCATCTGCTATGTCTGATGCAGAGGGTGAGAGTTAGAGAAAGGAATGCAGAGCAGAGGTATTTGGTGGGCTAATGGAAGTTCTTGCGGTGGTTCAAGTGGGTGGGTCCGAAGTTGTTTATGGCCTTGTATATACAGGTCAGAAGCTTGAACCGGCATCTTTTCTGTACAGGTACACAGTGGAGTTCCCCAACGTTGGTGGTGATGTGGGTTCGTCTAGGGAGATCCAGGGCTCGTCAGTTGAGGGGTACTGTATGGTCTGCCGTCGGAGGTGAGCCGCGATTCCTCCGTAGAGAGCATTACCATAGTGCAGTCAGCTGAAGATGAGGGCCTGAATGATAGTGCATCTTGAGCAATCAGATAGCCATTTGAATATTTTATGAAGCATGCGGAGGATGAAGAAGCAGGAGGAGGAGACCTGAGTCATCATGGTTAGCTTGTCTAGAATGATACCTAGGTTCCTGGCATGGTCAGTAAGAGTAGAAGTAGACCCAAGTTCTGGGTGCCATCAGGATGCTTCCCATGGTGAGCTTTTGTTTACGGAAATCAGTACCTCGGTCTTGTCCGTGTTGAGCTTCAGGCAGTTGTCCTTCATCCAGTTGGTGACGTCTTTCATGCAGTTGTGGAAGTTGGTCTTGTTGTTGACTTTGGAGAGGGAGAGGATGAGCTGTGTCATCAACGTAGGAAATGATGTTGAGTTAGTTGGTTTTGGTGATGCTGGCCAGAGGTGTCATATAACTGCTGAAGAGGGTGGGGCTGGGCACTCCACAGATAATTTCTTTGGGTTTGGAGGTGAAGGGGGAGGGGGACTATTTGCGTTCTTCCAGTGAGGAAAAAAGCGATCCATCTGAGTGCAGCTCCTTTGATGCCTATGTTGTGCAGCCTTGTGGTGGGAGACCATATCGTAGGCTGCTGTGAGGTCTAGGAGGATCGGAGCTGCAGTGTCTCGTCGGTCGAGTAGGGCTTGGATATCGTCAGTAGCTGCGATGAGGGCTGTCTCTGTGCTTGCTCCAGAATACGGATTTGGAAAATTAGAGAAGGAGGCTCCAGTCCAGATGTGAGGAGAGTTGTTGGTTTTTTCTCATATATTGACTGTGGCAGGGAGATCGGTCAGTGGTTACGTTTTCTGGGGCCTGCTGATGGTTTCTTTAGTATAATGTTGACCTCTGCATGTTTCTAGTTCTCTGAGAAGGTGGCTGAGGCAATTGAGGTGTTAAACTAGTTGGTGAGTACGTGGCTGAGTCACCTAGGTTGAAGATGTGATGAGAGCATGAGTCGGTTAGGGCCCCTGAGTGGAGCGAGTACATGATGTAGGCCGTGTCCTGTGGTGCGAGTTGTCTCCATTCGATTAGCCAGATGTCTGTGATTGTAGTGGGTTCATTGTGTTGCTTGAAGGAGGTGGTGGCCTTGGGCTTGGGATTAAAGCTTCTAAAGATGTTTGCAATTTTGTTGTGAAAGAAGTCTGCAGGGTTGTCGCAGAGTTCCTGTGAGGGGGTATTGTTTGTTGTAGCTGAGGGGTTGCAGACTTCTTTGATGATGAGGAAGAGGGTATTTTCTTCTACCACTTTGGCCGATAGGTCCATTAATTCCATTTGCTTGCTGGACTGCTATTTCAATACTCTTTGGGATTCAGTGGCTCAAGTCCTCCCAGGTGTCCCAGAAGGCCTCCAACCTGCCCTAACCAAAGTTATACAGGATGATTGTGATGTGGCCAAGTACAGAATTGGCTGTGACTTGGACACCACCAATTCCAGCAGGCTAGCCATTTGCCCAGTGTTGCCATTCACCTGTGTGCGTGCGTTCAACAGGTTTTTCAAACGATGTCCATTCGTCCCTCACCGACATGCCCTTTGATGGGTCTTACCTGTTAGGGGGTAAGGCAGATTCCATACTGTAGTGTTTCATTGAGAGTAAAGCTACAGCACGTTCCCTGGGCTTATCTTAGCTAAAATGAAAATACAGCCATTTTTCTTGCTTGCTCCTACCCCTTCCCGCTTTCTTTCTTGCTCTGTTGCATCCCACCAGCAAAAACAGCTTCGGGAAGGCCAATATGGCTCGCATATTGGATTTCTGAATGTGTTTTTTAGCCTTGTTCAGCCTGGCTAAAAAAAATAAGCGATATGATGCAGTCAGTGATGGCTGGGTCATGTCCTAGTGCTTTATATTTTTTCTTTAAGCCACATTGAACAGCAACGGCTGTGCTATACAACATAGCTAAAAAACATTGACAAATGCAAAACAACAGTTGATGGACAGAATGCAGAACAATGTCATACATTCACCCCAGTACAGAGATCTGGGCCTAAATCCATAGTTTTTTTGCACTCCACACCACCCCAGTTCAGACATGGCCATATGAAAATCAGCCTAGACCCAGTGCCTCATGGGAACAGTCCAGCCCGAACTGCCAAGCCATGTCTTTCCTGGACCGGAATCAAGCATCCTTGGCCCGGTTTCTGGCTATCAGCCGTCTTCAGTCAGGATAGCTTAACTCCAGTGGTGTGGAGAGCATGGGACTCATGTCTGAGCATGCCCATCCCACTCGGGGTGACAAATGCAAAACAACAGCTGATGGACAGAATGCAGAACAATGTCATACATTCACCCCAGTACAGAGATCTGGGCCTAAATCCATAGTTTTTTTGCACTCCACACCACCCCAGTTCAGACATGGCCATATGCAAATCAGCGTAGACCCTGTGCCTCATGGGAACAGTCCAGCCCGAACTGCCAAGCCATGTCTTTCCTGGACCGGAATCAAGCATCCTAGGACCGGTTTCTGGCTATCAGCCGTCTTCAGCCAAGATAGCTTAACTCCAGTGGTGTGGAGAGCATGGGACTCACGTCTGAGCATACCCATCCCACTCGGGGTGACAAATGTAAAACAACAGTAGATGGACAGAATGCAGAACAATGTCATACATTCACCCCAGTACATAGATCTGGGCCTAAATCCATCGTTTTTTTGCACTCCACACCACCCCAGTTCAGACAAAAAAACATTGACATCGCATAGATGAGACCTATTGGCTTTGCCAATGGTTGTTCCCTTTTCCTTAGCCCTTGGGGCATTATGGAAGGAAGTCAAGTGTCATAAAAGCTTTGCCTCTGTCGCAGAGGACAGTATCATTCAGGAATATAAAGCAACTCTCTAGCCTTTGGAGGTGATTCTATGTAGAATGCAAAAAAGTTGAGATCCATTTCCTCCCGGATTGTTGTTTCTGTTAAATACTGTTACTCCATAACCAATTATTATGTTCCCAAATGCTAAAGGTACTTTTATCAGTCCACCTGTGGCCAGTGTTTGTATGTGTATGGAATTTGAATAGCACAAATTTATACAAAAGGTAATGGAGCGCTAGACCGATAGTCATTGAGAGATTGAAGGGTAGCTGGGTTCTGAGACAGGAGATAAGAGTTGGACTTTTACTTCATCATGTTTTAGAACCCTTTAACGTGGTACATCTTCTGCTCTTTCATATATTGTAGCAGGGATTAAAGTGATGAGAGGCTAATTCAACTGATGCCACCTAGTCTTCTTCAGCTATTCATATGGACAGATTACTTAACAAAGAATAACTTTTTATGATCAAATAATACCACAAAATTATTATTCAAAGTTGAATTCATATGAAATTGCTTATATTTCTCCATTAGTGAATTTACAACTCCATTTTGTGTTTTGCTCATCTATAATAGAAGCGCTGAGATTTGTATGGCTTGCTAGCAGTTCGGTCTAAATTTTAAAAGTCTAGGTGTTAAGTGAACCTTTGTTTTACCTTTGTAGAACTGGCTTTGGGCAAGGATTCATGCCCTCCACAGATCAAGATCACCACCATCAGCAGCAATCTGAGGTGAAGCACTCCTCGAGGGCAATGTACACAGAAGAGATGCCATCAGTGGCACGACCTCGACCCATTGGTGGCACTGCAGGTATGTGGTCACTTATGTGGGTTATCAGATTTTGTATGCTACTTTTCTTTTTACATAAAGGCTGTGGCATGAGAGGTAAGATGTGGCACTGGAAATTAAAATAGTGTAATCACATTTAAGTCACCGTCTGAAACAAAGTAACCACTGCAGATTACTTTTAGTGTCTCAATCTGGGGGCAGGGAGGAAGAAATGATCATAATAGCTTGCAGCATTGAATATATTTCAAGGTAAAGAAGCCGGGGCGCCAGAGAGTCCAGCAGCAAGATGGCTGCCGCCTAGCAAACCTATGCCTGCCAAAGAATTAAGCTGATAATCATCCTGGTCCAAAGGGCATTGCAGTCTTGTCCCCTGGGCCACTCTGGTGCTGTGCATTCACTTTGGGCGGCTGGGCCCATTCTCATTGGAGTAGTGGGCCGAAAGCTGGGTGCCTCTGTGCCGCGTGGTGAGGCCTGCAAACGGAGCCCCTCTGCAATAAAGTACACGCACACCAGTTTGGTAGTAAGGGGAAGACCACAAGCAGTCATGCACCAGTTTATTTATCCCCTTCAGGCGAGCCCGCCCTCCGGGGTGATACAAAGTGCAACTATGTATAGTGTGGGCCAGGTGGCTCCCACACTACATCCCTCCTTTTGTTTAGCTGCTTACTGTCCCTCTGTTCTGTAATTCTTCTCACGGCGGGCAGCACACAAAGTCTCGAAGCCTTTGGCTCGAGCAGTGTTTGACCGGAGACCATACTTTTGGCCCTGCCTTGGCGAGGCTGTCGGAAGGGGGAAGAGCAACCCTGAATTACATGAGATACATCTTCCTGCGTGCGGCTCCTTCTGTTCTCTCCTCCCTGGGTGGATCGCCACCTGCCCCGGGAGCGGGCGACTGTGTCAGGGCTTCCTCCTCAATCCTTTAATGTTCAGAGTCTTCTCCCCACACTGTCTGGGGCCTGTCCACCTTCTTGAACCATAATATGTTCCATGCTAAGGTGTGCGAGCATCTCCTGGCAGAGACCACGGTCCCTCGCACGTCAGTGACTTCCCACACCTCAGGCTCATATTTTTATTTATTTATTTATTTATTCAAAGTTTTATATAGCGCGAACAAGATCCTTACAGATATCAGAGCGCTTCACAAAGACCGGGTAGGGGCAGTAGGAGTGAACAGAGATAATGGGAGTAGTATGGTAGTCAATAACATGGTGGGATAATAGTAACATACATAAAACATATCAATATACAATCAGGTAAACAAGTAATATAAGACGGTACAAGTCCTTGATCCCACTATAGAGGTGCACCTTGGGTGTGTGGATGGCTTATACCAAAGTCTTAGTGAAGCGAGAACACTGAGTGGGGGCATCTGGAGAGTGAATCAGCGTGTGTCATATATTGGTAGTGACAACATCAAGTTAGAGGTAAAGTGCCAGAGGACAAGGTGAACAGTGATACAAAGCAATGCAGAGTCTCTGATACAGTACCACTCATGTTCAGGAGATCTTGGCAAGAAGGATGGTTTTCACCTCTTTCTTGAAGAGTGCAGTGGAGGAGATCAGCCTAGTTTCAGGCGGGAGCGCGTTCCAAATCCTTGGTGCCATTCCAGAGAAGGAGCGCTTGTATGTTTTCTCTTTCCGGAATCTACGCGGTTTCAGGAGTAGGTTTTTTGTACTTCTATTGGACCTCGAACCTCCTGAGATAGACAACTTTTGAGCGAGGTAGTTGGGTGCATTGTGGTGCACGGCCGCGTGTGTCATAACTGCAATTTTTAGCTGTATTCTGGCTTCAAAAGGCAGCCATTTTAGAGACTTTAAGTCTGGGGATATATGCGAATGTTTTCTTGAGCCAGTAATGAGTCTTGCTGCAGCGTTCAGGGAGGCTCTTAAGGGTGCAGTTGTGGATAGCGGGAGTCCGCTGAGGGCCACAATTCCGTAGTCTATTCGAGGGATGACTAGAGATTGTACAGCAGTTTGGAAGTCTTCGGCAGGGAGGAAAGGTTTAATTTTCCTCAATGTGTTGATTTGCAAATTAGCTGCTTTTGTGGCTTTGCTAACGTGCTGCTGCATGTTGAGCTTGGCGTCGAGTGTGATGCCTAGGGATTTCGCCGAGTCCACGATGGTAGGTTGGACATTGAGTGCTGTTAGGTTATTGAGCCATGTTTGGGTGATGGAAATTTTCGCCGGGGGTGAGATGAGTAGGAACTCGGTTTTCAGAGCATTTAGTTTGAGGTGATTATCTGCCAGCCAAGATTGAGTGTTAATAAGCGTGGAGTTCAGATGTTTGATATCTTCCGGGGATTGTAGCTTTAGGTAGAGTTGTGTGTCGTCGGCGTACATATGGAATTGGACATTGGAAGCTTGGAGCAAGGTGGCGAGCGGTTCCATGACGAGGTTGAACAGTGTGGGGGAGAGGGAGGATCCTTGTGGAACACCTAGATCTGCAGGCACAGGTGTGGATAGCACATTGTCGATCTTGAACTTCTGTGACCGGTTGTGAAGGAAGGACGAAAACCATTTGAGAACAGTTCCCGATAGTCCCATTCTAGTGCTTAGCAGCTCCAGCAAGTTCTCATGTTTGACCGTGTCAAATGCTGACGAGAGGTCAAGAAGGATGAGGAGGCAGGACTCATTACGATCAAGAATTTGGAGGGCGTCATCAATTATGTGTGTCATAGCTGTTTCCGTGCTATGTTTCGCTCGGAAGCCTGATTGATGAGGGTTGAGGAGGTCAAATTGGTCAATGTGTTTAGTTAGTTGTAGTTGGACACATTTTTCCAGCAGTTTGGCCAGGGTGGGGATATTGGTGATGGGCCGGTAATTGTTTAGGTCAGACGGATCAGCTGTAGGTTTCTTGAGTATAGGCGTGACTTGCCCCACCTTGAGGGAGTCCGGAATGAGGCCTTGTTGCAGGGAGCTGTTGATGATTTTGGTCCAGAGAGGGAGGAGCAAGGGGATGAAGTCTTTTACAGCATTAGCAGGTAGAGGGTCAGTGAGGTGATTAGAGGGCTTCAAGGTGCAGAGCAGTTTGCGTATTGCTTCTTCCGAGTAGGTATCGAAATGCAGCCAAGATGCCTTGTTTTTAGGTTGAGTGTAAGACATTCTGGTGGCGTTGGGGAATCGACTTACATCCATGATGAGGTCATTTCTTATGTTGTCAGTCTTTAGCTTAAAGAAAGCAGAGAAGGCTTCACAGTGTGGGATGTCGCTTGTTGTGCTGTTTGATTGTAGTGGTTGAGTCTTTGTTTGGGTCTTGATTAGTTCGAACAGCTTTCTTGGCCTGTTTTTTGCTTGGTCCAGCTGGCGGCTAAAGAAGTCCACCTTTGTGCGCTTTATTTTCCTGAAGTAGGCGTTTCTCTTGTTCTTAAGCCTTTTGAGGTGTAATGCTGAAGGGTCCGATCTCCAGGTGCGTTCTGCCATTCGCATAGAACGCCTGTCGTCATTGAGTCTATCATCATACCAGGGGTTAGAAGTTTTGGTGGAGACTCTCTTCAGTTGCAGTGGGGCGACTTCATTGACTACTGTGTTCATAGAGTCAACGTAGTGGTCCATCAGTGATTGAACATCCGAGGCACCTGAAGGGGGAAGGAGGAGATTGCCAATGTGGGGAGGCAGGGTAGAGGGGTTAAGGTTCTTCAAGTCCCTTTTCCATGTTTTGGTTTTGATTGGTTGAACTGGGATAGGTTTAACTTTTTCATTGATAAAGAAGGTGATAATGTGGTGATCAGACCAGTCGCAGGGTTGAATCGCCTCCAGTTGTGTTGAGTTCTCTTTGGCAATGATGAGATCGAGTATCGAGCCTTTGTCGTGTGTTGGTCTATCGCATATTTGGGTGAGGTCAAGCGCATTAAGGAAAGTTTTGAGACTATTCACCACTGTGTCTTTCTGATCGTTCCAGTGGAGATTGAAGTCCCCCAGGTAGACTTGGGTTGTCTGCCATATGGTGTCTTTAACTCCCAGTCCCGGTGTCGATCCTTGACAACCACGTGATCACCCACGCGTATGTCTGCTGGCTGAGCCTTTTGCATTATGCTAACCTTTTGGTTGGTGGCATTCCTCCTGGCATGAGTGGCATCGCTGTCCAGTTCCTCTGGGCGCCATGCCGGTTCCTTCAGTATGCTATCCTGTGGAGCCTGTCGAAACAGCACATGTGATGGAGCGCAACGGGTAGTGCAGTGTGAGGTCTGGCAGTATGCATTCAAAAATCGTTAGAGGCACTCCTCCACATCTCCCCGCTTTCCACACCGATCCTCAGTGCCCGATTGAGGGTCCTCATGAAGCCTTCCACTTCCCCGTTAGCCTGAGGCCACTGTGGAGTTAGCTTGCGGTGTTGGACGTTGTGAGCCGCCAGGTAATTGTGGAACTCCCTCGCTTGGAATGGGGGGCCATTATCAGACCGTATCTCATCGGGGAGGCCCATAATTGCAAAAGTCAGGTTGACCTGCGGGAACGCCTTGGACGAGACCAGTTCCAGAATTGGGAACTTGGAATGAGAGTCTATCAGAACGATGGTGCTGTCTCCATCAAGGAAACATCCATAATCAATACTGGCTTGAGACCACAGCTCGCGGCAAGGCTCTTCTGTCAGAATGGGATGAGGCATAGGGTCGGCGCCGGTGATGGCACATGAGTGGCATGTTCGGATCATGTTGTCGACCATGGCATCCTTTCCGGAGAACCATACTTTGCTGGGGAGGCGAGCCTTCGTCTTGGCTATCGATTGGTGCCCCACATGTGTGAAATTGACTACTTGCTGCCGCAGGCTCCGTGGGACGACGATGGCTGAGCCTCCTAGCACTACCCCATGGGGGCCTTTGCTGAGTTCATTACGAACTCTCAACAGCTACTGCCTTGCCGCATTGTCCTCCTCGTTTAGCATCTGGGCCCCGTCCAGTAGGTGTTGCCACCTCCAGTCAGCTAGTGCTTCTTTAGCTTTTTCCAGATTCTCGTCCAGTGTTGTTGCAGCCCCTATCTCCTCCAAGGTCAGTGCCTCGAGGTAGGCTTATTGTGTGATCATCCGCACAAGTTCTTCGGTATCCTCTTCATCAGCGCTTGCTACCTGATGTTCCGACATGATAGGGTGACGTGACAGGAAGTCTGCCGGGTTGTTCGCCCCTGGCTGAAACACTACTTCGAAACGGTACTCCTGGAGCTGTACCGCCCACCTCTCAATCCTCGGTGGGGCCCGATGTGTTGCTACTGCAAACAAGGGGATCAATGGTTTATGATCCGCCACCACTCTGAAGTATCGCCCGTAGAGATACAGGTGAAAGTGTTGGCAGGCCCACTTGATGTTGAGGGCTTCCATCTCAATTTGTGCATATCTTGTCTCCGTCAGCACTCTGCTGCCACGGGGACCCATTATTTTCTGGAAGTCAATTGGAGGAGAACGCTGGCATCGATGACCACCTCAGTGCGGCGTCCTGGGTGAAAGTATGCCATCACGGTCTTGTCCATCAGGGCCTCCTTTATGGCTTGAAATGACATGTTGGCCTCACTTGTCCAGTTCCATGGGACCCCATTCTTTGTGAGAGCTCTTAAGGATTCCGACAGAGATGCCAGGTTTGAGATCAAACGGCTGCCTTATGTGGCCATCCCCAGAAAATTGCAGGCTTCAGTCGTGGAGTTTGTCACCTGCGCTGAGCGGATGGCAACCGCTTTCTACGGGTCAACGTGCAGTCCCTCTCGGAACAAGACGTAGCCGAAGAAATCAATCGACTCTCCGTAGAATGAGCATTGCGATTTATTGAGGGAGAGGGCGCTCTCTGCGACGCGTTGAAACGTTTGCTTCAGGTGCATGTGATGTTCCTCGAGGGTCCCTGAGAAGACTAGGATGTCATTGCTGAGGTTGATCACTCCTTGCAGACTGGAGAGGGTCTCGCGGATAGCATTCTGGAAAACCTCTGCTGCCGACGACACCCCGAAGCTCAGCCGTTTACTATATCCTCAGAAGGTGGTTATGTATCTGCTCTCCGGGACAAGTTCGAGCTGATGACATCCAGTGTTTAAATCAAGCTTGGAGAACTATTTTGCTCCATTGAGATACGCCACAATGTCGTCCATCGTTTGTGTCAGGTGTCGCGCTCTCATCACCACCTGGTTGGAAAGGCAATTGTCGACACCAGCCGGATGCCCCCTGGCTGCTAAGGTTTGGGGGCAACGACCAGAGTAGATACCCATGCAGTAGGGCTAGAGACTTTTTCAATGACCCCAACTTGTTCCAGCTTCCGTAGTTCTTCCTCCACCTGCGGGCGTAGGTGAAAAGGCACCCTTCGATGCCTCAGGGCTGTCGACCCGACCGATGTGTCGATATGTAGCTTGAATTGTTTACCCTTGCGACGTCCGAGGCCCTCAAACACCATGGGGAACTCCCGCAGGATGGCATCCACGTGGGAGTCGTGGACTTGGTTGGCGAAGAAGACCAACTCAAGGTTTTCAGCCATGTGACAGCTGAGGAGAGTACCTCTTTCCTTCCGTGACATGGCATTTGGTGGGGGATGCAGTGTCCTCCGCTTGCTACTTCCACCTCAATTACCCCTCTCAGGGGAAGCGGCTCGGTCCCGCCATACATGTAGATCTTCGCCTTGGATGGGGAGAGAGGAGGCCCGAGAGAGAGGCATTCATACTGCACACTGTCCATGACATTGACGGATGCTCCGGTGTCAATTAGTGCCTCTACTGCCGAGACTGCCATGAGGACTGAGCACATGTGAGGTGGTCTGCGGCACTGGTCTGAGCGGCTGATGAATGATACCATGAAGACATCTTCATCGTCGACATCCATCCAAAACCCAGGGCCTGGCGGGGTGGCGTCTTGTTCCATACGGTCTTCCACGGACCGTTGGCTCATGGCAGCCGAGATCAACGCTGGTGGCTGCTCTTGACCCTCCGCTTCTGCATACCTTGGCAAAGTGATTCAACTTGCCGTACTGGGAGCCTGTTTTGCCCTTTGCTTAGCAGGATCCTGTAGGCAGAGGGGAGGGGTGCTCGATGTCGCAGTTTCCAATGGGCCCCTTCGTAGGCGCTTTCGGGCTTGTGCGTGGTGATATTGGGCGTCTCTGAATGGCATCTACCCTTTCTTACTTGACGGATGGTGGTTGAGGTGGTCCGGACGTAGCTGGGTTCCTGTTTAGGGCTGCTTCCATTTCCTCTGCTTGTGCATTTGAGAGTTTGTGCAACCGTGCTAGTACCAGTATTTCGTCCAGCGACATCCTCGGTTGTCTGAGGATCAGCCGGCGTAGCAACACCAACCTGCACCCTTGTATGATCTGTGCCCATATCTCCTTCTGTTGATCGTGGAACGTGCAGGAGCTTGCCAACTTCCTCAGCCGGGCATGGAAGACCTTGATCGACTCAGTCTCTGCTTGTTTGGCCTGGCGCACCTTGAATTGCTAAAAGTCGGGATTAATTTGCGGGTCGAAGTGTCGATTGAGTACCACCACCGCCGCTTCGTTGTCATTGGCGCCCCCGTGTTACAAAGCATTTCAAACCAATTTTACAGTTCTCTGCCTCCATAGCACGAGTAGCGATCTCTTGACCGTTCTGTCAGTTTCTCTCATGCCAGTGAAGTATTAATCTAGTTGGCCGATCCACGATTTCTAGCCTGGGGCCGCTGATGCAGGGTCTGCCAGCTCACTTACCTGTGGGAGGGGCGATACTGTTGCATGGCTCAACGGCTGCGGGGGTGGTGGTGTTTGTGCGGCATCTGCCTGCAGGCCAGCAGCACCTGCCTGGGATGGTTGACTCATGTCTATGTTTGGGGGTGTGCGGCCAGTCTGCTCTTTGCGACTTGTGTGTCCTGTTGCCCTGGACCTTCACTGTGTTCCCACCCTTCTTCACTGCGCTGTTATGCTGGTCTCTGCTTGGTATTTCTCATGCCCTGGTGGTGTCTTTTATTGTCCTGAAACCCTTTTGCACAATGAGGATTTCCTTTATGGGCAGTGTGCACATTCCCCCTTCCTATTTTTTTGGATCCCTTTCACTTTCCTCCCTGAGTTTGCTGTGTTAACGTGTGTAATTCGTTTGGGGTTTTTTCACAGCATTGCTGTGGCCCGCTGGGCCTGTGCACTCTTTCAGGCTCTTCTTCCCAGCCCTGCTGCTCAATGTTTGGGAGGGGCTGCTGGAGCAGGTGTGGGAGAGAGGGGTGTGAGGGAGAGAACACACGACAGCAGCCTTCCGGTGTGCCTGTGTGCTCACCCTCGTTGCACTGACCTGGAGCAAATTACATCGGAGTGCCGACGTGCTTCTTCAGGATTAGAAGCGCCAAGAGCCTCGCGATGCAAGTGCCTGCCCGCATGAGATCCGCGGGTCAGGTTGCAGCTGCAAACTTGCTGAAGCCAGCCTGAAGAGGAGGGGCAGCATCAGGGGCACAGCGGGCGCAGGAGTAGTTTTACCGGCAGGAGGAAGGAGGGTCACCGAAGTCGCCTGATTGGCTCGCCTGCATGAGACGGTGGAACCCGCCCTCCGGGGTGATAAAAAGTGCAACTATGTATAGTGTGGGCCGAGTGGCTCCCTCACTACAATTGGGATGTAGCTGTTGTGACAGACCTGACATTGGGCTTGTGGGCCCAAGCCGACGCCTAATCAGCTAGAGGCTTGGGGGCCTGTGCTCCCGGAGCGATGCTTGTGCTCCAGCCCTCCTCCGGCTGTTAAAGGAGGGCTGCCCCTTTTCTGCCTTGGACAGGTTGCGCTGGCGGTCGATGTGATCCTGTGCTGGGAGGGGATCCTCTATTGCGCTGCGCTGTATAGTCATTTGGTGCTGCCGAGAAGGTGGTGTGCGGCAAGGAGCCAGGCTGTAATAGAACGGCCTGAACAGGCCCGGGACCAGGGCCGGACGCTGAGGTGTCCCTTCGAGACCAATGATACAATTTGTATCTCCCTGATAGCAGTCTATCCCGGAGGTGCGGCGCTGTTGGGTCCTGGCTGCCGATTCCCTTCCATATCGGGTTGTAAGGACCTGGGCAGCCTTATTGGGCACCACGGGTATAGACACTCAGGACTGCCGGTGATCACTGCATGAGAGGCCGCAGCAGCTGACACTTGCAACCTTTGCTGCATGGCCTTTGGGAGCTGCATCTGCTCGTACCCTCCTATACTTGCCTGGCAGTGTTTGAGGATTTGAAGGACCTGGGGCCCTGCTCTCGTAGGCGTTCATATTGAGAGTGATGCGCCTCTGACCACAACATTGCAACCTAGCCAGTGGTACAGTTCACACTTGTAGTGTTGCGCTCTAGTCCTTGCGGTCGCGTCATGACGCGGCACGCAAGGACGCGAGAGCAGGCGTAGGGCGCATGCGCGAGGAGCGAAGTGCGCAGGTGCGAGCGACCGGAGCGCGGAGGCAGTAAGACGCTCAGCGCTCTTCTTGCGTATGTAATTATTAAATAAACCAACGATTCCCCCACCAAATTACAAGCGTTTGTGTACTCATTAAGGAGGGAAGACTACAACATCACAGTGGCGACGAGGAGTGGGATTCCCCACAGGGAGGACATCCAGTTAAAAAAAAAAAAGAAAAAGAGAAACTCACACAGAGGAGCAGCAGAAAACAGAGCACAGGTCAGCTGACAAGGGGAGAAGAAGTACGGTGGCAGAGACATCGCAAGAGGAGCGTGGCAGAGGCGTAAAGAAGTGGGAAGCTCCCACCACGTGCACCAGAGCCAGAAACCGAAGCGACCAAGGAGGTGAAGCACGGTAGGAGGGTGGCAGTACCCCCACAGAGGTCTTGGCGGAACGAGGAGACCGCGGAGAAAGGGGAGAGGCAGAACCCAATACGGCACAAGGTGGGAACGCAAGCGCGCCAGGCAGCCCTAGAAGCCAAGGAGGGGAACCGGAAGAACAGGCCAGAATGAGCGCCCAAGCATCTTCGCTCACAGCACCGATTCCGTTTCTGCCCAAACCAGGGGAACCCCAGATGAAGTGGGAAGACTGGAGGGAATATTTCAAAAATTATCTAGAAGCCTTGGAGGATGAAAATGGCGAGGCCTTTCCCAGCGCGAGGAGAAGAAGGATACTCTTACATAACCTGGGCCCGGAGGGAATAAGAGTGTTCACAAATCTAGTGCCCATGACCAGACTGGCAGCGGACGTCGACGTTTTCAAACATGCCTTAGAGGATCTGGACAATCACTACCGTCCGGCGGTGTGTGTCTCCAATGATCATTTCAACTTCCAACAGAGAAAGCAAGAAGCGGGAGAATCCATAGATGACTACGTCGCGGCTTTGAGAAGATTGGCGATTACATGCAAGTACGGAGCACTCCAGGTCGACTTCATAAAGGATCAAATTTTTATGCACACCACCAACAAGACAGTACAAGATAAGTTGTGGGCACACGGAGAAGCGACGCTGAAGGAAGTTATCGCAATGGTAAAGAAGGCGGAACTATCGAAGCGATGTACTGACGCAGCAAAAAGGGAGAACGCCCAGAGGTCCATGGTGAACAGGATGGATGATGCAGAGTCCTCAGGAAGAAATAGAACAACGCCCGGAGATAATAAAGGAGCTCACAGATGGGCAGGGAAGCCAGGACATACAGGGAAACAGTCCATAGAAAGCAAGACCATGTGCTACAGGTGCGGAAGTGCGACTCACGCAGCCCAAGATAAGCGCTGCCCGGCGTTCCGGGCAAAGTGCATGTTCTGTGGCCTAATTAGACACTACGAAAAGGTATGTCGCAGGAAAGGGAAGAAGTCGGTAGTTAAGTATAAAGCACAGGACCAACCAGAGGGAGATGAAGAGGAACTGGATGAGGAGGACCTAGTATTGTGTATCGAGGAGCAAGTATTGGGAATAGAAGATAAGCGCTCTCGTAAACCACGTGCTGACCTGCTGATAGGGGGAGTGAAGATCAGGATTGCGATAGATTCAGGATCCCCTTACACAATAGTCCAAAGATCAGTATGGGAGGAAGAGTTCATGCCCAGCCTAGGACCCAAATTGGAGCCATCAGACATACGACCGGTGTCGTACACGCACAATCCGATCCCCATAGTGGGCTACAGGACCCTGAAGTTTGAATTCAAGGGAAGAACAGCGGAGTGCAAACTGTATGTGGCAGAGAAGGGCCCCTCGGTGTTAGGATGGATGGATCAAGGGGACCTAGGAATAAAACTGGACCCGGGAGGAGATGTGCAAATACTGCTGACGGACTGTGAGTGCTGTCCGGATCCGGAAAAAGTAAAAAGGGACTTCCCGAAAGTGTTCGGCGGAAAGGTTGGCAAACTGGAGAAATTCACGCACAAAATCCTGCTCAATGAAAACTCTCATCCAGTGTCCCACAAGGTCCGAAACGTGCCCATAGCAGTGAAGGAAGCAGTGCAACAGGAACTACGCAGACTGGAAGGAATTATTGAGCCTATTGACAGCTCGGAGTGGCTAGCGCCCTTAGTTGTGGCAAGAAAACCCAATGGCAAGGTGCGTCTATGTGTGGACCTTCGAGAGCTAAACAAATGCCTGATAGTGGAGAAATTTCTGTTGCCCCGGATAGAGTAAATGCTAGCCAGAACAAGGGGAGTAAAGTGGTTCTCCACCATTGACCTCGCATCCGCCTATCATCAAATAGACCTGCACCCATCAAGTCGGAAATTCACGTCCTTCATAACGCCCTTTGGGTGCTATCAATTCCGCAGAATGCCCTTCGGGTTGGGATCGGCCGCGGCGGTGTTCCAAAAGCTAATGCACCGCCTGTTCAAGGACGTAGAAGGCATCCAATATTTTCAAGACGACATCCTAGTGATGGGGATGGACCGAGAGGACCACGACAGGAAATTAAACAAGGTGCTGAGCGTGCTGCAAGAGAAGGGCCTGACAGCTGAATGGGATAAATGTCGGCTGGGTATGACATCTGTCACCTACCTCGGACATGAGATAGGAGGACACGGGATCACACCTAAGAGAGAGAACGTGAGGGCAATCTGCGAGGCCAGAGCTCCCGTCAGCAAAGAGGAGGTGAGATCCTTCCTGGGGATGGCCGAATATTATAGCGAATTCGTTCAGCACTTTGCCACAAAGACACATCAATTGAGACAACTTATAAGGGACAAGACGGCGTTCCGTTGGGACGAAGAAGCACAAAGAGAATTTGATGAGTTAAAGAGAAACATAAGTCAAGGGGTGCCGTTGCATGGACATGATCCCCAGGGGCAGACCATACTAACCACGGATGCCAGCGAGAAGGGGCTGGGAGCAGCCCTCGCGCAAGAGAGATGATGGTACTGTGGAGACTCTCAGCTTCGCATCCAGAGCGTTATCTCCCACAGAACAGAAATTCAGCGTGATTGAGAAGGAAATGCTGGCGGTGGTATGGGCAATGGGGAAGTTCAGGCAGTTCCTGTGGGGCACAAGATTTCGTCTACAGACAGAACACAAACCGCTGGTCAAAATGCTCACCTCGAGTGGACATGCAACCACCACCCCACGCATAGCCAAGATGACGCTGAAGCTATGGGAGTATAAGTACGATGTGGAGTACAATCCGGGGACTCGCAACAAAGTAGCCGACTACCTCAGTCGAGCCTCAGCCATGGAAGAAGCGCCAAACCCCTCGTCGGAGAATGAAGAAATGATAGCGGTGATGGAGGACTCAGAAAGAGTGATCAGCAAACAAGAATGGGCTCAGGCGTACGAGAAGGACGTGGACATAAGAGGTCAAAGAATGCCTAATCAGTGGTTGGCCCGAGAAGAGGCGGTTGAAAGAAGTGCTCCGGAAATTTTATGAAGTGCGAGAGGAGCTATCGATGAGCGACTCCGGAATCTTTTTGTATCGGGGGAAGCGCCCCAGGCATGGATGGTATCCCCGCTGACTTGTTTTTAAGTGATAGATCATCATGGTGCCAGTACTTTGAGTCTTTAGCTAACTCTGTGGCTAGGGGTGCGCCAATCCCACCCTCATGGAAAGGCGCTGAAATAATTCCGGTCTTTAAAAAGGGTGACAAATCTCTACCCAGTAACTATAGACCCATCAGTCTTATAGACTCAGCACAAAAACTCATGGGTCATTTAGTGCAAAACAAATTGCAAACATGGATAGAAGAACACAACATTTTGTCCCCATATCAAGTTGGCTTTCGGCCATGTACTAGTTCAATTGACGAGGTCTTTTACTTTATAGCACTTTTATGGAGGAACGTGGCCTTAACTAAGGGGACACTTTATGCGGTCTTTGTAGACATGAAATCGGCTTTCGATTTAGTCCCCCGTTCCAAACTTTGGAGGGTTCTCGCTGATTCAGGGATATCCCCGGAGCTATTGACTCTTCTCGTCCGCCTGCATGAGAACAACTACGCCAGAATCAGATGGGGGGTACAGGGTGAGGTGACCAACTCATTTCCTGTCGAGCGTGGTGTTCGGCAGGGGTGTGTACTGGCACCCATGCTGTTTTCATTATACATCAACGGCATAGTGGATCATCTTAACCGTTCCCCCACTGATAACCCCCTTTTTGGCTGGGGCCCGCGTGCCTGTTCTCATGTTTGCGGACAACACGTTGATTGTTTCCCGGACCCCAAGTGGGCTCCAGAAGGCTGTGAATGCGTTCGGAGAATTTTGTCAACTGCGTGGACTTGAGATAAACACCTCAAAAACCAAGTTCATGTCCCTGAATCAGCGGAAAACCTTCAAAGGCACAATTAATTTTAATGGAACTCCAATAGAGCAGGTAGAGGCATTTACGTATCTGGGAATATCTCTCCAGAGTAATATGGGCTGGAAAAGTCATATCGACATGACTGTTTTAAAATTTCACCAGCTTGCGGGTGCCTTAGCCACAAAGCACAGAGCTTCTTTTACCAAGCCAATTACACCTGCCCTAGAGATCTACAACATGAAGGTCATAAGTGCCTCTCTGTATGGTTCAGAACTTTGGGGATTTAATCATTCGAACCAACTAACAATGGCGGAGAATAAATTCCTACGCTGTTTAGTCGGGGTCCCCCAAAGTACTCCCACCATTCCGCCTTTATATGATCTTGGCAGGAAAACAATTGAGGATGTAGCACGGTTACGGCCTCTATTATATTGGAGGCGTATCTGGACAACTCCAGAACTAGTTCACTACACCCTTGCACTAAAGGATATCATTAGGGCAGATCGTTTTCATTCTATCCAATGGCTTAAAGAGATAAGGGGCCTATTAACAAAGTTGGAGCTTGACCACCTATGGGAAGATGTAGACGTCTCAAGGTTCCCATCAAAAATAATTCTGAAAAATAAGTATTGGGATATGATTTGGATGTCCGCCCATAGCACCTGTGTAAACACTAACCTAACAGGACGGTTCCTTGATTTTAAACCTCGCTCACTCTGTGAGGCTTATTGGGATAATGTAGAGGGCCCGTTTGACCGAAAGCTGTATTTCCAGTTTAGAACTGGAACTCTACCTGTAAAAGCTTTCAGTTATAAGTGGTCAGCAATTCGGGATGACAAATGCCATAACTGTAAAAATTTGACTTAGAACATAGCCCACATGTTATTTGTATGTCCCTTTTACACAAGCCCTCGTCGTAAGTGGCTAAAACCAACGTGTATCAATTTGGGCACCCGGAGATATATTGAGGCTCTAAGGATACTGGAGACGGACTGCTCACCCTGTATAGCGATTGCTGTTGCTAAATTTCTAAGGTGGGCTTGGATTATACGCACTCGCACTTTAAACTCTATAGAAGTTAGTTAATGAACTCTAAGACACCTAAAAACATATGATTGATCTTGTTTTATGTATAAATTTTAGCTGTTTTAAAATATCCTCTTTAAAAAAATGTGTTTTTTAATTCTTAAATGACAGCTATAAAGATTTAATAACTTTTTAACATTGTAATCTTTTATTGCTATTTAGTATTTATAATGTTGTGATAGGATGTATAATTTGCTTTTATGACATGCTGTTGAATAAAGCTTTGAAACTTGTTTCGGGGTGACAAAGTGGTGATCCCCACATGATTGATCCCGCTCCTGATGAGCCAGCTACATGAAGGACACCTCTGTATTGTGAAGACCAAACTGCGGGTGAAGCAAATGTACTGGTGGCCGGGACTGGACAAACAAGTGGAAAGGCACGTGAGAGACTGTGATCAGTGCCAAGGGGCGGACAAGACATTGAAGCCTCTAAGACCAGCCTTGGGAAAATTTGATCAGCCTTGCAACCCCTGGGAAGTTGTATCGGTCGATATCCTAGGACCTGTGTTGGATAACCAAGGAATGCCAAAGTACCTGTGTGTTTTGGTAGATAAGTACTCTAAATGGCCAGAAGTTCATGTTCAAGAAGAAATGGACGCTGATACAGTGATAAAGTTTCTCACCTCAGTTTTCCTGAGAGAAGGGATCCCGAGAACGATCCTGAGCGACAATGGCCCACAATTCACATCTGAGAAGTGGTACAAGTATGCAGAAAGAAATGGAATCAAACCCAAACACACTTCAGTGTACCACCCATCGAGCAACGGACAGGTGGAAAGATTCAATCGTGTGCTCATGGGGTCTATACAAGCCGCCATCATGAAGGTCAAGGACTGGGAAAAAGAGGTCCAGAGTATGATATGGGCGTACAGGATTACCCCCACCTCTACAGGGTACAGCCCCTTCCAAATCTTAAGAGGCAGGCATCCCTTTACGAAGGACAATGTAGTCTGGAGGGAGAAGACCGTCAGCAGCAAATGGTCACCTGCTGTAGTCCAGCATAATCTAGAGAAGGCCCAGAAAGTGTACACATATCATTATAACAGGAGAAGACAGGTGAAGGCTGCAGCCCTTGAAAGAGGGGAGTGGGTGAGAGTCAAGCTGGCAGTACTGAGAAGAAAAGGAGAAAGCAAGTACAGCCCACCCATGCAAGTGGAAAAAGTATATGATAGAGCGGCGTTACTCAGTGACGGAAATGTGTGGTCCCAAGACCGCATGGCCAAAATCAACAAGATCTTACAGTGGCCCGTGGAGGGAGAGAAAGACCGACAAGTTCAAGGACCGAGAGGCAGCGAAGAAAGAATGAATGCAGAGAGTGAATGCCAAGTGGAAGGAGAATCTCATTTTGAGGGAGAAGATCTGGAAGTGCCAGGTGTGGAAGAAGTGCAGGCCGAAAAGAGCATGACACCCAAGAGAAATAAACTGAGTCAGCAAAGGGACAGAATGGTGAGCCCTGCAGAAGATGGCGCCCGAGAAGCCTCTACGCCGGTAAGACGCACACATGCTGGGAGAACGGTGGTCAGGCCTGCTCATTTCAGAGACTTTGAACTGGGGCAATGTTAAACCCTGTGGACTCATAGCGCGCCTTTGTATGTGTATAAAAAGGGGAGATATGTAGTGTTGCGCTCTAGTCCTTACGGTCGCGTGATGACGCGGCACGCAAGGACGCGAGAGCAGGCGTAGGGCGCATGCGCGAGGAGCGAAGTGCGCAGGTGCGAGCGACCGGCGTGCGGAGGCAGTAAGACGCTCGGCGCTCTTCTTGCGTATGTAATTATTAAATAAACCGACGATTCCCCCACCAAATTACAAGCGTCTGTGTACTCATTAAGGAGGGAAGACTACAACATCACAACACTTTGCTCACCATGGGAAAACATGATAATAAAGAGCCTGAATTGTCATTTGACACTAAGCGATATGCAAGGAATGCAGAACTAGACTCTGTTGCTGGGCCCAGGATGTGCCCACACCAGGTGATATCACGCTGCATAAAGATATATTTCCAGAAATGAAAAACAATCTCCACACTATTGATTTGAAGATTGACCTCATTACCAATAAGATTGATTACTAAAAGGAGAAGTTGCACAAACATGAGGACATAATTGATCAACTTGTGAGCCATGTATCGGATATCGAAGATACCCAAACGACCACCAGTGAACTTCTCCTACACCTGGAGAAAGTCCTGGAAGTTGTATAAAACAAAAATGAAGATGTTGAAGTGCTGTCCAGGCATAACATTCTCTATATTTTAGGTGCCCCCTGAATCTACTGCCATGGACAAAATGGAGACCTAGGTAGAGACCATGCTTTGCTCCCTATTTGGTGATGCTCTATCGCCTGTCTTCACAATAGAATGCAAGCAATGCTGCCTGGGCCTGCAGTCTCTTTCCGTATCCCCCTCCCCTCCCTGCCACCCAAGGGGTCGGTAAAACCAATTGTGGCCCACTTGCTAAATTACAGACACATGGATACTATCCTGAGACTGGCTATAGAGCGACAAACCACACAGTACTAAGGAAATACTGTCGCCCTTCATCACGGTTTTGTAATTGTGATTGTCTGCCTACAAGGAGTTCCTACCCATCAAGCGCCTCCCCCAGAAGACTGGAGCCACTTTGTAGAAAAGGTAGGGCCGAATTCGACCAAGAACCCTTCAGTATTTGCCCGGCGTTAGCCGCCTCTCATACCATTCGAGATTACCAAACAAAGAGGCAGGCGCTGGAGACAGAAGGCAGGAAACAGGAGTTTATTCCGACGGAGCAGAACACATCAAATCAGACAACGAGGTATCTTCTCGAGGTGCTCTAACCGCATCTCTGAGGCCTGGCCTCTTATACACAAGTTTATGGCCTTATTACATTTATGACATCAGTGGTATTGCTTTGAAGTACGAAAAAGGCATCTCTGGAATCCCCGGTTCAGGCCCGTTCTCACACATATCTACAGTAGGGGTCCCCACCCAAATCTCAGCATGATGGCTATCGCGCACCTGGACATTCCGCTGGGAACAGGAATGCGGGCGATCGGTCGGATCTAAGGGTGTAGAGGCATTGATTAATCCCCGCTCCTTTGATGTGAGGCGAGGTCTTACTGGAGGGGGCAATAAACCGTATCTGTTGGGCTAGGTGATGGCCTGGGATCAGGCCGGACAATCGGACAGGGAGGAAGAGGTTATCAAAAGGGCCTGTTCTATGAATGAGATGAAAGAGTGAGGGGGTTCAGCACGGGATGTGGCCCAGGGACAGGGTCACGCTGGAGGTGCGTTTATGGCCCAAGCAGGAGAGACCGGGGGCTGTCGGGGCGCGGGGGGTGCTTGCGAGGCCGGGGAGTGAGGGGGAGAGAGACGCGCAGGCTATTGGCAGTGGGCAGAGAGACCATGGCAATCAAAATGGCTGCTGCTTACGCGCACGTATGGATTTGAAAAGAACAAGATGGCGCCGATAATGTTTACGCCACAATCCAGATTTTAACAGTCCTCCCTTTTCAACATATCTAGCCAGCATGTCAATTTATGTCTATCCCCATTATATTACGTATTTCGATGTCATACAAAGCTTTCATGCGTTCAGCTTCGAAGTTCGGAGTCTTAGGGCAAATACAGTTAGCAAACAGTGAGCACAGAGGTGGCAAGCATTGAATACCCAGGCAGAGTCCACATATTACGACGATTGGTATCAGTACGATCATGAACAACCTCCATCCCCAGTCTTTTACAGCACTCCAGAACCAACTCCCAAGTGACCATCCGTCTTGTTCCTGATGAACTTCCGAGGAGAGTCTGTGGAGGTGTTCAATGGCTCTGTAAACTGATGGCGAATTGTCTGGTATGTAGGTACAACAGCTGGACCCGATGATACGGCATGCTCCTCCACGGTCCGCCAGAACCACATCTAGAACAAGGCGGTTTTGAAGAGCCACCAGACGGACCGCTTGAAGCTCGGCTGTATTGTTTGTGAGGATACCAGCTGTAATGTTCATCGTTGTTTCGACTGCCTGTGACAAATGCCGAATGGCGCGACTGTTCGCCTTCGGACCCCAAAGTGGAACAAGTCCCTTTATTGCATCCAAGAATTGTGCTCCAGTGGAGTCGGCCTGCTCAATGTCCTTTGCTCGTTTTTGTCGGTGATGGTTTGCCGGAGCCACATAGGTCGGAGGAAGGATGAAGGCAATGTAGCAGGTACCTCCCCAGCCCTTTGGGAGCCAGGTGTAGGCTTTTGTACCGCAGACGAAGTACATGTTTGGAGAGGTGACAAAAGAGGGCGGGTCGGTTGAGTCCAAAGTTCTGGTGATGCGGCAAGAGCTGTGGCCCACCAGTTGTGTCCCATGGCCTGTGATGCATACAAGGCCCGAGACATTGACGACAGATAGGGCCACAGTCAGGGTGGCAGACGTTCGTTTCCGGAGGTAGGAGAAGGTGGGTCTGGCTGGATTGTTGAATACTTGCATCTCCACGCTTTCTTTGGCGGGGATGTCCATGTGAACAGAAGCATTGGAGGATAGAGGGCAGAAGGGAGCAGCAGTTCTTCCGGTTTTGTTCAGCAAGACCCCATGATAAAAGTGTGACATAGTTCTGCTGGAAGTGGCATTGTCTCTGTAGCTCTCTTGAAAGAGGATCAGCCAAGCAAGGCAGGAACCATGAACAGAGAAAGGTGAAGGGATGAAGGGGATGGAATGTCCGGTGGCATGTGGTATCAACCCACAGATCCAGCAATTCGTGGCATTGGCAGCAAGGTTGTGTTGGTGCAGCAACTGTACGAAGGAGTTGTTCCAGAACTCCTTACGCCTTTCTTGGATTTGAGGTGAAAGAGAGACCAGGTAGTGTTCTTTCATAATGGTAGGCTGTGCAGTCGTTAGAAATGTCTTATGAGCCGGTGCGTTCTCTTCCACGATCCAGAAGGTAGTCATGAGGAGGAGGCAAAAGAGAAGAGCGATAAAAAGAGCAATAGTCTTTGAGCTGTGCAACCTGTCCGTTTTTGGGTTTCTGTAGTGGGTCTTCGGACGTCCGGTTGCTT
The DNA here is from genome assembly GCF_964261635.1 of Lissotriton helveticus. Taxonomy (NCBI): domain Eukaryota; kingdom Metazoa; phylum Chordata; class Amphibia; order Caudata; family Salamandridae; genus Lissotriton; species Lissotriton helveticus. The sequence continues at coordinate 339,162,975 of NC_136057.1, read as the reverse complement.
CCATCATCTTCGTATCGGGCGCTTCCATCATCTTCAAGGTGCTCGGTAGTGGGCAGAACCATAAACTTCGTTGGGCTTTTCTCCTGGCAGCCTTAGTAGTGTTAGGCCACCTGTCTGAGAATTGTAACTTAGTCGGTGGTCTGCTTAGCCGAAGCTCCCTTCTTTCGTCGCAGGTTATACCCTTCTCTGGATGGCACAGTGGGATCAGGGAATTCTGCCAATTCGAGTGTCTCTGTCTCAGGGTAGCAGCTCGGGGATGGTTGGTCTTTGTTCAGGAGCTCTTCTTGGGTGGTCACGTCTTCGGTCGACGTCAGGGTTGGAGAGATTTTCTTGCAATGATGTGCATGCAGCCAATTTCGCTTCCCCTCCGCTCGAAGAGCTGTTCGGGTGGTGATCAGGACTTGCCAGGGGCCCGTCCAGCGGGATTCCAGACTCTTCTCCCGCTGGAAGTTCCGAATCAGGACGAAATCTCCAGGCTGGATGGTATGTCCGGGGCCCCTGGAAGCATCGGGGATGGCCTGCAGCACCTGGTGATGAATAACAGACAGTGTTTTAGTTAGGTTATACAGATAGTCAGACATTAGGACGTCCGGGACGTCGTGAATAGATGTCGGTTTGGGTGCAGACCAGATACTCATGGGTCGGCCAAAAACAACCTCGTAAGGGGTCAAGTGGTGTTTGGTGGGGGTGGAACGCATTGACAGCAATGCCAGGGGAAGAGCGTCTGGCCATTTTAGTCCTGTGGTAGCCACTATTTTTGCCAGTTTTAGTTTCAATGTGGCGTTGTGTCGCTCGACCAGTCCAGCTGATTGGGGGTGAAAAACTGCGTGGAACTTCTGTCGTACCCCCAGCCCCTTCAGGATAAGCTGGATAACCTCGGCTACGAAATGGGGGCCATTGTCACTCCATAAAATACGACAAAGGCCGTAGCGAGGGAAGAACTCTTTCAGTAGTACTTTTGCAGTGGCAATGTGTGACGCGTCGGGTAGGCTTCCACCCATTTGCTAAAAGCGCATACAACAACAAGTACATACTTCAGTCCTTGACATCTCTCTAACTGGATATAGTCCATCTGTAGGACTTCAAATGGATGGTTGGGGACCCCAAACCCTCCCCGGGGTACGACAGTTCCTTTCCCAGGGTTGTGTTGCAGGCAGACTAGACATTGTTGGACTAATCGTTTGGCTGAGTCTGCAATTCTATCGTTATGCCAAACTCGGGAGACAAGTTCGGTCATAGGGGCAGATCCTATGTGTGCAGGGGAATGGGCCATCGTCAGTATGGGGATCAGGTACGAGTTGGGTAGCAACCATTTGTTCGTGTCTTTTGTCCGCCAGCAGCCTTCATCGTCCTTTAATCCCACCCGTGCCCATTCAGTCAATTCTTGTGGTGAGCTGGCCATTTGGATGTCCCTAATAGTTTCCCTAGCGTCCGTCCATTTTTCTGCTTGTGACCTAGTCACGTACATGCGAGTCGTCGTCCTGTTCTCAGCTGTGGTTCGGGCAGTTATGTCGGCCAGTGCATTTCACTGTCCAATGATGTCTGTCACCTTTTTGTGTGCTTGGCATTTGATTACGGCAAGTTGTTTGGGGAGGAGAACCGCTTCAGTCAGAGCGGAGACTAGATCTCCGTGCAGGATGGGTGTGCCATGAGATGTCAGAAATCCCCTTTCCTTCCATAAGAGCCCAAAATGATGAACCACCCCGAAGGCATACTGGCTGTCCGTGTAAATGTTTGCTGTCGTCCCCTTTGCTAGGATACATGCTCGTGTGAGGGCAATCAGTTCTGCCGCCTGGGCGGATCGTTGCGTGATGCGGGCGGTTTCAACTACAGTTCGGGCTGTGGTAACTGCATAGGCAGCTGAGGTGGTGCCGTCGGGGAGTTTAACGCAAGAGCCGTCTACCCATAGCTCTCCGTCAGGGTTTGGGAAGGCAGTGTCTCGGAGGTCAACTCTACTCCTAGTCTGTTCGTCCGTGAGGGTCACACGGTCATGTATTGGGGGCACATCGGGATCGTTTTCAGGCAGAGGCAGCAAGGTGGCTGGGTTCAGTGTGGTGCATCGTTTCAACGTGATGTGAGGTGCGAGCAGTGTCAGTTCGTATCCAGTCAGTCGTGCGCTGGTCAGGTGTTGTGTCTTGGTCTGGTTCAGGAGGGTGTCAACAGCATGAGGCACTAGTACCGTGAGGGAATTCGAGAGTACGATTCCCTCACTTTGTCGGATAGACACAGCAGCAGCGGCTACTGCTCGAAGGCAGGCAGGCAAAGCTCTTGCTACAGGGTCAAGAGTGGCAGAGAAATAGGCACATGGTCGTTTGGGGCCAATGGACTGAGTCAGGACAGACAAAGCGCATCCCTCCCTTTCGTGAGTGTAGAGAGAGAAGGGTTTTGTATAATCAGGGGTTCCTAGGACTGGTGCTGAACAAAGGGCGTCTCGTAGTTCCTTGAAGGAGGATTGGCATTCAGGGGTCCAAGGGAGCGGGAAGGGGACATCTTTAGCCAGTAGGGAAAGTAGTGGTTTCACAATGAGGCTGAAATTTGGCAACCATTGTCGACAGAAGGAGGTGAGGCCTACCAAAGAGCAGACTTGCTTCGGGGTTTTAGGGATAGGGGTCTCTAGAATAGCCTGAATTCGATCGGGTGTGAGTTTTCTCCCATCTTTGGACAAGAGGTGGCCTTGGTAAGTGACTTGAGGTTGGCAGAATTGCAACTTCTTCTTGGAGACCTTGTGGCAGTTTTCCGCAAGGAAGTGCAGGAGTTGGATGGTGGCTGTGACTGCGAGTGGAGTGGTGTCGGCCGCCAAAAGGATATCATCGACGTACTGTATCAATACCACTCCATCCGGCAACTGGACTGCATCCAGCTGTCTCTTGAGGGCCTGACTGTAGATGCTTGGACTTTCAGTGTAGCCCTGGGGTGCTCTGCAAAATCTATATGAGCGGGATTTTAAAGTGAAGCCGAAAAGGTAGTGGCTGTCTGAGTGGATGGGGATGGAGAAAAATGCGTTCTTGAGATCGATTACCGTGAAGGTGGTGGCAGTGGAAGGAATCAGAGTCAGAATGGTGGTGATGTCTGAGACTACAGGGTACTGAGGTACGACTACTTTGTTGACTTCTCGTAGGTCGATGATGAAGCGGTACGCTTTTTCATCTCCCTCACCCTGCTTCTTTACAATGGGTAGGATAGGGCTGTTGCAAACATTGCTAACTACTTCTTCTACCACTCCTGCGTCTACCAGGGACTGGATGATTTTTACCAATGCCTTCTCGCCTTCGGGCGATATCCGATACTGTGGGAGTTTTGGGAGCACTGCGTCCTGTCGAACAGTTATGTGTACAGGGTCTATCATCATGCGTCCTACGTCCGAGTCAGTCTTTGCCCATAGGTACAGAGGTAGGGTGTCGAGTAAGGACAAGTCAGCGTCAGTGATGGAAAACATGCGTTGTGTGTGACAAGATCTGAGCAGCGTTGGGTTGTCGTACAGGATGACTCGAACTCCGTCTTGTGAACACATAATAGTAGCTCGAAAATGTTTCAACAAGTCAAGTCCCATAATAGCGTCGGGGGTGTTGGAGGAGAGCAAAAACGTTGTGTTAGTAGTGTTATTGTCCAAGTTAAAAGAGATCGGTGTGGACAAGGGATTAGTGGAGGGCGTTCCATCAAAACCTATTGATGTCACATGTGAGCCAGACAAGGGTGCCCTGGGAATCAATCGTTTAGACAACGCGCTACGTGTTGCACCAGTATCTACCAGAAATGGAGACTTCGTACCTAGGACCTTAGCGGTGACATAAGGACCTTGCTGGTCAACATAGAGCTCGACTGGATCCCTTCCTTGCCCTTGGCAGTCCTATGCAAAGTCGTGGGCATTGTCGCAGTCAGACTGTTGGCACTGATTCTGTCGGGGACGGTCAAACATGTTCGGTCTGCCAGGTCTGTCATTGTTGGTGTCGTTTGAGTGCCCTCGTCCCTGTCCTCTGTTTCTCGGCCCGCCCGCTACGTCTCTTGTGGCTTTATTTCTGAGTGCTTCTTGCAGCGCTGGACATTGAGATTTCCAATGGCCAAATCCTTTGCAAAACGCACACTGGTTCTCATCGAGGTCTGTTCGTGGAGCGCCGGGTGCGGGTGTGCGGTCTCTAGGGGGTGGATTTCTAGGAGCATTCGACTGGTAGTTCCCTCTATACTGTTCCCTTCCTATAGTCACCCCTTGCAACTGAGCAATCATTACCCTCTCTTTCAAGTCCTTTTTCTTTTTCTCAGTCGCTTGATCGTTCTCGTTCTTTTGTCGCTCATAGTATTGAGCCATCTGAAGGATAGCTGCGGGCTTGGAGGCCGCCCAACTACTCTCGCTAGTCTGTAGTTTCTGCGAGACTTCTGGTGTCAGGCCTTTCACATAGTTCTGGACAAACAAGTGATGTCCGGTTGCAGTGGTCATGTCCTGGCCGCTGTAATCGGAGAACACCGTTTCAAACCGGGAGAAGTATTCTGATACGTCTTCCTGGGGTTTCTGGCGACAGGCCGTTACTACCGACCAGTCCACCTTCCTTTCTGGGACTAAGGTTTTTATTTTCTGCACGATCTTATCTGGTAGGTCTAGAATGGCTTTCATAGGTTTCTGTCACGGCTCTCGCTGTTTGTCTACATCACCGAGTTGTATCCAGGTATGTCCGAACAGCTCAAGGTGGTCGACTTTCCGGATTTGCTTCCACACATCAGCTGGCAGACATAACCCGAAAAACAAATCGATATCCGCTAGGGTCATAATCGTTGAACCCAAAGCGGTGGCTAATTCTGTATAGAAGGCTGTGGGGTTCTTTCGCAGATCAGGCAAGGACTTTCGGAAAGTCAGGATGTCTTGCCGATCCCATGGTTGGTAAACACAGTTGTAAACTACCCTCCCTCTCGCATCTTGGTGGTTAATATCGTCGTGTGTTCCCTGTCCTCGTGGGGGGACCCAATAGGGAGCGGCCTCCTTTATGTGCATCATAGTGTCAATTTTTTCTACTCTGGCTTCAGTCGCTGCAGGAGTCGTGGTGTTAGTCTCTGGTTTCAGTTCCGTGAGGTGGCGTAAAACTTCAAGCGTACGCGTGAAGAGGTTCGCCACATCACACTCTCCGACATCAATTTTCCTATACAGAGTCGTTAGGTTTTCAGGGCCTTTTCCTTGGTATCGGTCCTCGTAGGCATTAAGGGTGTGGTAACAAAGGCGTACCACAAAGTGTCGTCTGTGGCTATTGGCATATGTATTGTACATATCCGTTATATAATCCTCACTTTCCTTTCGCACCACCAGTGTCTTTACAATCTTATCGATCCCAGCTCGTTCGTCCTTACATCTATTCGATCTCGCGGGGTCTTTCCTCCCCGCTTCGGGATCACCTGAAGTTGCTGCTTGTGCTGCGCTGAGTGCAAGGGATTCGGTCGGCGCAGAGGCCGTGAGGACCGAGGCTCCGGCACTACTCTCGCCTGTCGTTGGGGGTTGCGGGTGCTGTGCTAAGGGTTGGGAAGGGGCATATGGAGGGGGCATGTAGATGATCGGGGGACCTATTAGTAAATCATCGTTCGTTCGCTGTTTCGAAGGTAGCTCGGGGTAAAGTGGAGAGGATGTCCTGACGGGACACTGGCCCGATGATTCGGAATCTTGTTTTAGCTTGGTTTCCTCTCTTTCTTTTATTTCTTCCTTCAATTTGTTAGCAGCTAGGTGAGCTGCTTTGCGTAATTCCTTTTCTAACCTGACCTCATTTCTCTTTTTCCGCTGTTCTGTTTCTTTGCGCCACATGCCCTGCCTCCTCAGAGTCCCATGAGGCCATTTTGTTTTGAGGTGTCTGACATAGTCAACAAATAGCACAGGAGCTCTAATGGTCGATGGTACCCCTCCACTGGCAGCTCCAAGTTTCCGCAAACATCGGTCACACTTGTAGATTTCCCACCACCTACAGTTAGGTTTAGGGAGGTGCCCCCTGATTGTGCCGTTTTTTCTTGCCTTCTGCCACCTTGCTGTGCTTGCTCCCCTGCTCCCTGGCTGTGCTTGCTCCCCTGCCCCCTGGCTGTGCTTGCTCCCCTGCCCCCTGGCTATGCTTGCTCTCCTGCCCCCTGGCTGTGCTTGCTCTCCTGCCCCCTGGCTGTGCTTGCTCTCCTGCCCCCTGGCTGTGCTTGCTCTCCTGTGTGTGTGTGTGTGTGGCTCTGGGTGTGTATGTGGCTCTGGGTGTGTATTGCTCCCCTGCCCCCTGGTTCTCCTGCCCCCTAGCTGTGCTTGTTCTCCTGCCCCCTAGGTGTGCTTGCTCTCCTGCCCCCCTTGCTGTGCTTGCTCTCCTGTGTGTGTGTATGTGGCTCTGGGTGTGTATTGCTTCCCTGCCCCCTGGCTGTGCTTGCTCCCCTGGCTGTGCTTGCTCCCCTGGCCCCTGGCTGTGCTTGTTCTCCTGCCCCCTGGCTGTGCTTGCTCTCCTGCCCCCTGGCTGTGCTTGCTCTCCTGCCCCCTGGCTATGCTTGCTCTCCTGCCCCCTGGTTGTGCTTGCTCTCCTGCCCAGTCGCTGTGCTTGCTCTACAGTGTGTATGTGGCTCTGGGTGTGTATGTGGCTCTGGGTGTGTATGTGGCTCTGGGTGTGTGTGTGTGTGTGTGTGTGTGTGGCTCTGTGTGTGTGTGTGTGTGGCTCTGTGTGTGTGTGTGTGTGGCTCTGGGGGTGTGTGTGTGGCTCTGGGTGTGTGTGTGGCTCTGTGTGTGTGTGTAAATGCAATAGGTCATGCATTTGCGAGCGATTAAGCAATTGGCATTGAAAATTACAATGCCATTTATTTAACGATTAAGCTATTGCCAATGTAAATGACAATGCCATTTATTTATGATTTAAAAAAAATATATGTCATGTGCAATGCCAATAGCTCTACCTTTAATAATGCCGAGACCATTGCATTGTAAATGCTTGTTGTTTACTGAGATTTTGAATGGGGGGGATGGGTCAGGGGTGGTTGATGGTATTTCAGCTGGTTGGGAGTGTTATTAAGTTGTTTTTTCCACGAAAGCTAACCACAGAGAGTGCTTATTCTTGAAGCTGACCATACATGTTACCCACACGAAGCATGCACAACCAAAATGCACTGACCTCTGAACCCTTGATCTTTCTTACACTCAGAAACTTATTATAGGTGTTTGACCTGGAAAGTCTGAGGTTAAATGATCAAAATAAGGTGAGATTGATGCTTTCCCTATCTCAGCAGACAGCACATTGATATCTTGCAGGAGTTGCACTTGACCGACATTAAATACCCCCATCTATGCTCTGGCTGGATAGCAGAAATGCATATGGCCACATAATCCACCTTGCCATTATAATTTGAAAAGGTTTACTGTGGCGCACACACAGGGTGCATTGCAGCAAAGAGACCAGATTTGTTATGCTGCATGGTATATTGCAGGGCCATCCTGTCACAATAGTCTTCATATATGGACCCAATGTGGATAACTGTTTTTTTTTTTTTTTTTTGGCTGAAGTTTGGCGTCTTATTCTCAGCACTAGCCCTGGTACGGTGCCCTAGGGTGGGGATTTGAAGGTGATACTTGTGATACTAGATCAGAAAGCTGATAGATCCAGTAATACCAGACATCCGCGCCCTGAGGTTGCTGCTCAATTGCACACTATAATGCAAGATAATAATCTTATAGATATATGGCGGCTAAAGAACTCCCTGAGCACCAAAGGCATATGCCTTGCTTCCACATACAACACTTGGTTAAGAATTGAATGTTGACTGTTCACTAGGGACAGTTTTACCTGGGCTACCAAAATAGAGCATCTCTCCTGGATTTTGTAAGCTAATTTCCCTGACCTCTTAGAGATTACCCCCCCCCTACCACTTCTCATGGAGACTCCCCCTGAATGTGCACTGAGACCCCGTCTTTCGAGACGGATCAAAATAGACATCCTTGAGTATTTCTCCCTTAATATAGAACCATTCAAAACACTTTAGGAAGTGTTTACAGTTGTAATTGCGGAGCATGCATGTCTAGAGAGGCAGGGGTACTGAAGGCACTACGAATGCAGCTGACTCAACTGTAAACTGACATCTGCACACTTGAACGTAACTATTTTGAGTCTGGGGATGCAAGCATTCTTGCCACTCCCTGAAGCAGACTTGTAGAATGTGATGAGACTGCGCCTTGGGAAAGCCACTCAAGGAGGCAGTGCTTAGGCGCTATGGTGAGGGAGGCAGAGCAGTCAGAATGATGGCCAGACTCCCCAGTAGACTTTGGAGCAGTGACTACATCATGGAACTTGCTGATGAACCGCAGAGTGTTAAAACCAGTCCCGACGACATTGTACACAATATGATCCATTGCTCAGTGCAGGAGTGTTGATTACGCTGGATGCATATGTACCTGGAAAGGGTCAATTACAGGCATACAGCAATGCCTTGCAGTACATGCATGGTTAGTGCATGTACTGAGTGTATATATACCTGCAAGGAATACATTACATGAGATATCTAGTGCTGTGCAGTGTATGAAAGGTGAAGTGTTGTGAAGTGCGCATGGTGAGTGTGTGTGTGCTCACAGTGAGTGTGTTTGCAAATAGCATACTATGGTAAAATACAGAAAGGATACAGTACTGAGTTGTACGCACAGTGTAATTGTGTGTGCTGGATGTATGTGCGACTAGGGTAGCACAATACATGGAATTGACAGTACTGGACAGTATGTGTGCTGTGATGTACGCTGAATGCAAGTGTGCCTGCAATGGTACATCACACCGAGGACCCTTTGTTCCATTTCGGGAAGCCTAGGCCTGCCTGGTGAATACATGAGGACGAAAGGAATCCCCCTAGACTGATTTATGTATTGCTGCATTCTTGTGAGCTGGGTGAGACTTAATGGAGAAAGTGAGTGAACGACTCCCTCTGTACATTTCAAAAGGGTGCTCTTTGATTCAGTGATGGATCACAAGGAAGGGACCCGGACACATCTCCAAAAGGAGATGGGGCTGATAAGGCAATCATAAAGAGTACGTCTGGGAGCCTCGGAGTCCCTTCTGCTATGACAGACTGACATTTTGTGTCTGGAAATAGACCTTAAGCAAGGGAGATTGAGAGCCCAAAATTGGTAATCTGCCTAGCAGCCAGACTGCTGTGTGTGGAGGGGTTGCTCTGCAAGATGTCTGCCTGTGACCAAGACAGGGGGACAATACCCAGGAAAATCAAAACCACCTGCCCTGGAGCCTGGCGCAGAAACTCCTGCCTGCTAGCAAAGACCAGTGTGCACTGTGAGGAAGAGATCATCGTTCGAGAGAGCGAGGTCCTGTGGGGAGCACTACTAAGAAGACTTGTGGTGTGAGGAGACAACTGTGCACTTCTCAGGTCTTTGCCCATGTGCAGGAGTGAAACGGTACCGCCCCCTCCCCCATATGCCAGGAGAGGGCTCCTGTGAACTGAGCGGTGCATAGAGTGCTGTGTGAGGAATTGTATTGTCTCGAACGCGACCCCCAATCGACGCGAGTCTCAACATCTTCAAAGTCTTCGATTCCGGTCGTCGACGAAGGCCTTCGGGCCTACCTGGGCCTTATCTTCTGGCTCATGGAAAGGACGCCATTCAAGAAGTGTCCTCAATGTGGGTCAAAGTTTCCCCACACCAATATCCAGGAGGTGTGCAATCTCTGCCTCTCACCGGTACATGAGGCCAGAGACTGTTCAGCTTGCGCCTCCTTCCGCTCCAAAAATACAACCGAGAAAACACCTTTCACCTGCCAAAGAGACTGCAAAAGGTCACGGTTCAAAGCCAAAAGAACCTTGAACTGCTACCGAGTCATTGTCGAAAAAGCCTACGGAACCAAAGACCTCGGCACCGAAGGATCTACCTTCTACAGAAGAACTATTTCGACCAGATCCTACCCAAAAAACTCTTGTGAAGGATCCCAAAACTGGTTACTTGACTCTTAGCTCCAAGAAACGACCACTAGATGCTCCTGCACCGGCTCCTCCTCCTAAAAAGAGACATTGCAACCTCTCCATTAAGGATCCCTTCTTCTCCTCCCCCACCACATCACTCTCCTACACCTCCCCGACTCCAGTAGAAGATGATGATGTGGATAACGCCTCTAATGATACAGCGGGAGGTGCGGACAATCAACCACTAGGGAATCCTAGCCCTCCTGACTCCCCTGACACCTGGGATGATTATAGCACCCCAGACGTCCCTAACGTTCCACAGGATGACATATACCCCTTCAGGCCTCCCCCCCCCCCCCCCTCCCGAGGACACTATGGGTTTTAACCAACTCGTCCAAAGAGCTGGCCAATACCATGGGGTTGACCTGCACACAGACCCCACGGAGGAAGATTTTCTCATGGACACTTTTGACACCACACAAAAGTCCACCTCAATTCTCCCCATGCCTAAGGGGGTCATTAAGCATGCACCAGAGGTATTTAAAGATCCAGTCAGGGCTTGAGTCATCAATCCCCGGATCGAGAAAAAGTATAAGGCTGCCCCTACAGATCCAGTCTACTTTAAAGGCCCCACACCACTAGACTTCCTTGTAGTCTCCAATGCGCGAAAAAGGGCCAATTCCCAAACATAAGGTTAGGCCCCCCCACCAGATAAGGAGTCTAAACTCTTAGCCGCCTCTAGCAAACGAACGGCGTCACAGGCAGCAAACATATGGCGCATCGCCATTACTCAGGCACTGTTAGCGAGGTACGACAGGGCACATTATGATGAGCTGGAATCCATAATGCAGCATCTCCCAGACAAGTATTAAAAATAGGGCCAATTAACTCATACAAGAAGGTAAAACTATCACCAATACCTCCAACCATTGTGCCCTAGATGCGGCATATACTGCTTCAAGGGCAAATAACACCAGTGTCCTTTTGCGTAGGCATGCCTAGCTACGCATTTCAGGTTTCAAACCTGAAGTCCAGAGTTCCATTCTCAATCAACCATTCGATGAGCAACTCCTATTTGGCCCTAATGTGGACGTATCCCTTGAGAAAATGAAGACGAATACGACACAGCTAAATCTATGGGAGCCTTGCAGTCGCAAGCTTCCAGACGCTCCTTTCGTCGCTCATCATACAGAAGCACCATCACAGGCTACTCCTCAGATAGCCCCTCCACTTCTTACAAAACCCTTACCCAATCCACCTTCACTAGAGGCTACTAAAGAGGTTGTTACAGGGGTAACAATAACAAAGGCAGAGGCAAAACTAACAACTCCCGTTCTGCCTGCACCCCTACCCAACGACTTCCCCCCACTCTCCCCACACCATACCACTCCAGTCGGGGGAATACTGCAACAATTCCTTCCTGTCTGGATCAACATCACATCAGATAGGTGGGTGCGAAAAATAATTCATTCGGGTTACTGTCTCGAACTAACATCTACCCCCCAAACATACCACCCAAACAGCGTCCAATGTCACAAGAACATTTGTTACTGCTAAAGCAGGAGGTAATATCCCTCTTACAAAAAAGTGCAATAGAACCAGTTCCCCTGCACCAACAGAACAAGGGAGTTTACTCCCTGTACTTTCTTATCCCAAAGAAGGACGGCTCTCTAAGGCCTATTCTAGACCTAAGACCCCTAAATCTATACATCCAATCAGACTACTTCCACATGGTCACACTCCAGCAGGTCCTTCCTCTTCTTTCACAAAACGACTTCCTTGCTACCCTAGATCTCAAGGACGCCTATTTCCACATTCCCATTCACAACGCTCACAGGAAGTATCTCATATTTGAAGTGGACGGTCAGCACTATCAATTCAAAGTACTACCATTCGTAGTCACAACAGCACCACAAGTGTTTACCAAGTGCCTAGCGGTGGTGGCAGCACACTTAAGAAGACAGCACATTCACGTCTTCCCATATCTCGACGACTGGCTCATAAAAGCCAGCTCATACAGCCAGTGTGTACAACACACTCACACCACTATCCAATTACTCCACAACCTGGGGTTCACAGTAAACCACACCAAGTCCCATCTGCCTCCGTCCCGCTAGCTTATCCCTCTCCTTTCAGAATAGCAAACATGCAAACTCTTCTAACAAAATTTCAACCGGAACACTCTCTTCCAGCTCGAGTGTTCATGCAACTCATAAGCATGATGGCCTCTTGCATATTCATAGTGCCTCATGCAAGACTCCAGATGCATCCCCTTCATTAGCACGCCAATGGAACCAGGCTCAAGGTCAGTTAACAGATCTAGTTTCAGTGGATGGTCATACTGTAGTGTAGTTCCTATATTCCCAATAGGCTCTGCGCATTGGAATAATATATCCTATAGATTTGACTTAGGTCAGTAGGTTTCTATCGAATATACTAAACTTAATTGTGAGTGCCAGCTAGCTCAGAGGTCACTAGAAACTTTCTCGAATACACAAGAAGGGATTAGTTTCTTACAACCGCATAAACATGACAACTTTGTTTCCCTAGGACTGGAAAATATCTTCAGAGTCATAGAAACTATAGATAACTATTTTACTCAGTTAATCGTGCATGCTTCGTTTCTACAGAGTTGCAGAGAAATAGTGAGACAGGCATTTTCAATAAAAGGTTTATTGAACAATCTTCTTTCTCATGCAAGAGAGGTGAACTGCTACAATTGTTAGACAGAATGCAAAGTATAATGCGAACAGCGAGAATAGTATTATAAAATATTACTGTAATAGCATTGTATGGTTTCTAAGCCATATACAAATACATACATAAATAACACAGGCTAAAATACTCAACTGGTGCTTCTAAAATACGCCTACCCCAATGTATCTAACCTAGGTCTAGTACGAGGGAAGAAGTAAGTATTGTTTAGCATAAGTTTAGTTCTGCCAAAATTGCCAAAGGTTTCTCTAGGTTCTAATCAGCTCCATACCTTAGAATGAAGGAGGTTGGTATCTCTGTCTCGGACTCGATTTCCCAACACCCCTCAAGGGGAGTCAGAAACACTGGAGCTGGATTCTCGGCAGAGGAGGACAGCTTCTTGTCAGTGTGGGAGCTGGAGAGTCGGCTTCCTTCGGCACTTACTGTAGCGAGCTGCGTCGGGCAAGTCGGTCGTTGAACTGCACCGAACCGCACCGTGCTTTGCTGTAGCAAGTGAAGGTATATTTATACCTTGAAGGTGTTTAGGACTGCCAGCTTTGACGTAAATTCGGGCATATGAACGTCATGGATGAACCCCTAAGGAATAGTTGTTCATGCATAATAATGGGTTTCGTGGAGAAATCAATATATAGGCTAGGGGGAAGTCCCTTCTGCTTAAGAGTGTGGTTTTCCAAGAAATCGTTGTGACGTTTGATGAACGGATGGAAGTAGCCACCCCTGTATTTGGGTAGCATGGGCAATGCCTAAATAAGGGCTTGATTTCTTTGCCTATATAAGGGCAACATGGAATTTACCTATATAAGTGCATGAATCGGGAAAATTCATTCAGAATCTAAAACGCCATACAACACCCACTCCACTTTCTTATGTACGACATTACTAAGCTCTAATCAAGTTAAACATATCTAAACATGAAGTGTTCAAACCCACCCAAAAATACATAAAAATGCATTTGAACTGGTTGTACACATAAAAGATGCATTTGTGCTATACGCATTTAAAGCAATGTTTCATTCTAAGCATATATGTTGACATTTGTAAATGCTATCTGAATGAATCATGAAATATACATTTATGAAATGGCTCGTAAATACAGAAGAAAAAAGTCCGACGCCATTTCATGTCAGATTACATAAACTGTATGTGTATGTGGACAAGGTCAAATGTCTCTGGAAGTTTTTTTTGTTTTTTTCTCAAAGAATTCTTCTTCTCTATGAATAGTTCTACTTTAAGCAGATTACTTTGTGCCAAAAAAAGGTAAAAATACAAATTTGGAAAAAGAAAAAAGGTAATCTTAGACAAAAAAGTTAGAACTTTGTTTTGAAAAATGAAGGTCAGATTCAAAAGTCTCTCAGAACAATGTGTGCCAAATCAAAAGTCTGTGTTATTGTTTGGAGAAAACATCAAATCTTCTAAGTCTGTAAAAAAGTCGTCTACCGTTGTAGGTGAAAGTTGGATTGCCTCGGTTAGAAGATTAGTCGCACATAGATGTGAAGCATCGCAGTCAGCATTGGTCACATTGGCAATGTTCGTACTGGATGATACCTGTGCGCCTGTTTTCTCTCGTACCTCACCGTCAGCATTTTGCGTCTGTGAGATCTCAATGAATGCCGTCCTCAGAATTGGTAGCCGCTGGGGACAACACTGCGCATGGGCCGTTACCGGTTCAAGCAAAGTATCAACATCCTTTGGCATGACTGATGGGAGTGTGAGACATAAGTCTAACATGCATTCTTCTTTGCATAGCAGGCAGTGTAGAACAGGAAAGATGCAATCTTGCCAAATTGGTCTGCATGACAGAAACCAAGTGGTATTTAATTCTCGTAAACAAGTTAATCCCAAAATTTGGGCAATGCGTTCATGACACTTCATCGCCAGTGGAGTTGTCTCCATGGAGAACTGGGTGTCGCTGGTGAATTGACTTGCCATATCACAGCAGCAGGAGCAAAAATAGTATCCCTGCAGCGAGTCCCAAAATGAGAGCCAAACCACTGAGTGCATGAAGTTTGGAAATATTCCTAGGACTGCGTCAAAAGGTGCTAACAGTCCAGAAAATACGGTCTTAAATACATGTACAATACCGCTCGTATCAGACATGTTTAAGATACGACTTAACATTTCTGAGAAATGTACAGGGCAGTTTGTAGTTAATAGGGCATGTATCTCTGCAGAAGTCCTTGCCACTTGCAGATCATAGGTCTCTTTGGCCAAGGTCAGTGGCACCGTTTTTTGCAAAAGAATGGCTTTCATTCTGCTTAAAGTATCAATTCGTATAGAAGAGATGTTCAGTGAAAGCATAAAAGCTACTTCCTGTCTGTCTTGGTCTTTGGAAACAATACTTGCTTACAGCAAGTGACTCTGGCTGACAGTTACTAGATAGGCTATTCCTGGCAACATTCCACTGCAGCTGTGATCATTCAACATTATATAGCTCCCGTTAGAAAGCTGGCTAAAAATTGGATCTATCACTGCAGCC
This sequence comes from Lissotriton helveticus, assembly GCF_964261635.1. Lineage (NCBI taxonomy): Eukaryota > Metazoa > Chordata > Amphibia > Caudata > Salamandridae > Lissotriton > Lissotriton helveticus. The sequence continues at coordinate 339,147,911 of NC_136057.1, read as the reverse complement.
GGAGAACCTTGCAGGTGGCAGATAAGTTGGTTGAAGAACCGTCACAGGCTCCGTGTAAGTTAATACCCTGACATAAAAGTGTACCGCTTTTTTGCAGTTTGTACCACTAAGAAATACTTATTTTCCCCCACTCCAACATTTGTGTGTATATTGTAATTCCCAGGCTGACTTAATGTATTCTTTACCCAACCTTTCAAACACGCCAGCTGGTATATGTTTCAGACAATATTGAAAATGGAAAAGTGTGACAGGCAGAGTGATTGTCCCATGTATTAGCCATTCTGTTGCAGGTTTTTCGGAAACAGTTAATGGTAATCTTTCCAGTTTCTCAATGCTCAGCACCGTATAGTCTGCTCCTCTTTGTGCCAGAATGATTTTTCTATCTGTAAGGTTATATACAGAAAACAATGACGTGGTGTTGATTAGACGCCATGGCACATATCCAGAACAAAGATTTTGTAACGTCCAGCCTAAAAGCATTATAGAACGTTACTGCGACTGTCCATGCTCTAGCATGAGCAAGTCCTATTCCATTATGTCTATGGCAGAGGATAGTATGCTGTCCAAAGAATAAATTCTGGATGACAGTCGTTATCCCATTGTCAACTACAGATAGAGCTTTCTCTAAATGAATACAACCAATTTCTCGTATTCATTCTGCAGTCTCTGCTTGTGTTGCTTTCCAAGCTTCATTATAAATGGCATATATACCAGCGTATATAAAACGTTTATGACGCCATTTCGCAGGACCTTGTAAGAAGTCCCTTAAATCAATGCCATCTTTAAGTAAAGATAAGTGTTGTTTAACCTCTGTTAGTGTGGATTTTTGTAGCCACTCAAGGCACAGTTTTCCTACACTGTATGTTGTTACTATCCCTGGATGTTGTCTCTGGACATATCTAGGATCTGCCTAGTGAGTGTAAACCCTTGTGTCTTATTCAGAAATCTATCTTGACAGTTGTTTGTGTCTGTGGACCAGATTAAACATTTCTTCCAGTCAGGATCAGTTCTGTTTTTAAGTAAAATTGTTTTTACGTCAACCCCTCCCTCTGTAGTGTTTTTACTAATAGGTGTAGGTGTAGGTATGGACGGTTTGTTTAAATCTTTTATCTTAGCTCGGCCAAGACAGGATGTCTGTTGCACAGTGTCGTTCAAAAACATTATTTGATCAGGGATCATGCAGGCTCGAAATAAAGCTTCTATTCCCTGCACCTGCCAGTCTTTTGAGCCCCAGACACTTTTTGTTTCTATATTGTCACTTCAAAAGTCGAAACCTAATGAGGACAGCCGGGCATAAAAGGCTGCAGAATAAATTTGCTTAGTATTACTCAACATACTTTTCATTCCTGTCTTATTAACATTTTTAAAGTAAAATGTTTCTGGATTTGAGACATTAAAACCTGAGAAGTATGGAAATTTCTCATAAAATGTTTTTGAGCTACCTTTTTGTGGTGTTGGACAATGTTCCCATTGATTGAAAGTATAAACATTTCTAGGGCTTGCAGATTCGTCCAAGTAATGATGGCCATAGTGATTATAACAGTACATTTGTTCATAATCTGATGAACCTTCTAAGTATTCATGTTTTGTAAATTTTGCAGACATTTCTAAGTCTGACATCATATTATTAACAGTTTCAAAGTCCCAATCATCAGAAAATGTGCTGGGTGAAACAAAGTCACTCAAGGAAACCTTGAATTGATGTGGAATCTTCAACAGCTCTGCAGGGCCAAAGATGTCATAATCAGTTCTGTCCCATGCTATACCACCAGGTATAGGAACGGCTGTGATGTTCACTGATGTCAAGTCTCTTTGTTCACGATGACATGATTTGTGTGGCTTGAGGAGCAGGTTGATGTTTTTACTTGCTGTGTCCATTTTACTATATCTTCCATGTATCAGCATTCCCAAAGTTAATACAAGAATTAGCCAAAGTAGGAGAAAAAGTACGCCTAGCACAATCCAAAATTCAACCCATAGTGAAACCAGATAAGTTTTGTCAATTTGCTGAAAAAGTTCTGTTACTTGTCCTTTAAAAGTTGTATTTGCTGGCGTTGTTTCAGGCTCACTGGGACCCTCGGAAAATGTATCAAAGTTAATGAAATAGCCAGAAGCAGTTCTGTCAATTGTAGGTATTGCATCAGGATTACTTGAAATCACTGGAGCTACAGGATCCCTTGTCATATTAGTATAGTCAGATGCTACATCATTGTAGACAGGAGTGTCTAGACAAACTATTATTTGGATTTCAAGAGGCACAAGTTCCATAGCTTTATTGCTTAGTCCTTCTTTTCGCACTGCAGATTCCTCAAAGGTGATGAGTCTCTCAGTTTGAACCTCTTGGATATTAGCAAGATTTGGTTGTCTGCTACATCTTTGGAGTACATTGGGCCTACTACTTATTATTGGCCACATGATGTGGTTTGACCAGGTCGATAGATACGAACCTGTTCTCTTTTCTTCCCGCAAGGGGCGGCAGTAACAATGTCCTTGATCCGTGGATTGCTAGCTAAGGTACTGGTTTTCTGTAAGAAGGCCCAAATTCCTTCTTGTCCGCGATCTTGTCTCTGACAAGATCCTCAATCTTTGGAATCCAGACAGGTTTTACTGGGACGGGTGGTTCTCCCAGTGGTCGTTGGCTTCTGTATTGTGTTGCTTTGACTTCTCCTTGTTTTATTTAAGTCCTGCAAAACAGCCAAACGGTCTTTGATATCAAAGGGCTTTTGTTCCACCACTGAAGTGTGACGATCAAGGCCCTGGACAAGCATTCTAGTACCAAAAAGGATTTCATATGGAGTGATTCCACCCAGAGAATAACTTGGCAGATTATTTAAACTACGTGGGACACTTATTAGATGTTTGACCCACCCGTCACCCAAGCCTAATACCCCAGCTGTTATAGATTGCTTTATGTCCCGGTTTTTTCTTTCCACTACAGAATTTCCCTCAGGATGGAATGGACTCGAATACCGCAATGCAACACCCAGATTGGCCATGGCCTCCTTGTAAGCTTTAGTAGCTAAACACAAGACCCTGGTCAGAATGTAGCGTGCCGACTGCTTATGTGCCGATAAAGACTCGCAAATCTTTTATAACAGTTCGGGCGTCAGCCGAGCGCTGAGGCCACATCCAAATTAATCTTGAGCATGAATCCACTGCTACCATGATATATTGATAGTTACCATCCCTCTGTAAGGGACCACAGTGATCCAGGTAAACACATGCTAATGGTTTATCTGAAATAATAAGGGGTGTTTGCGCCGGGCGTTTCACTGTTGAAACCTTCATTTCTTGGCAGATTTCACATTCCAAAACATAGTTTCTGGTCTGTTTCCTCATGCGCGGCCACCAGTATCTCTATTATAATAACGACACTGTGGCGGAAACACCTGCATGTGCAGAGGTGAGCCCTTCATGTGCCGCTAAGATTAGTCCTAATCTATGTTCCATGTTTGGAATTACTCTATCCTCCAATCAATCAATCAATCAATCATGCCATTTGTATAGCGCACTACTCACCCGGGAGGGTCTCAAGGCGCTTGGGGGGAGGGGTATGCTACTGCTCGAACAGCCAGGTCTTGAGTTGTTTCCTGAAGGCGAGATGGTCCTGGGTCAGCCGTAGGTGGATGGGGAGGGAGTTCCAAGTCTTGGCAGCCAGGTAAGAGAAGGATCTTCCTCCGGCGGTGGCTCTTCGGATGCGTGGTACGGCTGCGAGGGCGAGGCTGGTGGACCGTAGCTGGCGGGTGGGCGTGTAGAAGGTCAGGCGGTCGTTGAGGTACTTGGAGAGACTTGTGTGCGTGGGTGAGGAGCCGGAACGTGATCCTCTTGTCGACGGGGAGCCAGTGCAGGTTCCTCAGGTGGCTGGAGATGTGGCTGCGTCGGGGGACATCCAGGATGAGTCGGGCGGAGTCGTTCTGGATGCACTGGAGTCTTTTCTGTAGCTTGGCTGTGGTTCCGGCGTAGAGGGCGATTCCGTAGTCCAGTCGGCTGGTGACGAGTGCCTGGGTGACAGTCTTCCTGGTCTCGGTCGGGATCCAGCGGAAGATCTTGCGAAGCATACGCAGGGTGTTGAAGCACGATGAGGAGACGGCGTTGACTTGTCTGGTCATCGAGAGGGAGGGGTCCAGGATGAAGCCCAGGTTGCGTGCGTGGTCGGTTGGCTTGGGTGCGTTGCCCAGGGCTGGGGGCCACCAGGAGTCGTCCCAGGCGGAGGGCGAAGATCCCAGGATGAGGACTTCCGTCTTGTCCGAGTTCAGTTTCAGGCGGCTGTCCTTCATCCACTCGGCGACGTCTTTCATCCCTTCGTGTAGGCAGGTTCTGGCGGTGTCGGGGTCTCTGGTGAGGGAGAGGATCAGCTGGGTGTCGGCGTAAGAGATGATGTTGAGGTTGTGCTGGCGTGCGATGGCTGCGAGAGGTTTCATGTAGATGTTGAAGAGGGTGGGGCTGAGTGAAGATCCTTGCGGGACGCCGCAGATGACTTCGGTGGCCTCGGAGCGAAACGGGGGGAGGCGGACTCTTTGTGTTCTACCGGCGAGGAACGAGATGATCCACTCCAGTGCCTTCTCTTGGATACCGATGTTGCTGAGGCGCTGGACTAGGGTGCGGTGGCAGACCGTGTCGAACGCAGCGGAGAGGTCCAGGAGGATGAGGGCCACTGTTTCCCCCTTGTCGAGCAGGGTCCGGATGTCGTCGGTGGCTGCGATGAGGGCGGTCTCGGTGCTGTGGTTGGCTCTGAAGCCGAACTGCGAGGGGTCGAGGGATCCGTTCGTCTCGAGGAAGGCGGTCAGCTGTCTGTTGACGATCTTCTCGATGACTTTAGCAGGAAAAGGGAGGAGCGAGATGGGGCGGAAGTTTTTGAGATCGCTGGGGTCCGCTGTAGGTTTCTTCAGGAGGGCGCTGATCTTGGCGTGCTTCCAGCTCTCCGGGAAGGTGGCGGTGTTGAAGGAGGCGTTGATGATGTTCCGGAGTTGGGGTGCGATGGTGGAGTCGGCCTTGTTGAAGACGTGGTGTGGGCAGGGGTCGGTCGGTGATCCGGAGTGGATGGTGTTTATCGTGCGGGCTGTGTCTTCGGTGGTCACCGTGGTCCAGGTGCGAAGGGTGGCGGTGGGGGGCGTTGGTTCGACGGTTGGGTGCGTGGGTGGGGCGCCGAAGCTGTTGTGGATGTCGGCGATCTTGCGGTGGAAGAACGAGGCGAGGGAGTCGCAGAGGTCTTGTGACGGAGTGATGTCGTTGGTGCCGGTGCTGGGGTTGGAGAACTCCTTGACGATAGTGAAGAGCTCTTTGCTGTCGTGGGCGTTGTTGTCCAGTCGTTCCTTCAGGGATTTCTTCTTGGTGGTGCGGATGAGCTGGTGGTGCTTGCGGGTAGCGTGTTTGAGGGCGGTCATGTTGTCGGTGGTCCGGTCGAGGAGCCAGGCTTTCTCGAGGGTGCGGCAGGTCTTCTTGGAGTCCTTGAGGTCGTCGGTGAACCAGGATGCCTTTTTGCTTCTGGGTCTGCTGGGAGGGTTCTTTAGTGGCGCGAGGTCGTCAGCGCAGGCGGTCAGCCACTGTGTGAAGTTGCGGGCTGCTTCATTGGGGTCCGTTGTGTTGGCGGGTGGGCTCTGGCTGAGGGAGGTGGTGAGCTGGTCTGCGGTGATCTTGCTCCAATTCCTGTGAGGTACCTGTTGCGGGTGGTGGTGGGTCGTGGATCTTTTGAAGCTGAAGTGGACGCAGCTGTGGTCGGTCCAGTGGAGTCCGGTGGCGTGGCTGAAGGTGATGTACTTGCTGGAAGAGAAGACGGGATCAAGCGTGTGGCCGGCGTAGTGGGTGGGGGTGTTGGCCAGTTGCTTGAGTCCGAGGTTGACGAGGTTTTCCAGCAGGGCGGTGGTGTTGCGGTCCTTGTTGTTCTCCAGGTGGAAGTTGAGGTCCCCGATGAGGATGTAGTCAGTGGAGGGGAGGCCGTGCGGGCTGATGAAGTCTGTGATGTCTTCGCTGAATTGTGTGCGTGGTCCCGGGGGGTCTGTAGACGAGGGTGCCTCTGAGGGTCGTCTTAGGGTCGGTGTGAATCTGGAAGTGGAGATGTTCGGCTGCGGCGAAGGAGTCGTTGGCGTCGGTCGTGATGCGGATGGTGTTCCTGTGGACGATGGCGATGCCACCTCCGGTCTGGTTGATGCGGTCCCTCCTGATGATCTTGTACCCGTCCGGGATGGCGATGGCGATGTCGGGTGCAGAGGAGGCGTTCATCCAGGTTTCCGTGAGGAAGGCGACGTCCGGTGATGTAGCGTCGAGGAGGTTCCAGAGTTCCACGGCGTGTCTGTGGACGGAGCGGGTGTTGATCAGGATGCACTTGAGGTGGTTGCTGCTGGTGTTTGTCTTGGCGGGTGCGGGGCAGGTTCGGAGGCAGGTGAACTTGCAGGTGAAGGGTCCGTGGGTGCGTCTTGGGGTGGCTCGGCAGCAGGCGTGGGTCCGGCCGGCATTGAGTGCGTTGAGAGTGGCGGCGTCGTAGGTCAGTCGGGTCGTCTTGCCTCGGCGGGGAGGGCCAGGGGTCCTGGCGCGGACGGGCGCAGACGGGCTTACCTTTGGCGCACCTTCGGTGCTCAATCGGCGCTCCCGCTGCGCGCGTCCGCTGCGCGGTCGCTCTGGGGGCGTCATAAATAAGGAGCCGGGAGGGAGGAGCAGCTGGGTGGTGGGAGCGGGGCGGCGAATGGAATCACAGGGGGGCGGGGCTGCAGGGAGGCAGCGGCGGGAAATTCCAAGAAGCAGCGGGCAGCGGGAAATTCCCAGGAGCAGCGGGAAATTCCCAGGAGCAGCGGGAAATTCCCAGGAGCAGCAGGCAGCGAGCAAAGGAATCTGCAGGCAGGAGCGGCAGCAGTGAGTGGGGCGACCAAGCCCTGTGGAGGGCTGAGCGGTATCTCCAGGGATTCGAACAAAAGGAACATTATTTGTATCAGTTATATATGAGTACTTGAGTGGAAAGCCTTTTGGTAATGTTTTTCCACTGTCTTTATTGGAAGCGGCGACAGCCTGCATTATTTCGCTGTCTATTTTTGTTTTAGAACGAGTGATTGCAGCTACAGAAGTCGTTTGCACAGCTGCCTTTGCGGCTTCATCAGCCAATGAATTCCCTGCAATGTGAACGCCATCACGCTGATGACTCAGTGTATTGATCACGTCAGTCTTCTATAGTTCTTTTTATAATTGAACTACTTGTTCCCAAAGCAACTTATGCTTGATTGTGCCACCTTTTTCATCTTTGAAACCGTTTTGAATGCAAATCTGCAAGTATTCATTGTAAGCTTGAACGCAGTAATACGAATCGCACACTATGAGTGTGGGGAATTCGCGATCAGTATTTTCAAGCGCCATCTTGAAAGCTTGTAGTTCAGCTCGCTGAGCTGTACAGTCTCCTAGAGATTGAGTTTTTGTGACCATAGGTCGGAATTTACCATCGCGCCAGCGACCTTTAACGATCGCACACGCAGCACTGCAAGCTTGTTTACCCCCAAGCACGGGCTGTGCTGATCCATCTGTATAAATTATACATTCATATTGTTCCAGAGGCAGAATCTCAGTGGGCAGAGGACATTCTTGTTCGTATTGTAGACATTCTTGAGTTTTCAAATAGGGGTCAAAACTTATTCAACGTCTGTTGTAGCAAGAGAATTAACCCATTGTATCCATCCTCTAAGGCAGGTACAGGAGTAACGACCATTATGCGTTTTCCCTGTGGGAGGGCTCTCTTTTTCTACTGCAGTTTGAACCGCTGTCAGAATTTTTTCTATTGAAGTGAATTTCATTTCAGCTTATGTGTACAGGTGTGATTGGTAAGCAATTGGTACTTTTTCACCTTCATTAAAGATTAAGTACGTGAATCCGCATTTTCCTGAGATTATTCTGATTACAAGGTTGCGTACGTTTACGCGTGTCTGTAAATGTGATGTTGCTAACATGTCTGTTTGCACTGCACGCAAAATTTCTGTATGTTTTTGAGTCCAATAGTTTTGAAATCTGGTTTGATTAATTCGTAAAGAGGTTTAACCCTTTCTGCGTAATTTAGAATGTAAGTTCTTCCGAAATTCAGGAAACCTAGAATTGACTAAGTTTCTCAGCGTTTTTGGAGGTCGGAGCAGCGCACATTTTTCTAAAAAGTTGCCTGCCAGGCTTTTGCCTTCACTTGATGACTCGTATCCTAGAAAAAGGACGTTCGTTGAGGTGGGCAATTCTTGATTTTTTAAAGTTGAATTTGTACCCTTCAGAGGCAAATCCAAGTATAATGGTATTCACTCTGTTCAAGTGCCTGTCCAAGACATCGTCTGTTAGATAGATGTCATCGACATAAGATAATGCCTCATCATCATACGTTTGTAGTAACTCTGTTACTCTGGCTGAAAATAACCCCGGACTATTCTTGAATCCCTGGGGGAGACGACAGAAGTGACCCTGTGTCCCCATAATTGGGAAAGCGGTCAAGTACCTGCTTTCTGGTGCAATGTTTTGACAGAAGAAATCATTGGAAATATCTAATGTGGTTTTATATTTTTTACGCACAATGTTATTCATTAGTGCTACCTTGTGTGCATTTTGTACTGCAAAGGTTTTGCAACAAGAGTTTAAATGTCTGTAGTCCAAAACTAGACGATATATATTGTCTGGTTTGGAGACAGGAAACAAAGGATTGTTCATTGATGAGGTGGATGTTTCAATCACCCCTTGGTATTCAAGTTGATCTAATATCTCCCTGACCTGTTTCTTAGCTTCTTGCTTAACTGGATACTGCCTCTGTGCAGTTGGTTGAGTTTTTAACTGGATTTTATGGTGAGAGTAATCCTCATCCCATCCTACCTGATTTTTGTATAATGCTGGAGCCTGGGCTCCAGGCTATTTTCTTGCATAGGTGTATTTTAAGTCAATTGGAATATGATTCGAGAAGGCTGGCATAATGATGTCTTCGCCATGTGAGCACTCCCTGACAAATTTTGGTGGCCAGTCTTTTTCAGCTAGAACAATGTCATAACCCTTAGAGGGCTTCTCCCAAAAGAGTGCTCTTATTTTCCTAGTTATGTCCCCATCCATCCGGATATATGGGGTACACTAACCCTGGAATCAGCTGTTTCAACTTGAATATATTCATTCAAGTCCACTGTCTCCAGATGATCCTTCAAGATCTTGCTGCACTGTCCAACATTGTCTGGGCCCACTCCCCTTTCTTGAGTTGTGTCCTCAAGAACCTCGGCATGTCTTATTTTTAGACCTGCTACCTTCTTTTTGGTGAATTGTGTTTTCTTATTTTTTGGAACGTGTTGATCGTCTTTGGACTTCACGCGTTCTTCCTTGTGTTCTGACCGTCCTCTTCTTTCCGATTTCTGTGAGGAAGTCTGAAAGGTACGAGAGGAACGTGTATCAGTATCTTGATATCTATCAGGTTTTCACAAATTATCCCTGTTCCTGAGGTTATACCTCTTTTCAGAGGGCTTCTTTTGAGGAGACCTTCCTCGGGACTGAGAATGCTACTCATCTTTAGATTTGTTTAGTATTTTCCCTCTTCTTTTTAGGAGTAGTGTTTTTAATAAAGACCTTTTCAGGACTTTCTGTTAGTTGGGGCTTTACTGTTTTCCCACCCAAACTATCTCTACCTAGTTCTTCATAGGATTTTTCAATTATTCTGGCCAGTTCATATGGTTGCTCAGTTATATCAATCTCTCTTATTTTTTGGCGGATGGCCAAGTATGCTGCTTCACCTTTATTATTAGCTAATATTATAGCTGAGACCTGTTTGAAATCTTTCAGTAATTTCATACCCAGATTTAAAGCAGGCTCTGACCCGTATTCATTTTGAATCTGTTTCCGGACATCTGGTATTACCGCCACAGACGGGACACCTTGTGTTTTTATGTAGATTGCAGCAAAGACTGTACCCCAAGTGTCGCAGTCCTCTAGATGTCGTGCGATCCCCATTGGTAAACAGATTGTTAAAATTCTATGTTTCTCGTGAGGTGTACTGTCAGGAAATACTGCCTCGATTTGAGTAATTTTTTGAGCTCTCCAGAATGGAATTTGTTCCCTTTTTGCGGGTAATTTACCAATGACTGATTGTATAGTCTGTGGTGTGATTTTATTTGTAATTGGGGGTGGGGTCGCACACTACTCACACACCAGCGGGATCGCCCCTAAGGACTGTGGTAAGTGTAGTCCGTGTTCCGCGATGCATCTTCTTTCGATTCTCTGCTATCTTCGCCATCCCTGGACACGTGTTTCTGGGTATTTACCCCTTATCAGCAGGGATTAGGCCGTGTTCTGGGGTTGCCGGTGGCTGCCAAATATTGCCAGGTTTAGTACCACTCAGGCGCGCAGGTGCGGGGTCCCAGGCTCGTCAGCCAACTGCTCGAGGGAGCTTTAACATTACAATTGGGGGTGGGGTCGCACACTACTCACACACCAGCGGGATCGCCCCTAAGGACTGTGGTAAGTGTAGTTCGTATTCCGCGATGCATCTTCTTTCGATTCTCTGCTTTCTTCGCTATCTTCGCCATCCCTGGACACGTGTTACGGGGTATTTACCCCTCAGCAGGGATTAGGCGTGTTCTGGGGTTGCCGGTGGCTGCCAAATATTGCCAGGTTTAGTACCATCAGTGTAGGAGATGGCGGTTATGTGTTGTGATCGGATGAGGTTTGCGAGCGGTGTCATGTATATGTTGAAGAGGGTAGGACTGAGGGACGATCCCTGTGGGACTCTGCATATCAGTTTCTCGGTCTCTGATGTGAAAGATGGCAGCCTGATCCTTTGGGTTCTTCCCATGAGGATGGAACAGATCCATTTGAGTCCGGATCCTTGTATGCCGGTCTCGTGGAGACTTCTGATGAGGGTGTTATGGGAGACAGTGTCAAAGGCAGCAGAGAGGTTGAACAGAATGAGGGCTACTGTCTCTCCTAGTTTCAGGATTATTTGAATGTCATTGGTGGCTGCGATGAGTACTGTTTCGGTGCTGTGGTACCTGCTGAATTCTGCAGTAGGCGGATGTGGTAGAGATTTTGTGGGTCAGGGGGGTGCTGATTGGTGATGTTCCCAGGTTGTCGATGTGATCGGGGCATGGGTCCGTTGGGGCCCGTGTGTGGATGGGTCTGCATGTTACCGCTGTATTGTTTCTGGTGAGGGTTGTCCATTTGGCCAGGTGGCCTTCTTGGTTGGTGGTGGGTAGGTTAGTAATGATTTCCCTGGGGCTGGGTTGGTTGGTGTGTGAAGTTGCTGTAGATGTTTGCGATTTTGCTATGGAAGAAGTTGCATAGGTTACTGCACAGTTTTTGGGAGGCAGCGATTTTTATGACAATGGCTGAGGGCAAGGTAAAATCCTTAATGTTCAAGATCTCCTTGCAGTTGTTTTAGCTTTCTTCGCTGCTGTCCACTAGTATTTTGTTTCTTGGTTTCTCTTATTTGCTGGTGATAGTATCTGAGTGCAGCCTTGTAGGTAGTTCTGTCGTTGGTGTTGTGGCTGGCCTTTCCATTTCCTTTCTAGCTGTTTACAGTGTCATTTGGTGTCTCGCAGGTCTTCTGTGTACCAGCTGGCCTGCTAGTCTGATCTACTGTGCTAGTCGGGTTTGATGGGTGCAAAGAAGTTTGCAAAGACCTTGATCCAGTTGTTGATGTCCTTGTCTGGGTTGTCTGTGGTGCTAGGTTGATCTGTGTTGAGGGCGCTGAGCCAGCCTGCTTCTGTGATTTTGCCCCGGTTATGGATTGGAGTGCTAAACCTGGTAGGGGTGTTAACTTGAAGTGTATTGATTTGGAAGTGGATGATTGAGTGGAGGGTCCATGTGAGCAGTCTGGTCAAGTTCTATTTGATGCTGTCGCTTGTGGTAAAGATGGGGCCCAGTGTGTGTCCTGCAGTATTTGTAGGTTCCAGGACAAGGTGAGTGAGTCCGATGTAGCTCAAAGTTTTGAGGAGTGCTGTGGAGCAGGGGTCGTTTTCATCTCCCAGGTGAAAGTTGAGGTCACCAAGGCGAATCTAGACTCTGGAGTGGATACTGAGCAGAGCGACTAAGTTGGTGATGAGTTTGGTAAAGGTGGCTTTCCCAGGATGCGGGCATTCCCTGGATACAGTCACCAGTGAATTGGCAGTAACCCCAAGCAAATTTGCAAGAAAGGTGGTGGGACAGAGATTTGCTAGATAAAGTCTAGAGCCCCGACCTCAAGGGCATTGTTTTTTTCTTATGAATGTTGTATACTTCCTCGAATGCGCAGAGTTAGAAATATATTACTCCTTTTTCATATAAAAAAAGTATTTGACTCGACAATAATTGATTGACTTTGCCGAGTTCATTTTGAGCTATGAGGTGTGTTACCTAACCTGTATCTACACTCCCAACATCCGAGGGAGCCTATGACTGCCCATCTACAGCTACCACAGTGGAACTTGGCCCTGTTGCTCAGCATCCATAGTAGGTCAGGCTCCCAGCCATCAGGAATAAAAGGTCTCAACCAATACGGTTAGGCCCAGTAGCCCCTTGTGCCCCGTAGCCTTCTGAAAAGGTTTGGACATTTGATGAAGACCACTCAGAAGAGCAATTCCTTATAGCACAACGCCCCACACACCCATAGATGTTTTCATGTATCAAAGGCGCACCTGCCTTCCAAACCATCAACACATTCGAAGGCCCCACCAACACTCCCCGCATTAGATTCACTGATAACATTGAAAAATAATCCGGATCCTCATAAACTAAACACTTGTCTATATACAACAATGCAGGAGAAGACCCTATACATACCCCGCTAGCTAAGTCTGCCTGGGAGGCATATCTAGTGCCTTCCTGGACTGTGGAAAAGTGGCATTACTGCTGTTCTCAGACAAACATTTGCTTGCTTGGTCCAGCACCTCTCCTCCCTCTATCAGTGAAACCATAAACATGTGTGCAATCCCGAGAGAGTTCATCCTATCAAAAGTTTGGAGAGAATGATAAAGTAGTATCAAGGCAACTCAGTTGTGGAGCACAAGCTTCAGTTGTGGAGCACAATCTGCCTGGGATTCGCCAACTGACTGCAATGCTGCTGCTCCTGGCTAAGCAAAGAGTCACTCTGCATTGGGGTGGAAGCCCTCTCCCCAGCTCAAGTTCTGGCTGGAGGAAACAGCATACTGTCAGGAACTGGGAGATGGCAGATCTCTCACGACCCAAAGATATTTGGGCTCCCTTTATAACTTTTCTTACTTCATCGATGGAAACCGGGTCCAATGTGGAGGCGTGTATCCCTAGAGCACTCATTGGAATTACGTCATTTGCTGTGCCACCACAGTCGCATACTCTAGTTGGTGTTATTTGCCCTGGGGATGGCCTGCGTATGCACTGTTAATACAGTCCTCTACTGATGCAGTTGTACTGTATGTCAATGGGTCTGTGCATTAATGTACACCAAGTTGCCTACTAAGTGCTAAATCTCTTTGCCCATTAATTTGCTGTGATTTAAGAGTAAATGTGCTTGCACTGTATAAGCCCTTTTCCCTTCCCCTGTTGTATTGTTACTTCATTTTGCAAAAAGTTAATAAGCACATTAAAAAAGGGCAAATGAGACCACGATTGCAACCTTCCGAAGCTGTTCCCCTCACACCCCTTCGCTTAAATATGGAAGGTAGGTTGAAGTTGTACTCCATGTGTTTTTTTTTCTTTTCTTCAAAGGTCCGGCTCAGATCCAGCACCTCACTCAAGTGGGAATTGCAAGCAGACTAGGAGCTCAGATCACAGAGCTTCCTATCAGCAGGACAGGGCATATACAGCCGGCAGTACCAAGTTGGCCCCCCTATCATGTGGAAGAGGACTTCCCGCAAAGCAGAGACAAAGTGAGTATCTGTCATTCGGCTAGATTTCTGCACACTGAAATCCTTCACCTTATTTTAAGCTAATTTTGGGCTTGATTTGAGCTATTTTTTATGCAATATGTGACAGTAAAATAACAGAACCGCTAATAGATGTCACACAATTCATAGCAAAGACAAGCTCTGTGGTATCAGGCCAAGTTTTACTTGCACTAGGCACATATGGACCTTTACCCACTCCTTGCTGCTGTTCAAGTTGCTAGTCTGCAGGGTGTCTGATGTCAGTGTCTGCCCCTGTCATGGAAACCACTCATAAACTGGATAAATTGTCAGATTGGAACTGTAGGCAAGTGCCAACACACAGCGGTTTTTATGCCTCTCATTATTAATCATTTGCTCAAAAATGTTGTCACCGCCCTCTCATAGGTTTCTCAGCCATTAATAACATGTAAACCATATTCCTGTATATGAGATCCAGGGATGAGCTGGGTAAGTTTTAATTATGGTGTGAAAGGGTCGTGAAGACGCTCCAGCCTAGCGGAATTTGGTGGTGATAGTGAAAGGAACGATTTTGAGTGCACCTAAGGAGTCGTAATGACCAAGCAGGACACATTCTCAGTGTAATTCACATGTGTATTTACAGATATGTGCACATCTGCCTCTACTACCCTATGCAGATATCTATTTTACTAATGATCAATCCTTCCCTAACCGGAGTCTTATTTAAACAGTATTTAAGATTCATTTTAACATCAAAACTATGCTTGGTTTCTTCCTGGAAAGCACAAGAATGAGGGAAAAATCAAAAGAGAACTGGCTGATTTTCTTGGACATTAAGAACATATGTGGCCTTCATCTACATGTTAATTATCCCGGGGCATCCGCTTTACTTTTCAAAACATTACTCTTCTAGTTTTTTGGAAATCTCCATTTAGTTATTTAATTTTACATTTTTGATGTAAGGAGCGCTCTTTCTACACACAAATTGCTAATTGCAGAGAAAGGTTCTTCATAGTAACATCGATAGTAGCTTTCATAAATACTAGCATATCCTGATACACTTTCATAAAGCAAAAGTGCTTTTCTGTAATCATTTTCTGTAATCTAAACTCTTTTCAGTAATATTTTCAACAGCCTATCTTAATATTTTATTTCACTTTCTCACCCAGTTTTAGTTAAATTAACTTAAACAACTGGGTTGTTTTAGACCAATTTTTCCCCCCTCTGAACAGGAAAAAAGTAAATGATTTAAGCACAAGTCTCAGATGCCCACAGTATCAATCAATCAGTCAATGAGTTTTATTTGATTATTTAAAGACAATCATTAAAGCACAAACAAAAAGCAATACATTACATATCAAAAAAGAATAAAACAAATTTACAACTTTTAAACGTTCATTGAGTTGTGTAGATGAATAGCACTTTAAAAAAACTTCCATCAGAAAAACACACCAAGGAACTAGTCACCATCTTAATAAAGTAAAGTCAAGGTTTGTGGTGATAAAAACCGTGTTGTTTAAGAACTGACATTACAAGTTTACATATAAGAGACACACAATGTGTACAGGAAAAGATAAAGTACGACATATTCTGGATGGAGGCTTCATGACAAGGGCAGGTTAAAATAGATACTGAATCATATTGACTGAGGAGAAAGGACAGGTTACTCCTAAGAGTACATAACTGTGCATTGGTTTACAAAGACCTTTCCCACATGTCTTTTACAAAATCTAAATAAGGTTCCACGCCACCACAGGTTTGAGTCATGACCTAGTCTCTGACAGTGGGATTTTTGAGTTTGTCTTCTTTGTTCCCCCTATAGAATTACATGAATATAATATGTTTTTACCCTTACTGCATCTCCCTTAACAATCAAGTGTGAGGATGTAAACAGTTCTGGTCTACCCAGGGATTCTTTGATATTCATAATGTACATTAACCATTGAATTTTATGGCCCCGGTCTCACACCAGGCTGTCCGTGATAACCATACGATTCAAATGAACCTGCTCATTTGCCAGGAAGAGTGGGCAGGCTTAATATAATGCTTGATGTAATCCTAGATAAGTGGTAGTAGTGGGAGTCTCAGTAGTCACCTATAAAAGTGGTGCTCTTCCTGCAGTAGTTTAGAACTGGGCTTAAAAGAGTTGACTTAATGAAACTTTTAGGCTTAGAGGAGGCCTCCATAATAAGTAAGGGGTGAATGGTTGAGAGCCAGGAAACCGCCATTGAATAAATCAATATTAGTACGAATAATAGAAGCTAGGAGGGTAATGGACGCCCCTCCATCTCAGCCGTAGCCTTTTGTCAGTGCTCTCCAAGTCCTTAATACCCTTTTTGACAGGTAATTCTGTGCCTGATGGGAGGGAGGTAGAGTGAAAGCTCATTTGGATTGTGATCACTCAGGCAATATTCTATTGTCTCCTCCAGAATGGGCTAGCTCATTCATGCACTTTGAGATAAAAACATAAATTGTAACTGTGCCTTGCCCTAGCCTACAAAAGTAGCCCTCTGGTTTTGCTCACCCCCAAGGTATCTGCAGTATTCAGGAGACAAAATTCTAATACATTTCTATATAACTTTATTCCAATGCTATCACCTCTTGAAGTGTTTAACACTCTATCCCAGATTAGGAAGGGGTTGCGGCAGGAAAGTAAGATATGAAAAAGAGTATCAGTATCTCCCTCCTTATTCTGTGCATTGACGGAAGTATTCTAGAGTAGAATCTAGGGAACTTGGATTCCCAAGTTGTTGAAAGCAATTGGTTCAAACTTGAGCAACCCTAAATTAAGAACCAGGTTAAGTAAAGGAAAAGATAGGAAAAGTGAGCCTAAACCTGTCCCTTCTTCGTCATGACCTAAGAAACATAGTAGGCCGAGTAACGGACATGGAAGTCTGGTTATATCCAGGGCAGAGTCACTTAATTCCCTGAAGCCACCCAAGAACTGGAAAAAAGTGCAATATAGAGCGGGTGGATGTGCAGCAGTACCTCAGCCTACCCAATTCATCGCAACATAGTTAACATCCTGGTAGCCGGCAGAGGACATGTCACAATGGGATGCAGTCGAGCGAGCTCACCAGTTGCTGGTGCAAAGGCCATCTTCTGCCCCCGTACCCCCGAGCCACTCTTAATCCTCTCAACTGTATGGACTGTGACGTAATCTAGTGAACTACAGGCAAGATAGGTTCTCTGATACTTGGTGCAAGGGAAATCCAGACAACACCTTGAAGGGCCAACAACAAAGATGATAATTTCTTGAGAACTTAAAGCCATGCAGTTGTACTACATACTGCTGTTCCCTGCAGAAGTGAAAGTTTCATGGAGGTGAATCTCACTTCTTTGAGACTGAGACTTTTCCCCTGCTCCAGCCAGTCCCATGCACCTTCTAAACATTTACAGCCCTGATAAGAGGACTTCTATTTGGCTGCTCGACCAGGAGTGCTGGAAGGCAGGGGGGATCTCGGCATCGAAAAAGCAGGTTGAGATTAACAAGCCAATACTGCGAGGAATCGGGGGCACAACTCCTAAAGCTACATACCATGACGTCTGTGCCCAGATAGATTTCCCTATCCACTAATTCTCGAGGTTTATTCGGTATCCGTGCAGCAATCTGCTAGTTGTCAATGGTGAAGATCAGCCGCATCAGAAATCCCCATTGGCAGAGGATTTTCCATTCTCAAATGTGTGTCAGCACATCTTTAAACTTGTGAAGTTTGGCCAGGGTTTGGGCCAATGTGTCTTGGAAGAGCTTGATGGTATTGCCCCTAAAAGTGATGGAATCTACCTTCCTAGCTGCTTTCAGTATTTCTTCTTTGTCCTGAAAAGAAATGGGTCCCGTTCAGTACATCGAAGACCAGATGGTTCCGCTGCTGATAAATGGAGAAAACTTGGTGTGTGCGATACAGTGTGAGATATTTGAGGGTTTCTGGACGATATGGCGAACTAGGCTTTCACGTCGTTTTCAAGTTCAGTTTTCAGAATGGTGGTGCGCAACCCTCTAATCTGAATATTATTGCGGCGGGATTGATTTTCGTTATCCTCCAGAGTGCCAGACCGGGTTTCCTGATAATTTTCCAATGCTTTGAGCCTCATAGCTAGATCGTCCTGCACATGGTCCTGCTGTGCTACTGCCGCCTCCACCAAGTCCAAGTGGCACTGATTGATGAAGCTCCGTGAGATCCTTGGTGAAATTTGTGTTCATGGCTGCTATGTCCCTCGTCATTTACAGTAAAAGGGACTTTGTGGCTGGGAAAGAGGTTCACTATGGAAATACTATTCCCCCCCAATGGTGCATCTACTGTTGATTCAGCCCATCCGCCAGGTTTGTTGGTGTTCAGCATGTCTTTGATTGAGGAGGCCCTCGGGCTTATGCTGGAAAAAAACCATGTGACACCCCCCAACAGCGACCCTAGCATCCAGCAGGCAAAGGAGACCGAAACTGTAAATAGTAGGGACCTCTATCTGGATCTAGATAAGTTAGGAGGCTATGTCCACTCTCACAGAGCAGAGCACTCTTCAATAATGCTCACTGGTGCTTCCGCCAAAGCGCTGGAGCACTACAAGTTAGGAGCACGGGTAGTTTCATGCCGTCAGGGCGTCGAATCAGGCAGGCCCACAGCCGTAACCTAAATTTGGGAGAGGGCCAGGCTAGCGCGTTCAAGCTTGGTCTTCAAGTGTGGGCACTGCTGCTGCTGCGCCATAGTCATCTTGAAATTTTTGTAGGCAGAAACTCACCAGCGCAAGCTTGATTGCCTTCTCGCTGTCCACTGCTATCCCGGCCGCCCCCACCTCCCACAGGGCGATTTAGTGGTCAAAAGCAGACATCGTCGGAGGCCTTTTCTGGGGAGCTCTGGCGAAATATTCCATCCTGGTCCTCGCCTTGGCCAAGCTCAAGTTTTATATCTTTCAAGGTACACCAGAATCAAACGTAGCTTTTTGGTGTTGGCCAAACCTCAGATATTTCATGTCTCTACTTTAACCATCTTCATTCTTCCATCTTGCTATATGTCTGTAAAATGGACTGATATCCCCAGCTCTGCCATCCTTGCGGTTTAGTAGAAAGTGTACTAGTCCATATGAAATATGTGCCTGAATAACTTCCCTTTTCTTGACCTTCCACCCACAATGATCACCCCAACTTTTAGTGCAATAGTTCCCAATTACAAAACATCCCTCCTTCCCCTGCTACCTTCCCCCCCCCATATTCATATCCATATCCATGCACCTTGCACAGGAATGGACCTTTGCAGTCCATATCGATGCTCCACACTTAATCGTACATAGGCAATTTGCCCTCTGTTATATATCACGCAGGACATGTTTATAGAGTCCCTTATCCTAAAGTTGCTGCTAAAATGATACTTAGCCGTAGCCATGCTGAAGTGGAGAGGTCAATGAAGGTCAGTGTCCAACTCTTGTTGATCAGCGGCGTGTAAGTGGCTTTGACTCACTGCTCTGATGGTCATAACAAACCTGATTGCTTCTCTTGAGCTGCAAAATATATATTTGTCGTCTTTATACTGCGTGCACAATCTTACTGGGTACAGCATGGCATACTTGATATCCTGAGCTCTCAGCAGTCTCTTCAGTTCTGTAAATGCCCAGTACTGCTACAGAAAAAATCTGGGAAAAAGATGTCTGCGAGCCCTGATGTTGACGGGCGACCTTCTCTATAACTAGTCTCAGTGCAGTATTATGATCACAATTATTGGATTATGGGTCCCAGGGATGGGCAAGGGAACTATGTGCTCACTCGACCACCAAAAGCTCAGAAGAGTTGAACTTGCCCAACAGGACCATGAGTAGTAATTCTACAGATGTCTCTCGTTTGCCAAGGTTGGTTGATTTTTGGAGCCCACTGTGCAGATATTGTTTCTGCTTGATCAGTATTCAAATTTTTCATTCTTTGTAGCAATCTTAGACTTCTCCTTTTCAATCCATTATCACATTGCTTTTAATATCTGGGGAGCCATCTTCTAGCTCAGAGTTCCTCCTTTCTGCTTCATCTAGTTGATCATCAGGTTTGTCTAATTATATCGGCACCTCAGGCCTGTCACAGCCTCCTTGCTAGGCCACGGCAGCAGCCTGTACCTTCAGGCACCCAAAGCTGCATCTCAGAACCATTGCAGGAATCAGCTGGTCTCCTTCCAGCGATGGCTGAGTTGCATGCAAATCTGCAATATGAGTTTTATTTGAGCTAGGGATAAATCCTCAGCAATTACGCTGCCCTTTTGGATTGCGGTATGCCATGCCCCATGTGATGTTTTTAACCTTCCTTTGATGACTTCGTAACAGGTGAGAATGGGATCAGAAGATTTATGAAATGGAACTCCCTATAACATATTGATTCTCTTCCATCACCATTCAAGAGACTTGATGGTTGTGTTGGTCAGTCTTATGTTCACCTCAGTCTCCTTTCTTCCACCACCACTGGTCCTATAAGTAATCCTGCAGTGGACTCATTTATAGTCTGGTTTGGGTACTAGAAAAAAAGTGCAATACCATGCTTTCCAGCATGGATGACACTTTTCTCATTGAAGTGGTTAGTGTTGCTTTCAGAGTGACAAACTTCAAACATATAGATGAGTCTTTCTGACAACAGACACTTCAGATTGTAGTGTCTTCACCGTGAACCCCAAATACTGCTTCCTCTGCACTGAATGTAAAATTAACTTTGCTGAGTTAATACGCCAAGCTCATGCTGCAAGGGGACCTGGTCATACAAGGGGTGGAAGACGAGTGTGACAGCTCATTTAACACCTACAGATCTGGTGGACCATAAGGCTAAATTTCCTACTTCTCTCTGCTTGACTAAAGACAAAATTGGTCTCTGTTTGTGAGTTGGCTATATGGCACCTCGAAATATATTTTGCATGTGACTGGGGGCGAATTTTTGATTTGTTCATCATTCTGTCTATTAGTTCTCGTTGTCACCCTAAGTGGGAAGGTTATACCCAGACATGGGTCCCGTGCTCACTGTCACAGGATTCAAGCTAGCCTGGCTAATGAGGGGTGATACCCCAAAACCAGCTCCTAGGATGCTTGTTTCCGGTCCAGAGAGGACCTGGCCTGGCATTTCGGGACTGTTTCCTTGGGGAGCAGGGTCAAGACTGATTTGCATATGGCTGGGTCTGAACTGGGGTGGCGAAGTGAGCTAAAGAACGATGATGATTTCAACCCAGATCTGTGACTGGGGTGAATGTTTGATGTGTCCAGCATTCCGTCCATCATTTGTTCTTGCTTTTGTCCTTGACATCTGTCAGGCTCGGGCATAGACGTCGGTGTATACATTCATGACGCTTCACTGCCTTAACAGACCAATTTGACAGGAAGGACATTTCACCAGCTCGGTCATGCAAGGCATTTTGTTCTGAGTATACTTCACTTACTCCTCTACCTTGGGGGGGTACTGCATTGGTATCTATTCTTTTTTTTTTTTATACTCTTTTTATTTGCAACAAAAATAAAGGGGTGGTCAGCACCTTCAGGGATTACATTTGTCACATAAGCATTATAGGAAAACACAGTAGATACAGAAATTGTCAGATACCAGATATTCCGAAGCAGTACAATTATAACAGCAGTTCACAATTTGGTCGTCAATGGGTGTAATTCGGGGGGGCTCACACAGGGTACCCTGATACTCATTCCAGTTGGACCATACCGCCACCCATTTCCGGGGGCAGCCCCAAGCCACATACACTGTCTTTTCTTGGAGTATACACCAATCCATATCCTTTTTCCAGGAATTGAGTGTTGGAGGCGTCACTGCCCCCCACAGTCTAGCTATATTACGTTTCGCGATTGCCAATCCTAGCGTCACTCAGAGCCTCCCCCTCGATGGCAAGTCCGTGGGCTCCCAGATGTTCAAAAGGCATCTCTTTGCCTCCAGTCGCAACTCTATCCCTCATACCTCTTGCATACATTCGTGCACCTGTTTCCAGTAGGTCAACAACACAGAGCATTCCCACAGTATATGGAAGAAGGTTCACACCTCCTTCTGCAGAGACCATCCTCACTTCGGCCCATCAGCATCAACCTAGTTCCAGAAACATAGACCCGATGGAGTATTTTCAATTAGATCAGTCTAAGCCTGGCTGATATTGCTACCTCCTTGGGGGATGCTAGCGTGCCTCTCCACTCCGTCTATCTCAAGCCCGTCTGCCTCCCATTTTCCCTTAAGAGTTAGCAATGGGTCTGGGGAATGGTTGATAAGTTTCTTGTATGTGAGGGAGATGGCTCGTTCAGGGAGGTGACCATCTAACAGTCTGTCCTCCAGGGGAGAGGACTCTGGGGGCTGAGTCCCTGCAGGGATATTGGTTTGAATCGAGTGCCTAACCTGCAGGTATCTAAAATATTCAGTAGGCGCCAGGTCATGGGTACCCTGGAGTGAGTCGAAGGGCACAACACCGTCTGGACCCCATAGATCTTTGATGTGTGAAATCCCAATTAGGTCCCAGTTGCGGAACCCTTTGGTGCGACCTAGAGTGCCCAGCCTTTCTGAGACCCATAACGGAGTAGCCATCGTAAGGGTGTCAGGCCAGCCCAATTTGCGCTGGACAGTATGCCAAAATTGAACAGTATGCTGCGTGGGCCGGTGAGAGAATATCTGCCAGGTCTGGAATAAAGTGCAGCCTCAAAGTTCCCGCCCGGAAGGAGCCACCGGTCCATTCCTTATCCCGGATCGTTACCATCACAATAGGTGCCCTGGTTTATGGCCGATTGATGCGCAGCCCAATAATATTTCCGTATGTCTGGGAGCGCTATACCCCTGTCAAACCATCCCAGTGTGAGTTTCTGTAGGGATATGCGGGGCGTCCCGGTCCACAACAGATCTCTCTGTGCGGCTTCGATGGCAGCAAAGTATGACTGTGGAACTAGGTCCGGGTAATTTTGGAGGGCGTAGAGGAAACGTGGCAGCGCCATCATTTTGAAGAGCGCTGCCCTTCCTAGCAGGGACAGGGGGAGCTTCTTCCAGGTGGCAGAGTCTCTTTTAAGCCGCTGTAAGGGCGGCAGTAAATTTTTTTCGTATCTAATGGCTTCTCTTTGGAAACAAAGATTCCCAAATACTTGAAACCTTCCATGGACACCCTAATTGGTCAATCGCGCGGGATGACCGGGGGGGCTCCGTGGAGGACATATAAGAGGGACTTACCCCAGTTGATACTGTACCCCGAATTCCTCCCGAAGCTGGTGAAAATATCCAAGGCTACTATGAGGGACTTACGAGGTTTTGTAAGATACAGCAAGATGTCGTCCGCATAAAGTGAAATGTTATCCTCCCATCCATCAGTCCATCTGAGCCCCTTCAACAAGGGATCCTGCCTGATCCAGGCCGCGAGTGGTTCCAGCGAGAGGGCAAATAGCAAAGGGGACATCCCTGTCGCGTCCCCCTGCCTAGGGTAAAAGGCTCAGAGGTTTTGTTATTAACTGTGACTTGGGCCAAAGGCTCAGAGTAAAGGAGACGCACCCAACCGATGAAATTATGGCCGAAACCCAGTTTCTGAAGGACTCCCATCATGTAGGGCCATTCAAGCGTGTCGAATGCCATTGCGGCGTCCAACGACACCACCACAGCTTCCTCTGTATCGTATGACAACGGCCCAGCACACCGTGGACACGGTGCAAATTGAGCGCCATGTTACGGTGGGGCATAAAGCCCGACTGGTCCGGGTGAACTAATGTGGTTAAAACTGGTTTAAGCCTATTAGCAAGGACCTTGGCCAGGATCGTTGGCTCGGCGTTTAGTAGTGAGATTGGCCTGTAGAAGGCGCGTGAATCCCTCAGCTTTCCTTCTTTAGGGATGGCCACAATTGAGGCACTACGTTGGTCTTGTGGCAGTATACCCCTTTCCCTACTCTCCTCAAACATACGTGCGGGCTAAGGCTGTCAGGTTTGAGCTTTTACAGCTCGATCGGGAGACCGTTGGGCCCGAGGGCTTTCCCTGGTCGGAGATCTCGAATGGCCCCACAGATCTCCTCGATGGTAAGCGGCATATCTAATGTTTCCTGTTCAGTGCCCGAGAGGGTAGGTAGCCCAATATCAGTCAACAGGGCGATAGAGTCCTCTTCCGGCCGATCAGACCCCCTACTGTAGACTTTTTGGAATTGCACTGCAAACTCCCTAACAATCTCCCGGGGCTCCGTGATAATGGCCCCGATTCATTCCTAAGCTTGGCGACCACCCTCTGCGCCTGCTGCTTTTTGTCTAGCCAGGCTATGAGCTTGCCCGCTTTGTCCCCTTGATCGTATATCCTGCCTTCCCTATCTCGTGCCAAAGTCCTCGCGGCGTCAGTAGCCAGAGCCTTGTACTCCGCCGCTTTGAGTTGCATCTGATGCACAAGTTCGGGGTCGCCTCCAGTTTGTGCCTCATTTTCTAATGCAAGAAGATCAGTTTCCACAGCCAGCATTTCCGCCTCCCGTTCCTTCCGACGGCAAGCGATCGCAGAGAGGGCCTCCCCCCTGAGTACGGTCTTAAAGGCCTCCCACAATACTACTGATGATTCCACCGTGCCTTCGTTATTCTCGAAGTACTGGTCAATGGAAAGAGTACGTTGTTTTCTCATCTCCTCGCTGTGGAGGTACCAAGCATTGATCAGCGCCATACATCCCTCCCTCTGATCACCGATGGTAAGGTGAGCCCACAACGGGGAGTGGTCCGAGATGCCCCTTGCTAGGTGTGTGACATCCTGAATTGTAGTGCCCTGGTGCATTGGCGCTAGGATGTAGTCTATGCGCGAGAATGAGCGGTGTGGGCCTGAAAAGAAAGTATATTGTTTGTGTGTCTGGTGTCGGAGACGCCAAAGGTCCAGGAGGCCAAATGCCTCCAGGAAATCAGATAACCACATGTGCCCCGTCGCTATGCTCCTAGGCGGGTGTCTGTCTGAGTCAACCGAGACCACAGCATTAAAGTTCCCACCCACTAGCAGTTGCCCCTCAGGAAGGGAAAGGACAAGCCTGCCCAATCCCAACCCGGGAGTGAAGAGACCTATCCCTCCTGAAAAAACACCTGTAGGGGAAGAGTGCACCGGCCCCAGCCGCCACCCGCACATGCCCCCCATGTATCACATTCCTTCACCCAAGTATACACTCCTAAATAGGTGGATCGCTCACATAACAGTTTGTGTGCCGCGTCCCGGTTTACAGTGTAGCAGCCCCCCCAGAGTTCAGCAACAACCCAGTAGGGAGAGGCCCATCAATCTGAAAGTTACAACTTTATACATTACAGTTCGTCGGGGTCCTTATCACGTTCCTGCATCCACTAAGTGCCATCCTTGTCACGGAGAGACCCCCACCTAGGGCTGGCTGACCTTGACCTCCAGGAACGTTGGCTCTGGCCATCCGCTTCTGAACCCCCGCCGCAGATCTCGACGAGGCGACCCGAGCGTCTCTCCAGCCACCAGCCTTTGCCCGGCCCTGCGCCCTCGGTGACTCCCTATCCAGCCTGTCCTGCACTGCTGATGGTGCGGTGAAGAACAGAGACTTGTCCCCCGCGATGACCTTCAGCTTGGCCGGAAAGAACATCATGTACTTGTAGCCCCTTTCACGGCTGCCGCCTTCACACCTACAAAGGAGCGCCTATCCCGTTGGACTTGTAGCGTGAAATCCGGGAAGAATCGGTTCGTGGCGTTCTCATGTTGCAGGTCGGCCACCTGCCTGGCCGCCTGGAGGATCGCGTCCCTATCCCTGTAGTTAAGGAGTTTCGCAATGATTGTCCTGGGCGGCACACCCGGCTTGGGTCTTGGGACCGGCGCACGGTGGGCACGCTCCATAGTAAAGACATTGGACAGGCGCTTAGGCTTGAGATGGGCGAGAATAAGGTCTTCCAGAAAAAGTTCCACGCTGGGCCCCTCCATTCCTTCCGGCACTCCCACCACGCATATGTAGCTTCTACGGGCCCTCCCTTCCTGATCCTCCAGTCTGAGGGCCATTTGCCGATGCTGATGTACCAGTTCATTGACGCGTTTTTCCAGCGTTTTCGAGGAGGCCTGGAGCTCTCGCATATCAGATTCGTTCACTTTGGCCTTTTCTGTGGTCTTGCCGAGGTCTGCCCGGAGAAGATTAACCTCAATCGAGATTTTGTCCATTTTTGTCTCCAAGTTGGTGCCCAGTGATTGTATCGCCGTCATAATGGAGGCCAAGGACGGCTCCTTTGGACCTGTTTGGTCTTTGGTCGTGTTCCCTGCCGGGGCCTGTCCCACAGGGACCGCGTATTTATCTAGCTTGTTGGTCTGGGCAGCCACGTTGTTTTTCGGCCTCATTTTGGTGGTCCGTCCGCACCCCAGTGCGTGCCGTAGGCCTTGCTGCTCTCCGACGCAAGTGTGAAGTATCAAGTATCGAGGCGGCCAGACCCTACATCCAGGGCGGCCACCCACTCTGAACTGGCCGGGGTGAGCCCCGCTGGTTCCCGTCCCGTATCACCTATGCTGGGCGCGGGGGGCAATTCGCAGCTTCCGCCACGTCTGGGGCCCTCCCAAGTCCTCGGTCAGGCTCTTCCTGTGGCCGGTGCTGAGCACTTCGGCCCCCTTCGCGTCTCACTTGTGACTCTTTGGCCTCAGGCTCGCCACTGGTATCTTGCCCTTGGGGCAGTGCTGTGTCTCTTCAAGGCCAGGGTGCAAACCGGTCCTTGTAATCCCGTTGGCTCAGGCGGTCCGCGCCACCAGGTCTATTGCGCTGTCCGCTCCAAGCGCTCCTACATCCACCTCCAGGGGCCCTCTATCTGAGCAGCCAGTCCTTGCCCCAGCCCTCAGGGGTCGCCTCTGTGAGCGCACACCTCAGTGCACCAGGCCCCTCAGGCGTAAGGTCCTCACTTTGGGAGCAGTAAGCCGGGTCCCTGTCGTGGCTGAATTGATGCACAGGTCGCGCCTCCCACTAATTTGGCGCCACAAACACAGGGGCCGGAGTCAGATCCCGCAAGAGTAAAGGGTGGTCCAGGGGGTCCACTCACCTCCGGGCACCCTGTCTCTGCTGTAGACCTTGAGGTGCCGTCGCTATTCAGACCTCTGCGTGGCCTCCCTCCCCCCGGAAAGGCCTCAAGCCGGGGTCCCGCGCACTCACGTGGGCCGCGGGAGCGGGTTGTTGCACAGGCCGCGCCTCCCACCAACTTAGCGCTATGGCCGCCGGGGCCGGAATCAGGCCCCACGGGATGGAAGGGTGCCCCAAGGGGTTCGCTCACCTCCGAGCACCCGGCCGCTGCGTCAGGCCCTGCGGCGCCGCCAGTGCCCAGGCCTCCGCATGGATCAGCTCCGCCCAGGAAGGCCGCAAGCCGGGGTCTTGCGTGCATACGTGTGCCGGCCGGAAGGCTCCAACACCGTCGCCAGCCGCACCGGGCCCACCAATCTGGAACGATTCTCCTCGCCGAGGTAGCTTCCCGCTTCCAGGATTATGTTTGCCGTCCGCGATCCTCAGCTGCAGTCACAGGCGCTCTCTGGAGTGCAACTCGGGCGGATACTGACGGATTTAACAGGGGACATACTTCGCTCCGGCAGAGCTCCCCTCTTAAGCGGCCATCTTTGCCGGCGCCTGGCCACGCCCCCCTTGGTATCTATTCTTAAGCGAAGAATCGGCAGCTAGAAGTATCCATCAGAAGAACAAATTACCTACTTTCTCTAATGCTCTTTCGGGTGGATACTCTATCTAACCGCCAATTCCTCACTGCCTTTCTATGTCCCTGTTCTGAGGAGTGTCCTCTCTTTAACATCTAAAAGGTCCCAGGTTGGAAGCTTCACATTGTACTATCGATTGTCTTCACTCTCCGTCTGAAGGTGCCAAAAGAGACAAGGATCTGACGTAGGTAGGCAGGAGTGGTGCTTACATAAGGCTCTGCTCTATCACTTCTGGGGTGTTACGTCAATGTATAGACACACGCCGCATCGTAGAGGCGCGCAGGATCTTTGCTGAAATGTTTCTGGATACATTATGATGCCTGGGGAATATTATAAAGGTGAGTTATCTGGCATCCACTTTAAGAGCATTACCAAAGGTAAGTAACTGGTTCTTTCTTCATTGAGAGCATCACTGTTCTGGGGTGTTCCTGGCAGATATATACAGGAGCAACAACATAGAAGGACCATCATATTTTCATGAAGCGTTATTGCCCGGATACCAAAACATCCAGGCAGTTGGACAAGGAATTCTGTCATTTAGGTAAGGTGAACCTTTTTCTTCCTTGCTATTAAACTAATCATTTAGAAAGTAAGTTTTGGTTTCAAGGGAGGGCGGCATGTGTCTTGACTTTTGTGTATCCAGCACACAGGCCTTCTGCCATCTCTTGTATGGATTGGCCAGAGGGCTTGGCCCTTCACCTTTCACACCAGTGACACAGGCTTTCAGAGGTGTACACCAAGGGGTTTGGCAAAGGACCTGGCCAGCGCATGGTATTTGGCAGCAGGGCTTGGCACCTATCCTCGTGCCTGTCGAGCCAGCGTGGATGTGTATACCAAGGCTTGGTTGCAGGCCCTGCACTAGCCCCTGTGTCCCACAACCAACCGCGCATGGCGTTCAGCAGTGCATTCTTGGGGCAGTTCCTCTCGTATGGCAAGGCTCTACGCATAGCACTGTCCCACCAAACTAGTGGTGCCTAGCCTTTCAACCAAGTGCTGTGAGCTTTGGGCAATGCATGCAATCAGGCCCTACACCAACCTCCATGTTACTGAGCCAACTGCTTCCAGCAATTAAGGCTAGCAGTGGCCATTGAGATGACCAATCAAAAAGGTAATCGCATTTTAAAGAGATTTTGTTGTCATTATCCCTCTAAAAATCCAGTTCTCCCTTTCGGACTTTCTGTTTGTATATCACATTGCCGAAATCTCATCTTGAACCATTGACTGATGTGTGTGTTAAGTTTTTGACACTGAGGACCTTCAGATTTCTGGCAACCATATCTACTAGCCCCTCTTTCAAGTCGAGTAAATGTTACTTGTAGGCCCTAGGTTTTGTCCAAATGTAGAGCCCTTGTTTAATCAAGAACAGGAGATCACCCTGACATAATTTATTTCCTTCCTCTTGATGGGACGAGGTGGAAAAGGTATGGCATCTCCTAGGAGTCACCAGGATGGTGAAAATCAGCTTTTCGCAGTCCGCAGATAACCGGACAAGTAACAATCTTTTTCAGTTTTGATGTATTCCATCATGGACAGAAGGCTCCTGCTTTATATTTCAGTTGCCGAATCAGGTGTGATAAGGATTGTTTGGGGCTCATCATCATAAAATCTTTATTTCAGTTTATATCAAAACTATAAAAAGAACAATTCAAAATTGCAATGTGGTGTAACCAAGCTGGATTCATCAGATGTGTGCAGGTAAGTTTATTGCTACAGTAGAGCTACACAGAAGCGGAGGGCGGAACGCAGGAGCCCACCGCTGCCAACTACAGTTAAACTCAGCCTTTGAGCATTAGCATTCCAAACCCACCTGGGTCATAAAATTCCATTCTAGAATCTCTATCAAAACTAATTTCAGAAGCATGCTGAATATTTCACACCTTCCCTTCTCCGAAAACGACACACAGCAACACCCAATGACACCTAAAGGAAACTCAAACAAAACAGACACTCACACCACATGACAAACACCAAGACAAAAACACAAAGATTCATTCAGGTATGACACCTGCTCAGTTTAACTATTGTTCTGGAACGTTAGTGTCTAGGCAAGGCATGGGATTTCCCAGAGTCATCTTGAACTTCATCTGGCTATTCACATTCCTGTCCCTCTACAAGACTGTCAGAAGGAACACAAATATTGTGATGGACTACTTTACAATTATCAGGCACTTTTCCGATCTTGACAGTTTTGGCTAGATTCCACCAGTGCCCCTTACTAACTGGAATGACAGCGCCACAAATCTTTTACACCTTAACTGGACTACTGAACTTCCTCTTCCCTTTTTGCATATGGACAGAAGAGTTGATACGAACCATGTCCTCAGCTTTCACAGTGACCAGCTTAACACTTTTTTTGGTCATACCAACCTTTCTGCTTTTCTTCGGTAAGGCTAACATTCTTCTTCACCAAGGCCATTAACTGTTCCATATCAGACTCACTCTTCAGCCATTTTACCATCCATGCTTAACGGAAACTAGTATTTGTCTTCTTGCCCCTCAGCAGTTCGAAGGGAGACTCTTTGGTGGTAGAGTGTTGTGTAGTTCTATAAAACCACAACATACTAAGCAACAACATACTAAGCAAGACTTCTCCACATCATGATTTACACTCTTGACCCACTTGTTGTACTCCCCCACCACCCGGTACATGCTCTTCAAAGACCATTGGTTTGAGGGTGGTATAGGGAACTCCTCATGAGTCTGACCCCACATGACTTAAGGAACACTTGTAGTTGTTTACTGATAAATTGCGTCCTATTATCTGAAACAAGGAATTAAGGCAATCCCTCTCTCAGAAAGATTTTTTAAAGAAACTCAACAATTGTGCCTGCACTAGGTTCTTTAACCATCTTGAGCTCAGGAATTTTTGATCCATAATCCACTAGCACAATGTTGAATCTGGCATCATCGGGCAAAGAATCATATGGCCCCAAAATATCGATTCCCTTCTTGATCAATGGCCCTGAGGGACATTCAGTCATGAGTGGCAGGGTAGCCACCTTGAGACTCTCGGCAGCTGACCTGCAAATAAAACACTCTCCCATCATCTTATCTACTTCAGTGTCCTTTCTTGGCCACCAAAAGGATTCACAAATGCGTCGCTTGGTGAGATAAGCCACCAGCTGTCCCTCATGGGAATTTCTAATTATGGTAAATGTGGTGAAATCAACTTGTCTGATCTTAGAAGAAGACCATCCTCAACTGAAATGTCATTTATTTATTTATTTATTTATTTATTTATTTTTGTAATTTGTACAGCGCGAACAATTGCCCGTAGGCGTCTCGGCGCTAGAAACTGTGCATGTATTCCCAAGGCTAAGCCTGTAACTATTCTTGATCAAACAGCCAGGTCTTTATCTTTCTGCGGAATAGCATCAAGGACGGGCTGTCTTTGATAGATGCTGGTAAGGAGTTCCATAATCTGGGGGCTGCCACTAGGAAGCGTCTATCGCCCCAGTTGACTGTTTTAGTACGCGGAATGTGCAGTAGTTTAAGGTTGTTGGATCGGAGCGATCTTGTGGAAGAATGGAACCTGAGTTGGGATTTCAGGAAGTGCGGACCGTAGTTGTGCAATGCTTTATAGACTATGCACAGCGCTTTAAACTTGATCCTGTTCCGAATCTTAAGCCAGTGCAGGTCCCTTATTGTCTCAGAGATTGGTGAGAACTTCGGGGTTCCTGACAGGAGACGGGCTGCAGCATTCTGGATGGTCTGCATTTTGTTGGTCACTCTGGCTTGGGCGTTGATGAATAAGCCGTTGCAGTAGTTGAGGGATGACGACACGAGGGAGCTTACCAGCGTCTTACCTGCCATGGTCGGTAAGAACGGCATGATTTTCTTGATCAGCTTGAGTTTATGGTGGGCGGTGGCTGCTATTTAATTTGAGTGGGCCATAAAATGTAGTTTATCGTCGAAAGTCACCCCTAGGTTTCTGACGATACGGACAGGTTTAGGTGGGGTTCCGTGCGTAGGGTGCCACCAGGTAGTTGACCATCCGGGTGAAAGGTGTCCAAATATGACAACCTCCGTTTTTTCCAGAGATTAATTTTAGGCAATTGGAGGCCATCCATTCTCCAATTGCCCGCATGCCCTCTTGAAAGTTTTCTGCTACCTCTTCTCCATTCCCGTTGATGGCCAGCACAAGCTGCGTATCATCTGCGTATGAGGTAAGGCTCATCCCATGGGCCTTGATGACAGAGGCCAGGTCTGACACATAGATATTGAATAGTGTCGGACTAGGGGATGAGCCTTGGGGTACCCCACACGGTAGTGAGAGCTTGTCTGATTGAAAGGGCCCCAATGTGACCACCTGTGATCTCCCCGCCAGGAAGGAGGAAAGGAGGTGTTTAGCCATGTGGCGGATGCCCAAGTTTTCGGCACGGTCGACCAAGATCTTGTGGTCGACCGTGTCGAAGGCCGCGGACAAATCGAGCAATACGAGTATTGCTGTACCTCCCTGGTCCCGGATCACTCTTATGTCCTCTGTTGCTTTTATTAAGGCAGTCTCGGTTCCATGGTACCTGCGGAAGCCAAATTGGGTTTTGTCCAATAATTGATGTTTCTCTATGAACTCTGAGAGTTGTATGTTCATAGCCTTTTCCACTACCTTAGCTAGGAAAGGTAGACTCGCTATGGGGCGGTAGTTTTTTAGTTGGTCCTTGTCCAGGTTGGCTTTCTTAAGGAGGGGTTTAACCAGAGTGTTCTTCAGGGAGTCCGGGTATATCCCTGTTCTGAACATTGTGTTGCAGATTGAAACAATGTCAGGGGCTAGGAAGTTCATGATCGGACAGATGACTTTGAGAGGACAGGGGTCTAATGCTGAGCCTGATCTAATGGTGGCCGTGATTTCCTTAATTTGTGTTTCTCCAAGGTCTATGAACTGAGATAGTTCGGTATTTTGAATCCCATTATCCGGCATGGGTGAGTTGATTACTATTTTAGAGGAGAATGCTTGGTATATATCGTTCACTTTAGTGAAGAAGAAATTGGCCAGTGAGTCACAGAAGACTTGGGATTGTGGCGGGTTTAAGTCCGGAGTGTTTCCCGCTAAGACCTTAGTTATCTCATAGAGTTTTTTACTTGAATTTTTTGCGGTGTTGATCTGTTCAGTAAAATAGGTTTTCTTTGTCTCCACAATAAGGGCTTTATATCGTCCAAGTGCTTCCTTATAACAAGCCTTGCTTTCAGCGCTATAGGATCTGCGCCAGTGTCTCTCCCTGTTTCTGCAAAATTGTCTCTTATTACGTAGTTCCTCTGTGAACCACGGGGCTGATGGCGTTGTTCTGTTTCTTGAGAGTTTTTTAGTTGGGGCTAGGGAGTCCGTAGCAGTTCCTAGCCACTCCTGAAATTGTTGTGTGGCAGAGTTAGAATCTGAAGATGGATCAGGTCGGGTTCTTTCGAGTAAGGCCATTAGCTCCATTTGATCAATGTCCTTCCATACCTTAATAACTTGAGGTTTCCATGCGGGGTAAGATCTAATTCTGTTAAGTTCAACTGGTATTTTTATTAGAATGGCAAAATGGTCGGTCCATGGCATTGGTAAGGTGTCTATTATATTTATGCCTTGCATGTTGGAAAAAATGCCGTCTACGGTATGACCGGCTATATGGGTAGGGGTGGTGACCAGTTGCCGAAGACTCATGGAGTCCATATCAGAAATCAAGGTACGGGTGTCCTTGTCAGATGCGTTCTCAAGATGGAAGTTCATATCGCCCATTACTGTAAATGAGTCTTCCAACGAAGGAGCTTCTAGTATAGTGCCTAGGTTAGCTAGAAAGCTGGTACGTGAGCCTGGGGGTCGATAAAGGAACGAAGAAGTGAGTTTTAGATCGAATAGAAGGGCTTCACAGGAGGTGGAGGGGATATGTGATATTCTTACCATTATGTGATCGCGGGCAATAATGGCTAGTCCTCCTCCACGATGCCCTACTCTATCTGAGCGATAGGCTTTATAGGCTGGGGGGGTCGCGACTGCCATATCAGGATCGGAAGCTTCATCCGCCCATGTCTCTGTAAGGAAGAGGCCGTCTAGGTTGTTATCCATGATGAAGTCATGTATTTCCTGCCGATGCTTTACAAGGGATCACCGGAGACATCGGTGGGCTTAGCTGCGGTAGCAACGTTTGTTTTGACCTTTTCATTGACTATTTGTAACTTAACGTTGCAATGGGGACATGTGAATTTTGTGGTTTCCAAGCGTATGCGCGGATTATATTGAGCGCAGTGGGTATTTATCGTGCTCAGTGCCATCAGTGTGGATTTGGGGTAGACTTGGGGAACCTGTCGAGGATGTTGATCAGGGGTTCTAGCCCTTGGCCCGGTCTCGGCACGGACGAGCACAGACGGGCTTGCCTTAGGCGCGCCTTTGGCGCGCAAACGGCGCGCCCGTTACGCGTCCGGAAATGGCACATATTTATGAGACACGGAAGTCAACTATAGAGTGCGTGGTCTCGGGAAAAGGGGCGTGGCCGTGCTTCGCGCCAGTAATGGCGTGGCTGGCTTTGTTGTTGTCGTTTTTCCGTGAACCGCGCTAATATCCGCTGCACGGATATGCAAGGAGCGTCAAGATGCGATAGAGGTGAGCTCTGAATGTTAAAAAACACAAGTGGCAATAGTGACAATCAATATTAAAAACGAACAGCTAAGCTCCCGGCTTCCGCCTCAGGAGACACACAGTATCTGTAGGTCGCTCGTAGTCAGCGGCGCTTTAATAAGCGGAGAGTGGGCGTGGCCTCGGGAAAAGGGGCGTGGCCTTGCTTCGCGCCAGTAATGGCGTGGCTGGCTTTGTTGTTGTCGTTTTTCCGTGAACCGCGCTAATATCCGCTGCACGGATATGCAAGGAGCGTCAAGATGCGATAGAGGTGAGCTCTGAATGTTAAAAAACACAAGTGGCAATAGTGACAATCAATATTAAAAACTAACAGCTAAGCTCCCGGCTTCCGCCTCAGGAGACACACAGTATCTGTAGGTCGCTCGTAGTCAGCGGCGCTTTAATAAGCGGAGAGTGGGCGTGGCCTCGGGAAAAGGGGCGTGGCCGTGCTTCGCGCCAGTAATGGCGTGGCTGGCTTTGTTGTTGTCGTTTTTCCGTGAACAGCGCTAATATCCGCTGCACGGATATGCAAGGAGCGTCAAGATGCGATAGAGGTGAGCTCTGAATGTTAAAAAACACAAGTGGCAATAGTGACAATCAATATTAAAAACGAACAGCTAAGCTCCCGGCTTCCGCCTCAAGAGACACACAGTATCTGTAGGTCGCTCGTAGTCAGCGGCGCTTTAATAAGCGGAGAGTGGGCGTGGCCTCGGGAAAAGGGGCGTGGCCGTGCTTCGCGCCAGTAATGGCATGGCTGGCTTTGTTGTTGTCGTTTTTCCGTGAACAGCGCTAATATCCGCTGCACGGATATGCAAGGAGCGTCAAGATGCGATAGAGGTGAGCTCTGAATGTTAAAAAACACAAGTGGCAATAGTGACAATCAATAATAAAAACTAACAGCTAAGCTCCCGGCTTCCGCCTCAGGAGATGCACAGTATCTGTAGGTCGCTCGTAGTCAGCGGCGCTTTAATAAGCGGAGAGTGGGCGTGGCCTCGGGAAAAGGGGCGTGGCCGTGGTGAAATCAACTTGTCTGATCTTAGAAGAAGACCATCCTCAACTGAAATTTCATCACACAGCTTACACTACAGTTGTAACAAAGGAGGCCATTAAACAGTCTTTAAAGTCTCCATACATCAAATCAGACCCTTTTATATCACTGTCATTACCACCCAGAATATAGACTGGAGGCTTGTGGTCAGTTTGTAGTTTAAAGTGCCTTACCCACATGTGCCGAATTTCTTGATAGGCCACCAGCAGGCCAACAATAATTTTTTTTCTAAGAGTACTGACACTGCCTCCTCCAGCACTCTAAGTTCCACCACTACAGTGGGTTCACTTTCACCATCCCTCTGTGTGAGAATAGAACCTAACCCTACCTGGCTAGCTTCCACTGTGATGCAACCAGGCAGACTCAGGTCAAAAAGCTTAAGAGGCTTACTTGGTTAAGCAAATATTTAATTTTCTAAAATGCTTTCGAACATTCCGTACATCACTCAAATTTCAAATGTAACACATTTTTTGAGTAAATTGCTAATGGGCCTCACCATTGGGGATAAAATGAGAATAAAATGTGCACAGCCCAAGAAAAGCTTTGACCCTCATTGTCAAATTGAGGAGGTGCACCAACAGTGGATTCCACTAATCACGGTCTGAGCCTAATGCCGCCCTTGGAGACAACATGCCCCAAATATTCCATCTCAATGTATAAACATTTGCCCTTGCCTTTTCTTAACACTACTCCATGCTCTCTGAAAATTCCCAACACTCTTTGTAGAATGGCATTGTGGGCTACAATATTCTCTGCGAACATTGACAGTTTGTCTTGGAAGACTAAGACCCCCTCTACGTCCTTGAGTATGTTTTTAATCACTCTCTGGAAGATGAAGACCACAGAGGCCAAGCCAAATGGCATATGACAATAATGGAAAGTGACAGTTGGGGAAATAAACGCAGTCAGGTGATTTGAAACAGGATGGAGCTCCACCTGATAATAGGCGGAGGCTAGGTCAAGTTTATAAAATGCAGTGGTGTCAGCTGTGCGAGCAAACCAATCATTAATTTTAAGTAATGGGTGTGAATCTATCCAGATTTCTTTATTAAGAGACCTAAGATCCACACAAACTCTCAATTGACCACACCTCTGGCACGCCACCACTAAGGGAGAAAACCTCAGTGAAGATTCAGCCGGTTTGCTAAAACCATTCTCACAACAATCTGAGATCTTTCCTGACATTGAAAGGTACCTCTCTAAGCTTGTGCCTTACAGGCACTGCCCCTTCCTTCATCTTGATTTTGTGATTAAGTCCTCAAACCTTGCAGAGATTCTCACCAAACACAGATGGAAATGTCTTGCTCCAATCTAGAGCCAACGCATCGTATTCAACAACAAGGACCTGTTCTTTGCCACCTGGCTTCAAAATCATCCCAAACATGTTCTTTGCCACCTGGCTTCAAAATCATCCCAAACAACCCTTGATGAAACCAACCAAAAATATTGAGACCCTTTACTGGCACATCCACTTTTCCTCTAATTTTTCTCCCTTTGAACTCCATAACATCTTCAATAAACCCCACAAGCTCAATCTTAATTTTACCTCCACACTTAGAAACATTTCTGGAGGGTTTTCTCTCATTGTCGAGCGAGGATCCACTTCAGGCAGGATTCGAATCGACGATGGCCGCTTGGCCTCAGTGAAATCCTGGAAGTCTTTAGCTCTGGAGCTTTCAGCGGGATGAACCTGAAATCGAGGTTGGGCTGCGATTTGACGTCGGCGGCCTGAATCTCGTCGACGAGTCGGTCCACTTATGGAGCTTTTTCCAAAAGTTGCTCCAATCTTCTCCAGACTTCTGGAACTTCTTCCTGAAATTTCTCTTGAGGGTTCATAATGTCCAAAACACAAATCCAAAGGTCTATAATCTGAGATGGTCCTTCAAACTTTGGGACTACAATTTCCACAATGCACCTGGGCAAATCTTTAAAAGTCCACTGGATGCAGTCGAGGCTGGGGAGTTTTTGAGGGAGATGGTGCGGTGAAATTCTGTTAACCTGTTGCTTTCAAGGAGTCCACTCATAATCTTTTTTGAAACAAGTCAAAGTCCATGGGGCTGTAGTTCCAAGTGTGCAGCAGGTGCAGTCCTTCAGAGTGCAAGCCTTTGGGGTGTAGACCAGGGTTCCAGCAGGGCAGTCCTTCTCCTTGTAGTTTAGTTTCTGGCATCAGATCTTGGTTGCTATGCAGCTCTAACATATTTATTGAATGTTCCCGGACGACAAGCAGGGGTCAGAAAGCACTGCACTTTAAAATTCAAGATGGAGAATTCCTCTCCTTTGGAGTAAAACCTGGCTAAACCATTAACACTTCCCCTCCAGACCTGCAAATTCCATTTCTGAGGCGGCCATCTGGCTGAGGGATACAGGAAGAGGGGGTAGGCCTGGTTGGCATTTCTTACTGTCCTGCTCTCTCTGAAGCCCGGTTTGATTTACTCAGCCCCTTTCTTGGCCTGTTCTCCGCAGCTGCAGAGCTCCCCCTATCAGATTACCCCTGTCTCTATGCAGGCCACTCATCACCTCATCATTTGGCTAACTTTGCCTAAGCAGTTGATGCTGCTGCTGGATTTTGGCTCACGGAAAAGAAAGTCCTGTAACTTCTTTTCTTTATTAATTCTGATAAATGCAACAGGAGCAAGTTGTTGGATTTATTATTACGAATATTTTAAGTCTGTGAATTCTTATTTTAGCTCTCTCCTATCAGTAGTTACACTGTATTACAGTATCCATATGTTAGCCTATGGAGCTAAAACACTACAATGGAGAACAACTAAATTGGTAGTTTTTTTCTCACCAGGGCACATAAAACCTCTTATATAATGCCTCTGCTTATAGTTACGTGGCACCTTACCCCTGGGACACCTAGGGGAGACCTTAGGGGTGATTTATAAGTACAAATAAGGTAGATTACCACTTTGGAAGTACCTTTAGTTCCAAAGTCAGTTCAGTTCAGTTCATAAGCTTTTATTCGATTTGTCAAACAAATCATACAAGCAGCAAATTTAAATATAACAAACATTTCCTAAAAATACAATAAGATCAAGATGCTCGATAAAAGCTAGATTCATTCAAATTTGCATATCATTTAATTTTAAAGACAGTCTGTAAATCAGGGTTGCCTTTAAAATGGCACCAGGCAACACAGCAGGGGTGATTAGAGCAAAAAGGATGACTTTCTCATAACCGTAATTTGAGCTTCTTCACAGCCTCCGCATATTCATCAAGAACTAACGCATCATCCTGCAATAACTCAAGTAGATGCTTCAACAACCACCTACCCTCGAAACTAAGGGAATGCAGAAGCCAAAGTTTTTTCTCTCAGCCCTGAATCTCGAAGCCCCAACAGCCTTCAGATAGGTCTCCAAGGCATTAAACCACACTCTGCACCTGATCGATGGTTCACCTGGTGCATCCAAAAATGCCGGTGAGGGTGCAACTGCTTGCATCATGTAGAACAGGAGGAACCTTGATGAAAATTATACACTTGTAGTATTGCTCCACATATGTGCACCTGCAAGCAACAGCTAAGAGAGCAAAATAAACAAAATGCGATGTCCATATAGAATGCAAAACTGAAAGAATGCCACTTGAAAGGTTTGAGAGTCACCAAGAAGACACGTACCAACATTTCTTCTCGAATTAAAGGCTTGGAAACCGCAGTATTAATAACTGCATACCCACAGTATGCGCATCACAGAAACCAGTCCCACAGTATGCGCATCACAGAAACCAGTCCCAGAAAGCTTGTTTCCGGTCCAGGGAAGGCATGGCATGGCAGTTCGGGCTGGACTGTTCCCATGAGGCACAGGGTCAGACTGATTTGCATATGGCCATGGCTGAACTGGGGTGGCAGAATGGGCTGCAGAACGGTGATGGATTAAACTCAGATCTGTTGACTGGGTGTGAGTGTTTGATTGGTTCAGATGCTCCGTCCATCACCACCCCCTTTTGTACCCCTCTCTAATAGCTCTAACCCATGGGTTATCTAACAATGGGAGTTGGGAGGCATTTAATTCTGCTCCTCCCGTTACCCTCAGCATTTTCCTCCAAGCCCAGCGTGTGGCTGACACTGTTTGAATATCCACTCTATCAGGGGAGGGTCCAGCTGGTAATAACCCTCGTATTGGCACCGGGGCCGCTAGGTCCTAGAGCAAGCCTAACTTGAGTAAAATTGAAACTCTCTCTAAACTGACAGTGTCTCAGTATTGCTTGGTTAAACTCAGTTTACTTTTTAACACAAAGGGTAATTCGTCTTAATAGGGAATGAGAGGTTAACACTTCCAAGATAAAAGCCAGGCCTAATTCCTCGTGCAGTACACCGTATGATGTTCTTTGAGGAAGGGAAAAAAGATGTCATGGAATTGATTTCTGGCAATTTGTATATTAGAGGTTTATGTATAACCCCAAATATATGCCAAAAGAGAAAGCCAAGAGTCATCAAACCCAGTAGATATTAAATAAGGCTTCTTCTGATGAATACTTCTACATAAAGGATTCCTCACAAGTAGAACAATGCCAGGCGTCAGACAGGATACTAAAACATCCTTCAGACCTCTCACGTAGCCACTAAGGGGGCATTGGCTTCAGTCGATGCCGGAAGTGATGTCAGAGGATAACCTCACAGCCAAATAGTGCCTGCCCCGCTGCAACATCCGTTCCCTTTTATCCATGCCTGGGATGTGGATCCGAAGCCCGCAGTCTCCTGAGAGTTGTGAGTTTTCCTCACACAACAAAATCTGTCTTCTTTGTTGCAATACAATGTCTCGGACAGAGGTCCATTACTGACCCCATGCTATTTGCCTTTGGTGCTTGGCTTCTGAACATGATCAGTAGGAACCCAAAGGCCATCAAGTAGCATAAGCCTAAACTCTTCATGGCCAGAGCTTATGAAGACCGGAGAAGTTGTTTTCGATCTCATCCCCGCCCGAGATCAACTTCCTCTTCGAAGACCAGACTGAAGAAAATAAGTAATCTGGGTAAGATAAGCCTCCCAGCTGGTGCCAAAATCATCTTTTTCCTCCGAGGTAGTGCCCTAAGAGCCCGACGAACCCACTCCTGGCGACTCTGAGCTTGTTCCTCAGTCAGACCCCCTCCCTGAGTCTGTTGAATTGACTCTACCCTGTGCTGGTCCCCGTCCATCCGGATCAATCTGCGCCAGTAACTCATTACCAAGTGCCCCACTGCCATTAATGACTTTGCCAGAGTTCCCAACTCCAGGCACAGATCCTGCGGCCTTCTTAAATGTCATGTTCAGTATATTCACCAGGAATTAATCAGGCTCCATGTTCATGCACATGATGCCGTGCAGCGTTGATCCAATGCTGACTTTCACCCCAGCGGCCAGCTGTACACTACCTCTGTCAGTGCAGTAGATGGCGCCACCCTAGGAGCTAACGACGCCAGGTCACCACCGTACCCTTCTCTACCTGCAGAACCTCACAGATCCAAAGGTTGCTCAAAGAAGAGAGCTAAAGGAAGAGGTTCCGCCAGTTATTTGCTTCTGATCCTGATCCCTTACCTTTTTATGAGGCAGAAGTGCCTGAAGATAAGAACCCCTTTGACATTCCTTGATTATCTTTTGCAAGTGGCTTTAACACATCTCCACAAGTGGAATTGTAGAGGGCCCCCCAATGTAGCGGGCCCCCCTACTCCATAAGTACTCTAACTTCATTCTATCATCAAAAATCAGCAGACGATCTCGATCTCCAACTTCCAACAGTTGATGTCAAAAGAAATGTCTTAATGGCGGTTCATCTCCCTACTCATCCATCCCCAAGACCAGGGGTTACCACTTTGCTTCGGGTGACCCCACTTTTTCCTCTGCTCACCCATCACCACATAGCCTCATTATTCAAGCATCCTGCTCCTCTGGCCAGTTGCAAGAATGTTCCCCACAACCCCGGGAGATAGAGAATCCAAGCACTTTGAAGCCTAGAGAAGGAAGGGCTTAAATACTGTCAGCATGGCCTTAAAATCACTGACTTCCAACTTCCTTTTGGCATGCTCTGTCCACGCCTTGTTAGATGGTTGTTCCTCATGTTCTAGAGCCTGCAACACCATTTCCAGGAACTTATTCAAATGGCCAGAATGTGCTTCAGCATATTGTCAGGCCTTGATTCAGCAGGCTGTGTAGCCTGTTCCAGGGGCACTTTGGTTGCCATCAGATAACATGCCTGGCTTAGGACCTCAGGCATGCAGGCTAACTTGATGTATGTTGTGTTCGACGACATTAATTGGTTTGGCGACAAAGCAAACACAGCTCTTGAAAGGTTTACATCCAGTAAAGCCATTGTTCACTCATTAGGACTCCAATAACATCAGCCTCAATGAGACTACTGTCAATTCTGCAATGTTTGTGGTTTTGCCCAAGAGTTTTCATTTCGGCAACAGCAGTCCTATCAGACACTGTTACAGGGATTCTGCTCAGACACAGAACTGTGCATAGAGACCTAGGACCTCAGTGAATTAGGGTGTACCAAAACTCACCTTAGTACCCAAAATCCCCTACCAGACTAGCAATCAGTGTCACATTAGCTCTTCGTCCTATAGCAAAGAAACCAATGATTAGACAACCTAGAACATGCAACTTAAGTGAGAACACTCTTTTGTTGTACGTTCATACCAGTCCACAACAGGAGTAAAATAGAGACACGGTAAGGTTAAAAAGTTTATTTTAACGACGAGATCTCAAGTGCAGTATTTTAATCAACATAAGCATACATATGATTAAGAATAATACTGTCAGCATGGTTACAATTCCATAAAATACAAAAGGAGGAATCATATTACAATGATAGTGCAAACAGGTGATGAAAGCGCCTATTTGTAGCACCCTCCCTATCTAGGAACTATGTATTATAATACTATAGAAGGTCTCTTGAGCTTTCTTAGGGGGACCCCACTTACCTGTCTGCTCAGTAAGTGTAAATTACATAAAGATGGGTTAGTCTCGCTGCATGCCTGGAATCTTCCAAGTGTGTTCAGTTCTGGCAAGTGTGCTATGATAAAGGTGCCAGAATCCTACTCTGCTTGCAGCTGCCAAATTGTTGTGTCTAGAATGTGTTACACGGACATGCCGATAAACAGGCTCGCACGTTATGATAACCTTGGTGGCTCAGCACTCACTGTACAGACTGGTGGCACGATAATAATCCACATTTGTAAAGCGCGCAATCACCCGTAAGGGTCTCTAGGCGCTGGGGGCCGTCAAGAAGATTAATTAAGCTATTGCCCAGAGTCACATGGTGCTGGGCTAATCTGCCGCCGGAGCCGGGGATCGAACCGTGATCCCCAAATTCCGGAGTCAGTCACCCTAGCCGCGGCACCACACCTCTCCCCTATGTCTCCACGATGTATGTCTAGAGATGTCGAAAAACAAACCTTTTGTCATTTATAGACCTTCGTGAAAGCGAACTCTGCAAAAACAGCTAAGCAGTGTTGTGTGCAAAAAAAGCAGCAAAATGTAAAATGGCGTGTAAACTCCTAATAAGCCATGCTAACTTAACATGCACGCAGAAAGAGGCCCATAAACCACACTACAACGCGAAGAAGCCCAAACCCGTTGGTCTGCCAGACAAGGGCAGAGGCAACGTTTGAAGTTGTGGATCTCTCCAGCAACCCTCCGCCTCCTCTGCCCCAAAGGAAAGCAGTCCTAGTTTTCTTGCCTCACACACAAATGGAGCCTGTAGGAGGAAGGATGTTCTCTTTTCTTCCTGCCTGGAAGGTCATTACTTTGAACCAGGGGTCCTTCAGATTGTGGAAAGAAGTTACCCCGTTCCATTACTTCAGGCTCCTCCCATATCCTTTCCCACTCCACAACCCCTCTACCCACATTGTCATTCTGCAACAGGAGGTGGCAGCACTCCTATTGAAAGGAGCGGTAGAGTTCGTGCCAGAACAAGAAGAGAGCCAAGGATATTATGCATTTTGCTTTCTGCAACCCAAAAAGGACGGTGATCTAATTCCAACGCTGGACCTCTGGGAACTGATCTTCTTCCTCCGAAAGGAAAAGATACTAACCCTAACTCAGGTTCTGCTGGTGTTGGGAGACTGGGTGGTGTCACTTGACCTGTAGGCTGCATATTTCCACATCCCTAGCCTGTGGTCACACCAGAGGTACTTGTGATTTGTTTTTTTTGTCCTCATACATGGCATTCGACAAATTACTGGGACTGGATACATACTAACTGGGATGACCAGCTCTACACCTCTGCCCAGGAAGCCAAGGCCTTATTGAACTGTATATCTGGAAGTATATGCGATCTGCCCAAACTCCAGCAAAGTTTAATATGCCGTAATCATTTGACTTGCCACTAATCCTGCATCTCAAATTCAGGCGATGAGGCACCCTTACATATCATCTCCGGAGAATATGTCCCAAATTGGTTTCCACATTTTAATCCGTCTAGGTGAGCCTTTAATACAATCTAGCCTGCAGGTATTTTTAACGTATAAAGTCCATTCCCGTAGCAATGTCGCTGTCTGTGTTACCCATTTCGTGCATATTTCTCTATGTGCCATAACTATCAATGCAAATAATAGGTGTGCTTGGAATATGATCGCTATGTATTTTTTATTACCTTTATGCCTTATCGCAAAAATAACAAGATCATGGCTTACCTGGACTTTAACTCCTAGTGTTTTGGAGGCAAACTCACCCACCTCGCAACAGAAGATCTGGATTACCGCACACTGCCATAACATGTGTACGTCGTCCCCATTTTCCAACCCACATTTCCTCCCAATTTGGCCAACTTTTTTGGAAACCAGTAAGCTCTGTATAAAGGTGCGGGTCTGATGTTTGACCAAAGTGCTGCATATGATACTTGCCATAGAGTGTGGATAGCCGCATCAGGCAAATCCGTTCTCCATATCTTCTCTGGTGCGGGTAGCTTACTGTCCTCTGTTTCCACTAGCATCCAATACCACTTGGACACTTCCTTTTTAAATGCTAAATTTTCCACGAATTCTCCCTCCCATTCTGACTCCAAACTGAGCTGTCGTTCATTCTGGGCCCAGCTTGTCTATTGAAGGTATTTGAGTCTTGACAAAGT
Organism: Lissotriton helveticus; assembly: GCF_964261635.1. Lineage (NCBI taxonomy): Eukaryota > Metazoa > Chordata > Amphibia > Caudata > Salamandridae > Lissotriton > Lissotriton helveticus. Next base: position 339,103,846 of record NC_136057.1, on the reverse strand, counting down.
ATAGTTCGTTTTTGAAGCCAGTACATCCCAAGGAATGAGTGAGTTTCCTCCAAATAACTCTCCCCAAGTTATGCCTGCCCTCAATAAAGGGAGAGCTAGAGTATCCAAAAGGCATTCTGGAGTGCCTGGAGAGTTCCAGATTGGGGCTTTACTACTAAAAATTACCTTCTTCCGGGAAATTCTTTTTTAAAGCCCGTAGATGGGGTGTGAAGTTTTGTGCATTGTCCAAAAGAAGATGACTAGTATTTTTAAAAAAGAAGGCCCAGTGATATAATTTAGAGTCCGGCAAGGTGATCCCTCCCCATCCACTTTCTTTTTACGTAATTTTTGCCATCCAATTCTCACCGCTTTGTTTTTCCATACAAAGCCAGTTAGGTCGCTTTGTAGTTTCTGTAACCATTCTGATTTAAAGTGTAGTGTTAAAGCATTGAAGATGAAAGTAAACTTTGGGAGAATCATCATTTTGATCAAGTTTTTTCTGCCCAATACAGATAATGGCAGATGCATCCACGATTCTAATAAGGTTTTGGTTTCCAGGTGCAATTTTTTTATATTAATAAACGCTATATTATTCAGGTCTTTAGTTATTCTAATTCCCAGATATCTAATCTCAGATTTTTCTAGTTGAGAATTTATTGGGCCATTCCAAGTCATGGTTTCCGTTTTATCTTTATTCACTAGATAGCCAGATATTGTGCCGAATTCTTCCTTTAATTCCATTATACGTGGCAATGCAGTCTCTAGATTTGGTGTATAGACCATCAAATCATCTGCGTATAAAGCTGTTTTTATTTCCCAGTCTGAGTATCTAAACGGAATAATCCCAGTTTCAGATCTTATCCTTCTAGCCAACGGCTCTATGTACATGTTAAATAATAAGGGGGACAAGGGACATACTTGCAGCGTCCTTAATTGGGGATGAGAGTACTCCATTTACCACTATCCTAGCTCTTGGTAATTCATAAATTGATTTTATAGTATTTAAGAAGTTGTCCCCCAATTTATTTTGTTTTATTACACTATATAAATATTGCCAATTTACTGTTGAATGCTCTAGCAGCATCTATCATTATAACAGTTAGTGGTATTTTTGTAGTTGAGGCTATGTCAATAGCTGTAACCAATTCATGCGTTAGATCCTTCAGCTGTCTATTTTTCATAAAACCCTTTTGGCTGGAATGTATAGTCTTATAGTCCTGCTCAGTCTTATTGCTAAAATTTGTGTAAAGATTTTATAATCACTATTTAATAATGAGATTGGCCAATACGACTCACATTTTAGAGAGTCTTTCCCAGGCTTTAATATCAAAGTAATTACGGCCTCATTCCATGAAAATGGGATGGGAGCTTGCTGACTGAATATAATGTTAAATAACTTGTGTAGATATGGGGATAGAATTTCCTTTAAAACTCTATAAAGTTCATTGGGGATACCATCCGGTCCCGCTGCTTTTCCCCTCTTTAAACTGGAAATCACTTTTTCTATCTCATGAATAGTGATTTCCTGATTTAGCATTTCTTGTTGGTCGGTGTTTATGCCAGGTAGGGGGTCCTGATCCAGCCACTGATCTAAGTCTAAATGTAGGTCTCTTTTCTCTTCAGTGTACAGCTCTTGGAAAAAGTTACCAAATGCCTCGCCTATACTAGCATTATCCTCACATAGTTTGAGAGCCATCCTCCTGAATTTTTCTAATCTCGCTTCTCAACTGGCCATGTTTTACCTTCCACATGAGGATTTCCCACAGCCTTTCCCATATTCATAATGGGCCAATTTACTGGCTTCCCATCGCTCTTTAATCTTTCCTTCCAGGTATTCTGCCAGCTGCTCTTTAGCCTCTTTTAGTTTTTTCTGCAGTCCTGACCTTGAGACATTGTTTCGACAACTTGTAAGATTTTCCTCTGCTAATTTAATCTTTTCTTCATTTGTTTTAATTTCTTTTTTCCCTTCTTTTTTGTAAAAGGCAGCATGGCTTATCAGTCTTCCCCTAAGGTAGGCCTTAAAGGTGTCCCAAACTATGTGTGGTGCTGCTTAGTTTAAGTTCATTTATAAAAATTCCGTCACTTCTTTTTTTAATGCAATCACCAATTCAGGTTTGCCTAGAAGTGTTCTATCTAGAGTCCATCCATATTCTATTGCATTTCACTTTGTGGTCATTTCTAGCCTCACTGCTGCGTGGTCTGACAAATGCTCTGGTGAGTAACTCTGATGTTGTTCTCTCTTAGTCTCTCACTCCCCAAAAATAGGTTGATTCTTGAGGAATGCAAGTATTTTTTATTACGATATGTGAATTCTTTTTTATTGCCTGCACTAAGTCTTCATATGTCCACTAGACCTAGATTCTTTATCAGCTGCTGTACACTCTCTCATTTTTGGGACACATAATATGTTGTGATGTCGACCTATCAAGTAGGGGGTTCATTAAAATATTAAAGTCTCCTGCCATGATTGTTATTTTTAGTTTCTACCAAATGTCTTTATAATTCATTAAGAGGGGAGAGAGAGAGGAAGTCGTCTACATTAGGTCCATAATATCCTACCAACATGAGACCTAATTTATATATTTTGATGTTCACAATTACCCATCTGCCCCCTTTATCTACTTTATAATCTTCTATTTTAACATTTGCCAGTTTCTTTTAAATATGGCCACTCCCTTGACATTACACGATTGCTTAGTACATACCATATGTGTTATCCATTTATTTTGTTTAAGAATGCTTCCCCATTCCTCTTCTCGTAAATGCGTCTCCTGCAATATAATTATATCATTATCAGACAGTTTAATTAGTTCTAGGATCTTTCTCCTTCTTTTATGTACTCTCAGCCCATTAACATTCCAAGATATTATTTTGAGATTATTCATTTTCTCCTCTCCCTTGCCTTCGCTCTTGGTCCATAAAGCCGTCTTTACTCCAGTATTGGAGCTTTCATAGATTCACATACCTGAATCATTTCCCCATCGTCGAGACGGAGTCTCCGGTACATAAAAAAGCTATGGTTAGCAGTATAGCTAACTGAAAAGAGGCCTAGGCCCATTTCCCTTTTGCAACCCATAACCTTTGTTATGTAAAAAAGGACCTAACTTTTCCCTTAGCCAATCAGAGCCACTCACCCTCTAGAACCCTCCTGAGAGAACCTCTTGCCCCTCAGATTTTCTACCGGCACGTTGTGCTAGGGAGTCTCCTTTGAGCTCTGCTCGAACTCTGGATTTCCAACTGGATAGAAGCTTCATTATTAGTCTATTTCTTGTGGATTTGAGAAGTTTATAATCTATTTCTCATCTACGTCCTTAAGAATGGCTGGAAAGGAGAAAAAGGGTTTTTTAGAGCCTGTGCCACCTGCCCTAAAAAGAGACTCTACACCGATGACCCACATGAAGACTGTATATACTGTCTTTATCCGGACCACCAAGCAAAGGATTGCAAGGTATGTCGCACTTTCTCTAGTAAGACCCTTAGAGATCGTGAAGGACGCCTTTTAATTTGGCTTCAGAAGATCAAGGCCAGAAAGGAGGTGGTTTCTAGCGATAGTGACCAGGAATCCTCCTCTTCATCCAGGAGATCACAAAAGAGATCAAGATCTCCTCAGGCTCATTCTTCAGGGGACCGTCGTGAGAAGGCCCTAAAAAAGACCAGCGAAGGGTCTTCAGGGCGTAGTCCTTCAAAATCTCCTCAGAAAAAGACAAAGGAGAGCAAAGGACTCACTGAAAGAAAAAGATTCCAAAAGAGCCTCTTCTGAGCCTTCAAAGACACCACGGTTTGCTCCTGCATCATTCAAGAAGCCATCCTCTAGTATTCCTGAGGAGAAAGTGAAAAAATCGACATCGTCGACGGAAGCCTCGACGAGACCGTCGACGAAGAGATCATCGTCTATGGCGACGACCAAGGTACAAGAGCTACCATTAATTGTATTGAAACCTGCGACGACGGGAGCGTCGACGACGAAAATGACGTCGACGGGAGTGTCGACGATAGGTGCGTCGACGACGGATGTGCTGGCGACGGGAGTGTCGACGACGGTATCATCGACATCGTCGACGACGGTGAGAATGACAACGGCAGTTTCGACGACGGGATCGTCGTCGATGGTGATGACGAGGTAGTCGACGGGAACATCGACGATTACTATGTCGTCGACGAGGAATATATCTACTGCACTGACAACAGCTTCGTCGACGGTGGTATCGACGAGACTAACTCTGGAAAAGAGCAGGAAGGTGATCACGCCGGCAGTGACTTCTCCAAGTAAATTACTCCATTGGTCCCATCGCACCCTTTGGAGGAGGAAGAGTCAGATGATGAGGAGGATGGTGGGCCTTTTGGGTATGCCACAAGCCTATCTGAGCTCCATGTAAAATGTCAAGAAGATGATGAAGAAGGGTATGAAGAGTATCACAGCATCTCATACCGCTGCTACCAACAAGAGCCTCAGGAAGAGATGGTAGCAATGCCATCATCCTTGTTGATGGATTTGCAATCCATGTTGGCGGATTAAAAAAAGAGATTTCCTCCATCAGAGGTTCCTCAGGACGTTCCACCTTCACGTCCACGTTCAATTCCGGCCACTCTAGTCCGCAGTAGAGAAAGTCTGTTAGACACTACTCCGCTGACACCTCAGGTCCACCAGCAAGATGATCCTGGGACCACAGATGATGAGACCGCGAAGAAGGGGAGCTAATGGGGTGATTACTTGATCCCAGCTCCACCATCACCCACCCAGGTACCGGCAGATCCTCCACCAGTGGATATTGGTGGATTCCACAACTTAATGGAGAGAGCGGCAAAAAGATTTCAGCTACCAATGAAAACAACTCAAGCAGAATGTTTTCTGTATGACTTTAAAGAGCCCTATCAAAAATCAGTCAGGTCTATACTAATTATTGACCACATATGGAAAGAAGGATTACAGGTCTTGACAACCCCAGCAACAGTTAAACCGGTACTGGCGAGGCTGGACAAAAAGTATAAGGCGCCAGGGGACTCCCCGGCGTGTTCTCTGGGCCATCCTAAACCAGACTCAATCATCTCGCAGGCAGCGTAGCAAAAGTCAAAGAATCCAGCGACACCAATTGCAGCATCTCTGGACAGGGAAGGACGGCGTTTAGATAACGCAGGTAAACGATTCTCCTCCATGTCAGCGCTCCTGGTCAGAGCTGCAAATGCCCTTGCCATCCTCGGCAGATATGACAGGCAAATGTGGTGCGATATAGCACCCTATATCGACCTCCTCCCGGAAGACTCTAAGCAGGAGGCGAAGAAAGTTCTGCAGGAAGGAGAGAGAACTTCAGTTGAAGTTATTGATTGCGCTATGAACATAGCTACCATGGCCTTTCGTTCCCTCGGAGGAGCAGCAGTTTTGAGGCGCCAAGGTTGGCTGAGGGCCACTTCCTTTAGGCCAGAGGTCCAAAATAAAATTCTGGACCTACCCTTTGATGGGGAGGATCTTTTTGGGCGCCTGGTGGATGAGACCCTTCAAAGTATTAAAAAAGGTACGGATACAGCGAAATCCTTGGGTGTGTTACAGTACGGGAAGGTACCTTTTCGAGGTGCCCGTGGAAGAGGACAACCCTCGTATAGAGGTGGCTACCAGCAGGGACGATACTCATCCTACTCTTCCTCTTCGCAGCCCTATCGGCAGCAATATGGACAGAAACATTCTGGGGGCTACTCTAAGTCCGCTCCCAGAGGACGAGGAGCTCGTTCTGGAAAAGATAATAATAAGAGACAATGACAACCTACAGATTGCAGGTGCTTCCCCTCCTATCTTGTCAAATGTTCCCCTGGGTGGAAGAGTGACTTATTATTTACCAAAGTGGCAGAAGATAACATCGGACAAATGGGTCCTCCACATAATACAATTCGGACATACATTGGAATTCCTCCATTTTCCTCCTCCCACGCCACCTACATATCAAGAAGCAAAACACCTATCTCAAATGCGTTGGGAGATTCGGGCAATGCTCCGAAAGGGAGCAATAGAACCGGTGCCGAACTCCCAAAGGGGACGAGGATTTTATTCCTGTTTCTTCTTGATCAGAAATGATGCTCTCAGGTGGCGTTCAATCTTGGACCTAAGGTCCCTAAATGTCTATCTCAAAAAACAGTCATTCAGAATGGTGACCCTGCAAGATATTCTGCTGCTCTTAAACCCAGGAGATCAGATTACCTCCCTAGATTTACAGGATGCATATTTTCATATCCCCATCCATCCGTCCCACAGAAAATTCCTTCGTTTTACAGTGGCCAAAGACTATTACCAATTCAAGGTGCTACCATTCGGCCTAAAATCTGCACCGAGAATAATTACAAAATATCTGGCGCCAGTGACGGCCTAGCTAAGAAAACAAAAACACCAAATATTTCCATACCTGGACGACTGGTTGGTAAAGGCACCATCACAGTAGGCGGCTCAAGTTTCAACTGCGGCTTGCATGGAGTTATTTGCGGACATGCGCCCGACCTTAAATGTGGAAAAATCATCTCTACAGCCATCCAGGACGATCAAGTTTCTAGGTGCAATCCTGGATACATCACAAAACAAAGCATTCCCATCCATAGAGAGACAATTGGGACTCGTTTCTCTAGCCAAAGAATTCAGCAAAAGAAAGTCTCTTTCAGTCCGAAGATACAAATCGCTTCTGGGGACAATGTCCTCATGCATACCACTCATTCCCCTATGTCGCTTACGGATGCGACCATTACAGGAAGAGCTAGACCTTTAGTGGTGCCAAGCAAAGGGATCCTTCGAGGACAAGATAAAAATCACGCATCCAATGTTGCAGGCAGCAAAGTGGTGGACTCGCAGGAAAAACATCTCGGTGGGTCTCTCCTACTTGATCGAACCATCTCCGTTGGTAGTTACCACGGATGCCTCTCTCGAAGGATGTGGAGCAGTGCTTCAGGATTTACAGGTCAGCGGCCGATGGAACAAACAGGAACAACACCTTCACATAAACCTATTGGAATTAAGGACAATAGGATTGGCATTGTTGGCCTTCCTGCCAAGAATAGAAGGGGGGATCAGTATTAGTGCGGACAGACAACACAACTGCAATGCACTACATAAACAAACAGGGAGGCACAAGATCTCTCTCTCTATCAAGAGAAGCTCAGAAAATATGGAGATGGGCAATAGATCACGGTGTGACTCTGAAGGCCATGCATCTTCCAGGGGATCAAAATATAACAGCGGACACCCTCAGCAGGCGGAAGACGACCTGTCACGAGTGGGAGCTGGATCAGGGCACGCTGATGACCATCTTTGCCAAATGGGGAATACCAACGGTGGATCTGTTTGCCACAGCCCGGAACAAGAAATGCCGATTCTTTGCAAGCTGACGTCACCAAAGGGGATCATGGGGGAATGCGTTTTCGATGGCATGGTCAGGCGTCTTTGCCTATGCCTTTCCGCCGATTCCCCTCCTGCCACGAGTGCTCACGAAAATGAAGAAAGAACCGTGCAGGATAATACTGATAGCCCCTTGGTGGCCCAGGCAGCATTGGTTCACAGAGCTGCTCCTTTTATCAGAGACCGAGCCCATACGTCTTCGGCCAATACCAGCACTACTGACTATGGAGAAGGGACAAGTGCAGCATCCAGACCCGACATCATTGCAATTAGTGGCCTGGCTCCTGACTAGGGAGAATTTCATCACTTGAAAATTCCAGCAGAATGCAGGGAAATCCTGGCAAAGGCAAGAGCAGAAAGCACTGATAGCACATACAGGATGAAATGGAAAAGGTTCTGCTTCTGTTGTCAGGAGAATGACTTGCATCCTCTGCGGGCAGAGGCGCATCAGATCATCCCATATTTACTGAAATTGGCAAAATCTGGATTAGCCCATGCCTCTATTAAAGTGCATTTGGCGGCAATTTCAAGATACAGGAGAAATTCAGCACTTCCTTCTCTGTGGTCGGAAAGAATTGTGAAACAATTCATGAAGGGGTTGTTTCGAGCTTACCCACCCATCAGGCCTCCACCACTTTTATGGCAACTGAACATTGTCTTATCACAACTGATGAAACCACCATTTGACCCAATACACAAAGCTGATCTGAAATTCCTATCCTGGAAGGTGGCTCTTTTAATAGCTCTAACATCAGCCAGAAGGGTGGGGGAGATACAAGCCCTTACGACGCAAGAGCCTTTTCTCCAATTCAGAGAAGACAGATTAGTCCTCAGGACGAATCCAAGATTAATCCCGAAAGTACCAACGAACTTCCATTTAAATGAGCCCTTAATCCTAAATACATTCTTTGCTCATCCATCGACGGTGGCGGAAAGGACTCTCCACACTCTAGATGTCCAGCATTGCCTAAAGTTTTATTTGCAAAGGACAAGACCTTTTAGAAAATCTACACAATTGTTTGTGGCTTTTAGTGCCCCCAGGAAGGGTTTCCCGTTATCAAAACGGGAATCGCACGATGGATCTCAAGTGCCATTCAGTTCTGTCATCAAGCAGCGGGAAAGCCATTGACAGCACGTGTTCATGCGCATTCCACAAGAGCGGTATCAGGACATCTGCAGAGCAGCCACCTGGAGGAGTACGCATACTTTCACCAGGCATTACTGCCTAGATGCTCATGCAAGAAGCGATGTAGCGGTGGGACAAGCAGTACTGCGGAACCTTTTCCAATAACGGTGAGCCTCCTTCTCATCCCTCCTTCCTTTGTCTGGTAAGAAAAGCACATTATATTGTTGATTGATATTGGATATGTCTTGGAGGAGTAATATGTCTATGTATATATTGATATGATTACTACTATGTGCAAGTATCAGGAGTTGCATATTGGTGAAGGGAAGGTGCCAAAAAACAAAATGTGCTATAATTTACTGCTCGCTATTCTGATACAGGTATGTGAATCAATGAAAGCTCCAATACTGGAGTAAGAAAACAAGTTACTTACCTGTAACTGTAGTTCTCCAGTATTGGAAGCTTTCATAGATTTACATACGCCCACCATCCTCCCCTGAGAGGCTCACCTCGGATTTGGCACGAAAAGTATTATAGCACAAGTGCCCAAAAATCTGAGGGGCAAGAGGTTCTCTCAGGAGGGTTCTAGAGGGTGAGTGGCTCTGATTGGCTATGGGAAAAGTTTGGTCCTTTTTTACATAACAAAGGTTATGGGTTGCAAAAGGGAAATGGGCCTAGGCCTTTTTTCAATTAGCTATACTGCTAACCATTGCTTTTTTATGTACCGGAGACTCCTGTCTCGACAACGGGAAAATGATTCAGGTATGTGAATCTATGAAAGCTTCCAATACTGGAGAACTACAGTTACAGGTAAGTAACTTGTTTTCTTTTGCTGTCTAATCATGTTATGTATGAGGATTTTTTTATTAATTTTTCCCCTGATGCTCCCCACCCAGTGCTGCTAATTACAAGTGAAAATGTGCAGTCTTCTCGTTGAGACCCTCCTCTCTCCCTAGGGAACCCTTCCTTATTCCATATAGGGTGTTGCATTGCACCCCTAGAAACTCAGACGCTCCTTGCTCTTCTTAATACTAATGTGTGCCTTTTTAACTATGTATATGGTCTATCAGGTTCTCAACCTCTTTCGCTTCCCTAAAGTTGTACATTTTATTCTTCCACATAACGTTCAAAGTGGCTGGGAATTTCAATTGCGCTGTTGCCCCTAGTGACTCTAGGGTTTCAATCTGATTTCCTAACTCCCATTGCCTATTTAATGTAGAATTGGTAATATCTGATCTTATAGAGTATGACCAATCATCTTTTTGGAATATTTTTGCTTTAAGGGCTGTGAAAGTATTGCCTCTTTGATGACATAAGTGCGGAAGTTCACTAGTATTTTCCTTGGTTTGTCCCTTTTTGGGTCCCGTCTAAAGGGATCCCTGTGAACCCTCTGTATGTCTTGATCCAGGTCTGAAATTCTGGCATGGCCTCCTTAATGATGTTCACCACAAAGTATTTTAAATTCCCCTTCTCTATGCCTTCTGGGACATTTAATAGCCTTAAATTATTGCGCCTGGAGTTTTTTTGTAACGCTTCTAATTTGTCCTCAATTTCCTTCTCACTGCTTTTTAATGTTTTAATTTCTTTTTGGTTAGTCTTTACCTCTTCTTCTTTTATCTCCTTGGATAGTTGTGTTAACATTGAGCTTATTTCTACTGGGTTTTCCTTTGTTTGTCCGTCTGAATAATCTTCCCCGTATGCGTTTGTTTTGGAAATAGTTAAAGTGTGTTCTCTTTCTATTGAAACGCATGACAAGTGTTCCTCCAAAGGTGTACCTGTATCATCTGCATCCTGTTGTTCCAATACACAGTATCTGTTTGAGGTAATTAAGTTGGTTTCAACTGTCTGCTTTGGTGTAGTTGCCATGATACATGTAGTAACTTTGACCAATTGATTCCTCAGTGATGCTGATATGTCCGAAGGTTCTGCTTCTTTTAATTTAAAAAACGATCTTAGGGACGGTGTGACTCTTGGATTCCCTATTTGGTTCTTATTCCGTCTTGTAGTTTTCTTTGGTTTCTCTAGGTTATCCTTTTGTTGGGTTGAAGGTTTTTGTGTTGGCAAGGAAGGTGAGACTCGACTTGGTACTGCGCTACAACCTGCCCCTCTATCCTTGTCAGTGCTCCCCTCTCCTTCTCCTTCAGTTAACAACTTTATGCATTCTGCGTTTCTCAGAGAGTATCTGTTTTTTGTCAGATTCGTGCTTCCAAGTGTTAAACCCACTTTAGAAGAGGCATCTTTAGAAGGGGCATCTTTATAAGTGTTATAAGGTGACTTAATGGACGAGTCTGGCGCCTCAGGTGTTGCTTCAAAATTTATCTTAGTGGTTGTTCGTCCTACCCTCTCTCTCCTATCTGTGCTGCCTTGTCCTGACTGCTCCAACACTTTCCCTTCCCCCTCTAGTTCACCAGGTCCTGAGGTGGATTTCTTTTTCTTTTTCGAGTTAACTCTACCTCCCTTTTTTGGGGGTCATATGCCAGCCCTGCAGTTCGTCAAATACTTTCCTTTACCGGGTTTATGGGGGTTTATGGTTACTCCCAGATTATCTCCCCCCCCTGTCCGGGCTAACAACCAACACACTGTTCTGCCCTCTCACCTTTTTTCCTTCATACTCCCAGTCGAGAGCCCCCTCACGTTCCTGGATCTGTACCTGGGTTTGATCTGCTCGTAGTCTGCCCCCGTCTCTACAGGTCTCCCCGCTTGCTCTGCCTCTTGTGACCCTGAAGGTCAGACACACCGCTGCGAGCCGGCCCTTCCACAGTAGCCGGGCCGCTCGCCACCACAAGAAACTGGGTGTGGTAGTAATCGTGCACTCTCTTTGTTTCACCGGCGCCGCCGCACCAAAGTCAATGGAACCCGTTCGCGTTTCCATGAGCCGCTCTCAAATATCCGTCCTCCCAGGCTCACGCAACTGGCCTCCGGTTTGTTTTCTTCTTAGCTCTATTGCGTCTATCCAAGACTTTCTTTTCTTTCGTCCAGAAATAAAGGACCATTCCAGTGTTTTTAAATAGCGAGAACGAAGGGGTTAGAACCGATATTTCAGTGCTTTCCCGATTTATTATGCACGGAAACGTCCGAGCTCCACGGCCGTGCTTCCTAGCCGGCCGCCATGTTCCCCCGGTACTTGTGATTTGTGGTGGGTTCTACACACTACCAGTCTGCAGTACTTCCCTATGGCTTCATAACAGTATCTTGAATGTTCACAAAGGTAATGACAGTGGTTGCCGCCCATCTCGGAAGGTTGGGCATCCCCTTTTTTCTGTACTGAGATCACAGACTAATCAAAACCAGTTTGCCGAAGGTAATGTCACACCATCTGCAGTCAACAGCATGTCTGATGTAGATCATAGGCTTTTCCATCAGTGAACCCCAGTCACACCTGTGGCCCTCCCAATGATTTAAGTTCATAGGCTCGAAACTTAACACCACCCTTCTCCATGCTTTTCCTCCCACCTCTGAGGTTCGCCGACTTGCAGGAAATGGTCCCATCCTTTCACCAAGACACGATCCTGTCAAGAGAGTGCTGAGATTTCTAGGTCTGCACGGTTCCTGCATTCTCCTGGTCATGCACACAGTTTGGCACATGAGGGCCCAAGTGTGGTGCCCCTGCAGGCAGTGGCTGTAGAATGGGGAGACCTGTGGGATATCATCATGCGCTCCTCCAATGCTGTACCACAAGTGGCTTATTGAGGCTACGAAGCAAACCTGGGCAGCAGGATGGCCTTCACTCCCACCCCAAACCCTGACTACAGTAAGTGACTGATGCCTCCACCTTAGAGTGGGGAGCCCACCTGGAGATCAGAAGCCTCTGGTCGCCAGAATATCAGGTCCTTCACATCAAGCTGCTGGAGCTACAGTTAATTCAGCTGATGCTCAAGGCCTTTCTCTCCTCCATCCAATGTTGGTCCATCCAGATCTTGACAGACAACACAGCAGCGATGTATGTCAACAAGTAAGGGAGAGTCGGATCTCACCTCCTTTGCCTGGAGGCGTTGAGACCGTGATCTTGAGCACACCATCACGGCATCTGGCTCACCACCAATCATTTAGCTTGGTCTCTGAATCTCAGAACCGACAGCCTGAGCTGGTGTTATCTTGCTGATTATGGGTCATTTTTTCTACTGGAGGTAGTCCAGGACATCTTTGCCCAGTAGGCCACTTCTCAGCTGGATTTTTTTCCCTCTTCAGAAAATGCTCAAAATCAGCAGTTCTGCACGTTCTTGTATCCGTTGAGGCGTGCCTTGCAGGCCGCATTTCAGCGGAAGTTGAACTTTCAGCTGCATGACTTGTTTCTCCCAACCCCCACCCCCAACCCATGATTCCTCGAGTTCTGAGGAAGATTCCCCAAGACCTGGCCCAGGTCATTCTCATCGCCCCAGATTAGTCAAGAAGGTGTGCTGTGCATACCTCTGCTTCTCTGTGTCCCCTGAATCACCTTCCATTCAGTCCAGACCTTCTCTCCCAGTCGAGGGAATGGTTCCTCATCTAAGTTTCCAGATCCTCCACCTACATGCTTGGAGATTGAACAAGAACATCTGCTTTCTTTTCACCAGCCACTGGAGATGGTAGACAGCATCTTGTCAGTGTGTTGCCCATCCAGTAAATCTGCTTACTTGGGCAGATGGATCAATTTTGTTGCATGGGTTGGACAATAATGTTGACCCCCTTGCAGGCCAAGCCATCACAGGTCCTGCATTAAAGCACTTTCTCTTGCTCAGAGGGGTTGTGAGATGAGGACTGTCAAGGGGTATTTTGCTGCCTTGTGTGCATTCCTTTGTCTGCCGGACCAGCCATCTCTTTTCAATTACCCCATTGTCATGCGTTGACAAATATATATATATCGTCCAACTCCCTATGTTGATGCATCAGTGGAACTTTAATTTAGTCTTGACTTTTCTCATGTCGTCCACTGTGTTTTTCGTGACTATTACTTCTGTCAGACTGGTGAGCGAGTAGTAAGCTGTTGCTTCCCCTCCTCCTTTACCTGTTTTTATCCTGACAGATTGGTGTTGAGAACCAGGACAGCTTTCCTGCCAAATGTGGCGACTCCTTTCAATCTGGGTCCCTTCATCATCCTCCCGACCTTTAACTCCCCCCTCCCCATCCTGTGGAGGAGGAGCAGTAACATTGGTTGGATCATAGGCGGACAGGCCTAGTAACTTCTATGTGGACTGCATCAAGGAAATACGAATGGATGACAAGCTCATTGTCAGATACTGCGATGCTAAAAAGGGTAAGGAGGTGAAGAGAAGGAATCAGTCAGTCAGTCAGTCAGTCAAATAACTTTATTTCGGTTCCACAGAGGAATCATAAAAGTATACATCAATATAAAAAACACAGTATAAAACTACAATACAATTTTACATATTTCTGGATTCCAATACATTCAATATCGATTTCTAATAGCAAGTGCGGATCTAATAAAACTTAGTACAGCATTACAGATGTTTGGGTTTGACAAAGATAATAAGTATTCATATCCCTCTTTGTAATAACATGATCCAAAGGATAATAGTAAAGGTCTAATAAAAGTATTTCTTGGGACCTTATACAGGGCACAAAAAAGAATAAGGTGCAAAGTATTTTGCGACACCTTATTATTACAGGGGCAAAAAGGTAATTTCTCACACCACCCCCCCTTGCTTTGGATAAGCAAAAAGGAAGTGTAGAGTGTTAAGGCGAAACCTAGTTAAATAAAAACGCCATTGTGTATTAGTAATATATGACAGATAAAAAGGTCGCGCCAGTTTGCCCCTGACACATAAAACATGTTCACTGTTCCTTAAGGTACCCAATTTAGAACCATAAACATTTTTTATATTTAACTTAGCATCCTTTTCGATCACGTCAGGGTTTTTAAACATGTTTCCTAAGCCAATCTTATAAAGGGTATCCCCAACATATCGCAGCCATGGAATCTCCCTATAATAATCAAGTTTAAGGCAATCTTGGAGGATCTCTTTTGTCAGTTTCAATTCCTCCGATTGCCAAACTTTAGCCCATAGTAATAATGGAGCTACATGTATAGTATCGGTCACAAACTCCATTCCAACCTCCCCATGGCAAAAACTATTTGAGGAGCCTAATGGGACTGATAGGAGACGTTTTATAAATTTATTCTCCATAATCTGGAGCTTTTCGCAATTTTGTGACCCCCAAACTCCAGCACCAAAAGTTATAACAGATACACACTTAGCTTTATACAAGGATATTATTTCTGCTATTCGCCGCTGTCCTAATTTGCTGGCAAAACGAAAAAGCGCTTCAACTAATTGTGTAACCTTTTGGACCCGAACTAATATCAAGGGTTCCCAGTTCAGTTTTTTGTTAAAAAGGTTACCCAAATAATTAAAGTTATCAACTTTTTCTATAATTGAGTCCCTCACTATATAGTTGCGGGTTTTAACACTTCTTGAACCGCAAGTCATGGCAAATGATTTAGTAAAATTTACCCCCAAATCCAAATTTCCCATAAATTTATCAAAAGCATTTAAACAAGTCTGCATGCTATTGGGGGTGAGGGTCATTGAAACAGTATCATCTGCGTATGACAACATTGGGATTCTTTTGCCATTAATCTGTGGAAAATCAGCACAGGTTTCTAACAGAAAACTTTCTAATCCATTAGTATAGACCAGAAATAAAAAGGGAGCTAAAATGCATCCCTGACGGACACCTTCAGTGGACAATATAGGTCTAGTCCTCTCCCCACCAGGGCCATATCGCACTCTCACCATTGTTGCGGCGTGGAGCCTACGAAGCAAGGTATCCAAAGGCTCCTCAAACCCCATAGCCTCCATCATCCGCCACAACTTATCCCTACACACAGTGTCAAAAGCACTGGACAAGTCCATAAATGCCAAGTGAATGGAACTACTCTTGGCACCCATGTACTTGCCCATAATTAATGCTAAATTTAGGCACTGCTCGGTGGTTCCTTTCCCTCTTCTAAATCCATATTGGGAATCCACAATAACCCCCTTTGTCTCTGCCCAAGTTTCAAGGCGAGCCAATATCACCCTACCCATTAGTTTGCATGATGCATCTATTAGTGATATTGGCCTATAGCAGCGTGGATCCGACTTGTCACCCTTCTTAAAAATGGGTACCACCACTGCTTCTTTCCAAGAAGTTGGGATGGGGCCCAAAATTATTGCCTTAAAAACATTCAAAAGTAATAAGGACCAAACCTCCAAATTATGTTTAAAAAGATCCAAGGGCACTGCATCTGGGCCTGGGGCCTTTAAGGCAGCCCCCTTGGTTAGGGCTATTTTAACCTCTGTAAGCGTTAAGGAGTCACTAAATGATTTTGCTGACGCCACATTAAAATCTCCTACTCCCGTGGTAGCATTCAACAATATCTCGTTTGGATTAAAGATTTTGCTATAATGAGCTACCCAGGAGTCTTCAGATATATGTACTCGAATGGTACTTTCTTCACCTGTTTTCAAAAAAGGCCGGTTTATTACCTCCCAGAAAAGTCTATTATCCCTTAAATCAGCCGCTTTTTCTAGATCTTCCCATGCCTTGGTCCGTAAATCATTTTTCCTTTTACTGACAGCATCTCTATACCTTTTTCTAGCTAATTTAACCAAATCCCTATCACGTGGGGCTTGGCGTAAAGCCTTTAGTAAACATGTGTGGGCAGATGAACATTCTTCATCAAACCATTTAGGTCCCCTATCTGATTTCCTCCCTCCTAACTTTACAAGATGTGAAGCAACATTTCCCAGTAGTAATTCAAAATTCTTGACTATACAATCTGGGTCAGATATAGGCATCAAACAGGATTCTATCTTGTCCTTATTATCCTTGAAAACATCTATCTCCAATTGCCCCACATCCACTTTCTCCCACCTTATGGTCACTCCCTGGTTTTGGCTATATACTATTGATTGTTCCACAGTTTGTGTTTTTTCAAAAACCAGGTTAAAGCACAAAATCAAGGGATTGTGGTCACTAGCAGGGTTTGCCTCAATTTTAAAATCTTTTAGAAAGTGATAGAAACCCTTATATACCAATAGCAAAATCAATTATACTCATTCTGCCACCAGTACCTTGGAAAGTAGGTATATTCTGTGCACCAGAGAAACTAGGCATATCCAAAATACATAAATCATTATTCACAACAATACTATTTAGAGCCTCCCCCTGTTTTGAATGAGTAAAATGAGCCATAGGTTCATCAGTTGGATCCATCAGACCGCATACTCTAGATCCACTGAATTTACATAGCTCACAATTAAAATCACCTAACCATATAATAAAAAGAGGGAAAACCCTGTTTGTTACCTTAGTAATTTCTTCCTGCAAATTTTCAATAACCACAGTTACTTGAGAATCGAATATATTGTAATACCAATTTATAAGAAGAATGGTTACTGGGAATAAATCCTCGATCATGAGCAGTTGATACCAAGGTGATTCCACCACTCGTGTCACATGTGTTAAATTATGTTTTTCAGAAATAGCTGTAACAAGTCCACCTTTTGCTCTCCCAACTTGTGATGGTGTGGCACAAACATTAAACATTTGGAAACCATCCAGACTCTGATCCACAGTACTCCATGTCTCCTGGAGGCAAGCAACATCAAAAGATTTGATGTAATCTAGCCAGGCAGGATCCTCTAATCTCCGCCCAAGGCCAGCTATATTCCAAGAAATTAAACGAAAACAGCTTTGCTCTGCCCAATTACCCTTTTTTTCCCCGTAAGAGTTTCCCTTTGGACTGATTTAAGTCCAATCCACCTGCTCTTATTTCTATACCTTTAGTTACTATTTCGGGATAGAGGGGATTTATATCACTAATTATACAGGGATCATCTCCACACCACAGATCCAAGGCAGGGGTAGGATTGGTTTTTCCTATAGATCCCATATTCGCATAAATAACCTCATCCCTTTCTCCACAATTAACTACAGAATGAATATGTTGCTCAGAAAAATATTGGAGTGTATTTCTAACCTTTGGATCTTCTACTTCGTTTTCATTATCGATCCTTATCTTCGGATCATCACACTGAATAAGTTCATAACGAGATACCAAGGCAGAAATAGACATAGCCTCCTTAATCTGTAGGGGAAATGTAGACGACTTATCCCGAGCGGATCTTTTTTGTAGGGGAATTGGATTCAGTCAATCATTTACATCCATAGAGGTTAAAGGGTGAAACATATTAAATAAAGGAATATTCCAAAATTCCCTTGGGTCTGTAAGAGGGTAGTTGTCTGAAATAGAATATCTATTTTGATAATTATGTGGTGGAAAAGAATTAACATTTCTATTAAAAAGGGCAGGGATAGCCAAAATCGTACGTTTTTCCTGATGATAAGGGGTATTCAAGCCATGCCTCATCTGGGGTTTATTCGAGGGGATCATCATAGTCTCCGGGTAAAAGTATGTCAAGTTTCGAGATGAAACTCCTCCATCACTTCTACCCGGAAACCAGTCACTAATATAAGTGACCACCCTATGGTCCCGGAAATTTACAATAATTATGTCACCTTCTATGTCCTTAGGGCGTAAGCCCACCCAATGACATCTTCTCACTGAGACGATGTCTCCATTCAGATGTAAAGGTAATGGTCTATTCTAACGTAGCCAATGAATTACCTTGTTTTTCAAGCTATTATTTGTTTCCACATTTCCCTCTTGGACAACAGGGACACCTGTTAGAATAATGACAAAATTAGATGAGTCCGGGGGCAAATCTACTATATTTTTAACATTGGGTTTTCCTCTGTTAGGAGGATTTATTTGGGTGGAGGGTAATTTATTTATATAAGCAGGCTTTAAGGTCACTGATCGAGTCTTCTCTTAACTTATAACTTTTATAACTGTAGTATCTGATGTATCCACTGATTTCATAGAATTCCCATTAGTAGGTCATTTATCAGATCTGACAGTAGATGGGTATTGCCTACATTGATTTGTTATTGGTGGTTTTATTGTAGGTCTAGTTTCATTTGAAATAGCTGGAGTAATTGAATTTAAATTTACTAACGGAGTGGGGGCCGGAAGAAGCCGTTCCAATTTTTCATCCAATCTTTTAAGCCTCTCGGTAAGTGGAAGAATGAGAGACTTTAGGAGACTTTCAACTGCACCCAAAAACCCTTCATCAAGAAAAGATTTATGGTCTGTGGTAAGTTTCCCAGCATTTACTTCTTTCCCCACTACATCTGATGGAATTTCTTTTAAAGCATCCAAATGAGGCGCCTTCCACGGGTTGCCAACCTCATTTTTTTGGCCGCCCTTCCTCCTTCTCTTCCTAACTGGAGAGCATACAACTCCTCTGCTCCCTTTGCTTATATATTTATCACGTGTTCTACTAATTTTAACAGTAGGTTGAGATTCAAGCAATGTGACTACCTCAGTTTGGATCTTCAGAGGTGGAGGTAAAATAATGCTATTAGAGTGGGGTGCAGAGTTTAAAGGTAAAGGAGTATTAAGATCAATAAGATTATTGGATGCAGCCGTGATCGGATTAGCATCACCTTCCACAGCTATATCCAGGACCTCCAATGGTGGCTGACTATTTTGAAAGATTAAGGGAATATTATCTGTATTAAATAGCTCCGCATCCGTCTCAATATGCGTACTATCGTGTATCAAAGTACTCGTGGTAACCTTCTCATAAATGGGAGTTGCCTGTCTCTTAAGCAGCTCAATTGAGAGACGACGCTCGGCCCTCCTCTCAGCTAGAGCTAACTCTTTGTCAATGTCTTTGGTAGCTCTAACAAAATACTTGTCGAGGGGGCCGAGTATAGAGACACCTACACAATTAGGGAGAGAATTAGAAAGAGAGTTGGAAATAGAACTAGACACCCCTAGTTAATAATGCGGTAAAATGTATATTTAAATAAAACAAATAAAAAGAGGGGGGTATAGGGACGAAGAAACCAGGTTACTACACTCAGTAAGCAAATCAATATAAAACTCTTTCGTCTCAATTAATTCCAGAGGTACACAGTATTAAATGGTAATTATAAGCCCAGAATATAAAACATAAATATTAAAAAAACTTCTAATATCAGAACTAATTAGGGGGGTGGCCCAGCCCAGCCTCCTTCGGCCCCTGACGGCCACAGACGGTCCCGCCCTTGTCCCGGGCTACTCCCGGCGCGCTCACGCTCAGCGTGAAGAGCACAATGTATTTATAGATCAGTCCGATGGAGGGGGGCGTGTCAGGCAGGCCGGGAGAGCGGCCCAGCTGATGGCGATAGGGTCTGGCGAGGCCTCCTGGGAGAGGTAGTCCCGCTGCTCGCAGCCCTGCCCACGCACTTCTTCACCCTCGGCAGTCTCCGTAGATTGAGGACAAACTACAGCAAAGGTCAGGTTACACAATTCCGCAATGCCCAGCACACGAAGCGGGACCCGCGCAGCGGGTTCCGCGAGGCGCTGCGATGGGAGCAGAAAGAAAAGGGCAGCGTGACTGGATTCCACAAGTCAGGTAAAACAGCGTCCCAGTGAATGAAGAGAACGCCGAAGATTTTAAGTCCGATGGAGAGGGGCGTGTCAGGCAGGCAGGGAGAGCAGCCCAGCTGATGGCGATAGGGTCTGGCGAGGCCTCCTGGGAGAGGTAGTCCCGCTGCTCGCAGCCCTGCCCACGCACTTCTTCACCCTCGGCAGTCTCCGTAGATTGAGGACAAACCACAGCAAAGGTCCAGGTTACACAATTCCGCAATGCCCAGCACACGAAGCGGGACCCGCGCAGCGGGTTCCGCGAGGCGCTGCGATGGGAGCAGAAAGAAAAGGGCAGCGTGACTGGATTCCACAAGTCAGGTAAAACAGCGTCCCCTCAAAATGGATCATCCTTTGCATCAAAACCTGCTGTGCTTTGGCTATAATAGATCCTTCAAAAAAAGCTAATTTCACCAGAGCCAAGTCTATGACTTCTGCCCTTGTCAGAGGTGTCCGGATCTCCGAGATTTAAAAGGTAGTGACGTGGTCATACTTTAGCCATGCATTACTGCTTGGGTTCCTTTGTACATGGGGATGGACTCTTTACCAGGTCCGTTCTGCAGCATTTCCGTGTCTAACCTTCAATCAACACTCCTCCAGGGCTGGGTTACTGCTCTGAACTCTGTTCTGCAGGTGAGAAATCTGCAGGTAGAATTATCGAACAGAGGAAAACGGTACTTATTTGCTGTAACGATCTTTCTGGTGGGTAAACTTGTCCCTGCACATTCCTCACCAACCTGCCCGCTGCCCTGTTTGATGGATGAGCTATACGGAGAGTTAATAAGATCTCAATTTATCTAATGGTACTGCACTACTCTGTCCATGTAAATCCGTCCCTACGCCTCGAAGACTTGGAAAAAATGAAGGAAAAAATACGTTGCGCTGGTGCTGGCCACTATATGACTTTCGGATAGTCATCTAATGTCACTTCCTACCAGCACTGGGAAAACATTGAGGTTTCTGGATCTGATGCCTGGGATTATTTTACAGTTGAGGAATGTGCATGTGGGTGGAGTATACACCAGAAAGATAGATTGCTTTTCAGTCTGGAGCTAGTTGATCTGGGCCTGAATACCAGGATGAGTAATTTACAAAAGTTGGTGCTCAAGTCCAAATAATCTATAAATGCTACAAGGAAATCTAGTACATATTATAAACTTAAAGTAGTTCTAGCAGATAGAACCGCATCATCTGCATAAAGTAATGCCATGTTGGGTTTGGAGCCAACTAGACGCAAATCCTAGGGTGGTCTCCAACTTATTAATATATAGCATAAATAGAAAGGGATCTAAGATGCATCTTTGTCTGACACCCGGATTGATTTCAGAGGTCTGTGAACAGCAGCTGTCCAAGCCATATCCTACTGATGAAGACATGTTTCTATGGAAGTCCTATAGAAAATAGGCAATGTTCTGGTCTATCCCTAAAGTTAGCATAATATTTTATAATTAATCCCTGTTAACCCTATCAAAGGCAGATATTAGATCCATAACGACCATGTTTTGAGTTTCCAGCTTGGCCACTTTATATCAATCGGAGGGTGTACGTTTAGGCTTATGTAGCTGTGGAAATACACACCCGTTTCCTAGCACAAGGTCGTTTGTGCTCCTGCTCCGTGATGAGGTGAATGTTTTGTTTATGGAGGAAACTTCGGAGTACTGAGCTTCATAGAGAACCTGTCTACACAAGGGGAGCGAGTGCAAAGCGGCAGATCAGACCTCAGTCTTAGCTTCTGGCTGGGCTTAGCTCTCTGGCGATAGACTTTTTACGACCTGTCTTGGACTTAGCAAAGCAGCCTGTATAATAGGTCACGGAATGGGGGTCACAGAATGACATACTCAATGAATTTAATTAGGCATCTAACTATTTGCGACCCTCTGTGATTGACTATAAAACAGGAATGTTTTTGCATTCCCAAACATGATATAGTGGGTTTTTTTTTTTTTACTATTTTAAGCAGCCTGTGTATTGTTTTCTGTTTGGGAATACATTACTCCCGTAAAGTTATCTGCTATGACTTACAAAGGGGATGGTGTTCTAAAGGGAGACAGTTCAGTTATCACCTTCTTTGAAGAGTTGGTAACTGAATACTAGTTAGATCCGGCAATTGTGGTTACAAACGATTGATCCATACCATTGAGGCTTACAATCAGGAGCGACACCCTTTCATGCTCTTGATGGTTCAGAATGGTTAAAAAACATAAAAATCTTGCCCATTTTGTACTATCACATTACCCCAGAGACAGAATTGGGAACGCCCTTCGATACATCAGTCCCCTTTTCTAACAAGTCAGAATTGATAGCAGGTCACTTGCTAAACACCTGAGTTTCTAAAGATTCAATGCAAGGTGTAGAGACAGATGCCTGTGAAAAGAGTGCGATCACAGTGCACATGGGATAGTGGTGAAAACATGACACAAGACTTTCCACATGCCAACAAAACGTATAGCAGCAAGGTGTCCCATTGTTAAGTCTGATACCTTCAGCAAATCCTGGCTTTTAACCAAACCGCACTTTACTGCTGTGTTTTTTTAGCCCATAGTTTCAATGTTAACAGCAACATTTCAATCCCAGAATATAATGTGATATCTGTTAAATGATCAGGACTGACATAAAGTCAGACATTTGCCACAGGAACACCTGGAAGATTATGAATGTCTATGCAACCGCAGCACCACCTTAATGTAGTCAAGGAGTGCAGAAAAACAATTTCCAGTGACTTAGACTGCATGGCTACGAATTAAAGTGGTGTAATTATAAATTGTAAAGGTTTCACAATGTACAATGCTATTGGCAGGGTCGACCACCCCTACGGTGTCATAATTTTCAGTAACTGAGTAGCTGATTGACTCCCAACTGTGTCCAGGAATTTGTTTCTTGAAACATTTGAATATAACCCTCAAACATTTTTTAATCCTTTAATAGCCCCTCAAATCAGACATACTCCTCCTGACAGAGTTAGAGTGAGGAGTAATGTAATGAAAGGAGATGTGAGTGAGAGCGCAAAACACAGGCTTTCTATGCTTTAAACAGTCTTAACATAAGTCTATTGGACACGCTACTAATGGAAAGACACTACATACCCTTAATTGCTTCTCTTTAAATGTTATATATGTTTCATAACATTCATTGAAAAACACTGATGAGCACTGATTTCAAAAGGTTTGCAAAGCGCTACTGAAATCCACAAGAAAATGAACACGAAAAAAAGGACGGTGTACACGTGACACTGTTGAGTTGGTAAACCCTGTGATTTTTGTGATTTCATTCATCGCGGGGTTTGCGATCACACATTTATTTAGTACATCACGCCCTGAAGTACTTAAACACTGGATGCCTTTCTGATTCTCCTAATCGTTTTTATTTTAGGATTTTTTATAGCGGCCTTCTATGGCAAAAAGGTGACATTTTGTTGCAGTTAGATGTGGAAAATATGCCCAGCTGCACACTTTGTACATATGACACATGAGAATTGTTAAATGAAGTCCTGATTCAAACACTGCGTACAATTGAATGACTAACTTACTACAATCGCGGTCATTAATGAAGGAGAGATGACTGTCATCTGAGTTAATCATTCGTCATAACATTATACCAAGATCACCGAGTAAGTTAACCGTTCTCCACTGATCTCTACATTGCCTTGAAGGTCACAAGTTTGAGTCCTGGCAAGCTAAGTCAGCTTTCCAGTCTTCTGAGTTGGCCACGTTGATTACGAATACATTGGGTAATTGTTACACCTGCTAAAAACTGGAAAGATAAAAGTTGAGAGCAAGCGATTATTCCATAATGGATTGTCACCGAATTATAAGAGGACATCCACACAAAGTATTTTGATATGGCAAAGGATGCTTAGTGAATCAAAATACAAAATTGCTTTGAGATAATGTGTATTTTTGTTTATTGGCAAGGGCCCGGCAGGTTTTTAAAAGTAAAATTTTACAAAAGCCAAGATTAAATTAGCACTAAAAGAGCTGGCACCTAACGCCAGGCCTTTTGGTTTTGCCAATGCTGGTTTTATTTTTTCACTCGCCCATATATTACTAAAAGAAAAAAAAATCAATCAGAAGATGTAATTGTAGATCACGGAATTACACGGAAAATGAAGTCATTGCTACTATGTTTATTTAAACTTAATTTTTTGCCATTCTTTTGTTTTAGGCGCAGGTTCTTGGTCACCAAGAATACCCTCCCTCTTCTGTGTTCCACATGCCGAGGTCATCTTCTCGACAGCCGTCTGCCCCGCCGGCTCACCTTCAGCACAGTAGCCACCAAGGTCCAACCATGTACTATCCCGGTGGTTCAACGGAGGACCTCCAGCCTGGTCACACCTCTGCCTCGCTTATCAAGGCTATCAGAGAGGAGCTGTTGCGGCTCTCTCAGAAGCAGACTGCGGTACAGAATTTCCATAGCTGATTCTGGCACCGTTCTAGTTGCTGTGAACCTACAGTACTTCCTATGGAAGCAAGACTCAACAAAGAACCCATGGGGAATTGGAAGCAAGTGAGAATCGTCTGTGGTCGGAGTTTGCCAGATAGGAGCCTACCACAAAAAAATAAGGGTGAAAAGAGCAGTGCATCATGCAACTTCCACGTCTTCTCCTTACCTACGTATAATTGGTGATCATTTTTCTAGATTTATTGTGGTTCTATTAAGCATCCTTAAATTTCAGGTTTACAGCAGACTCTTTTAATTCAAGCACATATGTGCAGGCAGATATGAACAGATGAGTTGTTAGGATTCGTCTCTAAAGGAAATGAAAATGTTCAACTTAATATCAGTTCTAGGAAAAGAGAAGATGATGATCTGATACCATTGTGGTAGGGTTCCCAGCGTTTGATTAGATGACTTCTGTGTTTGGACATCATTGTCAAAATGGAAAAAGTTTTGTTGACATTTGCAGATTAGTTACAAACGAGGAGGATGGGAAGCAAAATAACTAATGTTTTTTATTTTTAACCTACCTTGCTGGTAATGGACCAGGGAAATCTTTCTGAGAGGACTTCCTATCCTGTGCTTTTTTCCTGTATCTTCCGGTGCTTAAGCGTCAAGTAACCCTTGGCGTCCATCATGGCCTTTGCATCATGGACCCTAACCAGAAACTGGGTTAAGAAGTACACTATTCCAAAGGGAAAGAGAATTAAAGACTTTGAAGATCTTCATATTTATAAAAATGGAAATGCTGGTTTAGATTTTAAAGCCAGCAATGAGTCGCAAAGCACATGTCCGTTTTTGTACTTTGTAGGCACACATTAATAGCACTGTAGTAGCGTGTCTGTTTGCCCAACAGAAGTAACTTATTATGTATCTGACTGGTTTGTTGAGTTACGTAGAATGCCAGGCTTAGTACTAACATAATAGCACTGAACGGTCCTTTCTAAGGATTGTCACACGAGCTGTATTTTCAGCAAAACTGTCAAGAAATGCACTTTTTCTGGAAAACAGTGGTTTACATAATCGTGATCCATTCATATTGCCTTACTGACAAATATGGCACAATGATGTGTTCTAGAAATCTTTGCTGTGGGCATGCCCAATCCTGTCGTTTCCTTGACTGTGGCTTGACCTTTTCTTCGGTTACTCCGGAGTTCTTGGTATTGCATTGGTGTGCAGGTCAGTTATGTGGTGCCTTTTTGAGCTCTCCGCTTATCCTTTCCGTTTTTTTTTATTGTTTAAAGATTCCCGTTTCAGTATGTGCTCTTGAAGCATTTGCATAACCTATGACTGGTCAGGTCTGCTGTTAATTTCTGAATTTTATTGATTGGTCATGAAACACTTAGCTAATCATTCTCCTGCCATTGG
Source organism: Lissotriton helveticus (assembly GCF_964261635.1). Classification (NCBI taxonomy): domain Eukaryota; kingdom Metazoa; phylum Chordata; class Amphibia; order Caudata; family Salamandridae; genus Lissotriton; species Lissotriton helveticus. Next base: position 339,078,109 of record NC_136057.1, on the reverse strand, counting down.
CGATTGGAGAGCAGGGAGTCAATTGATCTCCAGAAGTTGGCTTTCTGTAGCACTTAGACTTTTATCAAAGCAATATATTTTCATTAACCCCAGGACGTTTGGCTTCTGCTATAAATAATTAACTGGCACTTTGTGATTGTGGTCACGGCCTCATGGGTCCTCTCCTGTTCGATTCTAAATACATTTTTCAGTTTTTTGCATTTGATACATTTACATTGAATATTAGTTACCTTGCAAAAGACTGTTACATTGATTTCAGAGACCTATTTGTAACAATAGCTTTAATTGAGAAGTAGCTGAAAAATGAAAGTGAAACCTCATACTTCAAGCATTTTGTCTTACCCAGTTTTACTTGATCCATATATTTTACAGGTTAGGGGCTGTTTTCTCCTTCAGGTTATAGAACCAGGATTTAACGAGTAGTGAAAAATGATGATTTTTAAATATACATGTTTTCTGTTTGTATTTTTGAAAGACTCACTAAGACTCTATATTTTCTATTCTCTTAACAGCAACAATGCGTAGCATTGATAGGCACATGGTGACCTTTTTATGCAGCCCCCAGCTATATATTTTCAAGCTGCGTACCCCTTGACCAATCGGGATGGGATTGCCTTGGCTCAACTCCCCTGAATTTGTTTTTCCGTCATACTGGGACTCCAGGGCTGGATATTCTGCATTTTGAAGGATATGTTCGGAATTCTCTGAGTGCAGTAGATACCTTTTGAAGTTACAGTGCCTGAACAGCCTCGCCTGAGAGCAGAAAGTGCTCCTTCGAGCAACCTCTGTTCACTTACTTCCCCCTCCCTGGCAGACCACACCCAGACCCTCTGCATCATCTTGGACAGCAAGTTATCCATACAGAAACATCAATTGCCGTCTCATCCGCTGCTTCCACACCCTAAGCATGCTCTGAAATTTCCAGGTGGCTCCAAATCCACACCAGAAGGACAGTCATTCGGCCCTCATCACCAGCAGGCTGGACTTTGGGAACACACTCATCGTAGGAATCACCACAAGCCTCCTGAAAAGACTACAGACATTACAAAACTCTACGGCAAGACTCATCCTCGACCTCCAAAGATGAACCCTCATCACTCCACACCTCAAGAAGCTACACTGACTGCCGATCCAGAGGCGATGCCAGTTCAAGATGTTGACCCATACTTACAAAGCCCTGCGCAATGAAGAACCAGCATACATGAACAAACAAATGACCTTTCACCAACCGACCAGACACCTGCGATCTGCCTCCCGCTTCCTCCAAGACAACCCTACCCCCCTCCGAAGATTCACTGAGCCAACAGCAGCTGTCACTCCTTCTCTTACCTTGCGGCCCAAACCTGGAATTACCTCCCCCTGCACTTTTGGACCACCCCATTCCTCCGAGATTTCAGGAAAGGGCTCAAGACCTGGCTCTTCGAATGAACAGAGCACCTCGTGGCAGCTAGCAAATCCAGCGCCTTGAGACCCTCATAGGTGAATTGCTGAGCTTTATAAATCCTGTTTAAATGATTACGACTTACATGTCAGAATTAAGGAAAGGGTTTATATAACCTAAACATGGAAATGTTCCACACGCTTTCAAAAACAGTGGCATTGAGCATTCAGCAGCTGTGGTGATAAGATCCAAGTGACACCACAAGTGACTCAAGTTTCGGGTTGATGGTCGGCCAGTAAAATGTATCCAGAGATGTGCTCTTCAAAGCTCAGATCTAGATATGTCAATTATCATAGCTGTCTCTCCATCAAGCTACTTATAACCACAATAGCACAATGGTTATAATGGAAGACAAACAATCACGTAATCCCATGAAACCTCACCAGTCTTTTGAACTCTCACATTTTCTGTCTAATTGTTCTTATAAGAATTTGTTAATGTAAGAAGTCAGCATTGACAACCATGTTTTATATCTGCAAGCATAGTGATACAAAACCGCTGGAATTCCAAGCTGAGTGGAGGTCATCCCAAACACCAGTGGCATAACCCCCTCAGATTTCTTTGTCGTAGATATTCATTGAACATGGTCTTTTTGGGCCCCCCCTGAAGGGTTTGAGCGCCTGTGCACCACAGGGGCTTGTGTAATGCAATGTTTTAAACTGTCTCCGTGCATACTTCATGGGTTACTTGCCATGCTTTCATTCAAGACATATTCCAAAATAGGTAGTTCTTCACTTTAATCTCTTTGGAACAGCAGAAAATGCAATTTATTCAAACTTTGCATTTGTGGGTCCCCAACTGAGCACTGTGCAGATGGCAGTTTTTATCAGGTACAGAGAATTATTCTGTTCCTTTCCTCTGCAGCCTCTAATACCCAACATTGCTGAGAAACCCTGTCTGCTCTATGCAGCATAATTCCCATAACCTGAAGTGAGTCCGAGAATTCTGGAAATCCTGACTGAAGTCCTGTTCAATTCCCTGTCAGTCTTCACTTCATTACTAACCACAAGTAAAGGACGGAGATTGCACCGTGATCCATCAACCCTGATACTAGCGGAATTGCTGCCTAAAATTTAGAGCTTAACTTCTGGGCTCAATCAAAGATTCTTGAGCATTTTGTTCGGGACAATATATTCTTCAACAAAACATTACAATAAATTATTTGTCCCCTCCAAGCGAATATGTCATATTTTATAGTGTTGGCAGAATCCAGCGTACACCAGTTAGTGTTCACAAGGCTTCTGTACACAGCCATAAAATAGGTCCGGAGGTTTTTTGTGTGCCATTTCTGAAATGAAAAAAAAAGTATTGTTGAGAAAGAGTCAGTCTTTCAATGTCAGTTACAAGCTGGGAGTTGAATGAGGATTTTCAAATCTAATGGGCAGACATCATTAATACAACATCAAATTTCTTTCATTGAAATTTCTGATTTTAGTGACCCTACTCTTAGCCATAAGAGTGAGACAGGGGTAGTCCTTCTTCATTAATCTCTTATTCGTGTGTTTGAGTAGTAACAACGACATGATGAGGACACAACAGAAGTTTGCTACTGAATTGTTTTCAGGCTTTAACCTAAACAAGACAGTATGCCTGCCATTTCTCTTTCAAAATCCTTAATTTAATATTCTCTTAACATTTGATTTCCTTGCAATACTTGTGGATAAATTGTTCAACAGTATGTGGATTTGTTAAAGAGCCAATTTTGCATTTGAAACAACTTATCCAGCAACTGTATATTTCATAAGTTCACATATGAATGGACCTTCTCTCTGTATTTTCCCTTTCCAAGAGGTAGATTGACTGCACAATATGTAATTGTTTGCAGAATGCTGCCAATGATAACTGTTGACATAGAAATTCCTAAAATTCCAACCTCAACTGTGGATAATGTTGAAAAATGCTAAATAAGTACACTTAAATGTAAGTATTATTTTCAAACAGTCATGTGGCTTTTGATTCAGTGGGAATTGTAGGCTAAATGGGTTGTTACTGTAACTGCAATAGCAAGCTATTTTGGAATGGGACAGCCCGCAGTCCAATTATTTTGATCCTCATCCCAAATGACAGATCACAAACCATGCACTGGAAGCAAGCTTTAATCCTGATAATCAAGTAGGATAGGCAATGGGATCAATTAGAGAACTGCAAACGTACCGAACAACATGATCCTCAGAAAAACAACATGGTTGCGGACATCTCCCTTACATCTCACATTTTAGGAAAATACAGTGAGAAAAATACAGGTTTATTTAAAGTTTTTGTTTTTCTTGTAACAAGATCGCTGCTATATTTTAATGTTTACACACTGTAAGTGATAGTGTGGTGCAATGATATGGGTCTCTGGTAGTAGCTCTGCACCTTTTGCAATTTGAAAAGAGTTTATTTACATATCTCTGGTCTACAAGAAAAACCTATATTTCTATTCTTTTTTTTTTTTCTTTCTTTTTTTTTTTTTTAACAAGTGATCACTGTTCTCTTCCCTTTCTGAGATTGTCAATAGTATCTGCTAGCCTTCTAAAAGTGAATCCGTTTATGCTGAAAAGGTGTATTTCTTTAAATGATTTATTAGTTCACCTTAATGAAGTAGGGTGACCTAATGCGAGAAATTGATACCTTTTTACAAAAAAAAGGTCCTGCAATTATGAACTACCATTGTGATTTAAGCATTTGGACTCCATTAATTCCATAAAGAACAGCACAGATAATGCTGACGTTTACCATGATCCAAATAAACATGCCCTATCTAATGGACAAGCATCTTGTAAATCTACTTAATGGAGAATGAATGCAATCTGACAGAGTTCCAGAATGTGCCTCCTTTTTACCATAAAGCTTAGACTGGAACAGATTTACGCTATAGTGGTTACCTTTTGGCAAAGACCTTCCACAAGCTGGAGGGCAAGTCATTTTTGATAAGTCTTTAGTTGGAATTCTGGATGTCCCTTCGACCACCATAGTGGCATAGAAGGATTTTTAACAAAGTTATTATTTAACCACATTCACGTGGCTTTCCAGAACTTTTTCCTGAATTACTGATCTGCGGGACTCCAGACTTCCTTGACTACACAAGACTAAGCATTCTGTAGGTTTAAGGCAATTTCAATCCTTCAGTGAGTAATGCTGACATTTGTGATACCCTAGATGGACTGGTTTTAAAATGACATTTTCTGCTTCTGCCAAATTTCTCCTTCTGTTTGCAGAACGTTTAAAACGGAAATTTAATAGGGCTAAAATGTCTCTAATATCACTGCACTAGGAAATCGAAATAGGAGTTACAGTTGAAGACTTTAAAATGATTCCTGTCTTACACCGATTCAGAACATAACGAGTTTGAAAATCAAAAGTATGCTGGGCATCATATAGAATGTCTGTAAAATTGCACTGAGCTTAATTTGAAGTATAGGTAATATTGACCTGGTAAGTTAGTTTAAGGTGCTGGTCATTTGTGTTTTGTCCCTTCCAGGAAGTTACAGTCCTCTATTAATAAGGTATTCTTAGCTCACCTTGAGTAACGTAACTTGAGCAGCACGATTATACTCTGGAAGAATTGTTTGTTGTGATTTATACAGCAGTACATTCAAGAAATAAAGAACATCAAGTAAGCTATAGGTTCTTGTGTCTTTGGATAGGCAAGCTTAGAAGGAGGGAGGTTTGGTACAGCCCTAAGCGCTAGTTCATAGTGTAGAGCTTCCTCCTCCTACCTCCAGATTTCGAGGTTTTGCCATGGAACATTGACCCTTTCAGGGGTGTTTGAAGGGTGAACACTACAGCATTGGTGAAATTATACTATTCATTAGCCCCCAAATTCTCTAACCAGATCACACCCATCTTTACTAGAAAATCATGTACCCTGCCCAGAGAGAGTGGCTTGTGTCTGAAAACCTTCCTGCAGAACCCTTTCTGCAAAAGGACTTCTACATGATGGGTGGAGATGCTGTGGGCCTTGGAACTCCTTTCAGATCTCTAGCTCTCTCCCTATTTGTTTATACCAACTCTCCAAGAGAACAGTCTTCAGACCTCCCTGCAAATTTCTGTCAAGATCCATGTTTGGCAGGTGGAGAACTGAAGTCGTTGGAAACAGGCAGAAATCCCCCTTTTATTGTGGACAGTAATCTAAGCACTAACAGGTATTTTCTTCCTTCCCCTGACCTAATGTTAACCTTGAGAGACCTTTCTGGGAGAGGTCTAAAGGTCTACTTGGAGCATCTACATTCTTTAATTATTTTCTGCCTCCGACAGAAATCTAAAATCATTTTAATCTATTGTCAGTTAGAAAACTAAGGTAAATAGGCTTACTTTCATATCTCATAAATAATAAGAATGATCCTAAATCTGTTCAAGTGTCTCCTCGTGCAGATAGCATTTTGCAAGGTACATCTTACCAGCAACTCCGATCAAATACAAAATAATTATATGAAATAATTAGCTGTTTCAACTGACCGCTTTGATAAACAAAAGTCTGATAATGTGACTTTTTCGTGAAGGGTACAACGTATCTTAATTCTCCACCCTATTGCTGATAGAGAGAGTGAGGGTAGACCGAGAAATTATGAGGGTGAGAATGATAAAATTAGAAATAAAGATGTCAGAATGTAGAGGTGACACGAATGAACAAGAATGCATTAAAAGAGGGAAACCAGTATAATATGAAGTGGAAGGTGTAGAGAATGAAAGGAGGAGATAGAAGTGGGTTGTGGAGGGGTTAAAATGGTGATGAGACGAGACAGACCGGCAGGGAAAAGGCTAAGAGGTAAGAAAGAGGAGGTAGCATTTAAACCTTCAGCTTCAATTTGAAGAACTTATTGCTACTATTGTCGGTAAACTAAAGTTTTAAATCCCTCTGCATACCAACAATCTGTAATATTGTAGCCTTCTTGTGCCTGCAAGTATAGTACTGCATTCTCTGCAGCAGGGCTCTGTAAGATTGAAGTTTTCTTTGTTAGCAAAAGGCCGCACAGAGGTTTCAGCAGAAAGGTCTGTATCTTTTTACCATAGCTTTGGATGTTCTGGACCCTGTTGTGTAGAAACATTGGAAATTCTCTCATTCTATATGCATGCTAGCCCTCACTTTATGCTCTAAATTTCCGTTTCTTTGCAGGAGGGCAATATATAACATATTACATGGTGATTAATACTTTGTGGTATTTGTAGGCTGTAGGTGTAAACCGCAAGCAAAATATGGTCTCAATAATTCAGACTTTCACTCTCTGCCCACTGATGTTTGTTTGTTTCTCTATTGAGGCACTAGACCTCACGTAAAACGTAGACCTTTTCACCTTTTCCAGCCTAGACCCGGAATCTAGCAATGTGTGCCAGAAACCAGACCTTTGCTCCTTCTTTAGGCATTAAAATAGGAATGGCTAGTGAAGGGTACCCTTTTTGCTGAATCACTATCATCCACAGTGGTGAATAAATGAAGAAGTTGGTTTACCACTGACAATGCCTCATTTCAGTGTGCTCCAAGCCTTGGATGAAGGAAGTGATGTAAACATGTATATTGCTGTCGCATTCGTCAAATATGGCTGGATAGGCACCAAAGTCGGACTAAATAATCAATGTCCTTGAGGGACTTCTTTAGGGAACAGTTAAAGATTGCTTCTATTAAATTTAAAGCTTTGTTGAAAAGCTCTAGTAACCCTTTTGGCTTCTTAGGGACTGTGCTCTTACATGGTGATGTACAGATTTACCCTGAGTTTGTGGGTGATCATACCAAATTCTAACATGCATTACAGTTGCAACAGTAATAAAAAGCAAATAGGAAACTGTAAATTATATTAAATATCTGAACATTTGAATATACAACATAAGCAAAAAGGGCCGTTAATGAACCACAAAGGAGATCCTCTTTCTGTTGGTTTTAAATCCTAAAAATCATAATGGGAGTTATATTATTGAAGAGTAAGTTAGTAACACCCGGAGTACCATTGGACTGTAACTCCTATAGCGTATATATCAAAAAAGGTGATTTCATGTTTTAATCTTGATAAGAGTTTTCTCTGAATTTTCTCTCTTAAAGACAAGACAAAAATTGCTCACTAAAGAAATTCAGTGAATTTTTTTTTACACAGCTTCTAAAAGTCACAATTCATCACATCTTTTATATTCTTTTTTCTGTGTTTTATCTTTATATAAACACTGTTTCAATTGCTGGCTTGTTCATCTGGTTGATGGAGCAGCATGTTCTGTTCTCATAGATTTCATATTAACTTTTCCTAGGTATCCTGGAGAGATTTGCAGTAATATTAGTAACATAATTCCCTTTATTTTTTGTTCGCTTTAATAATAATTGCCACGTGCAAGTTTTGTTGCTGCAGAGACTCCTTGACAGCAAGGAACTATGGTAGAGCAAGAGTAGTGCAGAGTGGAAAAGGTGCAAGACAACCTTTCAAAATACATGCAGCTTTAACCTAGACTGGACCTGGAAATTCAAAAGGAAAACATGATATTCATTGAACAAAAGGACCATGGCCAAACAGGCCTTTTATTCCACTGAGCATTTCTCTGGAGGACTGGAGTCCTTGGAGACAATGTTGAAAGCCCAGGCTGTTTCTGGTGCCTCTGTCACTTTCCTTCCTCGAGGTTAACAGCAGAATGCATGTTAAGGCTACATGAGAAGAAGGGAAGGTAGAGAGAAAGCGACCAGAGAGGGGTATAAGAGGAAATAGGGAGAGAGTGAATGGATGTATGGGTGGGTGGGTGGAAGTGAGGTATAGTGCAAGCTGATAAAGGCAGTAGGTGACTGGTTTGAGCATTTTGACATGACTGATTTTTGTTTCCCTAGTCGGCCCTGGTAAAGACCTTACAAAAAGCACCACTGAAAACTGCTAAGGCATCCGTTGAGTTTGTGTCATGGGTCAGCAACAGTTCAGTGTGCTGATGGGCAGCTTCATGTTTTCTTTTAGCCAAGGCTTAATTGGGTTTCTGGCATCTAATGAAGAGATGATGTGTCTAAGAATATGGTATTTGGTGACTAGCCTTCACCAAAGACGGCATCAAAAACAAAGTGATGGATGAAATGCTTGAATTAATCTGAACCACTAGCAATAGCTCAGGCCGCCTCCCAGTCCATTGTTTTTTGCCCACCATGCCACCTCAGTTTGGACCCAGCCATATGCAAATCAGTCTTGACCCTGCTCCAGGAGGGAACAGTCCACTTCAAGCTGCCATTTCAGGGCCACCATGAACTGGCACAACCACCTAGGACCGTCTTTGCCCTTATTAGGGTTCGTCAGCCAGGCTTAGCTTGGTTCCTGTGACATAGTGAGCATATGACCCTCGTCTGGGCATACCCGCCCACACGAGGGGGATCACAAACAAAGTGATTGATGGAATGTTTTAATTATTAATCTCTGCCTCCGGCAATTGCTCTGGCCGTATCCCAACCCATCATTTTTGCCCACCAAGTCATCTCAGTTTGGACCCAGCCATGCGCAAATCAGTCTTGGCCCTGCTCCAATGGGGACAGTCCAGCCTGAGGTGCCAGGCCAGGTCCTCCCTAAATCTGAGCAATAAGCACCCCAGGACAGATTTTACTATTATTAGGGCTCATCAGACAGGTATAGTTTGGTTCCAGTGGCACCACAGTAAGCACAGGACCCACATCTGGGCATAACCATCACACTAGGGCAGGGTTCTCCAGAGTCAGTCAGTCAGATTTTTAAGATAACTACATTTATCTAAATAGGGGTATGATAAAAATCGAGCATGGATCCAGCCCTCCAGGGTCGTCTTTGGAGAACCCTGCACTGTGGCATCAAAAACAAAATGATGGATGGAACACTTGAATTAATCTCAGCCACTAGCAAGCACTCAGGGCCACATCCCAATCCATTGTTCTGATAGGAGCAAAGTCAAGACTGATTTGCATATGGCTGGGTCCAAACTGTGGTGTCATGGTATGTAAAATAACGATGAGCTGGGATGCGGGCTTAGTAATTACCAGTGGCTGAGATTAATTCAAGCCTTCCATCCATCACTTTTTTGGGTACTTCAGTGTGTTGCTTTAGTACAATGACAATGCCCAAACAATCCTGTGCACACTGTGCCACTGGAACCAAACTATTCCTGGCTGATAAGCCTTGAGGGTGAAACTTGTCCTTGGTTACTTGTCTTCTGGTTCAGGGAGGACCCGGCCTGGCAGTTTGGGCTGGATTGTTCCCATTGGAGCAGGGTCAAGACTGATTTGCATATGGCAAGGTCCAAACTGAGGTGGCATAGTGTGTGAATTAACAATTGACTGCAATGCAGCCCTGAGTTTTTACCAGCGGCTGAGATTAATTCAAGCATTCCATGCATCACTTTTTTGTATATTTCAGTGACTCACCGAAGAGATATCTCCTTAAAAAATTATTTCACTTATCTAGACTGCTGGGGTAAAGCCGGAGGCAATGTTAAGAGTAATAGCGTTACCTCCCTGTATGTCATCCAGGTTTATAAATGTGCAGTTATTGATGGGGCATAACCGAAAGTAACACTGTTTTCACACATTTATTTGTGCTCAGCTTTGATGGGCCTTGTGCTGTTGTAAATCATTTTCCGTCTTGATGTACTGTGATGTGGTTCTACACCATAATATTGCTATATGTGTAGAAGAGCAAAATGAGTGGTAGCTGGATTACTTCTCATTTTTCCATGAATATACATTACAGCATGACTCTACATAAGCCTCTGAATTTAAATGAAGGCACTAATTGCTTCCCTCAGTCTCAAGTCAGTGCTGTGAATTGATTGTATTGTGACTTGAAAGTTTTGTGACCAAACAACCAGGGGTAAAATGTAGGTAGAACAACAAAATCAACTTATATTTATTTGCTCCTTTTCCCTACGGTCCACCTCAAGATATCTTTTCACCGCCATTACTTTTGAGTTTGTTTGGGGATGCAAAATATTGGCTCAAGAAGTCAATAAACAACATGAGCCACTCTATCAATGTCTTCAGTTTTCTGCTTTTTGCTTTAACACTGTTCATTTTTTATATTTGGCCAGTTTGTAGACCTAATATACAGTAGCACATCTGTTATCTGTAAGCTTGTAAATATCTGAGTTTATATATATATATATATATATATATATATATATATATATATATATATATAGTGTGTGTGTGGAGAGAGATATTGGCTGGCAGGCCCAGCTCCATGATGCATTTTGTCTTCTCTGTGATGTTTTTTAGCATGTGAAAATAATGGGGTTGTACTGATGAACAAATGTTTTGCGATTGTTTGTTACCCACTGGTACCATTACCAAGCATGTAAATAACAAAAAAAGCAAATACTAAATAAAAATCTCCACAAAACGTATGGTTTTCAGTCTTCATCCACTTTTGTTTCATGTTATCTGAAGTATGTATGTATACAGTATTTCTGTAGAGCAAGCCTAGCCAAAAGGCTGCAGAGTGCTATACATGATCAAAGACAAGCCAGCTAGTAATAGGAGAGCAAGAGGGATGCGGAGAGTTAATACCGTTGCGATGTAGTCTTTTTTTATAAAGAAGTGAGTCATCCACTCTTTTCTATATTGGAGCAGCGTTGGGCACTCCACGTGGACACGGGGATGTTGTTCCATGTGCATACAATGAAAAAGTCCTAGTGTCTTGCTTTTTTTTTTTTTTTTTTTTTTTTTACATATCTTAGTCTGAGTCTGTGTGTGATTCAATAACCACCAAAGTTGGTTAGATTGTCTGCAACATTATCGGTTGTGCTGGTGATGATGACTTGGAGTACTATCAGGATGGAGTTGGTACATTTCTTTTTCTTAGGCCCTGGATGAGACATTATGTACTTCTCTAAGGGTTGTCACCATGGAGTCTGGTGCAAGAGTGGATGCGCTTGAACAGCAGTTCTGAAGTCTTTTTCTGGAGGAAACAGTTCATCTTTATCTTCAGAAGAGATAGCTGGTACCAGGCCATTTTATTTTGGCACTAAGTTACTTGAGGGTGAATTTGGTGTTCTGGATGAATCCAAGTGAATTGGTATTTGGTGAAAGTTGGGGTCAAAGCCATTAATATTCATAACATTGAGCCCTGTTTGTAATGTATCTTGTTTGTTATATTCTTGACAAATAGGAATTATGTCTTGGTTGGGTTGAGCTTCAGGTAAAGGCTGGACATTCAGGTGTGGATGATGTGCTTGCAATGTTTGAGACATTGGCTGTTTAAAACAGAGGAGATTTCCAAGTGGATTTGTGAATCATTGGCATATTGGTGGATCTTAATGCTGTTATTTGGTAAGTACCAGGGGTCAGGTACATTTTGAAGATGACAAGAGACTGTATGGAACCCTGGAAGACTCTACAGGTGATTGGGATCTTTTTTGACATTGACCTGCTCATGTGAACAAACTGGTGTCGATTAAAAAGGTAGCAGGAGAATCAGTGAAGGCCATTGCCAGTGAATTCCATTTAAGACTCCAGGGTGCATAGGAGGGTAAGATGGTTGACTGTATCAAAGACAGCTGAGAGGTCTTCATCTGTGGTCAAGAGAACATTGTCGCTAATGTGTAAGGTTGCTGTGTCCCTGCTGCAGCATGATCAAAAGCCAGACTGGTTGTTGTACTCTAGATGATTAGCGTTGATGTGATCCTGAAGTTTAACATTTACTGCTTTTGTCAGATCTTAATGATGAAAGGGAGGTGAGTGATGGGCCGGTATTTGGCAAAACCCTTAAGTATCTAGTGTAGGTTTCTTTAGGAGTGGGAGCATCTGGTCTATCTTGAGAGCTTCTTGAAAGATGCCTTGAGTGAGGGATACATTTACAATGCTAAGTAGAAGTAAGAGAACATCGATGAAGGACAATGGTAAGACATAATTTTCATAGGAAGTGGTTGAGGGTGTCAGCGAGATGTAAGAGAGATAGGGTTTTGAAGCGTTATCATTACAGGATTCTACAGCAAAAGGTGGATGTAAGAGATGAATTAGGCTTGGTGCTGTCACATCTTCTGATGTCTTTGATGTATTTATTACAGTGCACCTTTTGAAGTTGCTCATATTAATAACCTTGTGTAGGAGAGTAGGGTCTGCAATCCTATGATCACCCAGATTTTTGCTTTTTGCTGCACTGGTTTACGACTTTCCCTGGCTGTGGGCCTGCTAATCAGACCCACAGCCTAGCTGTTCTCTCTATCCAAATTGTACTCAGGTACTGAATTGGCACTGGGCCCTCTCCAAGTCCCTGTACCCAGGGCTGAGGTGTACCCAGAAGTCTCCCAGGGGCTGAAGCATGTATTATGCCACCCCTGGGCTGACTAACTAAACTGACACAACTGGCTGCACGACAGCTGGGGCAAGGTGGTGTACTCACCCTATGCTTTAGATATAGTATACCTATATCTAACCCTAAAATGGACACACAGATCTCCTATCAGTCACTCCTATGGCAGCCCTTAACAATCCTGAAGGCAGAGTGCTTGGAATCGTGTGAGATGGTGCTCTGGCATGAGCTGAGCCTGTCTGCGGCTTTCGGGATCCATCCCTTAGCCGTTTCCATGATATCGCATACCATATACTCTTAAGTGCATTATAATCCTCGCGGTTATATGCCAACTCTGGTATCGCTTTATCAAAACATGTCGAGTAAGGTGTCATACGAATTGGAATACTAACCCCTCGCCAATTCTGGCGACGGGGTTAGCATTCCACCCTTCTAGAGGGACACGACATGTATGTAACCCCTAACCCCGGTTAAAGTCAAACAGAGCCTCAGCTCCACAAAAAGGATGCTGCCACCGAGGCACAAGTCTGCCCTCCTGCTGCTGGGAGTCCTCCCAGAGCAGGAGATAAGGACAAAGGGTTTCCTGCCAGGGGCGGTGCCAGCACCGTCCCAGACAGGGTTTTGTGTATTGTAGGTAGGCAGGGCTTTAGAGGAAGGTGACTGCACGTGGCACCCCGGTGCTCACTGTGCATAGGCTGGCTGGAACCAGTTCCAGGGTCACTCCAGACCCTGTGCTGGGGAAAAGCCCGCCAAGGAAGTGGGTGTAACCACCCCCCTCCTAGTCCCACCCCTAGGGCAGGACTTAGTCGCGTGCCAGCCCCTTTTTACAGGATAAAGGTAGGAACTGGCCCCCTTCCAAATCAGATCATCTTTGAATCCTGAAACTACTTTCCACGAAAGGAACTCAAGACTTCTTCCTAAGATTTCTCCCTTGTGACTAAGGAGTAGTCACCCTGCATCCGCAGGCACCATCTTAAGAACACTGCGGTCTGCTGCAAGTCTCTCCTCCGGATCAAGACTGCCCAGCTCGACGAGAACCGGCTTCCCTGGCACCTCTGACCTCTACCTACATCATCAGTCACGCTGAGATTCGTGGGTGTGACGAGACCTCGAGGGACCGGCCATCTTCAAGACTGCACGACTTCTGCACAGCAAGCCCGCCGAGTAATTTCCTGGTGAGTGCTTTGGGGTCCGAGAAGCCCCGACCCTGAGCAGCTCCAGCACCGAAGAGTAGCCCCCCAGCATCTCCACGATCGGCGTGGGGCCCTTCTGCTTTTTGCTGCTCACCGCGTTGTTTGGCTACTAGCCCGCTGGCTTGTGGCCTCCTGACCGACGCCCGACGACATCACTGCTGCTAGTCTGGTTGCTCCAGACTGGCCCTTGCTCCCTTCCAGAAGAGGAGCACTCCGGACCCTCCTGGTCCACTCAAGACGCCATTTTGGGTCCACCGCGTGGGCTTGAATTAGCCAAGGCTTGTTGCCCAATCCTGGGTAACTTCGACGCCGACAGCTTCATCCATCGTGGGACAGCTCGCCTCTCCATCCTGGTCGCCGACAACGCCTCCTGGTCCGTGAGATCTACAGAGCCAGCGTCGCCCACTCACCTAGTCGAGGTGACTTCGCCCGGTGCCATCCTGGTGCCCACTTAATCACTGGCTAGTGATTCAAGAACTTGGTCCCCTCTGCTTTCAGGTTTTCTTCTTCCTTGATCCAGGCTTGGATCCATCGAACTTTTCTTCACTGGTCGCCTGCCAGCAACTTCCTTCTTCCAGGCTCCTGGTCCGGCAACGAGATTCCCGACGTCTTTTCAGACCTATGCAGCTGCAGCCCCTGGGCTAGGTAACTTCGGCACTTCGGTGTCCCAGCATAGCCTCACTATCCTAGGGTCAGGATCCACTGTCGTTTTCTTCCTACCAGGTCGGGTTCGCCCGTGAACACTAACTTTGCCTTTACTAGCTCCCATAGACTTTGTCCCGCATCCCGCGTGAGAGTGCACACTCTGCACCCGAGTCCCCTAGGTCTCCTAGAAGTAATCTAACGATTCTATAGTCAAGTCCTAGCGAGTCCAAAGCCTATTAGTACTGTACTTACCTGCTAGTAATTTCGCATTCCACTTTTAAAGTATATGGTTTTTCGTGCCCCTCGGGCATTTGTGTATAACGTGCTAACTTAAGTATTTTCGTAAGAGTTTTGTTGTGTGCCTAGCACCCTGTCCTCATAAAGAGCACAGGGTTGTTGTGATTCTAATAAATACACTGTTTATTTTCATAACACTTGTGTGGTGTCCTTTCACTGGGTGTTCAAGGGGTAATGTGATGGTAAAACAGCTGGCTTAACACGCCCTCTAGAGTCTTAGCCTTAGACTGCTCGTATCCATGCTACTAGGATAGCTGGTCTATAAGGTTGACTTACAACCAATCATCAATAAGGGTTGTTTGGACTGATACATAGTGATCACTAGAATAGTGAACACTGCACATCAGGCCAACTTCTCACATTGGTGAGCAGCGGTGGGATTTGAGCTTGCTGTTGTTTTACCACACATGCCCTAAGAATATCTTGTGAAAGATCACATAAGTACTAAAGGTACATGTAACTTAGCTTAGAATACTCTGAGTTCTACTGAACCAGCTGTTGTAGCTCCTAGGGCCTAGCACACCCTAAACTACAACTCTAGCAAGGGATCAGTAGGCAAACATATAGTGTAGGTAAGTGCACCACTTACACCTCACTAGAAAAGCATGTCTACCCAGGGAGATTCTACTGAGACTCCCCTGGTCAGTGTTGACCCTCCACAGGTCACTTCAAGAAATGCAGCTCTCAGTTTCCAGGAGATGAGACAAATCTGTGTCTCCAGAAAACTGAAGCAGGGGTCTAACCCCACCATTCCCTTTTTAATAGGTCTCTTAGAGACTTATGATGCGAGGAAGCTTTCTCAGCTAGATGGGAATATGCCAGCCTTAGAGGGTACCTCTGGGGATCCAGACCTCCCCAACATTGCCAATGCAGTTGAGGAGGAGGAGGATCAGGAGGAACTCTCTGGGGATGAGGTAGACAAAGGTCTTGAGGTAGTCAGAAGGCTAACCAGGACCAACTTAGACTTACTTGGGCTAGGAACTGGGGGACCCCCAGTACTAACCCGAAGTGGGCCTAACCTTGGAGTTAGGAGAGATAGATCTCTTTCTAGGGACTCCAATAGATCTCTGCACTCTAATGCCTCTTCTCAGGGGAGAAGGAATCCTCCACAGAGGAGATTTACTTCCCCTCAGAGAAGGGAGCATGAAGCTAGGATGAGACAAGCTGAACTGAGGATTGAAAGGGAAGAAATTGCCCTGGCCAAAGAGAAGCTTGCCCTGGCAAGAGAGCAGCAGATGAGTGGGTTAGCTCCCACTGGTGGCAGCAATCTCCCAAGAGATAGAGAGAAGGGTTTAGATACTAAACACCTGACTAAAATAGTGCCCCCCTTTAAGCAAGGGGATGATATCCAGAAATGGATGGCTGCTCTGGGGAGGGCCTGCACTGTGCAGTGCATTCCCCAGAGTCAGTGGGCAGCTATACTGTGGCTCTCCTTTGATGGTAAAGGTAGAGATAAGCTCCTCACTACAAGAGTAGAGGATGCTAACAACTACCAGGTCCTGAAGAATACACTGGTTGATGGGTTTGGTTTAACCACTGAGCAGTACAGGTTGCTGTTCAGAGATACCCAGAAAACTCAGTCTCAGGACTGGTCTGACTTTGTGGATTGTGCCACTAAGGCTTTGGAGGGCTGGTTGCTGGGTAGCAAGGTTACAGATTACACAGGATTGTATAATCTAATGATGAGAGAACAAATTTTAAACAATTGTCAGAACCAGTTGTTGCACCAGCACCTTGTTGATTCAGATCTGACCTCTCCCCAAGAATTGGGAAAGAAGGCAGACAAATGGGTCAGGACAAGGATCAAGCAGAACCAGAACCAGAACCAGGGTGGTCAGAAGAAAGCAGACCAGAAGGGTAATGTTAAGAATGAGCAAAATGACCAGAAGTCTTCACCAGGTCCCCAACAAACCAAAGAGGGTGGGGGTCAGGCTTCCCAGAAGAAGAAGACTCAAGAAGGCCAGTCAAAAAGGTGGTGCCAGTACTGCAAAAGTAAATCTCACTGGTTTAGTGAGTGCACCAAAAGAGGAGGACAAACTCCTGCCACTACAGCCCCTAAGGCAACTGCACCCCCTAGTACAGTCAGTAGTGGTAGTGTACCTCCCAAGGCATTAGTTGGGTTAACCTTGGGTACTGAGGGGTCTGACAACTTAGTTGGCACACTCACTCAGGCTGTCCTTGTCTGTACAGGGGATATGGATATAACCCCTGAGATAAGTCCCAATACTTTGGGCAAATACAGGCAGACGCCTTTGATTAATGGCAAAATGGCTCAGGCCTATAGGGACACTTGTGCCAGTGTCACCATGGTGACACCTAACTTTGTGGACCCTGGACAGATCATGCCAGGTACTGATTTCCTGGTGACCAATGCCAGCAATGTCACTACTAGTCATAGTGTGGCAATTGTGGCTTTCTCCTGGGGTGGAGTGAAGGGACAAAAGAAAGTTGTAGTCAGTTCAGACCTCCCAGTTGATTGTTTGTTGGGCAATGATTTGGAGTCATCACAATGGTCAGAAGTGGAGCAGAGGACTCATATGGAGATGTTAGGCTTGCCAGCACATGTGCTTGCTGTGACTAGGTCACAGGCCAGAAGATGCCCCACTGAACAGGTGCTGGATCCTGAAATGATGGACCAGACACCTTCCAAGAAGAAGAGCAGTAAGGGTAAGGCTTTGCCTTCCCCCTTGCCCCAGGTTGAGGATCAAGTCTCTGAGGAGGCTGATCTGGAAGAACTGAGGGAAACTGAGCCTAAAGAGCTTGAACTTGATCAAGTTGAGTTTCTGGGCTCAGGGGGACCCTCCAGAGCAGACCTGGGGAAGGAACAGTTGAGCTGCCCTTCCCTTGAACCCCTCAGACAGCAGGCTGCTGCTGAGGCTGCAGGGAATGCCACAGGTGCCCACAGGGTATACTGGGAAGATGGACTCCTGTACTCTGAGTCAAGAGACCCCAAGCCTGGTGCAACCAGGAGGCTGGTCATCCCCTTGTCTCTGAGAGGTTTCCTTCTCACCTTGGCCCATGAGATTCCCCTTGCAGGTCACTTAGGTCAGACAAAGACTTGGGACAGGCTTGTCTCACACTTTCACTGGCCCCATATGAATGAGAATACCAAGGAGTTTTGTCGCTCCTGTGTCACTTGCCAAGCCAGTGGTAAGTCAGGTGGCACAACAAAGGCCCCCCTCATACCACTACCTGTGGTGGGGGTTCCCTTTGAAAGAGTGGGGATTGACATTGTTGGTCCAATGGAACCCCAGACAGCATCAGGGCACAAGTTTATACTGGTGGTGGTGGATCATGCCACCAGGTATCCTGAAGCTATTCCCCTTAGGACCACTACAGCACCTGTAGTGGCAAGAGCCCTAGTTGGAGTATTCTCCAGAGTGGGTTTCCCTAAGGAGGTCGTTTCTGACAGAGGTACAAACTTCATGTCAGGATATCTGACTGCAATGTGGAAGGAGTGTGGTGTGAACTACAAGTTCACCACACCCTACCACCCACAATGCAATGGGCTTGTTGAGAGATTCAACAGGACCCTGAAAGGGATGATTCATGGACTACCTGAAACTCTTAGGAGAAGATGGGATGTCCTGATCCCCTGCCTCTTGTTTGCTTACAGAGAGGTCCCACAGAAGGGGGTTGGCTACAGCCCTTTTGAGCTTCTGTATGGGCATCCTGTAAGAGGACCCCTGTGTTTGGTGAAGGAAGGATGGGAGAGACCTCTCAAAAAGCCTGCAACCAACATAGTGGACTATGTACTTGGTCTCCGCTCCAGGATGGCTGAGTACATGGAAAAGGCATCTAAAAACCTTGAGGCCAGCCAGGAACTTCAAAAAGCTTGGCATGACCAAAAGGCTGTTCTGACTGTGTACCAGCCAGGGCAGAAGGTGTGGGTGCTGGAGCCAGTGGCCCCAGCAGCTCTGAAAGACAAATGGTCTGGGCCCCACACCATCATTGAGCAAAAGGGAGAGGTTACCTACTTGGTGGACCTTGGAACTCCCAGGAGCCCTCTCAGAGTGCTCCATGTTAACAGGCTCAAGGCATATGTTGACAGGAAGGACATGAGCTTGCTCATGGCCACAGATGAGGGACAGGAGGAAGAGAGTGACCCTCTCCCAGACCTGCTCACTCAGAATCCTGATGATGGATCAGTTGATGGTGTTGTCTTTTGTGGCAGCCTCACTGAACATCAGCAACAGGATTGCAGGCAAGTTCTGCAATCCTACAGACATATGTTCTCTCTGACACCCAGCCAAACTGATTGGTGTACCCATGATGTTGACACTGGAGACAGCCTGCCTGTCAAGAGTAAAATCTACAGACAGCCTGATCATGTTAGAGACTGCATCAAAACTGAAGTGCAGAAAATGTTGGAGCTGGGAGTCATTGAGCCCTCAGATAGCCCTTGGGCTAGCCCAGTAGTTCTAGTGCCAAAGCCTCACACCCAGGGTGGTAAGAAAGAGATGAGGTTTTGCGTAGACTACAGAGGCCTCAATGCAGTCACTAAGACTGATGCCCACCCAATACCAAGAGCAGATGAACTTATAGATAAATTGGCCTCTGCCAACTTCTTAAGTACATTTGATTTGACAGCTGGGTATTGGCAAATCAGGTTAGCTGAGGAGGCCAAACCCAAGACAGCATTTTCTACCCCTGGAGGGCATTATCAATTTGTGGTAATGCCCTTTGGACTGAAAAATGCACCTGCCACCTTCCAAAGGTTGGTGAATCAAGTCCTCACTGGGCTGGATGACTTCTGTGCAGCATATCTAGACGATATTGCTGTCTTTAGCTCCACCTGGGAGGATCACCTGGTCCACCTGAGGAAAGTGTTAGAGGCCCTGCAAAAGGCAGGCCTCACTATCAAGGCCACAAAGTGCCAGATAGGGCAGACACAGGTTGTATACTTGGGCCACCTTGTAGGTGGAGGCCAGGTCCAGCCACTGGAGAGTAAGATACAGGCCATCAAGGACTGGACTCCTCCAATCACCCAGACTCAGGTTCGAGCTTTCTTGGGCCTGACTGGGTACTATAGGAAGTTTGTCAGAAATTATGGGTCCATAGTGACCCCTCTTAATGACCTGACAAGCAAAAAGATGCCAAAGAAAGTTCAGTGGACAGCAAGCTGTCAGAAAGCATTCAATGACCTAAAACAGGCCATGTGCACAGCACCTATCCTAAAGAGTCCAGATTACTCCAAGCCATTCATTGTCCAAACAGATGCTTCTGAGTTGGGTGTGGGGGCTGTTCTGTCTCAACTGAATTTTGATGGTAATGATCAGCCTATTGCTTTCATTAGTAGAAGGTTGACACCCAGAGAGAAAAATTGGTCAGCTATTGAGAGGGAGGCCTTTGCTGTGGTCTGGGCCCTGAAGAAGCTGAGGGCCTACTTGTTTGGCACTCACTTCACCATTCAGACAGACCATAAGCCCCTCTTGTGGCTAAATCAGATGAAGGGTGAAAACCCCAAACTGCTTAGGTGGTCCATTTCCCTACAGGGGATGGATTTTACAGTGGAGCATAGACCTGGTACTGATCACAGCAATGCTGATGGGCTCTCCAGGTATTTCCACTTAGAGCAAGAAGACTCACCTGGTCAAGGTTAGTTTATTGTCCCAAAGTTTGGGGGGGAGGGTCATGTAGGAGAGTAGGGTCTGCAATCCTATGATCACCCAGATTTTTGCTTTTTGCTGCACTGGTTTACGACTTTCCCTGGCTGTGGGCCTGCTAATCAGACCCACAGCCTAGCTGTTCTCTCTATCCAAATTGTACTCAGGTACTGAATTGGCACTGGGCCCTCTCCAAGTCCCTGTACCCAGGGCTGAGGTGTACCCAGAAGTCTCCCAGGGGCTGAAGCATGTATTATGCCACCCCTGGGCTGACTAACTAAACTGACACAACTGGCTGCACGACAGCTGGGGCAAGGTGGTGTACTCACCCTTTGCTTTAGATATAGTATACCTATATCTAACCCTAAAATGGACACACAGATCTCCTATCAGTCACTCCTATGGCAGGCCTTAACAATCCTGAAGGCAGAGTGCTTGGAATCGTGTGAGATGGTGCTCTGGCATGAGCTGAGCCTGTCTGCGGCTTTCGGGATCCATCCCTTAGCCGTTTCCATGATATCGCATACCATATACTCTTAAGTGCATTATAATCCTCGCGGTTATATGCCAACTCTGGTATCGCTTTATCAAAACATGTCGAGTAAGGTGTCATACGAATTGGAATACTAACCCCTCGCCAATTCTGGCGACGGGGTTAGCATTCCACCCTTCTAGAGGGACACGACATGTATGTAACCCCTAACCCCGGTTAAAGTCAAACAGAGCCTCAGCTCCACAAAATGGATGCTGCCACCAAGACACAAGTCTGCCCTCCTGCTGCTGGGAGTCCTCCCAGAGCAGGAGATAAGGACAAAGGGTTTCCTGCCAGGGGCGGTGCCAGCACCGTCCCAGACAGGGTTTTGTGTATTGTAGGTAGGCAGGGCTTTAGAGGAAGGTGACTGCACGTGGCACCCCGGTGCTCACTGTGCATAGGCTGGCTGGAACCAGTTCCAGGGTCACTCCAGACCCTGTGCTGGGGAAAAGCCCGCCAAGGAAGTGGGTGTAACCACCCCCCCTCCTAGTCCCACCCCTAGGGCAGGACTTAGTCGCGTGCCAGCCCCTTTTTACAGGATAAAGGTAGGAACTGGCACCCTTCCAAATCAGATCATCTTTGAATCCTGAAACTACTTTCCACGAAAGGAACTCAAGACTTCTTCCTAAGATTTCTCCCTTGTGACTAAGGAGTAGTCACCCTGCATCCGCAGGCACCATCTTAAGAACACTGCGGTCTGCTGCAAGTCTCTCCTCCGGATCAAGACTGCCCAGCTCGACGAGAACCGGCTTCCCTGGCACCTCTGACCTCTACCTACATCATCAGTCACGCTGAGATTCGTGGGTGTGACGAGACCTCGAGGGACCGGCCATCTTCAAGACTGCACGACTTCTGCACAGCAAGCCCGCCGAGTAATTTCCTGGTGAGTGCTTTGGGGTCCGAGAAGCCCCGACCCTGAGCAGCTCCAGCACCGAAGAGTAGCCCCCCAGCATCTCCACGATCGGCGTGGGGCCCTTCTGCTTTTTGCTGCTCACCGCGTTGTTTGGCTACTAGCCCGCTGGCTTGTGGCCTCCTGAACGACGCCCGACGACATCACTGCTGCTAGTCTGGTTGCTCCAGACTGGCCCTTGCTCCCTTCCAGAAGAGGAGCACTCCGGACCCTCCTGGTCCACTCAAGACGCCATTTTGGGTCCACCGCGTGGGCTTGAATTAGCCAAGGCTTGTTGCCCAATCCTGGGTAACTTCGACGCCGACAGCTTCATCCATCGTGGGACAGTTCGCCTCTCCATCCTGGTCGCCGACAATGCCTCCTGGTCCGTGAGATCTACAGAGCCAGCGTCGCCCACTCACCTAGTCGAGGTGACTTCGCCCGGTGCCATCCTGGTGCCCACTTAATCACTGGCTAGTGATTCAAGAACTTGGTCCCCTCTGCTTTCAGGTTTTCTTCTTCCTTGATCCAGGCTTGGATCCATCGAACTTTTCTTCACTGGTCGCCTGCCAGCAACTTCCTTCTTCCAGGCTCCTGGTCCGGCAACGAGATTCCCGACGTCTTTTCAGACCTATGCAGCTGCAGCCCCTGGGCTAGGTAACTTCGGCACTTCGGTGTCCCAGCATAGCCTCACTATCCTAGGGTCAGGATCCACTGTCGTTTTCTTCCTACCAGGTCGGGTTCGCCCGTGAACACTAACTTTGCCTTTACTAGCTCCCATAGACTTTGTCCCGCATCCCGCGTGAGAGTGCACACTCTGCACCCGAGTCCCCTAGGTCTCCTAGAAGTAATCTAACGATTCTATAGTCAAGTCCTAGCGAGTCCAAAGCCTATTAGTACTGTACTTACCTGCTAGTAATTTCGCATTCCACTTTTAAAGTATATGGTTTTTCGTGCCCCTCGGGCATTTGTGTATAACGTGCTAACTTAAGTATTTTCGTAAGAGTTTTGTTGTGTGCCTAGCACCCTGTCCTCATAAAGAGCACAGGGTTGTTGTGATTCTAATAAATACACTGTTTATTTTCATAACACTTGGGTGGTGTCCTTTCACTGGGTGTTCAAGGGGTAATGTGATGGTAAAACAGCTGGCTTAACACGCCCTCTAGAGTCTTAGCCTTAGACTGCTCGTATCCATGCTACTAGGATAGCTGGTCTATAAGGTTGACTTACAACCAATCATCAATAAGGGTTGTTTGGACTGATATATAGTGATCACTAGAATAGTGAACACTGCACATCAGGCCAACTTCTCACACCTTGTTCATAAAATTGTTGCCTAGAGGACTCCCAATCCAAAGATTAAAAACATTTGTATATAGGTCTATGGCCCAGGAGAAATATGGAAATATGTACTCTCTGCACAAATCTCAATTCCAAATGTGTTTGGCCAGGCTCATTATCACATGAAGTTTATGCTATCATATGTATTTGTGGAAAAGTATTTTAAGGAAGGAGCTATTCTACAAGATCTGGCTTCCCATTCTCTGTCTCTCCAGTAGTGATAGGCCTGGGTTCCAAAACAGCCATGAGAAGCCCAACCCACTTTGTGCCGCAGAGGTGCGGTCCCTTGCTTACCTGAAGTTTGATTCACTGAGGAGGCTGATTGTCCGTTATCTGAGGCAGACCTCGACATTTGGAACCTTAGTGGTGGTGGGCAAACGCACCAGGGTACATGGAGGCGAGGACCCTTCCGGAGTATTCCAGGGGGCGGCACAAAACTGGGGGTAAGAAGTCTGCCCCCGATCCGGATACCCCTAGGCAACGCTGTTTGAGATAACAAGCCTGTCCACCTACATCGAATGGCATCTTTCATCTACTCTCCTTTTTTTTCTAAGAAACCTTTTAATGAGTTTTGTTTGAATTAACAGGAGACAGAAAATACAGTTAATTACTGTTAAAAGGAAAACACAAATATTCAAGAAAATACAATACTAGAAAGAAATCTGTGTCACAGACCGCTTTGGCCGTCACCTACCCCTACCCGGACATTTGTCTCGTCTTCTCCTCCACAGCTGTCTCCTTTCTCTGGACTTCCAACTCTCCCTGATCTGTTTTTTTCCCTCCTCTTTGCTCTTTAATTGTTTTCCTGTTGAGACCTAGCTGTTTGGCTGATGCCCGGTGGAGCTACTCGATAGCTAAAGAGGAGATGGGCTGTGGACTTCCTCCTCGGCCGTCACCTACCCAGCTGGACTTTGGGCAGACTCTCCTTCGTATCTCCACCTTATCTACCTCCTACCCACCTCCTACCCCTTTACCCCACCCCCTTACCCTTCTAAGCTCTATTTATTTCGTCTTCTATGCTCTTGAAATGTTTTTCTAGTAACTGATGTAATGTGTTATGTTATGTTACTCGTTATTCGGAACTTTTAAGCGCACGGGCACCCAAGGGTTTCATGGCGCTGGCGGTAAGGAAAGAATGGTAGCAGTTAACCTATCCCGAGGCTTACTTGAATAGCCAGGTCTTCAAGGCGCGTCGGAACTCCATGAGGTTGGTGCATTTTCTGAGCGACAGGGAAAGAGAGTTCCACACCTTAGGGGCAAGGAAAGCGAAGCGACATCCACCTTGACGCTTCGGTTTAAAGGAGGGTAGGGTAAGAAGAGACAGATGGGCAAAGCGAAGATTGCGAGTAGGCTCATGCTTGATGATTAAGTTGTTAATAAACATGGGGCTTTTCCCGTGGAGAGCCTTGAAGGCCAAGCATCCTACTTTAAAGATTACCCGGTGGGCTATGGGTAACCAGTGGAGAGAGGCCAGCAGTGGTTTCACCGAGCTACCTCCGCGGTTCTTGAAGATCAGTCTTGCCGCTTGGTTTTGCACAATTTGCAAACGTTTCAACAAGAACAGGGGGAGGCCTAGATAGAGTTAGAGAAGTCCAGTCGTGACAGGACTAAGGCGAGTACCACTTGAATGAGCGCGGAGTGGGTGATGTTAATGATGTAATTTTGTAATTCCTGTGGAACCTTATGTAAAGCACTCTGATACCTTCATGTCTAGCCAGCGCCTATAAAACTGTCAAAATAAATACATACATAAATAAAATAACTAAATAACATAAAATGGAGAGGTCAAATTTCATCACAATTGATTTTTATACTAGAGTTAATTGAATGAGGATTAAAAGTGAACTGCATAGATTGGTGAAACAAGTAGGGTTTGACGAGCATGAAGGATGACAGTTAGTAGTTTGAGCACAGAACTAAGGCAAAGCAGTTGTAGAGAAATAAAGTCTGAATACAGCAAGATAACAGAACGTGACAGCATTGGGTAAGTAGATGAAGCACAAGACTACCATTTAAGGAAAAAAGCCAATTTCTGTTTGTAGAGTCCTAGAAAATCACTGTAATATTTTGGTGAAAGTCCATGTGATAGAATAAGGTGCATCAATGTCCGGTTGTCTAAGGAGGATTAATTTTTATATGATCTATTATTCATTTTCCCCAGATATGAGCTGAGCACGACGTGTGGCTATAAGCACATAGTGGATGCATCTTTGGAGAACGTACGGCACAGTCCCTATGACCCACCATAGTCCTAAACAGGGCCGGACTGAGAACCAAAACCGGCCCTGGCAAAGTGCTCGGCCGCATCCCCCCCCACCCACGGGGATTGGGGATACTGCCAACCTCTTTGCAAAAACTGCCCTGTAACAAAAACGGCCCCCCTGGGACCCAAAACCGCCCCCCCCGTGTGGCACAGAACCGGGAGATTGCCCGGTTCCCGCTACGGCCAGTCCGGGCCTGGTCCTAAACTACGTACACTTGCTTCCGAGCCAAGACTTAATCAACCCCCCACACGCATATTCATATTTTGACTCTTGACTGTAAAAAGTGGCACTATCCTACCCATGGAGACAAACCAGAAGAGGTGGATGCTGTTCAATGCCCTGAGACCGCAATGGACAAAGAGGGCCGACCCAGGCATCCATAAACCCAGCCCGTTTCCGGGGCTTGACTGGGTGCGCCGATCCGATCAGCCCGAGTCTCCAGAAGCAAGGAGAAGTGGCCTACCGACAGCAAGAGAGCAACAACAGTCCCAGGAAATGACAGAACCAATGGGGACCGTCAGGACACCCTGTGAACAGGCAGCGAGACCACTGGGGCGAGATGTTAGCTAGGTGTATTCAGAGGGGCTCGAGGGGCGGCGACAGGCGCGTCACGCATGAAAGGGGGGCAGTGCAGGGAGGGATAATATAAAAAAACATAAACATACCTTGCCTTTGGGTCCCACGTCTCTGCTCCTGCTCTCCTTGTCCAATTCGATGAACGGGAAGCACAGCCAGGCTACCAATCACCCAGGCTCCCCTGACCAATCACAATGCGGCAATGCAACGATGTGATTGGTCTGAGCGTCCTGGTTCGATGCTGAGCCAGAGAATGGGGGCCTGGGTATGTTCTCCATGCAGGTTGTAATGCAGCCTGCATGGAGAACGGGCCGCCCAATACAGGATTATCATTTTATGTTTCTACTTCGCATTTCTTGAAAGCAGTGGGACGACGCTTCCCAGCCATAGTGGAGGAGCCACCCCTGCTCCTCCCCTATACTGGGAGTGAATAACTGGCAATGTGAGTGTTCCGACAGAACTAGAATGGTTACTGTTAATACTAATGCAG
Source organism: Lissotriton helveticus (assembly GCF_964261635.1). Classification (NCBI taxonomy): domain Eukaryota; kingdom Metazoa; phylum Chordata; class Amphibia; order Caudata; family Salamandridae; genus Lissotriton; species Lissotriton helveticus. Next base: position 339,051,628 of record NC_136057.1, on the reverse strand, counting down.
GCATGGTTACGGGCACTTTGGATCAGTTTTTTAAACGGGCTACTGGAATCCTAGAGAAGGAAATAGCATTTGCAGAAAAGCGTCTGTCGATTGATATTCTAACAGGCAAACGGTCTTTTCTGGGTGTGATCGGGTCTGCTGTAACGCCGGCCCATTGTAGCGACCCGGTTGTTCTTGTAGACCCTAGCCCAATCCCTTGTTCTTTGGAGGAGTGGCCAGTCGGTTTTGCTACTGGCTCCATGTTGAGCTCAACCTCACTCAGTCTTCCTTCTAGTGGCTTGAGCCACAGAACATCTACACCAACACCTCCACCTCCTGTTCCTCGGACAGAACAAGATCAGGCGCCGAGGAGAGTAAATAAGAAATGTCCTGTAACTCCTAAGTATGTAAAAAATAAGAGAGGGGGAGGCAAGAAGGTGGGTTGAGGTATAAGACTTGCAAAAACCCAACATCCCAGTGATGCTTCACAGGCTGTAGTCCAGTCTCCTATTTTTAATGATGCATTAACTAATACTGATCCACCTCTCATTCAACACAACTCTAATGAGGATCTTCTTGCCAAAATGGAAACATTAGTTAGGTCTCTAATATTGCCCCATATCAACCGAACGAAATCAATTAAAGAAAAATTAGATCAGTTAGAACTAATAACAAAGGGGAACACTTCTAAACTTGATGCACTAATTAAGAAGACAAAAACTAAAGATGTCGGAGCCCCTTCCACTATATCCTTAGGAAACGTTAAGCCACCTAAAGCCGCCCCCGTGGCCCAGAACACTCATTTAGCTACAGGGGAAAAAGGTGTGGCAAGTAGAAAGGCCCAAGACACTGAGGTAGTCATGGTCGTTGCCCCTAAACAGGCTCCAAATCTAAAACAAGTGGTCAATCAGCCTCTGAGTAATGTACCGCAGGGTAAAGAAGTGCAAAGAAAGAGGCTCCCGTGTGTAAATCTACCCCCGGAATCCATGCCTCTGACTATTATCCTAACAGGGGTACCAGAAATTAACTTAGATTATCAAGAATCAGATAGGGAATTTAAGAATAAAGTTCTTTTTTGGCTTAGCAAGAATAGGAGATTACCTCCGGGCTCAAATTCGGAGATTTTAGGAGTAAGGCGAGTGGCATGGTTGGGCCATAGCAATAAGGATCTCGAGGGAGATTGTATAATTGTTAATTTTAGAAACACATGGGTTGTAGACCACATACGCAGGGAACCAAGGTTTGCCAGACTAGGTGACATTCAATCACTAGGTCTAGATTATTTTTATCCATATACGATTCCTAGTTTACTCTGTCTACCACAGAACTTTGGAAGGGGTAGACCCACGAGTGTCAGCAGATTGGATTGGGCTGTACAGTATCTACCACTAAGAAATAGGTTTGACCCACTCATGGGAATGGAGGGGGTTGATTGACTCCGGATCGCCCGCATTTCCAACAGTGGGGTCGAAGACATAGAAGGGGATAGGGCTGTCAGCCCAATGAGTCAAAACCTAGATGAAGTAGCTGGAACCTGGGCAGGGACGGTTAGTAACATACATTTATCTCCTAATCTATTGACTGTTCCTATAGTAGCGGCTAGGGGAGAGAGAGATGGGGCTGAACAAATAGAAATGGTACCCCTGGATTTAGATATTATTCATACAGCAGTAAATCAGTGAGGGAGAGTTAACACCAGACAGGTAGAATCGGAACCCTTGGATACAGATATTGGCCCCGTAGTTGCAATTCAGGGTGAGAGTGCTGCGATTCAGCCGAAAGTAACAACATCCCTGGGGGAAGTAGATGGTCTGGTTGAGGGTTGTCCTTTCCGCCTGATTTCATGGAACATCGCTGGTTTTACCCGTAGGCTAGACGATCCGGTATGGTCAAAATTTGTTGAATCCTTTGATATAATCTGCTTCCAGGAGACCTGGAGCAGAGAGGACCATAGCTTGGATGGATACCAAATGTTTAACGTTCATGCCAAAGCCTCACATGCTGGAAGAGCGAAGGGTGGCCTTATGACAGCTATTTCTGTCACGTATAATATGATAAAAATTGTGACATTGGTGGAATCCCCTTGGTATCAAATGCTTATGATTTAGGATTTATTTCCAGTGCCTCTCCTTTTAATTAATTGGTATTACAATATATTTGATGCCCATGAAACATCGGTCATTGAAAAATTACAGGATGAAATTGTCAAAGTAACTAATACTGTATTTCCTCTTTTTGTTATGTGGGTGGGTGATTTTAATTGTACTTTGTGTAAATTTAGTGGAACCAGAGTCTGTGGCTTGGTAGATTTAAATGACCAGCCATTGGCTCATTTTAAATACTCAAAACAGGGGGATGCTTTGAATAACATCATTATGATTAATGAACTTTTTATCCTGGATATGTCTAATTTCTCAAGACCTCTGGGCATACCTACTTTCCAAGGTACAGGGGGCCAGATGAGCACAATTGATTTTGCTATGGTCTCTAGCAGGTACATTCATCTTGTAAATGATTTCGAGATTGAAGTGAATCCTACTAGTGACCATAACCCTTTAATTTTAAGTTTGAGTCCTGTTTTTGAGAGAGTTAAGACCCTGGAACACCCAATAAAATTAAGCCAGAATCAGGGGGTTACTATAAACTGGGATAAGGTAGATGCAAGGCAACTGGAGGTGGAAGTTTTTAAAGCAAAAAAATTAAGGACAGAGGCTTGCTTAACCGCTACCAATGAGCCGGATGTATTAATTGAGAATTTTGAGGCTCTTTTAGGCAATGTAGCATCTCACCTATTAAAAACTGTGGGTGGGAAAAAAGAAAATGGATGCAAATGGTTTGACGCAGAATGTTCCAAAGCACAAACCAGGTTAACGAAGGCACTACACCAAGTGCCACGGGATAGGATCTGGTTAGAAAGTCAAGGAAACTTTATAGAGATGCCATTATCAGGAGAAAATTAGACTTAAAGAAAAAGGCATGGGATGATTTAGGAAAAGCCTCAGAACTTAAGGATAGTGGGCTTTTCTGGGAGGTAATAAACCTCCCATTCCTAAAGAGTGACGAAAAGGGAAAAATGTTGGTACATATGTCAGGGGATACTTGGGAAGCACATTATGGAAGAATTTTTAAACCAAAAGGGGTGACGCTGTTAACTTCAAAGGAGGGGGCTAGAGATTTCAATATGGAGTCAGCCCGAACGCTTAGCCTTTCGCTCACCATCCCAGAGTTAGAGGATGCTCATAGGAAGGGTACCCCACTAAAGGCCCCAGGGCCAGATTCAGTCCCTCTGGATCTTTTTAAATACAACGTTGAGGTGTGGGCACCACTCTTATTAAATTTATTCAGAGCAGTTGTGGTAGGGCGTATTCCGTCCTCCTGGCAAGAGGCTGTAGTGGTACCGATATTCAAAAAGGGGGACAAAGCTGACCCGTGCTGCTACAGACCGATATTGCTAATAGATGCGTCCTGTAAGCTGATGCGAAGGGTGATATTGGCACGCCTGGAAACCTGGGCTGAGTCATCAGGTATTATTGTGGACTCCCAGTATGGGTTTAGGAGGGGTAAAGGAACCACAGAGCAGTGCCTTAATTTGGCCTTAATTATGGGTAAGTACATGAAGGCCAAGCGTGGTTGTATCCACTTGGCCTTCATGGACTTATCCAGCGCCTTCGACACTGTTTGCAGAGATAAACTGTGGCAGATGATGGAGACTATGGGGTTTGAAGAACCGCTGGTCACCCTTCTTCGCAGACTGCACGCTGCCACAACAGTGAGGATCCGATTTGGCCGAGGTGGGGAGAAGACAAAGCCTATCCCATCGACTGAAGGTGTGCGCCAGGGATGTATCCTAGCTCCCTTTTTGTTCCTGGTGTACAACAACGGTTTGGAAGGCTATCTGTTGGAACGTTGTGTAGATTTCCTCCAGGTTAATGGTAAACGGATACCGATGTTATCTTATGCAGATGACACGGTGTTCATGACCCTAACCGCCAATAGCATGCAAACGTGTTTGAATGCTTTTGGCGCTTTTATGCAAGGATTAGATCTAAGGGTCAACTTCACAAAGTCTTTCGCCATGGTCTGCGGCCCGAAAGGGGTAAAATCTCGTAGGTATATGGTCAATGACTCAATTATTGTGAAAGCCGATAATTTTTATTATCTGGGGAATTTATTCAATCAATCAATCAATCTTAGCTTTATTCGATTTCTGTGTAAGAATCATAAAAGCAACAACAGTACATAAATATACACCAGTACATTTCATCATATTTACGTATATTTAAAAAATAAAATAAAAGCAAGTCGATAAATAATCGGCTACACGTTATAGGGCGAGATAATAAGTCAAATTGATCAGGTGTGGAGATGAATATAGAAACTTGATACAGGACCACACCTGACCATCAGGTGGTTGCTCTATGATTTTTTGCATTTCAACTAGACATATAATGATCTAGGATAGAAGTCACTTATACTCCAGATAGATATGGGGCCATCTCCTATTTGGGGCTGCCAAGATTGGAGAAAAGGAACAACATATTTAGACCTGAATTTGACAAGAACCAAATCGCCCACCAAGTCCTTGCGCAGAGGTCCTAGCCAACCCACCCTTCTGACACTAAGTATGGTTCCATCGATGTTGGGTGGTAAAGGTCTATTTTTGGTTAACCAAAACGTAACCTTGTTTCTTAGGTCCATAGGATTTTCATGTTTCCCCCTTATAAGTTCAGGTACTCCCGAAAGGACACACACAATAGGGGCGGCCTCTGGGGGCAAATGTAAATGCTTGGTTTTGGGCAACATATTGTTGTGATTGGCCACTGATCCCTTGTTTGATGTCAATTGATTGTTTAGCCCTATTCTGGGGCGAGAGCTCCGTACAGTTGTGACAGGGGGATGCAAACTTTTCACATGTGAAGTTACTAGCTGGTTATGAATGGTCTTGCTTTGTAAGGAGGTATCGGGCATTTCTGTGGCTACTGAATGCTGTGATTGAGTGGATGTTGCCATAGTTTTTGTAGGTAATGAATTGGCCTTGATGGCTTCCTCAACGCCCGTGAGCCTGTCCCCTAAACTAACCATTTTATCCATCAACGGGGATATTATAGTCTTGATCATGTTCTCGATCGAGGCCATTAAAGAAGCATGGATAGGTGGGTTCGATATAACAATGTGCGAAGTGTTGGGAGATACGGGGTAAGGATTTAGTTTCTGTTGGTTGGCCTGTCTCCCCATTTGTTTGGCCCCATCTCTCTTCCTTTTAGCGATAGTGAGCTGAGGGGTCAATGCCGAATGCGAGTTTTCTTTTGATCGTATTAAAGGGGGCGCATCGTGTATACTATGAGTTGGTTGAGGTTGATTGCAAGACCGGGGGCTAATATTTGCAATGGCACGGATAGGCGAATTCATTTTCACATTGCCTGGTTCCACAGGAGCATACGTGGATTTACACATGTTGTTTAGTTCCTCCAGTAAGGATATCTCTGGAGCAACATCATCAGTCTGTAAAGGAGAGCACATAATGGGCAAACTATCCAGGGCGGGGGATCGCCAATTCGCTCCAATTCAATGGATCCAAAACGGAGGTTCTTCATTGCTCCCTAGACCGTACCCCTCGTCCGCTCCCGGACGATTTTTGGCCTACATCTATTCCAGGTACGGTAGAGGCTGCTGAGTCGGCCCGTAATTTGGGTGTTCTGTTTGAACCCAATCTGCAGCTCGATGCCTCGGTGAATAGAACTATAGCGGGTTGTATGGGCTTACTTCGTGCCTTTCGTAAGATCTTACCGCTTCTCCCTAAGGAGGCAAGGGCAGAGGTAGTGCGCAGCTCTATTCTTAGTCGATTAGACTACTGCAATGCACTACTTCTGGGAGCCCCAAAAACTTTGATTCTAAAGCTGCAGAGGATCCAAAATATGGCGGCTAAATTGGCTCTATCCCGTCCTCGATCTGCCTCTTCCTCTGGCGCATTAGCAGACCTCCATTGGTTACCCATCCAAGAGAGAATTTGCTTTAAGTCGCTTTGCCTCGTCTTTAAGGCTTTGCAAGGACAGGGACCGATACCGCTCCAAAATCTCTTTTCCTGGTACTGCGCTGCCAGACCCCTAAGATCCTCCTCTGCGTTCCTGGTGACGGTCCCCAGGATCAATAGAGTGAGGATGGGTGGCCGTGCTTTTAGTTTTACGGCTGCCACTCTCTGGAACACCCTCCCGCTGGCGCGGAGGTGTAGACAAGATTTTATTCCTTTTAAAAAGGATCTTAAGACCTTTTTGTTCCCTAGAGCAATGTAATGGTAGTTTGCCTGCATGATAGACGCAGTCTCAGCGCCAGGATACCCTTTGGGTGACAGCCGCGCTTAACAAGCAAATAAATATATATAATGGGGAGCGTTAGTCTCTTTAGATAGTGGTCCATCGTTCCTCTAATCAAGCCACTGTGGGTGGAGAAATTCCTGGTACCCCCCTTGCAGGTCATGTCATCAGCCATCTTCCAATATAAACAGTTCAATAGTACCACTATGATGGCGAATGGGAAGGACCTATTAGTAAGAGGGGGACAGATAAGGGGTAACAGTACCTTTAATACTTTTTCCACTTCTCCTAGTTCCGAACCAAGGGGAATGGCCCCGTCCCGGCCTCCTCTGGCCTCTGATGGCCACAGATGGCCCCGCCCTTGTCCCGGGCTTCGCCCGGCGCCGCCCGCGCGCGTCCCGCGGGCCGGAGATGAGGCGTTGAATATATCCTCCCCGGTGTCCAGGGGTGGGGCTGCCGGTCCTCTCCTCGCAGCCTCCTGGGACAGGTAGTCCCGCTGCGTCCCCGCTCTCCCCAAAACAAGCACAGCTCACAGGGCCGATGCGTCTCCCGCGGAGCGGGAGGCGCGTGAAGTATTTCAAGATCCCCGGTGTCCAGGGGGTGGGGCTACCGGTCCTCTCCTCGCAGCCTCCTGGGACAGGTAGTCCCGCTGCGTCCCCGCTCTCCCCAAAACAAGCACAGCTCACAGGGCCGATACGTCTCCCGCGGAGCGGGAGGCGCGAGAAGTATTTCAAGATCCCCGGTGTCCAGGGGGTGGGGCTGCCGGTCCTCTCCTCGCAGCCTCCTGGGACAGGTAGTCCCGCTGCGTCCCCGCTCTCCCCAAAACAAGCACAGCTCACAGGGCCGATGTGTTTTATTCAATAAAATAAAACTCTAAGCTGGGATCCTCTAATATCAGCCCGTGTTCAAAAGGCCACGCAATCTATAGAGGCCCTTTTCCGTTTCTCAAGTAAATTGGGTCAAAAGCCGGCTGCAGAATTAAAAATCTTATATAAAGCAAAATGCATCCCTGTTGCAATTTATGGGGCAGGAGTATGGGGGACACAAAACTGTAATAAAATCCAAGTCATGGAAAATAAATTCACTAAGCGCCTTTTATCTGTTCCATCTGGCACTTCCAACAGCTTTTGTCATACTGAGGTGGGTCTTGATTTTGTGAGCGATACTATTCATGTCTCACCTTTGCTGCTATGGAGCAAGGTTTGGAGGTCTAATGAACTGAAACTCACAAAGGAAATTTTGCAAGACTGCCTTAAGCTTGATCATTCTATGGAGATTCCATGGCTATTCTACGTAAGGGAAACCTTTCACAAGATTGGATTGGGACAGATATACCTAAATCCCGAAACTGTTGGCAGGGAGACCAAACTATCAATTAAGGACGCCTATCGTAACAGCTTAGGTATGTTAAGGAATAGTGAGCAGGCAGTATATGATGGGGGTAAGCTGCATCAGCAGCCTTATCTATCATATATTATGCATGCCCAATGGCGTTTTTACCTGACAAGGTTTCGCCTTGGTACGTTGCATTTTCTTTTTGCTTTCCCAAAGCAAGCAGGGTGGTGTGAGAGACTTCCCTCTTGCCCCTGTAATAACAAAGATTCACAAAACACTTTGCACCTCCATTCTTTTTTGTAATTTGTATAAAGATCCAAGAAATCGGTTTATTAAGCCTGTTTTGTTAACTCTTGGATCCCGCTATTACAAAGAGGGATATGAATACTTATCATCTTTATCAACTCCAGCCATATGTAGTGCTGTGCTTAGCTTTATTAGATTAGCGCTCACTATTAGAAATCGATATTGAACAGCATTATTGGATACCAACGATTATTATCTGGCATACATCTAGCAGATTATTGTATATATTGGCATTCAAATGGAACGCACATGCACTTTACAATATTTTCTGTCTATATATATGACCCTTTTTATCCTGAATGTATTGTAAATTCAAATTGGATATATAATATGTATTTCGGATGTTAATATAATTGTATGGCTTGTTTTTGTTTTAATTATATCTGTAATGTCTTTTTTAATCTGTTTATACTTTTATGATTCTATCTTCGAATCGAAATAAAGTTCTTTGAATAAGAATAAGACAGAACCAATAGGGACCGTCAGGACACCCTGTGAACAGGCAGCGAGACCACTGGGTCGAGATGCTGGTAAGGCATATTCAAAGGGGCTCGAGGGGCGGGGACAGGCGCGTCGCGCATGATAGGTGGGCAGCGCAGGGAGGGATAATATAAAAAAACATAAACATACCTTGCCTTTGGGTCCCAAGTCTCTGCTCCTGCTCTCCTTGTCGAATTCGAGAAACGGGAAGCACAGCCAGGCTACCAATCACCCAGGCTCCTCTGACCAATCACAATGCGGCAATGCAACGATGTGATTGGTCTGAGCGTCCTGGTTCGATGCTGAGCTAGAGAATGGGGGCCTGGGTATGTTCTCCATGCAGGCTGTAATGCAGCCTGCATGGAGAACGGGCCGCCCAATACAGGATTATCATTTTATGTTTCTACTTCGCATTTCTTGAAAGCAGTGGGGCGATGCTTCCCAGCCATAGTGGAGGAGCCGCCCCTGCTCCTCCCCTATAATGGGAATGAATAACTGGCAATGTGAGTGTTCCGACAGCACTAGAATGGTTACTGTTAATACTAATGCAGGCATGGTTACGGGCACTTTGGATCAGTTTTTTAAACGGGCTACTGGAATCCTAGAGAAGGAAATAGCATTTGCAGAAAAGCGTCTGTCGATTGATATTCTAACAGGCAAACGGTCTTTTCTGGGTGTGATCGGGTCTGCTGTAACGCCGGCCCATTGTAGCGACCCGGTTGTTCTTGTAGACCCTAGCCCAATCCCTTGTTCTTTGGAGGAGGGGCCAGTCGGTTTTGCTACTGGCTCCATGTTGAGCTCAACCTCACTCAGTCTTCCTTCTAGTGGCTTGAGCCACAGAACATCTACACCAACACCTCCACCTCCTGTTCCTCGGACAGAACAAGATCAGGCGCCGAGGAGAGTAAATAAGAAATGTCCTGTAACTCCTAAGTATGTAAAAAATAAGAGAGGGGGAGGCAAGAAGGTGGGTGGAGGTATAAGACTTGCAAAAACTCAACATCCCAGTGATGCTTCACAGGCTGTAGTCCAGTCTCCTATTTTTAATGATGCATTAACTAATACTGATCCACCTCTGATTCAACAGAACTCTAATGAGGATCTTCTTGCCAAAATGGAAACATTAGATAGGTCTCTAATATTGCCCCATATCAACCGAACGAAATCAATTAAAGAAAAATTAGATCAGTTAGAACTAATAACAAAGGGGAACACTTCTAAACTTGATGCACTAATTAAGAAGACAAAAACTAAAGATGTCAGAGCCCCTTCCACTATATCCTTAGGAAACATTAAGCCACCTAAAGCCGCCCTCGTGCCCAGAACACTCGTTTAGCTACAGGGGAAAAAGGTGTGGCAAGTAGAAAGGCCCAAGACACTGAGGTAGTCATGGTGGTTGCCCCTAAACAGGCTCCAAATCTAAAACAAGTGGTCAATCAGCCTCTGAGTAATGTACCTCAGGGTAAAGAAGTGCAAAGAAAGAGGGTCCCGTATGTAAATCTACCCCCGGAATCCATGCCTCTGACTATTATTCTAACAGGGGTACCAGAAATTAACTTAGATTATCAAGAATCAGATAGGGAATTTAAGAATAAAGTTCTTTTTTGGCTTAGCAAGAATAGGAGATTACCTCCGGGCTCAAATTCGGAGATTTTAGGAGTAAGGCGAGTGGCATGGTTGGGCTATAGCAATAAGGATCTCGAGGGAGATTGTATAATTGTTAATTTTAGAAACACATGGGTTGTAGACCACATACGCAGGGAACCAAGGTTTGCCAGACTAGGTGACATTCAATCACTAGATCTAGATTATTTTTATCCATATACGATTCCTAGTTTACCCTGTCTACCACAGAACTTTGGCAGGGGTAGACCCACGGGTGTCAGCAGATTGGATTGGGCTGTACAGTATCTACCACTAAGAAATAGGTTTGACCCACTCATGGGAATGGAGGGGGTTGATTGACTCTGGATCGCCCGCATTTCCAACAGTGGGGTCAAAGACATAGAAGGGGATAGGACTGTCAGCCCAATGAGACAAAACCTCGATGAAGTAGCTGGAACCTGGGCAGGGACGGTTAGTAACATACATTTATCTCCTAATCTATTGACTGTTCCTATAGTAGCGGCTGGGGAGAGAGAGATGAAGCTGAACAAATAGAAATGGTACCCCTGGGTTTAGATATTACTCATACAGCAGTAAATCAGTGAGGGAGAGTTAACACCAGACAGGTAGAATCGGCACCCTTGGATACAGATATTGGCCCGCAGTTGCAATTCAGGGTGAGAGTGCTGCGATTCAGCCGAAAGTAACAACATCCCTGGGGGAAGTAGATGGTCTGGTTGAGGGTTGTCCTTTCTGCCTGATTTCATGGAACATCGCTGGTTTTACCCGGAGGCTAGAGGATCCGGTGTGGTCAAAATTTGTTGAATCCTTTGATATAATCTGCTTCCAGGAGACCTGGAGCAGAGAGGACCATAGTTTGGATGGATACCAAATGTTTAATGTTCATGCCAAAGCCTCACATGCTGGAAGAGCCAACGGTGGCCTTATGACAGCTATTTCTGTCACGTATAATATGATAAAAATTGTGACATTGGTTCGAATCCCCTTGGTATCAAATGCTTATGATTAAGGATTTATTTCCAGTGCCTCTCCTTTTAATTAATTGGTATTACAATATATTTGATGCCCATGAAACATCGGTCATTGAAAAATTACAGGATGAAATTGTCAAAGTAACTAATACTGTATTTCCTCTTTTTGTTATGTGGGTGGGTGATTTTATTTGTACTCTGTGTAAATTTAGTGGAACCAGAGTCTGTGGCTTGGTAGATTTAAATGACCAGCCATTGGCTCATTTTAAACACTCAAAACAGGGGTATGCTTCGAATAACATCATTATGATTAATGAACTTTGTATCCTGGATATGTCTAATTTCTCAAGATCTCTGGGCATACCTACTTTCCAAGGTACAGGGGGCCAGATGAGCACAATTGATTTTGCTATGGTCTCTAGCAGGTACATTTATTTATTTATAAAGTTTTATATAGCGCGGACATGACCCACGGGGGTATCAGAGCGCTTTACAGTACCTGATTATCACAAGTTATACGTACAGTCGTGAATCGCGTATATTACAATACAAGTGAGGTAGACATTGCTGTTTGATTAATAGCAGAGGCAGAGTGCAGACAGAGTCTATGGGGTTGTCCGGGGGCTTTACAGGAAATAATTATCAAAAGTTATACAAACAATCGGGGATCACATATAATACAATATAGGTGAGGTAGACATTGCTGTTTGAGTACAAGCAAAGGCAGGTAGGCTTCTAGGAGTTATAGGTTTAGGTTGACAATTTGTTCATGAGAAGCATTTTCGTTTCCTTTTTGAAGGTGGTAAAGGAAGGGATTCTGCGTAAGTCTGGGGGAAGGTTGTTCCAGATCTTCGGTGCGATACCAGAGAAAGCTTTGCATCCAGTTCTCTTTTTGTGGAAGGATTGAAGTTTTAGGAGAAGTGAACTTGCGCTTCGCAATTGTCTGCCAACTCCCGACCGTTCTAGCTTTTGTGCTAAATAGCTGGGAGTGTTGCTGTGTAAGGCTTTGTGTGTCATGCAGGCGATCTTTAGTTGTATCCTCGACTCGTATGGTAGCCAGTTCAGAGCCTTAAGGGCCGGGGTGATGTGGTTATTTCTTTTTATTCCGGAGACCAGCCTGGCCGCCGCATTAAGTGAAGCTCTGAGCGGTGCTCGTTTGTATTTAGGAAGACCACAGAGAGTGGTGCTTCCGTAGTCCAGTCTTGGTAGTACTAGTGCTTGGACTGCCATTTTTAGATCAGACTGTGGGAGGAAGGGTTTAAGTTTCCTTAAGATGCTCAGATGAAAGTTGGCTCCTTTGGTGGTATTGTAGATTTGTTCCTGCATATTTAAATGTTTGTCGATGGTGATTTCCAGGGATTTTGGGGAGTCAATGATGTGAGGGGCACAATCAAAGGAAGTAAGATGCTTCGGCCATGAGTCTAAGTTGGGTGCATGATTGGGAGGGGAGATGAGGAGGAACTCAGTTTTTTTGGTGTTAAGCATGAGGTGGTTGCCATTGAGCCAACTTTGGGTGTTATGAAGAATGGCGTTGAGGGAGATGAAGTCCTCTGGTGAAGAGATTTTCAAATAAAGTTGAGTGTCGTCCGCGTATAGATGACATAAAATGTTTACAGAGCTAAGTGCATTAGCAAGGGGTTCCATGAGAAGATTAAAGAGGATAGGTGATAAAGCTGATCCCTGTGGGACTCCTAGTGTGACCAAGGAAGGTTGGGAGAATGATTGCTTCAGCTTGATTCTTTGGGTTCTGTTGCTTTGCTTAGGAAGGAGGTAAACCATTGTAAAACTGGACCGGTTAGGCCCATCCTTCGTTCCAGTATAGACAGTAGATTGTCGTGTTTAACCGTGTCGAAGGCGGAGGATAGGTCGAGAAGTATCAATAGGCACGATTCATTGTAATCCAGCATTTTTAAGATGTCATCTATTATGTGTGTGAGGGCTGATTCAGTACTGTGACCTTGACGGAAACCGGATCGGTGATTATCTAGGAGGTTGGAGTTCTCGATGTGGTGGCAGAGTTGAATTTGTACAAATTTTTCCATTAACTTTGCCAGCGTGGGGATGCTGGATATAGGTCGATAGTTGTTGAGGTCTGTGGGGAGGGAGTTGGCTTTCTTTAGTATGGGTGTGACCTGCCCTATTTTCAGACAGTCCAGTATGGAACCTTGCCTAAGAGAGGCATTGACAATTTCTGCCCATAGAGGTAGAATGGAGGACTTTATCATTTTGAATACAGATGGGGGTAGGGGATCGGAGAAATGGTTGGCAGGGTTGATTGCTAGCAGGGTGCTATAGATTTCTTGTTCAGTGATGGGCGAGAATGAGTGCCAGTTGGCATTGTTCTTTGGTATTCCGGTCGGCAGGTAGAAAAGGTCCTTGATCTGTGAGTAGAGAATTTTTTCTTGGTCAGTAGATAGTTGTGGTTCTTTCTTGGATTGAATGTCGTTTTCTATGGTTCTAGTCTTTTCTAAGAAGAATTTGGCCAGCTCGTCGCATTTGGGGGTAGCCGGGTTGTTGAGCTCCACTACATTTGCAGAGTTGTACGATTGTTTTACGATTTCAAATAACTTTTTAGGACGGTTAATGGCTTGGTTCAGCTGAGTTTTAAATAAGTCTGCTTTAGCTTTTGTGATTTTTCTGTTGTACGTGTTCTCAGTGCCCTGAGTTGGTGTAGATGATCAGCGGAAGGTGTTGCTTTCCATGCTCGCTCAGCTAGCCTTAATTTGCGTCGGTCTGAGTTAAGATTCTCATTGAACCATGGTTTGGAGATTTTGGTGGAGACATTTTTTTTTGAAGGGGCGCTGTGGTATCCAGAATTTCAAGCATAGTGGCGTTGTAGAAATCCGTGAGATCTTGAACGTCGGCCATATCTGCTGATGGTGTCAGGGCGGAATTGCATTGTGACATCAGGGCAGTAGCATCGATATTCCTTATATTCCTTTTCCATTGTTTAGTTTTTGTAGGTTAGTTTCGTTTTGGCGTTACCTCGCTGTTGATGGAGAAGAGGATATTGTAATGATCAGTCCAGTCACATGGGGAGATAGATTCTAGCGATATGATGTTTCTTTTAGCTATGATGAGGTCTAAAGTCTCCCCCTTGTTATGGGTTGGGCTGTCACATAATTGCGATAATTCCTGGTCTGCCAGAAAGAATTGAGGCTGCTTACTTCGTGATCGCCGGTATTGCTCCAATGGAGATTGAAATCTCCCAGAAAGATCTGCGGCACTTGTGAGTTGGCATTGACTGTAATGACTTCCATTAGCTCATCGATGAACCTCGGATTGTCACCTGAGGGGTGGTATATTATGTGAAGTTGGCAGATGATGCCCTTGTCATCCGAGATGTTGGTGCAAAGATATTCACAAGAGGATAGGGAGATGGTGTCTGATTGTTTAACTGTGATGGTGTTTCGATGGATGCAGGCAATACCCCCTCCGGGTTTCCCTGTTCTATCCCTGCGAAATATATCATGAATAGGGGGGACCAATAGGTCCAGGATGGGAGCAGAGGAACTCTTTAGCCATGTCTCTGTGAGGATGATGATGTCCAGGTCATTTGCAAGAATTAGGTCATAAATGACCGTAGCATGTTTGTTAGCCTATCTGCAGTTGATTAAAGCACACTTTAGTTTGCTAATCGGGTGAGTGACGGTTGATTGAGTTAAATTGACCTTTGTGAGGTTTTCCCTAATTATGGATCTGTGGTTGTGAGTGGGTTCTCTGTGTGGGTTGGGTCGGATGGCTTGGATGGTGCAGTCTATGGACTTGCTATTGTCAGAAAGACTTGTGTATGAAGCGAGAAGGTCGTGTAACTCATTGTCAGATAGACCATCCATAGATCTCATTGGACGATCCGGGTCATAATGGGAAGGTATTTTACTCTGTGTTATAGTGACTGAATGTGGAGTCGTGGATAGGTAACTGCTGGTGTGCTGTCTGGTTTGGTTCGCTGTGCTAGTGGCTTTATTAAAGTTTAGGAGTTCATTAGTGATTGAAGATAGATTTTTCATCTCATCCTTGAGCTGGGATAGGCCTAGGGTTAGCTCGTTGAATCGAGCGGTCCAGTCATGGTTAGGGCACCCAATTAGGTGTGTGGGCCAGTGCTCCCCGTATTGGTAGTTCCTCCATTGTAGTCAGCTAGCGTGGAGAGCTGAGTATCGTATTGGGTGGGGATATCTTTGTTAGTTTTTGATGGGGTTGGATGAGCAGGGAGGGTAGAAGGTGGGTCGGAGTGGGGGGATGAAATTAAGAGAAGCTGCCATGGGAGGGGGTGCTGCCTGTGGGGGGGTATGGACACTGTATGTAGAGTTTGGGAGAATGGGTAGGGCATCGGGGGTGTTAGGAGTTGGCCGTGGATTAAAGTCATTGTCGGGTCAGGGGGGGGTTTAGCAGATGGCTCATCTGCTAGTTGGGTAGTAGGAGTGTCAGGGAAATCAGTATGGCGGTCGTTATCATCGCTTATGACTGTCCGAATTGAGCCAGAGGGTCCTGGAGAGGTAGAGTAGGCTGAGAGGTACGTGTGGGGAGCATTGGGGATGAGGTGAATCTTGTCGATGCCTGAGATTGTCCTAACAGTGTCCGGGGGTCCTGGTGTGGTTGAGACAATAGTGGGGGACGTGAAGATATCAGAGGGTGTGTGGTGCTCATTAACTATGTTTGTGACTGTCCGAGCTATATCTGTGGTCCCTGGTGTGATAGGGTCAATTGGAGGGGGCTTGTGGGAATTGTTGAGGAGGGTAAGGCGATGGGTATGGTTCCTTGGAGTAGTTAGAGGATTAGGTCGTGAAGATTGTATGTCTTCTGAGAAAATGGAAGGAGTTGAATCATGTAGGGAATTTCTCTTGCTGTTTGCTGCTCTTTTAAGAATAGGAAAGATCTCGTCTGTGAGAGCTAGGTTACTATCGGAGGCTTGTATGAGAATGATACCATTGTTGTATATGGATATGGTAGCATTCGCCTTGCAGACGTCTGAGGCTATAACCGTCAATTTGATGGCATGAGGGGTTTTCCTAGTATTTGAGATTCGAAGCAAGGAGTAGAAGGTATTCCTCCACTGTGCACGTTTTTTTTGTGTGGAAGATGAGGTCATTTGAAAGACTGTCCTTGCTTGGGGAGAAATAGGGATCTGATATCAGTGTCTCCGGATGTGATTTAAGGATTCTGTGTTTGTAATTCTTGGCAGCGCTTTTAGATAACTCGGGGGGGTATGAGATGATGAAGGCATGGCAGCCTGATGGCTGTAAGCTTATAACCATTATATTTGATAATTATTATTTTCCCTCTCTCTTCTTGATCTCACTTATCTTCCTTGACTTCCCTGTTTTCTTTATCTTAACATTTATATTCTTATTTCTTGGTTTCACTACGTCTTCACTGTTTCCTCCTATCTGCATTCAGGTAATTGCTGGTGTCTATCATTAGACCTAACACCGTTCTAAGATGGCCGCCGCTTTTTCCATACTATGTCATCTTTTCATTTGTGCGAACAATCCTCTTATCTCCTCTCTTCAGTCCTCTTTTTATGTTTATTACATGGGATCAGCAAGGCTCCTCGGTGGCAGACCTGTTTCACTATTAGGGATGGTGTGGAAGAGAGGCCCCATTTGAATAGTTAGGCTCTCGAAACAGGCGCCATTTTGGGGGCAGTCAAATAGGTTAGACTGTAGAGAGCAGTCCTGTTTCCGTGTTTCTTTACAGTGATGATGTGTCTTGGGCAGGCGCCATCCTAAGGTCCAATCCTAAGGTCAGGCATCCCGTTTTCAGGCTCCTATCTATTCCAAGGACCTTAGTAATAAACTGTACAGCGCTTCCCCAAAATAATATCTCTCCTCAGTAATTGCCCAGAGAGAACAGCAGTGTTACGGTGCATGGGCAGACAAGATCTGAGAATCGATGCAGGCAGTGCAAGGGGCGCGATCCGACTGCCGGCTGCTCATGCCGGTTGCGCGACTCTGGAGCCAAGATGAGGCGGTACATAGAGCTCCGATGACCTGTGTAAGCAAGGCGATGTGCGCTAACTTTTTTTTTTCTTTTTTTCTCTGCTGCTCCCACCTCCTGCACAGCTTAGAGGCAGGGCTTGGGAGACGCGCGGTGTTTCGCAGGCAGCGTAGGCTCTTCCCTGCCGCGCTTGGAGTGAGTCAGTCGGCGGGGGGCAAAAGAACGGAAGAAAGTCAGCGGCAGGGCAAAAGGATGGGTGGCGATCATTTACCAATCCCCTCCAGGCGAAGATGGCTCCCTTCAGGCGCTGAGATTGACCGCCGCCATCTCTGATGCTGATCGCAACACCCGGCAGCAATCAGATCATAACATATGATCCTCCAGCGGACCTCACAGAGGAACGATTCCCAGATGATGCAACCCAGCAACATTCATCTTGTAAATGATTTCGAGATTGAAGTGAATCCTGCTAGTGAACACAACCCTTTAATTTTAAGTTTGAAATCCTGTTTTTGAGAGAGTTAAGACCCCGGAACACCCAATAAAATTTTGCCAGAATCAGGGGGTTACTATAAAGTGGGATAAGGTAGATGCAAGGCAACTGGAGGCGGAAGTTTTTAAAGCAAACAAATTAAGGACAAAGGCTTGCTTAACCGCTACCAATGAGCCGGATGTAATAATTGAGAATTTCGAGGCTCTTTTAGGCAATGTAGCATCTCACCTATTAAAAACTGTGGATGCAAATGGTTTGACGCAGAATGTTCCAAAGCACAAACCAGGTTAACGAAGGCACTACACCAAGTGCCACGGGATAGGGAGCTGGTTAGAAAGTCAAGGAAACTTTATAGAGACGCCATTATCAGGAGAAAATTAGATTTAAAGAAAAAGGCATGGGATGATTTAGGAAAAGCCTCAGAACTTAAGGATAGCAGGCTTTTCTGGGAGGTAATAAACCGCCCATTCCTAAAGAGTGACGAAAAGGGCAAAATGTTGGTACATATATCAGGGGATACTTGGGAAGCACATTATGGAAGAATTTTTAATCCAAAAGGGGTGACGCTGTTAACTTCAAAGGAGGGGGCTAGAGATTTCAATATGGAGTCAGCCCGAACGCTTAGCCTTTCGCTCACCATCCCAGAGGTTGAGGACGCTCTTAGGAAGGGTACCGCACTCAAGCCCCCAGGGCCAGATTCAGTCCCTCTGGATCTTTTTAAATACAACGTTGAGGTGTGGGCACCACTCTTATTAAATTTATTCAGAGCAGTTGTGGTAGGGCGTATTCCGTCCTCCTGGCAAGAGGCTGTAGTGGTACCGATATTCAAAAAGGGGGACAAAGCTAACCCGTGCTGCTACAGACCGATATCGCTAATAGATGCGTCCTGTAAGCTGATGGGAAGGGTGATATTGGCACGCCTGGAAGCCTGGGCTGAGTCATCAGGTATTATTGTGGACTCCAAGTATGGGTTTAGGAGGGGTAAAGGAACCACAGAGCAGTGCCTTAATTTGGCCTTAATTATGGGTAAATACATGAAGGCCAAGCGTGGTTGTATCCACTTGGCCTTCATGGACTTATCTAGCGCCTTCGACACTGTTTGCAGAGATAAACTGTGGCAGATGATGGAGACTATGGGGTTTGAAGAACCGCTGGTCACCCTTCTTCGCAGCCTGCACGCTGCCACAACAGTGAGGATCCGATTTGGCCGAGGTGGGGAGAAGACAAAGCCTATCCCATCGACTGAAGGTGTGCGCCAGGGATGTATCCTAGCTCCCTTTTTGTTCCTACTGTACACCAACGGTTTGGAAGGCTATCTGTTGGAACGTTGTGTAGATTTCCTCCAGGTTAATGGTAAACGGATACCGATGTTATCTTATGCAGATGACACGGTGTTAATGACCCTAACCGCCAATAGCATGCAAACGTGTTTGAATGCTTTTGACGCTTTTATGCAAGGATTAGATCTAAGGGTCAACTTCACAAAGTCTTTCGCCATGGTCTGCGGCCCGAAAGCGGTAAAATCTCGTAGGTATATGGTGAATGACTCAATTATTGTGAAAGTCGATAATTTTAATT
The DNA here is from genome assembly GCF_964261635.1 of Lissotriton helveticus. Lineage (NCBI taxonomy): Eukaryota > Metazoa > Chordata > Amphibia > Caudata > Salamandridae > Lissotriton > Lissotriton helveticus. The sequence continues at coordinate 339,032,612 of NC_136057.1, read as the reverse complement.
ATCTGGGGAATTTATTCAATAAAACTCTAAGCTGGGATCCTCTAATATCAGCCCGTGTTCAAAAGGCCACCCAATCTATAGAGGCCCTTTTCCGTTTCTCAAGTAAATTGGGTCAAAAGCCGGCTGCAGAATTAAAAATCTTATATAAAGCTAAATGAATCCCTGTTGCAATTTATGGGGCAGGAGAATGGGGGACACAAAACTGTAATAAAATCCAAGTCATGGAAAATAAATTCATAAAGCGCCTTTTATCTGTTCCATCTGGCACTTCCAACAGCTTTTGTCATACTGAGGTGGGTCTTGATTTTGTGAGCGATACTATTCATGTCTCACCTTTGCTGCTATGGAGCAAAGTTTGGAGGTCTGATGAACTGAAACTCACAAAGGAAATTTTGCAAGACTGCCTTAAGCTTGATCATTCTATGGAGATTCCATGGCTATCATACGTAAGGGAAACCTTTCACAAGATTGGATTGGGACACATATACCTAAATCCCAAAACTGTTGGCAGGGAGACCAAACTATCAATTAAGGACGCCTATCGTACCAGCTTAGGTATGTTAAGGAATAGTGAGCATGCAGTATATGATGGGGGTAAGCTGCATCAGCAGCCTTATCTATCATATATTATGCATGCCCAATGGCGTTTTTACCTGACAAGGTTTCGCCTTGGTACGTTGCATTTTCTTTTTGCTTTCCCAAAGCAAGCAGGGTGGTGTGAGAGACTTCCCCCTTGCCCCTGTAATAACAAAGTTTCACAAAACACTTTGCACCTCATTCTTTTTTGTAATTTGTATAAAGATCCAAGAAATCGGTTTATTAAGCCTGTTTTGTTAACTCGTGGATCCCGCTATTACAAAGAGGGTTATGAATACTTATCATCTTTATCAACTCCAGCCATATGTAGTTCTGTGCTTAGCTTTATTAGATTAGCGCTCACTATCAGAAATCGATATTGAACAGCATTATTAGATACCAACGATTATTATCTGGCAGATTATTGTATATATTGGCATTCAAATGGAACGCACATGCACTTTACAATATTTTCTGTCTATATATATGACCCTTTTTATCCTGAATGTATTGTAAATTCAAATTGGATATATAATATGTATTTCGGATGTTAATATAATTGTATGGCTATTTTTTGTTTTAATTATATGTGTAATGTCTTTTTTAATCTGTTTATACTTTTATGATTCTATCTTCGAATCGAAATAAAGTTCTTTGAATAAGACAGAACCAATGGGGACCGTCAGGACACCCTGTGAACAGGCAGCGAGACCACTGGGGCGAGATGCTGGCAAGGCATATTCAGAGGGGCTCGAGGGGCGGGGACAGGCGCGTCGCGCATGATAGGGGGCAGCGCAGGGAGGGATAATATAAAAAAACATAAACATACCTTGCCTTTGGGTCCCACGTCTCTGCTCCTGCTCTCCTTGTCGAATTCGAGGAACAGGAAGCACAGCCAGGCTACCAATCACCCAGGCTCCACCGACCAATCACAATGCGGCAATGCAACAATGTGATTGGTCTGAGCGTCCTGGTTCGATGCTGAGCCAGAGAATAGGGGCCTGGGTATGTTCTCCATGCAGGCTGTAATGCCCAATACAGGATTATCATTTTATGTTTCTACTTCGCATTTCTTGAAAGCAGTGGGGCGACGCTTCCCAGGAATAGTGGAGGAGCCGCCCCTGCTCCTCCCCTATACTGGGAGTGAATAACTGGCAATGTGAGTGTGCCGACACCACTAGAACTCTGCCCGTGGTCTCGTAACCCGTGGGGGAAGAACATGGTGAGTGAGAGTCCCATCCAGTGCTGAACAGCTGAGCTGCCAGAGGGTCTACAGGGTAGATAGATTCCATCTTAAAGCTCTGTCTGGAAGCCCGGGCCTACAGTAGAAGAGAACAGTTACAAAGGGATCCGGGCCGGTTGGAGGGAAGTCTAGGGAGGGCCTCATTAAAGCCTGTGAACTGGTGTTGTAACATAGTCCCCCTCAGCTCCGGCAGAGCTGCGGGCGGGCCTCAGTACACTACTCTGACATGAGAGCTCTTGTTTGAATCCGTGAGGGGGGTGTTCCATGTAGCTAGCAGGGGGCCCCCCTCAAGTTTTATTCTGCCACTGGGTGAAGAGATGTACATCAGAAAGGAGTTTGCATTGGAAACTGCCTGGGGCGGGTGAGGGTGGAGGTCAATGAATATACACTGATAATCCTTGCAAGTGCATTCCTCCTTTCCTTGCCCCCTCACACCCAATGGGTTAGTGGTAAATAAGTGGATTATATCTGCCATCATAATAATGCACCTGAAAGGCCTAATCTCTGGGTGGGGCATCTTAAGTACATAGTTAATATTATAGACAGGAATGGAGCACCCAGTGCGGAGCAACATATTGGGTTCTTGGTGGGCTAGGGCACCCTACTTCATTCTTAAATGTGAGACTTACAGACTAAGATAGCAATCTCATCCCACAATGGTGAGGGGAAAAATGCCAGTGTATACAACAAGGACCCCCTGAACAATAGATAGTTCAATTCCTAGGTCAGGGATCAGTATATGTGTGAAAGAACAAACTTAGGCAATTATATTTACTTGTCTATTCAATGATGGATGGGAGAAAGACAATTTCCAAGATTTAGAGTTCAGTTTTTATTGTCTTTACATCGAGGTGTTTGTTTTTAAAAAAAATAGTAAAAATAGCTTTTTTAATAATACAAAATAAAAATTGTCAAACTATACAATAGATGACAATGAAAAACACAATAGAAGAAGAAAATTGTTTAAGTAAAACAAGAAATATAAAAACACAATGTGGCACAATGGTAAATTCGACGCGCGTTTCGGCGAAACAAGCGCCTTCTTCAGGACAAGCCGGTTAATTACCTAAGTAAAGAAAATACATGATAAAATACAGTTATTTAACTAACAATACTTCTAATAATCCACATAATTGTTTTGACATCATCATAGTAGACAGGGGGGATAGAGAGACAACACAAAAGTCCTCTAAAAATTTATATACAAATAATTTGACATTAGTCCTCATAAATAAACAACCTGGAAATTGGGTATTCACCCATTCATGAACAAGTGTGAATCAATGGCAATACAAGTCTTAAAAGTAGTGTACTTCAGTGCTCATTCTGATACAAAACCAGGTAGTTCCTATATTGATATAAGCTAAACCTTATTGTAGATGATGGAAATATAGATACATTATCTTAGATACTTACATATGCAAGCACTCAAATATATTCGATAAATAATAGCTAGACAAAAAGGATTTATTGTATATACTTCCGGGTTATATTTGATGATAAATTTTATCTGAAATAAATAGAAGAATCAAGGTAATAAGTCTTAATCAAAGCATGAATTTTCTCAATCTCATTATTTACTCAATAGCCTTTACTTTTACTTACTTCATTTCTCAGTGCAAAGGTTTTTTGGGTACCGTCTGACTTTGTGATATAGGTAATAGCAAATCTGGGAGGAAATTATTTTTCGATCTTCCTTCTCTGTTAACAATGGAAGTTTAAAATAGGTCACGGGATTAGTACTTCTCCCATTTTTAGGCTATTTTATTCCTAACTATACTCCTTCAAATGGAACAAATTATGTGAATATTACTGGAATGAATTATACTAAAAAGTATGTCATTTTATATTTATATTTAAAACATATTTTTTGAACTGAGAGAATGTCCACATCATATTGCCATAAATACTGCACCCTATTTTAAACAATGGAATAATTACCAGATTTCTTATAGTGACAAGCTCAGCCTTCAAGTTCTTGAAAGATCAATGTGGAACAAAGCTGTAAAGAAAATTCAAGAAAGCGAACCAAGAACAGAATGAGAGTCACTTTAAAACTGAAACATTCTTAAGAACCTCCTACAGGAATAGATTTTATTAGAGCTGAATTGCTCAAGGTAACCCACCTTCAATAAAGAATTATTTTGCTATTAGTTGAAGGCGGGCATAGAAGAAAATCTGATGTGGTCATTTATGAAACTATAGAACCGGGATACATTTTGTTGCATTAATCTCGTTAGAATCCACAGATAGCGGGATCTAAAGCAAATATAAAGTAAGCACAGATATAAATGTATACTAAAACACGCAAGGTAGAAACAAATCCCAATCAATATCTGTAGACAATGACCTAATTACGAATATTATCGTGCTTGGCCTCCGTGGTAATTCGTAAGGATCGAAACACGATGCTATAAAAAGAGCAGAGAAAAGAACCCGATTTTAGTCTACCTTATTCTTAAGATTGTAAAAAATTCTCAACGGGCATACGGGACCGACGCATAAACACATACCTGTGATGAGGTTGCACGGCAAACGAACACGGAGGCTAGCAGAGAAACGCAGCGTCTGACGTCACTATGGGCGCGATGGCAAAAGGATATCACAGGTGTGTTCACTAACGGAGCTTTAAATACTCTTAACCTAATAGGTCGGAAGCTAAAGCGGTGGTCACGTGATGTTATGTTATGTTATAAATGTTATGTTATAAATGTTTTGATATCGCGCTCTGCTACTACAGAGTATCCTGGCGCGAAGAGTGAGGTTATCCAGAAAAAAAAATGTGCATAGGAAAAATGATTATATGGTAATGTTAAACAAATGTGTTTTGAGCCCCTTCTTAAACATAGAGATTGTCGGAGACGCTCTTAGATGCAGCGGGAGAGTGTTCCAGGCCCTGGCAGTCTGAACAGAAATGGATTGACCACCCAGTCTTGAATACTTAAATTTGGGCATGGTCATTTCGTACAAATTTGATGCAATACATCACACCGAAGTGTTCCCTTTCATAGAGATAGAAGAAAGACTCTCTCATGATCTTGTCGTAGATGTCCAAAACGGCAAAAAACGGGAATATAGAAGGCCAAAAGCCCCTTACATAACCCTGCAAGCACCCGAGACGAAATAGCCTCAATATGATGATTTATCTATTTATAAGAAAAAGACTCCGAAATCCGAATTCATAAATGAATGCTCTTTATTTAAAAATGATGATTGTATTTCTTCATAAATAATAACTAATTCACATATCAAGATACTAAACATAAAACTTAAAAATTAACTAATAAGACTCTAATTCCATCTAGTAAAAAGGAAATTTAGATAGTGAGCAGTGGCATAAGGAGCAGATAATACATTCTGGCAGGATTATATAATCGCGTTTTCCCAGGGCATCTCACTGTTAGGCCATTCCTGAAAGTGCCCAAGGAAAAAATCCAAAAGACCTCACGTTTTTTCCTTATGCGTGCACCGCCTTTTGAATCTGGAGTATTAATTTTTTCCAATATTCGCCACAGTCAAGGAAGTGTTTCACCATAGGTGACAGCAGTTTCTTGGTTCTAATCGCGGAACGGTGTTCCGTTAGTCGAACTTGGATGGGCCTTGAGGTTTCGCCCACATATCCAAGTGACTACGGATATTGAATGAAATATACAATATTGGGCGTTTTACAATTCCACATATTAGTGGCATACGCAGTATATCCATTGTGGCTGAGGGGGAAAATGCCACCAGCAAAGCCAGAGCAATCTGGATGAATGCACCACAGCTGTGCCTGGTGAAGGCAGAGGCAAAACTTTGCAGGCTAACTGATGAGGTTACCTGGAAGAGGAGGCCCATCCGGACACCACGAGCAATACTTACGTGATTCTGCAAGCAAACAAGGATAAACACTGCCCGAATAGATGTGGCGTTTCTACAAAAAGACCTATGCAACGTGTTAGATAAGAGTTATACAAGGCCAGACAAGCCACCACAGAGGAAGATATGACAGTGCTCCTGGAAGAATTAAATGTGCAAATTCTAGGGGGAGATGATACGGGGGCCTTGGAAGATGATCTTTCACTGACTGCGATATTGGAAGCCCTGAAACTGATACAAAAGGGAAAGATGCTGGGATCTAATGCATTCCCTGTAGGAGAATTAAAAAAACTCTCTCCTACGGGGCCTACACCTCGTAAATATATTTAATGAAACCAAAGAGAAAGGCGGATTGGCCCCAGACTTAAGACATGCAGTGGTTGTACTAGTTTACAAAAAAATGCCTGTGCGTCGTACAGGCCAATTTCACTCCAAAATCAAGATTTTGTGAAAGATGCTAGTGATTATTGTAAAAGTTATCAATTCCCTTTTAAATAAGAATCAAACAGGCTTTATGCCAGGTAGAGCTAGATGAAACCTCAAACGTTTGCACACCTGGCTAGACAAAATAATGGACGACCAGGACCCACTATCCATTATATGGCTTGATGCCACAAAGGCATTAGATTCCATCAATTGGATGTTATCGCTTCAGACCCTCAGGATTTTTGGCCCAAAGTTTTTGTAAATGGGTGGCCCTGCGTTGTTACCAACAGCTGTAGTGAAAGTAAATGGGATGCTTTCTAACTCGTACAAGCTGTGGCCGGGCACAGGGCAGGTATGCCTGTATCTGCCTCTGGTAGCGCTATGTATAGAACCACAGTCATGTTGAGTTAGCTTATGGGCCAGTGTAGCAGGGTTTTCGGACTTTATTGACAACCCGTAAAAGAATTAGCTTTTTTTGTATGATGCTTTGCTTTACCTCACAAATTCCAGGATGTCTGTATTGGCAGTCGTAGCTGTATTTTAGAGCATAAAACAAATATATGGTAAATGATTAACTGGGACAAATCAATCTTGTATGATATGAATAGTTGGGAAAGGATGAGAGATGTGATACACAATATTAAGAAGGCATGAGACTTTCAGACACTGGGCTTTGAAACTCTATTGAGTAAGACCATATTTCTGAAAAGGAACCTAGAGGTGGTCATCCCGGAATTTCAAACCGACGTGGAGCGATGGAGGAAACTCCTGCTGTTGCTGATGGGAAAGGTATCGATCTTCAAGATTTACACTGACAAAACTGCATGTTTTGCTAAATACCCCCTATGTGATTCCAGACTCCCATTTTGAGAGAATAGGCAAAACACTACGAACACTTCTGTTCAGTGATGGTATGTCCAGCATAGAGTTAAGTTCAAAATTCGGCCTTATTGAAAACCACCGTTTCTTAAACTGCAAATGCAAGATTCACACTGACAAAACTGCATGTTTTGCTAAATACCCCCTATGTGATTCCAGACTCCCATTTTGAGAGAATAGGCAAAACACTACGAACACTTCTGTTCAGTGATGGTATGTCCAGCATAGAGTTAAGTTCAAAATTCGGCCTTATTGAAAACCACCGTTTCTTAAACTGCAAATGTAAAGCCATTTATAGCCATTACACATAAACCCAAAGCACAAGTGTTGGGACGAAAAAGTCCTCTCCATGGTAAAGATGTATACCCCTGCCCTGAGTTTCCAACTGTATTGTTTTCTGGATCCCTAATGCTGATTTTTGTTTTGTCACACGAACACAGATCATGCTTGTGCACCATGACATAGGCCTGTCTCATGGATTGCAGTCTTGTTGAACTGGGAGAGGCACCCAAAGCGCCATTCTCATAGTGTTGGAAAGCTTCTGATTTCACCAGGAGCTAAACAGCAAAAGCTAGGTGGCGGCAGCAGACCATATTTGAAGTTGTGCTCCAACTGCTGGGTCATGGTAACGAAAACTTTTTCTCAGAGGAGGTCACCCTGCCGGTCTCGCACCCACTCCCAGTCTTAGTCAAGTGAAAGGTCCGAACACCGCTCCGGAGAGTCGAAGTCCTCTTCCTCGAAGTCGTCACCGTCAGGTAATAGGCATCATAAGAAACACAAGAAGTCAAAGCGTGTTTCGACTTCGCCCTGTTTGTCGCGTGATGAGGCGGAGGAACCTCTTGTTCGAGGTCTCGCTCCACGGAGCAGGGTCTGGATCAGCTCTGCGTTTCCCTCCCTTTCTGGGGCTGGGAGCAACCTGCCCAGTTAAGAGTTCTATGATGCCATGTGCACTGTATTTTGGTGGCCTGATCCTGCTAGCTTAACTTCTGGCCCGCAGGTTCGGATGGAGAAGATCCCATGGGTTCTGCGCCTCTAGGGCCAGAGCCACAGCCTCCTGTTGGACCCGCCCCCAGTTCCGGATCAGCTGCAGTCATACCTCAGAAGTGACCTTCCCTGGCTCCGGGTCCAATTCTGAAGTCCTCCCCCGCAGCCCTAAGGAGTAGTGGGCGTCATTCGCAATGGTGGTGCGTAGGACTCTGGAGGTCTTGGACCTGCAGTTTTCTACAGTGACAGTCAAGATTAACGTCTTGACAGAGGTCCTGCAGCCCGGTGTCTCCTCTTCAGAACCTTTGCTGCTGCTCTTCAACGAGATTGAGCTGATGCGGTGCTTGAGCGTTTTAGGCCTCACTATGACCTCCCGTCCTGTGTCTTCTTTTTTCTCCTATCGTGGCTACAAAAGGGGCTTCCGAATGTGCCAACCCTACTCCAGCAAGATGGTCTTGCAGGTATAGCAGCCTCTGCGGGCCGTGGCCGCGGTTCACCCTGAGGATCGCGTGGCCAGAAGTTGAGCTAAGCCACGATCCCCTTTTCCACCGCTAAACCTTTATAGTCCGATTCCCCCAGAATAATTTATGCCCAGTTGGTGGCCGGATACGCTATCACCTCCACCACTGGCAGAGCATCACCTCAGACTTGTGGGTGCTGCAAATAGTCCGAAGGGGCTACTCTCTCACCTTCGCAGCTACCCCTCTATCCATGCCTCCAACTTACGATCGGCTGACGGAGGATCACCTTGCCCTATTCCGTGAGGAAGTCAAAACTCTCTTGGCCAAGGGAGCTATAGAGAGGGTTCCTGGGCCAGAAATAAGCTGTGGTTGCCATTCCCACTATTTTCTGGTTCCGAAGAAGGACGGAGGCCGTCGTTCTATCCTCGACCTCTGAGCCCTCAACTACTTCCTCAAAAAGGATACGTTAAAGATGCTCACCGTTGCTCAGGCCTGGTTTTCCCTGGACCCGGGAGACTAGATGGTAGCTTTGGACTTGCAAGAGCCAATTTCCATATCCCCGTCCTGCCTGCCCTTCGTCGCTGCCTGCGGTTTTAGGTGGGCCACAAGCATTTTCAGTTTGCCGTGCTCCCCTTTGGCCTCACCGTTGCCACTTGGGTGTGCACAAAGTTCCAATGAGCACAGTATCTGGGAAATCTCACCGACCTGATTCAGATTACACAGGGTACGCGAACGACCTGCAGTGGTGGCTATCAAACCGTGAATGTGTCAGAGGCAGAGAACTTTCAAGAGAGTCTTGCGCAGTGGGACGGCTGGTGTGATACAATCTATGTGTTGCTGTTCCAGAGGCCAATCTCCAGTAGCGCTGGGGAGAATTATATCATAGGAAATGGAAACACAAAAGAAGTCGGCGATTGGCACTTCCAGGCACCAAGAAAGAGGACAGGTAATGCTGATTAGTAATGGTCCTACTGGAGAGAGACCAGCGTATTGACTGATGCAAGCGCTGCCTAATCCAGTCTCGCAGGATGTTTAAGGTGCTCGCCCGGCCGGGACCAGGGGACAGAACCCCTGCCTGGGCACTTGTGTATGCGCCTGAGACATTGTGGGCACTCAAATCGGATAACTGTGTGTTAGAGGACAGCGTGCACGCAAAACTGCGACCAGATTCCCTATTGGAGACTAGCAACATTGAGGGGGAGGGGGCCCGGAGGACTCTGGGGGCAGCCCGAGTCAATATAGGAAATAGTCTGAAGGTAGCAGTCCTTAATACTCGCTCCTTGCAGAATCACCACCTCGAAGTATTTACCCTACTACAAGAGGGTAACATTGATGTCTTGGCGCTCACAGAAACGTGGCTGGGGGATACTTCCATCCCAGACATGGTGGCAGCCTTGCCAATAGACTTTGATGCGATCTGGCACAATAGGCCAGGAGATTTCAGGGGAGGAGGAGTAGCTGTCCTGTTCAAAAAGAGCCTTATGGTTACTAAAATACTTGCGGAAAACTGTGATAGTGCTGATATTTTGGCGATAAAAATCTTTTTGAAGTCCTCCTGTTTTATATTGATGGTAGCATATCGACCCCCTAGATCCACCCCTGACTTCAATGAGGGTTTTTTGGAACTTATGTCTGACCTATGCTCCAGATATAAACACCTCCTAGTAGTGGAGAATTTCAACTATCACTGGGACAGGACGCCAAGAGAACTTGCAGAAACCCTGTTTGAGTCAAACATGAGCGCTTTGGAAATGGTGCAACTGGTAAAAGGCCCTACCCACAACAAAGGGCATACCTTAGACCTAATTTGGTCTTCTAAACCACTGGCACAGATCACTGACATCAGTCCCTGTGCCTGGTCGGACCACGCGGTGTTGAGATGCTGGGTCCCCATGGATAGGCCACTCCTGCAGCCTCCACCTTTGTGGAGGAAGGTTAGACTGTGGAAAAACGTCGAGGCAGACTCCTTAGTCGCTCTACTCCACTCCATCCCTGTTCCTGTGGGAAGTGAGGAAAACCTGGACCACAAATGCGTAGCCCTTTTTGCCCGATTACAACAGGCCATTGATTCATTGCCACCGGAACGGAAAGAAAGGTTTAGGGACAAAGGGAAAGGAGCCGCGTGGTACGACGAGACTCTAAGGGAAAAAAAGCAACTTCTCCGACAAGCCGAGAGGAGATAGAGAATTAAGTATGATCCATTAGATTTAAAAATCTATAAAGCCCTCCTTGCCACGTATAAATCAGCTATCCTAGGTAAGAAGGCGGCATTCTATGAAGCTAGGATTAGCTCGGCGGGAAACAAACAAAAAGAGATCTTCGCAATATTGAAGGAACTGAGCCAAAAAGGGGACAAAAACACCATGGGAGCCATGCCATCCTGTGATAGTTTTCAGGGGTTTTCTTTCAAAAGGTTCAGGACACGGTCTCAGAAATTACTACAAACCCCGTTGATCCCAGTCCCCTGGATGAGATTACCCCTCCCTGCCCTAGTAGCCAGATGGTTAGCTTTCCAAAGCTTGACCTAGCCACCCTGGCTGCAGCAGCTAGACAGATTAAATCAGGCTCTCGAGTTGACCCATGCCCGCCGGGCCTCTTTCAAATGGCCCTGCCAGGTTTGGAAAAGCAGGCCCTGGGCCTACTCAATGAATCTCTAGATCTGGGCTATCTACCAACAATGTTGAAGGAAGAAAGGGTTATTCCCCTATTGAAAAAACCAGGGGCAGACCCGACAGCCTTAAAAAACTATAGGCCTATTTCACAGCTCCCCTTCCTCGCTAAATTACTGGAACAACATGTCTTGAAATCTCTTGCAAAATACTTAGACGACCACCATCTGCTTCATTCCAGACAGGCAGGTTTTAGGACACACCATAGCACAGAGTTGGTGATGGTGTCAGTACTGGACGAGCTTAGAATTAGAGCCGACAATATACATCCGAGTGCTTTTATTTTATTAGATCTGTCAGCAGCATTCAGACGGGCAGCCATAACATCCTACTGAGCCGTTTGTCGAATCTGGGCATAAAGGGGCAAGCACTTCAGTGGCTAAGATCTTTCCTGACCGACTGCACCCAGAGAGTCTAAATGGGGGAGCAGGTGTCGACTTTGGGCCCCCTGTCCTGTGGAGTCCCCCAAGGCTCCGCTTTGTCTCCACTTCTTTTTAATATCTATTTACAGCCCTTGGTGGAGGCGCTTTCATGCAGAGACTGTCAGGTCTTTAACTACGCTGACAACACCCAACTCCTGGTTCGGCTTGACAACACCAGCCAGGCACAAGAATCAGTGAAAACTCTACTCAGGTTTACTGTTAACTGGATGGCAGCCAACACACTGAAAGTCAACCCGGATAAAACTGAGGTGCTGATTATTCCAGCTCAAAATAGCCCTTGGTGCAAACTTTTCTGGCCTTCAGAGTTAGGTGTGGCACCAATTCCAGTGCCAGTAGTAAAGAGCCTGGGCCTGAAAATCGACTCGGATCTGTGTATGTCTGGCCAGGTGTCTTCGGTTGTAGGTATTTGCACGGGTCTACTTAGGCAATTACGGAGACTTGTCCCTCTCCTTTCCACTACTACAAACAAAGACCTAGTCCTAAAGGCAATATATCTTCTAGACCATTAAACACACAAGGATTGTCGGAAAAATCATTCCAGATACATCTCTAACTATAGAGATTGATACTGTGTCTCAGTCTGTTGCTATGATAAAAAATAGCCATACTCTGATTGGTATATTACACAACAACACAGGACGTACATTCACTAGAAGGACGACAAAAAAATTGTGAAATAGCTGGAAATCACCTCACGGGCGCACCACCAATGGGACCCCTGGTTGGTACTCACCAGGATGGCCCTGTTCTCATCATTGGTGACAACCAGCTTAATGTAAACGTGTCCAACACCCAAAGAAACAGTGAATGGTGCAGTGTACATACAACTTATATGTGAACAGGACTGACAACATTCAACATATACCACGAACAATACTGTGCATACAAGATACAAAAACTTTTATTTACGCTTTTCTTGTTGCAAACAGTACACACTTAAACATAAAAAAGTGAGTAGCGAATACTACCTATCGACTCGCACTCTACTTACAGCCGACATGTTTCATTGCCTTGGTTTTTATCAGGCAATTTCTTCAGGGCAACCACTATTAAACTGCCACTGCCACTGTCACTGTGTTTATTGTGCTGTAAATTAAGAGGTGTTTGATAGATTCAGCCCTTAAGAGTACGTCGCTTTTGGCCAAAAGCGACGTACTCTTATGATACAGTGTTGTTATGGGTAAAAAAACTGCGAGTGGGTCCCAAGTCTACCTAACATTCATAGTGGCTAAGGGCTGAATCTATCAAACACCTCTTAACTAAATGAACATCTATATGTCCGTAGGTACTGAGGCGACCAACATTGGCCTACATTATGGGTAGCCCGTCCCAAGATGGCACCCGAAAATATCGCCCCCGAAAAATTGGCGAGTCTCGCATTTTAATATATAGTTGATTAGCCGCAATGTGGATAACTACGTAGAAGTAGTTTTTTCAAGTTTAAGAAGGATAAACTATTGAAGAGAAACTTCGGGCTAAATCAATATAGGTCACGTGTCGGGTTTGACCAATCAGAACAGACGAGCGCCGGTATCCAGGAAGTAAATAGACTGGAGAATCATTCGCTCGGCGCTCCGGTGTTGAGAAGACGCCGACCGAGTATTCTCCACGGGTAAAAACGACAAATAGCCCGGACACGGTGGGACTTGCAAGAGGATTATGGTGAGATTAGATTAACCGCTGTTTTCTGGGACGTTTCTCCTCTGCCCTAGATTGAAAGATTGAAGGGAGATATGAACACACTCACCGCTTGGGAGTTGTAGTTTGATATTTAAAAGAGGTGTCTCTTCCAAGGTATGAAAGACAGACCGGCCAACTAGGTAATTATTATCCATCTTTGTATAATACATATGGGTTGATCAGTAGGCAAGATATGACGGCCTCTGAAACGCAGTTTCCTTCTTGATTTACAGCACAATAAACACAGTGACAGTGGCAGTTTAATAGTGGTTGCCCTGAAGAAATTGCCTGATAAAAACCAAGGCAATGAAACATGTCGGCTGTAAGTAGAGTGCGAGTCGATAGGTAGTATTCGCTACTCACTTTTTTATGTTTAAGTGTGTACTGTTTGCAACAAGAAAAGCGTAAATAAAAGTTTTTGTATCTTGTATGCACAGTATTGTTCGTGGTATATGTTGAATGTTGTCAGTCCTGTTCACATATAAGTTGTATGTACACTGCACCATTCACTGTTTCTTTGGGTGTTGGACACGTTTACGTTAAGCTGGTTGTCACCAATGATGAGAACAGGGCCATCCTGGTGAGTACCAACCAGGGGTCCCATTGGTGGTGCGCCCGTGAGGTGATTTCCAACTATTTCACAATTTTTTTGTCGTCCTTCTAGTGAATGTACGTCCTGTGTTGTTGTGTAATATACCAATCAGAGTATGGCTATTTTTTATCAAGGCAACAGACTGAGACACAGTATCAATCTCTATAGTTAGAGATGTATCTGGAATGATTTTTCCGACAATCCTTGTGTGTTTAATGGTCTAGAAGATATATTGCCTTTAGGACTAGGTCTTTGTTTGTAGTATTTGAATTGAGTGGAGGGCGACCTAGCCCGGTATTTCCCTCTTGACTCCCATTTTTTGGATGCCTCTCCTTTCCACCCCTGTCCTACAATCAATTGTCTCAGCCACGGTCATTTCTCGGTTGGACTACGGGAATGCCCTTTACTTGGGCATCCCACAGAAGCTTCTGAGGAGATTACAGGTTGTACAGAATGATGCGGCCAGGTTAATTTTCAGTCTCCCTAGGTGCACGCGAGCCACCCCTCTACTTCACAAACTGCACTGGCTGCCTATTGAACAGCGTATGCAATTTAAGAGCTTGTGTATAGCCCACAAGGCTATGTATGGGGATGCACCAAAATACATAAAAGATATGAGTGCAAAAGTACATGCCTGGCCGGGTGCTACGTTCTTCGGAGGCTTGTAAGCTAGTCTCTTCTAGGTACAACTTCATGACTAAAGGGGGCAGAGCGTTCTCGGTCCTCCTTCCACGGATCTGGAACGATTTATCGGAGAGCCTGCGCACGGAACCGGCCCTACTCCCCTTTAGAAAGCTGTTAAAAACACATTTGTTCAGAGTGACATTGACATCTGTCTAATGCTCCGTCCCTGCAGACATGCAGTGAACTGCTCCTTCTCTGAAGCGCTTAGAGACCAGTGGTGATTTGCGCTATATAAAAACAAAATAACATAACATGAGGAAGGGTCATCATGCAGACCACATGGTGGTTTACAAGGATAGCTGGGCGTTTATCTGCTTTCCTTTTTTTTTTTATTGCAGTTCATAGGTCACAAACTAATATAGCATAGTGAGGTGCGAGCTGGCAAGGAAGAAATGCACCTCCGACTACAGGCTCATTAGGGCACAGAGTACCGACAGAGAGAGCGTTGCCCCCATCCTGAGCTGTCGCCAGGTTAAGGTGGAGTCCCTTACCCAGCAGTAGCGGGTAAAGGTACCTTACGAAGCAGACGAACCATGAACGTGTCTGGTTCTTGTATCCTTTTTTGTTTATTCTCTTGAGCACTTAAGCAGCAGCATCCATATAGGTCTTGACGAAAGCCTTGCCCGACTGAGGGGCATTTCGACTGAAACATGTTGACCACCACCTTCCACCATACAAATGCGGTTTAAATCCATACCACTGGTGCATTGTTTTTATTCTTGGCAAAGGGTGCACCTGAATAAATAATACATTTTGCACTCACTAACTAGTTTTATTTTCACTCTCCTCACAGTATACGTTTTCTTAGCGATGCACCCTCGCTCACACCATTTTTCATCAAATGTGGATTTAGAATATCCTGATAGAGTAGATACCTAAAGCATTCCTGAGCTCCTCCCTCTCAGAGAGGGGGTTATAGCCCTCAAAGGAACTAGGTGTTTCCTTTCAGACGAGAATCCCATATGATGAAACATGTCACCTTTGGTGAGTGAGGAATTTCGTCCTGTAAAGGGAATTTCCCACAGCTAGGTCTGTGCGCTATAGTTTGTGGCTTTTCAGTAGTGTTTCACCACACTGTTTCTTCACTTCGGTTTAGAATAGACACAAGGATTTTGCATTGTTTTTTGTCTGATACCATTGGGGATATAATCCTTTGCAGGTCTTTAAAATTTCCCTAGTACCCTCCTGCTTCAAACCTTTTGTTTTGTTAGCAAGGAAGAAATGCAGGCATACTGAGAGGCATCGGTTAGGACCAGAAGTGTCCCTAGTGCTATATAAAAACAAAATAACAGAACATGAGGAAGGGTCATCATGCAGACCACATGGTGGTTTACAAGGATAGCTGGGCGTTTATCTGCTTTCCTTTTTTTTTTATTGCAGTTCCTAGGTCACAAACTAATATAACATAGTGAGGTGCGAGCTGGCAAGGAAGAAATGCACCTCCGACTACAGGCTCATTAGGGCACAGAGTACCGACAGAGAGAGCGTTGCCCCCATCCTGAGCTGTCGCCAGGTTAAGGTGGAGTCCCTTACCCAGCAGTAGCGGGTAAAGTTACCTTACGAAGCAGATGAACCATGAACGTGTCTGGTTCTTGTATCCTTTTTTGTTTATTCTCTTGAGCACTTAAGCAGCAGCATCCATATAGGTCTTGACGAAAGCCTTGCCCGACTGAGGGGCATTTCGACTGAAACATGTTGACCACCACCTTCCACCATACAAATGCGGTTTAAATCCATACCACTGGTGCATTGTTTTTATTCTTGGCAAAGGGTGCACCTGAATAAATAATACATTTTGCACTCACTAACTAGTTTTATTTTCACTCTCCTCACAGTATATGTTTTCTTAGCGATGCACCCTCGCTCACACCATTTTTCATCAAATGTGGATTTAGAATATCCTGATAGAGTAGATACCTAAAACATTCCTGAGCTCCTCCCTCTCAGAGAGGGGGTTATAGCCCTCAAAGGAACTAGGTGTTTCCTTTGAGACGAGAATCCCATATGATGAAACATGTCACCTTTGGTGAGTGAGGAATTTCATCCTGTAAAGGGAATTTCCCACAGCTAGGTCTGTGCGCTATAGTTTGTGGCTTTTCAGTAGTGTTTCACCACACTGTTTATTCACTTCGGTTTAGAATAGACACAAGGATTTTGCATTGTTTTTTGTCTGATACCATTGGGGATATAATCCTTTGCAGGTCTTTAAAATTTCCCTAGTACCCTCCTGCTTCAAACCTTTTGTTTTGTTAGCAAGGAAGAAATGCAGGCATATTGAGAGGACCAGAAGTGTCCCTAGTCTCTAAATATAGGATGGGAGGTGCCACAATACTGTAGCTGGAACCAGGTTAATGACCTCCAACTGGGTCCCAGCGGATCAATATTTCTGAGCAATGGTCTTAAGGAAGGTACTAGGAATATTGGGTTCAATCCCGGAATCATGCAAAGCCGCTTAGATGTTACATGGCTTTAGGAAGAGTGAGAGGGCTGAAAGCCTGTGCCGGTCATTCCCCTGGCTTCACAGCACCAGGAAAAAAAATAGCTTGAGCCAGCATAAACTAATTACGAGTACGGTGAGGCTGATGCTGAAGGTGAGCAAGGCTGCACACAATGTCGATAGAATAGAGACAAGCTGGGGGTATTCGCGGACGGCAACCCCTCCCAGGATCACAAAGGCATATTAGGGAGGGGACCAATATTTCCAAAAGGGAGCTGGAGGATTTAATTAACAAGGAGAGCCAAGTCATTAGTTAGAACCTCTTCAGGTGAGGACTAATAGCGGCAAAATACTAGATGCACGTTGGACCAAGGTACGGGTATACAACACAGCCAGAGGGCCAGGAGCACAGGCTGAACACGGTCTCTTTTCTTGAGAAGGAACAGAAAGGATTTATACAAAGGGTAAGCTAGGTCACAAACAATGAATGAGAGAATCGAGGCGGGCGAGGGCAACCTCGGACAGCACCCACTGGGCCGGATCATGGGCATATTTCACTAGGAGAACAGTACTCCCAGGAGGGGTGCATTAGGGCTCAAGTCATAGCCCAAAAAATGAACCTTGGTTACGAGCCCATGCTTTAAGAAACCGAGCTCGTTGTGGAGGGCGGTGACACAAACCTCACCACCTGGATGGATGAGGCACTGCAAGAAAAAAAACGGAATCAAAGAACCCCTCCCCCTGGGGTACACAGATGACAAGGTTTCAGCTGCCTGGCAGAGAGCAATAGGTCCCAACTGTACATTGTACGGATGCTAGAACTAATTTCCTCATGGTCCTGAGGGGAGCTGTCAGTGGTCGGTAAACCACATCCAGCGTGGCGGGAGGCACAATGTTAAAATATCTTCACAGAAGAAAGTAAAAGGGCAATTGCCCAGACAAGCTCCTTGGGATGCCTTACGGCACGGATACTTGAGTCATAAGGTAAAATGGGCAGCGTGCGGTGGACACGGCACTTGCAGCCCAAGCATGGACACACAGCCATAAACGCCACACATTCACAACCTGCTGTAGAAAGTGACAGAAGTACAGAGGTCACAACAGTTGGAAGCGAGTTATGACAACCGTGCAGAGGCATGACTGTAAGATTGATGCATTCTAGGATTAGGCAAATTATGGTTATTAAGATGGAATAAAGTATAGGAGGTATACTGTATAACCTGTTATAAGATGGCTTACATTGTAATCTGAGATGAGCAAGAACTGAGCATGTTGATGACCATTGCCATCATGACAAGGGTGTATCAACTTATGATGTGAATAAACTGCGGCCAGTCTAACTCCACAACGGTCTTGGTGTACATAATTGATGGGAAAGAAGGAACGGTGTTAGGGCCCATGAGATGTTCACACAGCTGGGGAGGGTTTGCATTGGAGAATACTGCCGGCCAAAGATAACTGATAACGGTGGTTCAGCGTTGCATTTGATAGGCTGATGGCAAGTGGAGAGGTCCGAGCTCACCCCTTTGTCCTGTGAAGTACACTCTGAAGTGGGAAAACATGGGTAAAGTGGCTGAAGGCAGGAAATACCTATAAATGAGGTATAAGACTAGGGGACACAGCCAATTCTTTTCAGTCCTGGACTGTGGTGATAGGACTCATAATTCCTGATTCATCTGATTCTCAGAGGCTCTAGATTTTTCTCTGGACTTTATATTGGGTAATTAGGGTCCCGAAGGGGACCCTGCCTGCCTGTTTGTTCCTCCTTTTTTCACCCCTCACAGTCCTTGATCTACTTTGACTTCTATTACTCCAAGCGCTTTTCCCTAGTCTTATGGCTGATTTTTTCCTCCACATCTTCCAGCTTTACCTTTTCATCTAGAAGTTGCTTTTTAGGATAATAATATTCAAGTGAATGACAGAATAGATAGTTGTTTAGGCACTACAACACCTGTGGAAAGGGGTGGAGTGTTTCATCTAAAAAAAGGGATTGCTAATCTGTGTCCCCCTGTCACTGCAGATTTCTGACGTTCCTGTCATCTGTTTCCCTAAATCCGAGTAGCTGGCCTGTGCTCTATCTAGCTTAAGTAGCCTAACTGGCAGTTCACCACACTTCTACAGTTTAGTTCACTGCTGAAGGCTCCACTGCCTTCAAACGCTACTGGCTGATGACACCTGACAGTTTGGTTTGCAAAGACCTTGATCACCCACCTGAGTGGAATATAACAGACTGTGGAAACCGTGGTACAAGCCATACATGCAATGTGTCAAGGTCTCCAGGAGACCACGGTATTTTGTAAGATGGTGATTTCCTTGGAAATCCTGATGGAAGACCTGTTACTCCTAGAAAGCCTAGTGAAAGACACAATTAAAATCACCCGCGAGAATTATCCCCGCTCCGGGGAGCAGGGTTGCTGCTTTCATTACTGTTGGGAAAAAGTCCGGACAATCCGAGTTTGGTGCATAGACATTAATGAGGCATATCTCCCTTCCCGTCCATTTTCCATTTACAATCACGTAACGTCCTTCAGGGTCTGTAAGGTGGTGAAGGTGCTGAAATGGCACTCCAGGGGCCACCGAAATAAGTGTTCCTTGTGCGAAACCGGAGGAGGTGGCGTATATCTGCCCTCTCCACCTTCGCCGGATATACGGAACTGCATCTCCCCATATGTGTGTTTTTTGTAGGCATGCAATCTCCACTCGGTAACATTTCAAATAATCTAGCATCCTATGTCTTTTCTGATAATTTGTCATGCCTCGTACATTCCAGGTAATGAGTTTCAGTCCTTGTACAGCCATTTTTGCATACATTTCCACTCACACTCTCATCCCCCCCCTCCTTACATTCCTTTCAATGGTCTCCTTCCTCCCTGCCCCCTTTGATGGTCTTTCAGACTCTGATACCAGGCACGTCAAGAGAACATCTTAAAACTTCCCCTGATGAAAACAACCTTATAACTTCCCCGTACCTCCCTTCGTCTTGGCATTCGTGCGAGTCCCATTACCCCCGTCTGGTGAAGAATACAACCTTGCACAGAACAGCCCATTCCCCCACCCTCTTAACGAACAAAGAACATCAACTTTCCTCATCATTGCAGTTTAAATTAATGTTACCAATCGTGGGTGTGCGTTGGATTGTCCCTTGCTGTTTTGCTGTGCCAGTGGTCTGGTCACAGGGGGGTGCGAGGTATGATCCGTCCGCTCCCCACTCAGATTTCGATTTCTGCGGGGGGAGCCCCACCGCCGATAGCTTGAACTTTAAATAACAGGTAATCGTTTTAAGTCTGAAAGTGTACCTTGTCTACCCTATTGCATTTTATTACCACTCCCTCCCTTCATTTGCATGCAAGTCCCTGAGCACTTAATTGTACATCTTACGCAGTGATCCTATCTTCTTGTTCATTTGACGGATTTGCCCGGTCTATGCCGATATTCTGGGTTGCCCCTTCTGATTCCAGCACCGTCTGTGTCAGAACCCTCTAATGTTCCATCACGGTGGACCCGAATCCGGCTCGGGCTGTCGCTTCCGTGCCACAGCTTCTGCTTTGATCCCCTATGCCAGTCTCGGGTCTGTCCTATTGCCATCAGTGCTCTGGAAGACCCCGTTGATGGGACCAGGTAGACCCCCGGCTCACAGCTGGAGTCCAGGCAGTCACTGGTCGCAGCTGTAGATTGAAAGAATAAAGTTCGGCCTGCTTTTTCTACTCTTAATTTTGCGTGGAACATACGTGTATTTCATGTTTAGGTCTCAGAGATGTTGTTTAACTGTCAGGAATGTCTTTCTTTGATCTTGGACCCTTCGTGTATAGTCAGAATATAATGAGATGGGATGGCCCCCGAATAGTATCAGTCCTATGGTATGTGTGGACTGCAGGATCGTGTCCCGATCCCGGTAATTATAAAAACGGGCAATAATTGCTCTCGGCGGTGCCCCTGGTCTCGGAGGGGGGGGGCAGCAATCTGTGCACTCTTTCCACAAACTTATATAGTCTTTTTAGGGCCAGCTCTTATAGAATCCAGTCCTCAAGGAATAATTTGACTAAAGGAACTTCTGCCATTTCTGAAAAGCCCACAAATCTCAGGTTATTTCTCCGAGATCTTCCTTCGGAGTCTTCTGCTTTATCATCCAGTGTTACCTTTCGTTTCTGAAGTGCTATGACAGTTTCTCTGAGGGTGCGTATTTCCAGCTGTAGTCAGTCCACGTTTTTTTCTGTAGGTCTCAGCGAAGCCAGTTAACATCAATAGTGACCGCATCAATTCTGTGCACCATATCATCTTGTGTTGACTGTATTTCGTATTTCCTGCAATACATCGACCACTGAGGGGGGTTCTTTTTCGTTCTGTGCCGCCTCATTGTCACTCCCAGACGTATTTTACGTGTCGGCCTCCAGCCCCTTTGAAGGGGTAATGCATAGTTTATTATTTTATTAGTTTGTGGTTTGGTCCCCTTATTCTTTACCATGATGACACTATACTGCAGCTCTTATGATCAGTGTCCTCTATTTTCTATCTTGGAAGTGTTCCTCTAGAGCCCTTTCATCAAGTATATGCACTTCACATTCACTGTGGTATTTGCCCAATTCCGAGCCGCCTGACTGATGGTTCACTCGTTTTGCTCCAACCCAAGGGCGCAGAAGTCATCCGCACCCCTGCTTCTTTCACAATTAAGAGGAGGCCCCCACCCCCTGTTTCTTCTGTTCCGTCTATGTTTTGCAGGGCTCGTATGAGGTCTACGTGCTCACCCGCGTTTCCTGTTGATTATTCACCTTTGTATAAAGGAGCGGTCTGCTCCTCTCATTCAAGCTTCCTAGGACCGGTTTCTGGCATTACAGCCGTCTTCAGCCAGGCTTGGCCTGGGAAACCGGTCTTGGGAAGCTTGTTTCCGGTCCAGGGAAGGCATGGCTTGGCAGTTCAGGCTGGACTGTTCCCATGAGGCACAGGGTCAGACTGATTTGCATATGGCCATGTCTGAGCTGGGGTGGCAGAGTGGGCTAAAGAACGGTGATGGATTAAACCCAGATCTGTTGACTGGGTGTGAGTGTTTGATTGGTTCAGATGCTCCGTCCATCACCACCCCCTTTTGTACCGCTTTGTTTGCCATAAGTTGTCAGGGTATGCTCAGACGGGAATTCATTGCTCACTTTGCCACTGGATTCAAGCAAGCCTGGCTGAAGACGGCTGAAATGCCAGAAACCAGTCCTGGGAAGCTTGTTTCTGGTCCAGGGAATGCATGGCTTGGCAGTTCGGGCTGGACTGTTCCCATGAGGCACAGGGTCAGACTGATTTGCATGTGGCCATGTCTGAACTGGGGTGGCAGAGTGGGCTAAAGAATAGTGATGGATTAAACCCAGATCTGTTGACTGGGTGTGAGTGTTTGATTGGTTCAGATGCCCCGTCCATCACCACCCCCTTTTGTACCGCTTTGTTTGCCATAAGTTGGCAAGGTATGCTCAGACGTGAGTCCCTTGCTCACTTTGCCACTGGATTCAAGCAAGCCTGGCTGAAGACGGCTGAAATGCCAGAAACCGGTCATGGGAAGCTTGTTTCCGGTCCAGGAAAGGCATGGCTTGGCAGTTCGGGCTGGACTGTTCCCATGAGGCACAGGGTCAGACTGATTTGCATGTGGCCATGTCTGAACTGGGGTGGCAGAGTGGGCTAAAGAATAGTGATGGATTAAACCCAGATCTGTTGACTGGGTGTGAGTGTTTGATTGGTTCAGATGCCCCGTCCATCACCACCCCCTTTTGTACCGCTTTGTTTGCCATAAGTTGGCAAGGTATGCTCAGACGTGAGTCCCTTGCTCACTTTGCCACTGGATTCAAGCAAGCCTGGCTGAAGACGGCTGAAATGCCAGAAACCAGTCCTGGGAAGCTTGTTTCTGGTCCAGGGAAGGCATGGCTTGGCAGTTCGGGCTGGACTGTTCCCATGAGGCACAGGGTCAGACTGATTTGCATGTGGCCATGTCTGAACTGGGGTGGCAGAGTGGGCTAAAGAATAGTGATGGATTAAACCCAGATCTGTTGACTGGGTGTGAGTGTTTGATTGGTTCAGATGCCCCGTCCATCACCACCCCCTTTTGTACCGCTTTGTTTGCCATAAGTTGGCAAGGTATGCTCAGACGTGAGTCCCTTGCTCACTTTGCCACTGGATTCAAGCAAGCCTGGCTGAAGACGGCTGAAATGCCAGAAACCGGTCATGGGAAGCTTGTTTCCGGTCCAGGGAAGGCATGGCTTGGCAGTTTGGGCTGGACTGTTCCCATGAGGCACAGGGTCAGACTGATTTGCATATAGCCATGTCTGAACTGGGGTGGCAGAGTGGGCTAAAGAACGGTGATGGATTAAACCCAGATCTGTTGACTGGGTGTGAGTGTTTGATTGGTTCAGATGCTCCGTTCATCACCACCCCCTTTTGTACCGCTTTGTTCGCCATAAGTTGGCAGGGTATGCTCAGACGTGAGTCCCTTGCTCACTTTGCCACTGGATTCAAGCAAGCCTGGCTGAAGACGGCTGAAATGCCAGAAACCGGTCCTGGGAAGCTTGTTTCCGGTCCAGGGAAGGCATTGCTTGGCAGTTCGGGCTGGACTGTTCCCATGCGGCACAGGGTCAGACAGATTTGCATATGGCCATGTCTGAACTGGGGTGGCAGAGTGGGGTAAAGAACGGTGATGGATTAAACCCAGATCTGTTGACTGGGTGTGAGTGTCGATTGGTTCAGATGCTCCGTCCATCACCACCACCCGCTTTTGTACCACCTTAATTTCCTGTTCGCTTCATACAAGATATCTACAATTCTCTAGTGGGGAGCAGGCACAATTAACCTTTCGTTTAAGTGGGTAGATGGGCAGGATATTTCTAGGATAATGGCGGATTATTTTGCCATCAACGGGAGCACTGGTAGAGACGTCTACACAGCCATCTTGTCAGGCCACGCCCCGCACAGGTATGCTTATTCAACATCATGGTTTCTTCCCGATTCGAAGACCCTTAAAACGTTCTAGAAGTGAAGGTAACCTAACAAAGAAATTTGCCAGATAACTCTTCACCTAGAAGAAGAGGAGTTACTGAAGGCCAAGACTTTACTGAATTGGGAACTGGAGATCAATGGAGTATGGAAATTACGATTGCCTCATAGCATAGACTTCATACTTTGTTGTCAACCAATGCCACTGTGGCCTATAACATGATCATGCACGGTATACGTTTACACAGCATATCAAAGCGCACCCATCCAGATGTCTGTCTTCTTCTGTGAATGGAACTAGGCTCTGTGGGGTCGTTGTCAAAAGTGCCTTTTGTAATTGTAGAACGTTTTATGTAACCTTTAAATTATGACTAAGAGAAAAAAACTGTTGTGGTGAAATATGTCCATGTGGGGTAGTGTATTTTATGAACTATTCGGTGGAAACAACCAAAGGACCCAAGGATCATTGTGCCTTAGGATATTCAGAATCGAACGCCTGTCTCTGAAGTGTCTTTCTGGGGGAAAATCCATACTCCTGCCTCCTGGGCATATCTGGCCACATTTCTCAACCCATATTCTTCTGACACCAAGACTAAACATGATAGTTCACTGAAGGGATAACATGTTGTGGGTGTGGAATACATGAGACAAGGTTCACTTGAAAACCTTATTAATCCAAGTTAGTATTTTCCTCAAGATTACTACTACAGTTGCCAGATCTTCTTGGAAGTTTCAGCTTGTGAAAAAGCACAAAAGCATTACTAAACCTCAAACCCAGTTGCTACATCTGGGCTTCTCTAATACACTCATGCTGACTGCCAGCTCAAGTAAAGGTAAATCACCTGGAACAAAGGTACCACATGTCTACAATGTAAGGTCCAGATAAATATTTGTGGCAGAATATTTAGGTCTGAAAGGACCAACCTTCTCCCATCGCTCAGAACGAACAACAGAGTATTTCTGATCAAATTTCGGTCTTGATTGGTTCTGATCTCCTCCTGCATCCTTCCTGAAACAGAAATCTCCTGAGGCGGAAGCCGGGAGAACGATCGCTTGCAGTTCTTAATCTTTTGAGTGTGATATTGTGCTTTTAAACTTACCGATTCTCTCCCCGGGCACTTATTATTTTGTTTACACTCCCTGGGCATCCCCCGCACAGCGGATTTAACGCTGCCGCGGATTACAACAAACTATTTTGCCACCATTCCCTGGGAACCCCCAGGCCACGCCCACCATTGTTAGGCCACGCCCCGCCTCCTTTCGCCTATATACCATGTGCACCTACCGGACGTGCAGCGGACGCGCCAAAGGCGAGCCCGTCTGCGCCCGTCCGCGCCGGGACCGGGCCTAGGGCCATCCCCCCTGGCCCACTCGTCCTTCAGACCCCCATAGCCCCTGCCTTGATTAAATATACCTCCTCTCAACTTCTAGAACTTAATCCTTTGATCAATCGACCGCACCCTATACCTCAATCTCTATATACTGACCCTCTGATAGGTCCTTTTAAATGCCTTGCTTGCATTAATCATACTCCCCCTGCTAATACCCCTAAACAGGTTCTAGCAGCACTTATTAATGTACGTTCCCTCCCAAAACACAAACTCGACATTCTAGAGTTCATTGGGTCACACAATCTCGATTTATTGTTCATCACCCGAGACTTGGGGTGACAACTCCTCTGGCCCGGATTTCAAAGCAGCCCTCCCTGAAAATGATTGCGTCCACAGATTAGGCAGAACCAAAAAAAAGGGTGGCGGTATAGCGATCATCTACAGAAACCGCTATAAAGTTAAAACCACTGCTCTTAATTATAGAGATTGTGAAGCTTTTTCCTTCTCTATTAGCCTTTCTGGCAACCAGTCATTCACAGGCACTTTGCTCTACCGCCCTCCCGGCCCTAGATCTAATTTCCTTAGCAGCCTTAATAACTTAGTCGAAACTACAGCTGGAGCTCCTCAATACACCATATTAGGAGACTTCAATTTTCATTTAGAATCCCTAATCGACAACGATACCATCGCCCTCATCAGTGATCTTTCAGCGGTAGGACTTCATCAAATTGTCACCCAGCCTACCCACAAAGCAGGACACACCCTCGAATGGATATTCACCAACAACCCTGACATTTTGATTTCCCCCCCTACTCCCCTTATTTGGACAGATCATTCGGCAGTGTGCTTTTCTATTAATACCAAGTCCCCTCCATCTCATATCGGACCATCTTCCACTATCTCTACACGAGATTGGAAAAATATCGATATCCTTCATCTTGCTTCTATGCTGACCGCTGGCATCAATACAATGGAACCGGATCCGTCACTAGCTTCTAGTAACTATCTCAACATCTTGGACACGGCATGCTCCGAATTGGCACCTCCCAAAACCTCTCTTCGCAATAGGAAATCTCCTTCTGCCCCATGGTTTTCTGAATCCTTACGTCTACAAAGACAATACTGCAGAAACCTAGAAAGACACTGGCGCAGGCACTACAACCCTATTGACAAAATCTCGTATAAAAGCGCCCTGTCCAAATACAAAGACCTTATTGCCATAGAAAAGACGACTTATTATACTTCCCAAATTAATCAGGCTCACAACTCCGCAAGAAAATTGTTTCAGGTGGTTAACCATCTCTCAAATCCCCCCACTCCCCCTTCTGACACGTCTCAACCCCTCTGCAACTCTCTTGCAGATTTCTTCATGGACAAAGTCACGTCTATTTTTTCAGCATTTCGTCACGAACCTTCTTCAACCACTACAGTTAAACAATCTCCAGCCATCACCGCTCCTTCTTTCAGTAAGTTCAAATCAGTCTCTGAGGAACAAGTCTCTCGTTTATTCCTCAGCACCAAATCAGGATCACCCTTGGACCCATGTCCTCCTTCCGTCCTCAACCTCATCCCTGATGCCATTTCCCCCGCTCTGACCAATATTTGTAATACCATGTTCACTACTGGCTCATATCCCACAGTTTGGAAAAAGGCCACCATCAAGCCACTCTTGAAAAAACCCACCCTTGATCCCGCTTCCCCTTCCAGCTACAGACCTATTGCATGTCTTCCTTTCCCTGCAAAAATATTTGAAAAACTAATGAATATACAGCTTTCAAAATGTATTGATGAAAATAACTTGCTGGACGACACTCAAGTTGGATTTAGGCAGGGACATGGAACCGAGACAGCCCTAATAAAAGCAGCTGACGAAATAAGAATGACGTTAGATAAAGGCGGCGCGGCAGTATTAATACTGCTTGATCTATCTGCGGCCTCTGACACGGTCGATCATGCCACTCTGATCGACCGTGTCTCAGCAATCGGCATCCAGAATAAAGCTAAAGAACTTCTCGCTTCTTTTCTGGCCAACCGATTACAAGCTGTAAAACTGGGCCCTTTCTTCTCCCACACGTTCTCTCTTCCATGTGGAGTACCACAGGGCTCCTCGCTAAGTCCGACCTTGTTTAATATCTATGTTTCGGACTAAGCGAGGGTGATCGAGTCCTACGGCATTAGTCTCACAACCTATGCCGACAACACCTAGCTGGTTCTATCTGTACATCATGATGGACCTACAGTTGCAGCAAACTTTCAAGAGGGAATGCTTGCCATCAGCTCCTAGATGTCATCTGTCTAAAATTAAACTCTGAAAAGACAGAGGTGATGACATTCGAGAAACTGGAACCTGCCTGGTCCCCCCTCTGGTGGCCCAGTGAGATGGGACCTCCACCAGAACCCGTCACTAAGGTTCGCAACCTTGGAGTCCTGTACGACGATAGACTGCTCTTCCACCACCACGTCAACTCGGTAGTTTCCACCTCCTTCTTCACTCTGAAGAAGATCAAGAAGCTTCTTCCCTACCTCCCCACCTCAGCTGGAAAAACTCTGATCAGCACCCTCGTTTTTGCCAGAACGGACTACTGTAACGCCCTCCTTCTCAATGCACAGGAAAAAATGCTCAACAGGCTTCAGTTAGTGCAAAACGCCTCAGCCAGAATCTTACTGGGCATTTCTAAGTTCACCTCCGTCACTCCTTACATTCGACAGCTTCACTGGCTTCCTGTCAGAAGCCGCACAAAATTCAAGGCACCGTGCATTGCCTACAAAGCCATCAACAACTCTGGCCCGCAGTTTCTCAAAGACGCCCTCCGTCCTCTTGAAAATCCCAGAACCCTTCGTTCATCCTAGACCCATCTGCTCAATGTCCAACGCACAAGGAAAGCCAACTGGGGTGACAGATGCTTTGTGATCTCCACAGCCAGACTATGGAATTCACTTCCTCTTACCATCAAAACTGCCCCCACTCTCCTTAGCTTTAGGAAGAAATTAAAAACCTGGCTGTTCCCACCTTAAGATCTGTTATAGTCATCTTCTGATCAGTTAAGCGCCGAGACACCTCCGGGTAATTGCGCGCTTTAAAAATTGCCAAAACATAAACAAACATAAACATAAAACTCTCAAGGAAATAAAAAATGTTCTTCTGTTCTGGGAGAAAATCCTTTAGAATGTCCTTTTCCACGACCCCCACTCACAGACATGAAAGTCCATCTCATCAAAGAAAGTGCTAGCAAAGAAATCTAATCAACCCTTTTCCAGGAGCCCACGTATGTGTTCTGCATGCCCAGGGAATGAGAAGCTGCAACATAAAGTCGTTTGCCTTCTGCAAACACTGCACCGATATCGGGAAGCTGTAAATAAATGTACCGAAGCAGGCAGTCAAGTAGAGTTATCGCACTCTCTTTTTGGCCATTACTCATTAGGTGGAGGTGGTGTCTATTGACAATTTTATATTACTACTCCGTCTGCGGGAATTGCATGAATACTGGGATGACAGCTGGGTGAAGGGTTGCCTCCTTTTCCAGAGTAAAATACCGGCCATTCATCCATGGTTTGGGGTACTGGAAGGGCCACGAGCAGCTTTACTTGAATAGATGTTTATACAAAATCTGTATTCCTTTTCATTAGTAATACTTTCAAATACACAACTCCATATCGCACGAGCACATGTGAATACTGCAAATGGAAACTATATTCTGGTTGATGTATGTGTTGACTACCCATTGCAGAATTAATCCCTTCTATTATAGCTTTTTGACTTTAAGAAGAAGTGCAGCATTGCTTGAAGCTGACTTGATGAGCAGCTAGTCTTGCAGCTGTATTGAGTAAGTCTCTACAATGCCTTCTGTGATGCATTGATTCTTTAGCGTATCCCCTTTGTGTTTGAGAAATAATGATGCTAGACGGCTGACCATGCTTCGTAGTGGGTCACTGCATGACGAGTAAAGCCACTGGTGCTTTGTTCTAACTACCACGGCACGCTAGGATTGTTGCTTTACTGTAAAGACGACCAATACAACAAGTAAGTGAAAGGTCTTTATTATATATTAACCTGACACCAAGGCACATCTGTTCGCTGTCACCAAAACCTCGTAACTCCCAATCAACTGTCAACCTGCCGGTGGTCAGTTAGAACACACTGACGTCACAATGCACCGGCAGGTCGCTCGTGCAGAGACACAGCACGAGAGCAATACATTAGAGGAAAGTACATGTTAATAAACACAACACATCTCCCTTCCCAAATCAACTGGACAGAAAGAGGATGTCCGGCTGGAACAAGAGAACGAGGAGGATAACCCACTGCTAATCACAAATGTAATCTTGTAACTTAGCTGGTGGTTTCACCACTCTTCCATACCTGCTCATAGAAGGTTCATCCTGACAACTGACGTCCTGTGACGTAACATCTTCATAAATTGAGTCATCAGAATCAGAATCTGTTTCACTGTTGGTCTGATACCTATACTCTTCACCTGTCTCCTTGCTCAGACTACTACCACTGTCTTCTACCCGAGAGGCATCCGAATAATTCTCACTACCCGAAGGTACTTCATTCATACCCAGAGATACAATATTGGTACCACTCGGTTGAGAACTTTCCCTATCCTCTCGGTCTAGAATCCAATCATAGTCTTGAGAACAGGAAACCCCTTCCTCATCAGAAATGGATTGAAAGTCAATCATCCCTTTCCCTTCTTTGCATAATGACAAAGCAGAAAAATGCCAAGATTTTCCATCGCTCAAAAGGGCGGAATTACAAAACACTTCCTTGACCTGCAATGGTTGTGAGTAGTGGTTTTTCCCATTGATGGCACTTTTGTTATTCCTCACCCTCACATAGTCTCCTGCTTTAATGTTAACCTCTTTACATGAATGTTTTTTGTCATGGTATTTTTTTCCTATGGTTTGACACTTTCTTACATTCTCCTTTATCTCCTCTGGAGACCACATTTCTCTTTTAGGAGTAGCCCAACCTACATTATCTTTTGTAATGGGGGTCCTCCCTCTCAGAATTACAAAAGAACTAGTACCAGTGGATACACATGGCGCAACTCGGAATGACCAAAGGTTTTTCATAAGTTGTTTCCTCCATGACATGTCATTCTGATTTGCCAATTGAATTATGCCTTTAATCACCCGGTTAAACCTTTCTACTGCTCCGTTCCCAGCCGGGTGATAAACAGACGTGGCTTTGTGTTCTATTCCTGGTTTTTCAGGAACTCTTTGAAAATTTTAGATTTGAACTGTGGACCATTATCTGACACCATGCAATTGGGAAGGCCCTCTCTAAGGAACAGCTTCCGCAAAAATCCTACAACACTTTTAGCATCAGCTTCTTGCACCACCTCAACCTCTGGCCACTTTGAGAAATGGTCTACTAGCACTATTAGGTATAACATCTCACCTTGTTCATGAATAGGCCCGCAAATGTAAATTCCCAATCTGGTCCAAGGCATATTAGGACATGACAACGGTTGAAGGGGTGGTCTCAACGTATGTTTTGCCTTGTCCGAGTTTTCACAGGCTGTACAATCCCTGACACTCCTTTCGATTTCCAAGTCATACCCAGGCCACCAGTAAGAATTCCTGACCCTACTCTTGGTTTTTCCAATGCCAAGGTGTCCTTCATGGCAAATTTCCAACAGCTTTTTACGTAAATTCTTAGGTGGAACAACTTTTCCATTTCTCAAGATAAGATCCCCCTCTACAGATAACTCATCTCTTACTTCCCAAAATGGACGCAAAAGTGGAGACAATTTTTTTTTCTCTGGCCAACCTGTTCTTATTTTCTCCTTCACTTCCATTAGAATGATATCTTTTCCCATCTGTTCACTCCACTCTGCCCCCGAGATACATGGTACTTCTTCCGTGACATTAGCTACACAGAAGGTGTCAATGTCCTGAATCTGGTCATCACTGATTGGAAGAGGTAAACGGCTTAGACAGTCCGCCACCTTGTTTCTCACTCCCGGAAGGTATTCAACTTCGTAGTTATATTCTAACAATTTCATTGAAATTCTGGACAACCGAGGAGAAGCAACCTGAAGACCCTTGGTAGAAAGCACTTTCACCAAAGGTTTATGATCACTTCTAAGGGTGATTTTGTACCCCCAAATGTATTGCCTGAAATAGTTCAAAGCCCATGCACAGGCTAGTGCTTCTCTCTCAATCACAGAATATTTTTCCTCTGTGGTAGTGATAGAGCGAGAGGCAAAAGCAACAGTGACCTCTTTACCACCTTCATCAATTTGTGACAGGACTGCTCCCAAACCCGTGTTGCTTGCATCGGTTGTCACTATGCTTTTTAGAGAGGGGTTAAACCCTTGAAGGGGTGGAGCCTCACAAATGTCCTCTTTTATCTTTTTGAATGCTTCTTCGCAAGCAACATTCCACTCAAATTTGTTTTTCTGTTTTATTAGTTCTCTGAGGTGTAAGGTTTTTGATGAGAAATTCTTCACAAATTTGGCATAAAACTCTGATAAACCTAGGAATGCTCTAACTTCCTCCTTATTCTTAGGTGAGGGAGCTTCCCTGATGGCTGATAGTAGTTCTTTTTTTGGTTTAATTCCATTCCCATCAATCTCGTGTCCCAAATATGTGACTTTATTAGTCGCAAACCTGCACTTACGCAGATCAGCTGTAAGTCCATGATGTTCTAGCAACCCTAGGACTCTGTTTAATTTAGCATCATGTTCACCTCTACTTTTGCCTGTTATCATGATGTCGTCCTGGAAAATCAGTAGATTTTTCTCCTTCTTGAAAATTTCACTCATTAACCTCTGAAACATGGCCGCAGCGGAGGCCAGTCCAAAGGGTACTCTTTTAAACCTAAAACACCCCAGCGGGGTTACAAATGTAGTTAGGCTTCTGCTCTTGGGATGCAAAGCCACCTGGTGGTAAGCAGAGCTAAGGTCGATTGTTGAAAACCACTTTGCACCATTGGTAAGGTACAGCATCTCATTAATTTTTGGCAAGGGGAATTGATCCACCAGAATGTTTTTATTTAGATCACGAAGATCAATGCATAGCCTGAGCTTGCCGTTAGGTTTCTTCGCGATAACTAAAGGTGAAACCCATTCAGCCGATTCAACTGGCTCAATTATGCCCTCCCTTTGTAATTTCTTCAACTCATCTTCCACCTCACTAATTATAGAAAATGGTATGTTTCTTGACTTGTGTATGCAAGGTATGGCATTTTTCTTTAGCTTGATTTCATGTACAAATCTTTTTAGTTTCCCTATGCATTCTGAAAACACCTTAGGATACCTTTTCTTAAAAAAGTTGTTACATTCTTCTTCAGTTTGCATGATGAGAACTGGGTCAGGACTGTTCGGATCAAGTATTATACCTAGTTCTCCTTGGTCCATCCACCACAACACTGATGGACCGACCCTGGATACATACAGTTTGCCCATAGTTTGGCGGGATTTAAATTTGAACTCTAGTTCCCTGTAACCTAGCATTTCAATTGGTTCGTAATTAAATGACTTAGGGAAAACATCAGGCTTCTTCAATTTTGTTCCAATGGTTGGAACAAATTTCTCTAACCACACTTTTTCATTTACAATAGTATACGGCGAGCCTGAATCCGCCACAATTGACATGTCAACCCCGCCAATGTTCATGTCACAAATAGGTTTTTTCTTCTTGTTAACACTGTCTTCTACATTTAACACAAACAAATTCATGTCATCTTCATCTGAGGATGTACAATCTTCTTCTTCATCATAAATTACAGCTTTTACATTTCTTCCCTCTTTTTCTTTCTTTGGACACACAGCACTGAAATGCCCCACCATACTACAATTTGAACACTTTTGTCTCACTGCTGGACACGACCTGTCATTCGCCAAATGGTATCTACTGCCACATCTGTAACACCTTCTGTCATCTGAGAGTTTACCCTTATTGCTAGAATCTCTACGCTGTGCATACCCTGAACCAGGCTTAATACTGGACTTCTTAGAACTAATCACTTTTGCTACCATGGACTTATCCTCAGTAGAGGATTTTTCCTCTTGTAAAACCGCTTTGGCACACCTTCCAGTCAATTCTGTACATTTAACTATCTCCACAACCTCCTCCAATGGTAATTCTCCCTTAGCCCACAGTTTCTCCTGGACATGTTTATTTGAGGATCTCATAACGACCTGGTCGCGAATCAGCTCATCATGCAAAGCCCCAAATCTACATGTCAGTGCCAAACCTTTCAACGCAGCAACATAATCTTCCACAGACTCTTCCTGTGCTTGCTTGCGTTGAAAACATTTGAATCTATTCACAGAAATGGAAATAGTAGGTTTAAAATACATCGTTAAATCTTCCAGAGCAATAGTATAAACATCTCCAGGTCTTGTTTTTTTGTTTATGCGATATGATTTTCATAGCCTTTGCACCCAAACAATGAAGAAGAATCTTTTTTTTCTTTTCAGGAGTCAATTCTTCCTCTCCCTCAAAGGTGGATAAATAGTTTTCAAAATACTCTCTCCATTCTTCCCATTTTAGGGCGTCATCCCCAGTAGACGGTATGAAAGGTAAAGGTGGAGATAGATTCCAAACATTTCCTGAAGCCATGGTCAATACCTAAAATTAGACGGTATGTATATTTATTTTCCTATTTTAACTTTTTGCTGGAGAACAATAAACCCTATTAAATGAGTTTTACTTAGGATTGTTGTCCTTCGATTTTATCAAAGTTCTTCAATTAACAAGAAATTCGTGTGTTCCCTGTTCAAATAGGCTTTACCCAGGGATAACCTTCAATGGTGTGCGTGTCACCGTTGTCAGTAACACGCAATTAAATATCTCTTTAAAAACGGCGTGGTATTTGCTTAAAAAAAACGCCTCCTTTTCTTTTTTTTTCCTCGTGAAACTGACTAATTATTTCCTTTGCCGGATGATTGACCCGCACAAAATGGCCGCCCAACGTCGTCCTGCACTGCGTTCCACTGACGTCACTCTTCTGCCTGACAGGAATCTCCCCTTCAGGTTACCGTGTCTGCGCAGAACACACACGCTGAGGTAAAATCTTTTTGTCGCTTCTCACGCGCCGGAAGCTTGACTCGCTCTCCTCGACTCTCCACACGTCGCTGTTCAAGGGATCCTCCCCCGCAAATGCACTCTTCTGTTCCACGGATAAACAAACAACACAGGGATGTGGGAGAAGGACCAATCAGTGAAGCGCCGAAGATGGTTCCAAAGTCCTCAACTCCCTCTTGCGCCAAACCCGAGTCACACGTTCTTCAATTTCTCACCAACGACCACAAGAGCGGAATGTTCCACACTCATTCAACGCTCGCTGCGCTGGCACCGAAGTCTGGGAAACACTGACTCACCCCTGTACACTGGTGTTCAGCAAGACCTCCAGACCTCCTTTTCCTCCAGGTGTGTTCCTGACATGAACACTAGACAGCAAAGCCGTTCGTCGATCTTCGACTCACTTCCACATGCTCAACGTGCATGTAATGAAAGGCTGTGTCCTGGATATTCCGCGGAATGCGGAAAACGATGAAACTGGTGAACACAGCTGTACCAGACGTACACAACGAAAATCGGTTAGATGGCCTCCCAGTGGGTTCTTCGTGGTGTCAGGAGCTTCGCCTCGTCGCCAAGTTGTAAAGACGACCAATACAACAAGTAAGTGAAAGGTCTTTATTATATATTAACCTGACACCAAGGCACATCTGTTCGCTGTCACCAAAACCTCGTAACTCCCAATCAACTGTCAACCTGCCGGTGGTCAGTTAGAACACACTGACGTCACAATGCACCGGCATGTCGCTCGTGCAGAGACACAGCACGAGAGCAATACATTAGAGGAAAGTACATGTTAATAAACACAACATTTACCAATTAGGAAAGGGTAGAAATTATTACTCTGGAGTAGTTTGTTGCCATTGAAGATCATATCTGGGTGTAAAATGTTTTTAGAGATTGTTGGGTTAGGTATGTCAAAAATGATGTGTGGTTATAGTGTTTATTATTAAAACTAAAATAAACTATTGTATTTCTAACTGTAGAGTACGGAATAGTCAAGTGCAATGACGCCAGTCTCTTGAGGGGAGCGCGATCAGAAATCTGGCTTTATCACAAACACCTCTAGCAAGGTTTCTTTCTTGACATGTGTGCCCGGCAAAACAGCTCATAGGTTGTGTAAAACCAATGGGCGCAACAGTGATTTGTTAGTTGCACATCCCTCTCTTTAGAGCAATGTAGCCTGAGTCAAAGTAAAGGCTCTCACACTGCAGCACACCTGTTGCCACGATGTGCTTATCTGGACATGGGATTCCAGGCCAGTCATTAATAAAATTCATATAGTGGAGCACTCGATTTGTTAAACACAATTTATTTTTTTAATGCGCAGGTTTCACAAACTGATCATTGTTAAATAAGTTGGCACACATCATTTTGGTATTTGTCGATTGTTTTTCAAAGACATTTTTTGATCTCTTTTAATGGAACCATAATAAAGATTGTTATACTAATGTTTTTTTTCTATGTATCACTCCATCAGCCTTGAGAAAGTCCCTAAAAGAGACAAAACACATGTCGGCTGAAATCATCCATGAGCTGAAACCATCTATGGAGTAATGACATCAATCTACCTACAGAACATCACTAAACAAGTGTGCTTATGAACAAGAAACTGGCAAACAACTGTGTTTGTAAATAAGATATGATAGTGCTTTCTGTGATACTAAATTCAAGTACAAAGTGAAACCCTACTTACCCGAATGTCTAAATAATTTCCAGAAAACTTTTCTATACTGCATTAGTGTTATATATATCAGGACATATTAATGATACACTAATGGATCTAAACATGCACGGTTATAAGTTCCCATACTAATAGAGTGCTCCACTATATTAATTTCATTCAGCTCATAGGATTACTGGGCTTTGATTGTCTCTAAATCTTCTCCAAACACTCAGAAATCGACACGTGTTATAATTTTTTTTTATTGAAATTACATCTTTCTCCTTAGGTCAGGGAGAACAATTATGCATATTATTGTGAAGACCCAATCAATAAAGTATGATAATATTCACAGGCACATCCTCGAATTAACACATTAGGTAGATTAGTTGCTATTCCCTAGTTTCCCTGAAAAACAATCCCCATGCTACCTCCCATATATTGATTCTGGAAATATTTCCTCCTCTTTAACTGCAAAACAATGGATCATTCTAAACCACGTGTGTCCCATTCTCGTGACTATAGACTCAAATCAAATCAAATATAACTTTATTCGATTGTTAAAAAGCAATCATAAAAGTGTACATAAAAACATTTGATTAAAAGAGAGCTATTCAATTCATTGTAGATCCTTAATGGGGTACAAAAAAAAGTTTACAGAATTCATGATGTCAATAAATCTTAAAGTGCATTAAAGATTAATACATTTTCTACTTCGCAACACATTTTTCAAATATAAGGTGATTGTTGCAACACATACATGATTATCCAGACTATAGACTCAATACAAGATCATACATACAAATCCTTAAAATACTAACAATCAGGCAAGAGGACGATTGTAAAGTAATGAGGTAAAACAAGATGAGAGTGGCAGCAATTTACAAATACATGAAAAGAGAAAATGCATCCAGTGTTCTGCCTAGTCCTTGAGATACCACATTAAAAGTTTGCAGCTGGGTTATATTTAGAAGTGAAAAATCTGAGGATTGGTCAGATGAGCCTTAAAAAGTATTTTGGTTGTATATAAACCCTGCTTGAGGAAAGGACCCTTGGATTCCTAGACCTGAGGAACACTTCACGATCACTTGTTGGCCGGGTGGGGGGGGGGGGGAGAGGGTGGGATTGTTGGTTCTGCAGCCTCCTTCGGGTATTCTACACTGTGCAGCACAAAAACAGCTCTGCTTGATATGAAATGAAATCACATTTGTAAAGTGCACAGTTAGCTTCCTATGGGTGTCTTGGCGCTTTCATCATTCCTCTCTCCTTCACTTACTGCTTATCCTTGTCCAGTCTCTCAGGCTTGTTAAGCATCGCTTCACTGTGCTTCATTGTCCTTCATTCTTTAGCCCCACACCTCAAAAATATAAGCAAATGTGACACATTGCCTGTTGTTGTGTGAAGTTGTTTGCTTTCTGTATTAGAATTAAACATGTTCCCTGCCTGTGTATCCCGCGGTTCAACTAAGTTAAACGAGCACCCCTCTGGGAAAGTTCTTTATTGAAAATTATAGATGTAGCACACCTTTTATAGACTCAGTATAATAAAGTTCAAGCTAAAGTAACTAACTAGGCTCCAAAAAGGGAATTAAAAAAGTCATGACATTGGAGTTATGCAGGTGTCTTTATTACACCACTTCAGAAGGTAGAACATAGGACACAGATTATTCTGTTTAGAAGGCCACACACATTCTAACAGTGTCAGTTTGCCTGACATTGGCATTCTGTACCCACTGTGCCTCCTGTCGTCTGACTGTCTGCCAACTGCCCGGCACATAATCTGCTCTCACCCTTAAGGCATTCATTTCCTTATGTGAGGACCCTCAAAGCGGGTCTTCATCCTATTCCATGAACATCCATAAGCAGAGCAATATTTGTTTGGAAGCTGAGTTGCTAGCATATCATATAAATACATACTATTACATATTTGCCCAAATTGAGTTAGAACACTTGGTTAAGACTACAATATTAGACACTAGCCCCAGCCCAAAACTTGTCTTTGCTGGCACCTTACATTCATAGGACAATGCTGTGGAGATCAGACTGGAAGATAAGGTATTTCTACACACAGGCCAAAGTAGAAGAACAGGGAGGGATTATGTGTGTCCATTTTGAAACAGCTGAAGTTAAAGTAGATTGGCCCATATCTATTAACACATTTTCCCAAGGACACAAAATGGGTAAAACCTCTTTATGCATCCGGCCAATTGTTCTGTAACTTCAGGGTTCCATCAGAGATGTTGTTACCCCACCCTATGCTCCGGGCAGACTCTACGGTTGAATTTCTTGGCTTCACTTGTTGGTCCCTTATGAAAAAGTCTCAGTAGGTGACTTGGTTTCTTTTAGGTAACGCGATGGAGCAACGAGTGCTTGGAGAGTTTAGAAGCACTTTGCTGGGGTTCTGATTCAGCGGTCTCGCTCATGCTTGCATGTACTTGGGCTCGTTTGGTTGCAGGTCCTTCACTTTCCCCACACAATACAGGATGAGCGTGAGGAACCAGAGGGCCCATCCGACGGCGGCTGCGATCCAGCCATTGTCGTCCATAGCCACTTGGCAGCATTGACTCGCCATGGTGCAGAAGTCCTGACCTGGAGGAAAGAGCACACAGTCAGCTGGGGTTAACTCCACCCCAGCCCGGCCAGTCCGTTCATTGAGAAACAATACAGTATGATGCTAAAAAACAAACCACAAATCTGAGACTTGAGCGCACTTTATTTATTCAACCGTTTTTTATACATGGACATGAACCAAGGGTGCTGGAACGCATTTAATACGCTTAGGGCGTGAAAAACTGGAAACAAAAATATAAACTGCGTCCACAAAAGTCAGTGTCCGTGCAAAACAGTCACTTTAGTGTGGGTGTCACCGTGATAAAACATATAGTATAAATGCTGGTTCAATCAGATGCATAGGAACGTACTTAGGACTGTCCAGTGTGTGGCTTATGCAGCTGTGATTGCAAAAGGTGAGTTCCTTTATTAGGGAGAGTTCGATGATATTCCAGTCTGATTACAGTCAAAGCGACCTTCTCAGGGGCTGCTGAAAGCAGTGGAGTGTCAGAGCCCCTTGTCCTTTCTGGGTTGAAGTGTGCTTGAATAAAAGACTTTTCTGTTGATAAAAGCAGGAGCGGCTGGTGTGGGGGGAAAAGGCGAGGCAGGGGGTATGGGGATGCACGACGACTATCACAACAAGTGGAAAAAAGAAAAAATAATAATTTACCTGCCGCCCACTGCATTGCTACTCGTCTGTAGCACAGGCTGAGGCTCTGAGACACCCCTACGGCCAATCCAGACGTTGCTCTCATGTTGTTGGCAGTATAAGAGCAGTGCCTGGATTGCCCTGAGTGCCCTGAATTTGCGCTCCCAAGGGGATTGGAAGCCTGTGTCTGCTGCCTCCAACACGGGAACGCAGCTCGGGTTGGAGACATCTCAGTGTGCATGTTGGTTTGGCCGGTTTGAATCTGCTGGCGAGGGGAGGCGGGAGCATCGCTTCTCTGCCATAATGGAGAAGCCGCTGCTGCTAAAACTTCAGACTAGCTGAAGGTGTTACACACAACATTGGCCACTTACCGTGTTGAAAAAAAATGTCACAATATATGCTTAGTTGTTACGCTTCTATTTCTCTATTAAGTATACATGAACTTTTTTAATGTATGGTTTATCCTTTAAAACTATAAACCAAAAAGGAGAGGTGAGTTTCGGTTCAGGGAAAGGGTTGAATGTTGCAGAATGTTAGCCTGCAACATATTTGCACAGAATACCAATTCTCTGAAAATGTCGGTTGCAGCCCATGCTTAATTAAATGCTATTTTGTCAGACAACAGTAACTTTTTATTTCCTACAGCTCAATATTTCTGTTGTTCCTCGCTTTCTTGGCTGGCTAATTTTATTAAAATAATCTAGAATGTGTGTCTGGCAGTCAGTACACTTTGCTGCAGGAACTCTCCACAGACTCACCATCACACAGAGTATTTTCACAGGGCTCTTTCACTTCCTAGGGCCTTTCACTTAGTGGCGGTTCCTCCATTATGGCGGAGGAGCGTCGCCCTCCCTGCCAGCAGATGCAAAACATGTAACATAAAATGCTTCCGGTGGAAAAATGCTGCCCACCACTCTTTTCGAGTACTAGCCCCTGCCCTCTGAAACAATATGCCTGTTGAGCTCAGGATTACTCAGAGCCATTTGCACTTTAGGAAAAAGTTCAAAACCTGGCTCCCTACCTATTAGAGATATGTTTTTTTCTACTCTTCCCCAGGTTTGGTTGTTTGGGTCAGACAAGCAGCGCTGGGAAGCCCCTTTACTGGAGCAGCCATGCACTTTATAAATCCTAATAATATTAACATAATAACACAGGCTTATTATACTTTTATTTTTCTTCATTGGGCAGAGTATAGGGGATGGGGACATTGTGATGATGGGCATAGGAGGAGTGGTGGGCACTGTGCACATATGGGTTTGGTCAGCCGTCTTGGGACAGCCAAACTGACATGCGCACTGAGATGTCTCCAACCCAAGCTGGAAACAGCAGGCACAGGCTCCCAGTTCCTGTGGCAGTGCAAATCCAGGGTGTTCAGGCCAATCCCGGGGCCTCTCTCATGCTACCAGCAGCATGAGGGCAACGTCTGGATTGGTGGTAGGGGTGTCTGTGAGCCTCAGCCTGTGCTTCAATGGAGCCAGAGGAGCAGAAGGGAGGTGATGCGGTGGGCAGCAGGTAAGATCTTTATTTTTTTTCCATGTGTTGTTATTGTCATTGTCCCTCTCCTCCCCCCTCGCCTGGGCTGCTCCGCCCGCCACTTTTCCCTGACACCAGCCGCTCCTGCTTCCTCTTCTCCCCCATTTGTGTTTGAAAAAAAAAAGCCACTCAGATGCTTGGACCACGAAAGCATTTCTACCATTTAATACCAGGCAGACCCAACAACTGCACACCTAGCTCTAATAAGTATTATATTACCAAGTCGTATAGACTTGTGCATTTAAGAAGGTCATAATGTTACAGCCTCAATAGCATGATAGCAGCAGAATCCAGATGATGGGATTACCTTGTACAATGACCATGATACCAGAGATCCATAAATGTTATGTAAATGGCCAACATTCCAGGTTCCACCTAGAGTTCCACTAAACACGAAGAACTGATTTTATGCAGACAGAACAAGTTACTTGCCTTCAGTAACACTCTTTCTGGTGGATGCTCCACCTGGCTGCAAATTCCTCAGCTTTAGAATATCTCCAGGTGCCAAACTGGATCCAGAATATTTATACAGCATTACTGCTGTGGTGACTGTGCCCAACAATAAACAGTGATAACAGAGTGCAGATTCCTAGATTAGGGCCTTTTTAGATTATAATGCAGACCTTTCTGCAGAATGCTGACAGTGATGGCAGTGAGGAATTGTAGTTGAAGTATACATCAGACAGCGTATTACAGAAGGTGTGTAACGTCTTCTTTTCATGGATTCTTCTAACTGCAGATATCTCACCTTTAGAAATAGATACCAAAGCAGTACCCCAAAGGTGGTAGGTCTGTGGAATTGCACAGCTCAAAAAGTACTTGTGAGAAATTGGGTTGTAGGATGGGGGTGCAGGATTGAATCCCTAGTCAAACAGCCCCAATCCCTGTTAGTGTGAAGCACAAAAAGTCGCAAAATTAACCTTTGATTAACCCTCTTGTAGTTTGGCACAAAAACAGTCAGGCTCAACGTAGAGGCAATTTGTAAAGTGTTTTGCATCACTTAAACAGTAATAAAGTCAAAACACAACGCAAGAAAAATACCACACTAACTTTAATAAATTATTTGACAAAAAATGATAACATTCCAATCAGTAGAACCAGAGTTATGAATTTTTAAAGTTTAAAGTGTAAAATAATGCCTAAAGGATCATAGAGCCAACCGCGGATATCTGGCTGCACTAGACCGGGGCAAAGTCCAAAGTTACGCTGACAGTGATGGAGTGTGGTTCTGATCCCTGTAGTGAATTGGGCCCAGTTACCACTTACCTTCGAACTTAGAAGAAATTTTAAAGAAAAATGTCTGAGGAGGTAAAGTTCAGCAGGACAAGGCAGCTGGCGGTGTCTGAGGAGGATTTGTTGTCGTCGGGGAGCTACTGAGCGAAGTCGTGGTGAAGAGTTCTATGTTCAGACTAAGGGCCTCATTAGGATGGCAGTCCAACCGCCACTGACAGACCATTGGTGGCAGGCCATTGATCTGACTATTGATCTGACCGCTGCATTACAATGCGGACAGTGGACTGCAGCAGTCGGGGGTAAAGATCGCTGCCTCCGTTAGGATCAAGTATCCCGTCAGGGCGGCGGTCGGAATACAATTCCTAAAATGGAGGCAGTGCCTGCACAGGCACCGCCGTAGGGATTAGGATGTCGCTTTCCGACTGCCTTTTTATGTCTGTCCGACTGCCATGAAAAGACAGTCGGGAAGGGACATCCTTTTCATAAAGTGCTTTTTTGTTTTGTATCAAAAAGCACTTTCCGACCGCTATGCTGGCTGTTATATTGTAATAGGGCAGGTGGGACTGCCGACTCATTGTCGGACGTTTTCCTGCATGATACGACGGCATTTCGACCGACCTCCATCGTAATAAGGGCCTTAGTCTCTTTTATGGAAGTCAAAAACTTCCAGTGAGGGAACCACTGAGCAGGTGTTGCTGCTGTGGATAAGAACATAGCAGCAGCTGATGCAAAGTTAGGCCAACCGACGATGCCCCTTGGGTGGATCGGGCAGCAAGTAGATCCAATGGCGGCTGTTCCTATGGGGAGTGGGGTGTAAAAAAAAATATAGGATCACTTATCTTCCGTGTCTTGGTGCTCAGATCAGGAATGGGAGCCTGAGCATGTTCTCCACCCAGGCTGTAATGCAGCCTGGGTGGAGAACATGCAAAGTGCACATGAATGTTTGGCCGGACCGAGACAAACATTCATGCGCACTTACAAAGTGTGCTCACCACTCCCCCTGCTCCTGTCGTCAGCCCCACAACAATGCCCCACAACAATGCCTCAGCACAGAAAAATAAAATGGTAATAACCTATTATCATTTTATTTTTCCTTTTTTTAAGTGCTGAAAGGCAGTAGGGCGGCGCTCCTCCGCCTCCCCAGGGTAGGTGCCAGTCTCCTCTTGGTTCTCAGAGCACTTTTTTGACAGAAAATTATCTGGTCGCCCTTAGCACCACTTCCAAAGGCCCAGTACAGGAGGGGCTCCACTTGGAGGGTCAGGACTCACTGAGGCTTAGGTCCAAGTGTGGGTTCAAGATGATTAGAACCTTTTCTGTCCCTGAGGGTTCTGATAAGGAAGCCAGCCAACTAGCCCTAGGAGTCACTCTGGAATTCTTCAGTATAAGCAGGAAAGCAAGACTCAAGCGGCAGTACTTTGCCACATCCTTACCATTCTGGATGGGTTCAGCCAAATGGGCCTCAAATTCCTTGGAAACTGCCGGTAAGATCTTGATAGCCATATTCCATAAAATATGGGTATATCTCACTAGAAAGCAGCTTGAATAGACTATCCGGAGGGCTAGACTGGCCGAAGAAAACATAAATTTCTTGGATGTCTTAAGATGTTTCGATTCTATTTAATCTTTACTTGTTATTCAATTACTTAGAATAATCATAAAAGAACATTACACTTTTCAAATCGAATACCTGAAAAACAATAGATATTATACGAATAAAACAATAAATATTAAAACAGCAAGGATTTGCGATATGCATTTGCAGATTTAAATAACAGGCTGCAGAATAGCATCTTAAAGGGTTGTATAACGTCCGTAGGAAATAAAATTAAGGTTTGCATTTAGTAAAGTATATTCTTTAAGAACATGCACTACAAACAAAGCATGAAAGATTGCTAAATTGTACAAAAAAACAAAAGGTGTACAGGGTTTGAGGAGAGGATTCATTGCATGGACAGACTAATACGGCGGCTGAATCAAATTATCCCAGTGAACAATTGAGGAGGCAATGGACAGCCCCTAAAGGAAATATCAGTAAGAGTTTTTCTCCCAGGGTTTAAAGACCAGGTCAAATGTGGCTTCATTTTTCAAGTTGTCTGAATTATTAAATACTCCCTGATGGACAGCTTTAGGCGTGCGACACCCTGTCTGATGGAGGTCACT
The DNA here is from genome assembly GCF_964261635.1 of Lissotriton helveticus. NCBI lineage: Eukaryota > Metazoa > Chordata > Amphibia > Caudata > Salamandridae > Lissotriton > Lissotriton helveticus. The sequence goes on along the minus strand of NC_136057.1, from coordinate 338,988,566 downwards.
TACTACCTAAAAAGATTTTTAACAAAGGGGATCTCCCTCTTCATAATCATATTGCATCTGGTGAATAACTCAGATGTTCTGAGAGATTAGCAATACATTTTATATGCTGAAAACAAGGTATGGTATGGGCGAGGTCGCATCCAAGGCAAATCTGTATGATCTTTCAGTTTAGAGTGATATGGGGATTTGACCAGACAGGCAACCAGAGTAACATTGGAGCCAGTGTTATGAAATCTTCTATGTACACCAGCCCCAATTCCTCGTGCGGGAAGTAGTTGGGGCTGCTGAGAGGTAACCCCATGAGAGGCCTACATAAATGTTTTTTTCTTCCCCTTGGATGCTACTTGTAGCATGAGAGTCCCAAAACCCTGCCCCAAAAGTTTATATTGGTAAACACCTCAGTTTATAAATTTCAACCAAGGGCATAATAGGCATGTAACTAATGTTTTGAGTGAAGTTGAAAAGAATACCAACTGATTGAACTTTATTTAATTAAATATGCACGGGAGACAAGAGCTTGAGGAGTCGAAGATTACACCCAGGTATGAAAATTGGTTAATCCCTCTCTATTCTCTTACCTTTGATACTAAATTCCTCGTGCGGGAAGTAGTTGGGGCTGCTGAGAGGTAACCCCATGAGAGGCCTACATAAATGTTTTTTTCTTCCCCTTGGATGCTACTTGTAGCATGAGAGTCCCAAAACCCTGCCCCAAAAGTTTATATTGGTAAACACCTCAGTTTATAAATTTCAACCAAGGGCATAATAGGCATGTAACTAATGTTTTGAGTGAAGTTGAAAAGAATACCAACTGATTGAACTTTATTTAATTAAATATGCACGGGAGACAAGAGCTTGAGGAGTCGAAGATTACACCCAGGTATGAAAATTGGTTAACCCCTCTCTATTTTCCTACGTTTGATACTAAAGACTATTGATTTGCAACTCTTTGGGCCACAAGCCATGTAAAAGTTCTTCACTAAATTGGTATCAAGGATGAGATTATCCATGAATTCCACAAATTTATCGATAGGGACCTTTAGTTCCTGAGGGGTCAGGGGCATTAGCACCGTATCTTCAGCGTACAATGAGTCTGTATAAAGGTGGAGGTTACCTTTTGCATATGTTATCCATGTGCGATGGGAAAAGGGAAAAGATTATTTTTGTACAACAAGAACAATATGGGTGTCAGTAAGGGCTTCATTACTCTTCTGAGACCCCTTAGTTAAGGGAGAAAGACAGTGTAGATTGACACCCTTCCCCAACTCTCTCAGGAGCTGAGAAGCCTGTATAAAGAGCACAGAGGAACTCAACTATAGTTAAGTCCATACCCCTATCAGTGAGCAGACCCCAGAGTTTTGACTTGTTCACTTGATCGAAATCGGAGCTAAAATCCATGAACGCAACAGTGTATTTGATAATTACCATATGGAGACTCCAAGCCCTTTTCTGAACCCATATTGTACCATAGGTCCATAGCAGTGTGGATCCTGTCTTTGTCTTTTTTAAATACAGGTACTATTACTGCAGTGTGCCATGAAGAGGGTAGTTTGGTCCTGCAAACCTAGTTTAAAGCATTGTTGATTATAGGGGCCCAAAATCGATGTTAATTTTAAATATGCCCATAGGGACCCCGTCGGGGCTGGGGGCCTTTCCAGTTGGTCTTTTAGAGATTGCAGTAGCAACCTCATGTACCTCAAACCTAATAGCAACTGCTAGTGGACCTCAGCTTCCCTTGGATTCTGCTCACCAGATCAGTCAAGGGTGGATAGTGCGCTGAACAGTGCTTTATTTGTAAAGCACCACTCAGACACCTGCAGCTGGTGCTATAAAATGTCAGAGCACAAATAGCAAGGGTGGACAGTCCCAAATCTACCTCAGGCCTTTTTAATTCGCTGCCTGTCACTCCCTCCAACGTTATCTCACTTTTAAAAGATGTCTGCTTTCTCCCTTGGTGACAAAACTTTTGTGTTGCTTTTCCTCAGTCTTTTCTTTTTGTTTGATTTTCTCTCTGTTGGCCTCGGCAAATGTCTGATGTGGCGAAATAAGTGCCTGTGCCACCCACTGCCAATCACAGACTCAAACTAAGCACTGGTGTTGAAATGTGAAAACCATTGGTCTGCCCAGATAGTATTAATAAAACTAAGTATGCAGGTCTTAAAGCAATAATCCTTGCTATGACGGCAAGACTGGATTGGGGTTTCCTAGGGTTCTTCCCTTGATGCGAATTTCCTCTTTTTTCGGCTAGTTTTATATAAGGCCCGACACCTCATTATATCCTCCCTGACTCCAGGGTTCATGCTCAAGGCCTTAGCTAAGGACTTGTTAGCTTCCCTACAGGCCCTGTCTAACAAGCCCAGTGTGTTTGGTTGGTCTTCTATCTGGGGACAAGAGTGAATTCCTAATGCAACATCCCAAATTAACAAAAGCATTAATAATTTTTCTACTGAGCAGGTATCATCTAACAAATGCTCATTGACTAGAGTTAGGTTTTTACTTACAATGGTATCAACAAGCACTGGCATAGCCAATAGTTCTCGCCTTTGGGACCTTATAAGTGGTTAGTCATGCAGTACATTATCCTGGGTGCTTTCCAGCCATGGATTGAAGCATTATCAGGCTTATCTGCACCACTTTGCATCTTGTGCAATAGCTCATTGGACGCCATGGAAAAGAAAATAACGATGGACTTTTTAGATGGGAGGTCTAACTAAAACAAATAAAAATGGTCTGATTAAGATTCCCATCGGCTCCCTTCTTGTTTCAGCAGAAGGATACATTTGCGTTACCAAAGGACAAATTCATTTTTGGTAGCCACTGAGAGATTAAGTGCTTTTCCCAGAATCACAGGATGTTGAGGCAACGCTGTAACTCGAACCTGGTTCCCCGGGACCAAAGCTGGCAGCTCTGTCAGTTAGGCCTCTTCCTCTGCCACCGAGCATGAAGAGGTTTGAAGGGAAAACTGCACTATACTATTCAGAAGGAAAGTTGGCATTAGATTTGTATGCCGGGCCAGAATATGCATTTACAAACTAACGCCAAGAAGAGCTTGTGAGAGGAGTAGAATGAGTGACAACGTCAGGAGTTGTGCTGTGGTCTAACAATCATTCTCTTGCTGCGATGACATCACGGAAAAAACGGCCGGGTCACAGAGTGGCAACATATGAATGCGAGGACCAAGACAATGTTCCACGCTCTATAAAACGTCATCACCTCCTTAAGTAAAGGAGGATATCAAGAAAGAAAGCATTTGCATCACAGGACCACAGTTAACAAGTAAACAGCGTGGTGTTATAACAGCGTCACCCATGCAAACAGCTCCCTCCCATACCCTTTAATTTTTATTTAAGTCAAGTTACTTAAATACGCGTACCTACAATGTTAGGCATGTGTCGTGTACACAATAGCTAATAGCTGACGTTATACAACATATAAGTGGGGAAACACAAAGAGACAGAAAAGACAAAAAGACTGCAAGTGTTGCGCGCGCACTGCAACACATATACTCAGAGAGACCTTGGGTGGAAACACAAAGAGAAAGACATGAAGACCGCAAGTAGTGCGCGCGCACTATAAGGAATGTAAGGAATGCAGCAGACAGCATGCGAGCTGCTACTCGCTCCCGCAAGCCAAATGGTGTGGGAGCGAGCATTTGCTAGAGAGGTGGGACATGAGCCTGCATTTAGCCAATTGCAGGCTACAAAAAATGATTAGTATCTATGTTATGTTATGCTATTTGTTCTTTTATAGCACACGAATCACCCTGGGGCATCTCGGCGCTGCCTAGAGACACATCACTGGTTGCGAGGGCCTGAGCTATGGTAATCTAATACAGGAAAGCCTTTAGGTGTTTCCTGAAGGTTCCATAAGATGGAATGTCCCTCAGGGCCGTAGGCAAGCTATTCCAGTACTTGGGCGCAAGATAGGAAAAGGCTTTGCCACCTGTACGTTTAAGACGTATAAGAGGGACCTGGAGCAAATGCAGGGAGACAGATCTTAGATTACGGCCTGGAATGTGTTTTTTCAGTTTCTTTTGTAAATAATACAGGCCTCGTCCGTTTAACACTTTGAATGACCGACAGCAGATTTTAAAGATAGGTCTTTTTTTTACCGGTATCCAATGCAGGTCTTTCAGCAGAGGTAGGGAAGGGTAGCCTGCTGGCATGTTTAAGATCATTCTAGAAGCGGTGTTTTGGATGACCTGTAATTTGTTTAGTAATGTTACAGCCACCTCGGCCAGCAAGGCATTTCCGTAGTCCAAGCGGCTGATCACCATCGCTTGGACCAGCATTCTACGATGGGCAGTCGGTATATAAGGAAGGATTTTTCGAAGCAAACGTAAGCTGTAGTAGTAGGAGCTTGTGGTAGCTGCTACATGTTCTTTCATTGACAGCGATTGGTCCAGCTTTACGCCCACAACAAGGTCTCTATTGGAGAAATTATAACCATCCACGGTACAACTCCACTACATAACACTCACAACAGGTAACCTAATGGTTTGAATACTGGAATGTAAATCTCAGTGTGCATAAAACAACTCCATAAATTGTATAAAGGATTGGGCATTTGCTTTTTAAAGACGAGAACCCTCACTCGCCACTTGGGTGACATGCTTTATCATTGGGTTCCCTCTTGCACACAGTGCCCGCAAGGTGCACTGTGTGGGCTACAGCTCTCCCTCAGGAAAGGAGCGTGAGGTGTTCTTCACTCCACTGTTAAAAATGAGTGAGGGGCAGAGTGCAAAAATGATATCGAAAACTGTATTAAAACCATCTCATCTAGGGAAAATAATTGTAATCAGTATCCCCAATGGATGAAGTTAAAAACGGTGTAACGATAGGGGTAAGGATGTTCCCTATCAGACTAGGTCAATATGTTTCTGCCAGGTGACCAAACGTTTTCGGCATTCTTCAGGACCATTGTCTTGTCACTCTGCTAAATATAGTGCTAAACAAAAACCATACTTATGTGAATGTTGTCCGGAACAACTTCAGTCTGGTCTGCTCACAATAGCAGATACATATTCTCCCTCTACCTTACATAGGTCCTTTATCTATATGCGGGTACCAATTTGCCCATCATAACAGCTTCATAGATATCGGCCAAAGGCTGGTTTTGTTTGTTTTGGTATGGTTATGTTCTAGGATCGCAGTTATGATGGGCGAATTGGTACCCGCATATAGATAAAGGACCTATGTATGGTAGAGGGAATGGTGAGTAGGGGTTCTCGTCTTTAAAAAGCAAATGCCCAATCCTTTATCCAATTTATGGAGTTGTTTTATGCACATTGAGATTTACATTCCAGTATTCAAACCATTAGGTTACCTGTTGTGAGTTACGAAAAATGATTGACACAGGCAACAACCAACCTAATACGCGGGGAAGTCCTAGCCAAACGGAGAAGTTTGGAGGGCTCACAAGAAGCCTCCCATAGAGCAGCGCATGTGCGCTGCGCTAGGGTCGGCCTAAAAAAACCAAATGAATTCCCACACTTTTCTACTGCAGTCTGAGGCCCTTGTCCTTGAGTGTGACAACCATTGCTTTCTTCTTTTTTTTAACAAACCTTTTTATTGACATTTGATAGATAACTTCAAATCTAGAAACATTGCACTGTTATAGACCATAAAAGAACTTCCTGTGTCGTCGTCCAACCATTGCTCTCTTAGACGTTGGCCCTAGTTCCCTCTAACTGAACGTAACTATTCATAGCTTTAGAGACAAACTCATTATCTATGACAGTCCCTCTGTCCCACCCAGGTATCTAATTGTTTATCCAGCTCACCTACAAATTCGGATCCATTACACAAATCAAAATCTAGCAAACACTCAGTCAAGTTCCACTCGCATCCATTTTTAAGCAAGGCTATCCAGTGGACCCTGCTAGGATGGAGTCGGTGAATGTAGGACTGTTACAAATTTCGCATTAAAACTTTCCTCTAAAATTATGTCAAAATGCTGTTGGATGGTGCTACATCTATTTCAAAGGCTCTTAAGGGCTGAGAATAAGATTTCAGTGCACATATCTATAATTTAGAGCATACTTCATCATAAAAATTAAGTAGATAAAGTTATAGTGCCTAGAACAAATGACCCAGAAAATGTGTTTCTACAGATGGTAAAAAGTTATGGGCACAACCATGAGGTTCAGGGTACCTTTATATAGAGTCATGAGGCTGCCCCTAGGGTGACCAGAAGAAGACAGAGAGGTTAGCATTGCATTGAATGGCATGGTTATTGAACTCAGGGATCATGTCTCCTGTAACATGATGATCTCATATTTTTGATGAATAGTTTCAAATCCTTCTCAGCTATCTTAGTTGCAGTGCCAGAGATGCTCCAGCAAATGATTTGGAGGTTCAATGGGTCATGGCTCCCATCAGCGTGTTCAGTGAGGATTGAAGCTCCACTTAGAAGTGGGCAAGATCTATTCGATCAGCCTCAACTTTTTGATCTTGTTGCCCCTCATGTCAATCAATCTGATTTGGTTCTGTCGGGGACTGAAAACGGTTAAAAATAAACTGGGATGGGATCTGCTGACAGGAGTGTAGGCTGTGTTTGTCTTCTAGGGTGCTGCTAGTTCAGGGCTGGCTGCAGGTGACTATAAAAAAACGTAACTTTAGTATCCTAATGCAATCGTTTGGTTTGGCCTCGGGAAGGCCTGTAGTAGCAGGCTTCTGGATAAAGCGAGCTGTTAAAGGTTATGACAAAACTGTCTCCCTTAAAGCTCTTTGTCAAGTCGCCAACGCCGGCCGCTCGCCTCACAAACAGTGTATTATTATCATTTATGATATTAAAACGGGTGTGTAGAGAGTGCCAATGGCAAACCTTGTTCTTGAGTTGGGATGTCAATTCTGTGGCCCCTGATGGCAACACCGGACTATTGGCCAATGCTAGCACGTATGGCAAGCTTCTGGTGTAATCGAATCAGAGTCGAGGTGCAGAAGGGCCAAACCAAATATGGGCCCTTGATGCTAAGGGATTGTTGTCAGAATAACCCTTCTGACCATGTATAGCCACTTGAGGAGCTGCTCTATTTACTCCTTTGATTACATACTGCTGCAGGTATATCCTTGGGTTGGACTGGAGAGGCATGAACTGGGATAGGTTCTAAATGAAGTGCTTGCCTAAGAGCTGGATCTATGTGTACACCAGGGTTAGGCTCCCCGCCTATAGAAGAGGGGTTCAAAAGGTTTGCTGTAACTAAACCAATAGATTTTTCTAAGGCGTGAAGCTATTTAAAAAATAGCTCAGGCAGCTTTCAGTCAAAGATTTAAAACTAGCACAAAATGTATCCCATGTGGGAACATTTTCCCCTATCCCTGTTGTCTCGAAGGGATGATCCTTCAAAAGATGAGCCTCACTGCTGGTTGGTATGGTTCCTTGAGCTCCTTTTTTTCTTTTTTTCCATGGACCCAGGTGGTTGAGATGAGAAAGTGTCCAAATTTGCAGCTTCAACTAAAAAGGCACAAGTCCGAGCCCAGTCCCAAAGTCAAACGTTCCTCCTCCAGGGGGGTGCAAGCTATATCCTCAGGTTGCAACAGAGCATGCATGTTGAACTGTTTAAGTCACTAGAAAAGTGTCTTTCCACCAGAGAGCTTATCTTTGAAATATCCCAAAAGCCCTTTCCAAAAAGGCATCAATACTGCTGGTTTTAGGCTCAGAGATTGTTTTGTTACTGCAGCCTAATTTGCATTTCCCTAGACAAGTGTTACGAGAATGTCACTGAGTAGCACACACAAGAGCCATCAATCTGCATCAATCAAACAATGTTCTTTCACGATGAGTGAAGGACCAAGGACAGCATATCAATATGGGGGACAAAATGCCAATAGGTTTTTAGCAAGATAGTCAATAGAGAGTTAAAAGTTCTACCTGATTTCAAGGCTAGACCCAAGGGGGAGCCCAATCCAGCCTACTCAGGGCAATGACAGGCCTGCCCATGGCCCAGGCTTTGCTGCTGGCGTTTTTGGTGCAACACTCGATCGTCGGACCTTTTCCCATAAATTTATGAAATTATTTGAATTTTTTGCTCTCTGGGGATTGTCTACGTAATCGTTGGATGACTGAGTTGGCCACTTTTTATCAAAGTTCTTATTTGGAAGGTTTGCCTATTTGTGGCTACTCTGCATTCTGCCAGGTTCCCTGTTGCATTACAATTGGTACAACAGGTGAAGAATTTCTCTGCGTGTAGAAAGACTGCCAAGAAAATCCATCAAGTGGTCGTTTCCGCTCCTGAAACTAATATGTCCTGATGATGACCCTTAAAGAAATTTTGGGTTGAAACACCATCGACGCATTGTACATGGCATAAATCAGAGATCACATCATTTGTCTATTGTGTAATGTGTATATTTTGATTTGTTTATTATTCTCTGCCACTGTTCTTTGATTTTATATGTTTTTTTTAATGTAGTAATTGTTTGAGTGCCCTTGTTTTAATCTAATTACATTAAATATTTTTGAGCACTGATTTATGTAAGGTTTTTTGTGACATTGTGACACTCATAGGCTTTTTTCCTTTTAATTTTTCTTATTCTTCGGGTGGGTTTGTTTCCCTTTTTTACTATATTGCTCCAGAACCATTGTTTGGAATATATTGGTTGTTACCCCTGGTTCTTGTTCTTGGGTCGCCCTTGTGGTTAGTTATTCAGGCTTTGGCCTGGGCATGGCCCGTGTGTGCCCAGCAGAGCTGAGTAACCTCTCATCCTATGTAGTGCATAGGCAGTAGAGAAAAGAAGTACTAGGCAAAGGCATCCATGATTGTAAGACTACCTTCCCAATGCTCAGCACTTTAATAACGCAGCAATCCTGTGGTGAGTTTTTAAAGTGAATAGTGTGCAAATTAACATGGATACTGTCTTTCCAGCTGAATCAGTATACTGTGGCGTTATTTCCCAAGGTGTGTCATCGTATAACTGGTCTTTTTCTCTCTTTGCCTTTGAGCCGTGGCACAGTGGGAACAGAGTAGTGGAAAAGCAGTGTTTGGGAATGAAGCTCAGACTACAACCCAGTGTTTCTTCCATGTCTCTTATGATCTTGTGCTTGATTTAATTCAATTTGCTGACATTGTTAATTTGTATTGATATAGTGCATTCTGGATTATAATTAAGACTTTCTGTTTTCCGTTTTTAAGGATTTTTAAAGATAAATACAGACAGAAATCAATGTGCTTTCTGTCTGTATTTATTTTTAAAAGTGGATAAATACAGAAAATTGTGCTTCTTTTAAGTGACTCTCCGTGCTTTCTTTCATGAATTATAGGCCAGCAACTGAGCAGATGGACAGCATAGGAAATTTAAAAACAGGAGAAAATGTCTTTATATAAGAGCATATGTCAACATACATGTATGGTATAATGCTAGTATTTACAAGTGGATGTATTGTAATGTAAAATGTGATAGTTTAAATAGCTGAAATACGACAGACATCAAATTATGAGTGCGCATCTAGTAGTTAAATGAATATGGAAATTTACAGTTTTTCAACTTCATTTATACGCAAAACACAAAATAAATATCATCATCAAAGCTTTATTTCGATATACAAGATATCATAAAAGCACATACAAAACATAAAAGCCACAATTCATAAATGTTAAATTTTACAAATTAGGGCACAATAAAAACATTCGTATTACAATAAATAGTTTAAAAGGCATATTAAACATTAGCAGCTTTGTGAATATTAAAAATTATGCTAACACTAGGGTCATCTCACAGCCTTTAATCTAATCAGCCAAGCCCAGCTCAGAAATTTGGCGACCCCACACACTAAGCTTGTGCTAGTGTCAGCCTTGAGTATTCTGAGTGCGGAGGAATGATCCCTGGTTCCTAGCAATAAACACACTGGTTTAAGCCATTTCTTTCTGGGTTTTACATAGGCTGGGCATACAAAGAAGACGTGAGCGATACTTTCAATGACACCTTCACAAATTGGACAATCAGGTGAGGTTTGGTACGGGGGCTTCCACTTACAGGTATACTCGTGGAGGGGGAGGTTTCCCAACCTGAACTGGATAAATAAAGATCTATCTCGCGGTTTCTTGATAAAATCCAGGTAAGGCTCCAAACGAGGCTTAAGTTTGTGCTGTTTAAACGCTTCAGTCAACCTTCCTTGGGCTGGGTCCCTTAGATCTTGTTCATCAACCCAATTCCAGTAAACTCGCTTAGTTTCGGCCTTGGATAAATGAACTCCGAGCTCCCAATCAATTGGCAAGCCAGTTTCGTGTAGAAACTTCTTTATATTGCGGATCCAATTAATTTTATGGGCGCCATTAAGATTCATAACCATCTAAGTACTTTGAGAGCTCTGGGGTCCGCCATAACCTAGCCCAGTATAAAAGAGGCCGTAGCCTGGCTAGGTTATTAATGGAATGACGACCCAGATCACTCAATAATGGTTTTATCGGGGTGCCCCTTGGGAGGGATACCAGCTCCCTGAGGAACTTATTCTCAGAGGCGATCAAGCTGTTGACACAATCGAAGCCCCATAACTCTGCACCATAGTGGGCGCTGCCCACAGCTTTTGCAGCGTAAATATCCAAGGCAGGAGCAATGGGCTTGGAGATGGACATACGATGTTCTCGCCCTAGTGCACCAACCACCCTTCTATGATTTAAGACCATTTTATCAATGTGAGGCTGCCACTTTAAGTTTTGTGAAATCCTAATTCCCAGGTAGTCAAATTCTTTTACCCGCTACAGTGGTTCTCCATCGAGAGAGATGGTAGATCTGGAGGACTTACCTGGGTTAAAGTAAAGGAGCTTAGTTTTCAAGGTATTTATGACAAGGCCCCTAAGCTTGCAAAACCTACAAAAGCAGTTCAACAATTTTTGCAGACCCACGGGGGTTTTTGAAACCAACAACTTGTCGTCTGCAAAAAGCAAGGTGGGCACTTTATCGCCCGCCAAAACCGGGGCATCTGCGTGTATTTCAAGCAAAAAAGAGACCACACCATTCACAAAAAACGAAAAAAGTGTTGGGGCTAACATGCAGCCCTGGCGTACCCCTCGGTTCACAGGTATTCTATCAGTTTTTTTGGCCTTGGCATCCCCATCTAATACGGGCATAGGTGCCGTCATGCATGCGGGCCAAAAGATTTAGGATTGGTAGAGGGATCCCCATCTCTTCCAGGATTAACCACAAGCGGTCTCGGGGAACCAGGTCAAAGGCAGTCTTTAAGTCAATAAATGCCAAATAAAGACCGCCTTTGCCAATGGTAACCACCTTCCAGTGGAGGAGTAACAACCTAAATGCTTGGTCAACTGTGCCCGTGCATGCCTTAAAGCCTGCCTGAAAAGGAGAGATGATGTTATTCTCCTCTACCCACAAAAGGATCCTCTCCAGGAGGACCCTGCCAACCAATTTCTGCCCAGCGTCTATAAGACTAATAAATATGGATAAATGCAGATAAGATGCCCAAAAAGGAAATATGGATGAATACAGATGGAAATGTTAAAAAAATAAATACCATAAAACCGGGAGTCCTAATTATAATATTGCATTAAGTACAATCATGAATCCTATACGTATGCTTAAAACCTTCATTGTTAATCTGGACCAGTAAATTAAAATTGTGTTTTTTGCGTGTGTTTTTATAGATATTTGTAGTCCACCATCACCGCAGTGCATGTGAGACCCAAGAAATCTTTGTAGGACTACACTGAACAGGACCAGTCACTGGACACTGCACAGCAGAACAGAGTCAGCGGTTCACAAAGGGGCTGTGAGTACTAAACTCTTTTAACTTTGAGCTTTGGGGGCGTGGTCTGAGGCGTCAAGATGGCGGTCGCACTCTGAGAGTGCTCCGGACCCCCTCCGTCATCCACCTCATATCCAACGCTGCCAGCATACACTCAGTCCCTCTACTTACCAGTCTGCTGTCCCCCGGTGTCCTCGGAGGGCCGCCGTGAGTCTCCCATCTTCTCGCGGAGCCCTTTGCTGTCTGCGGCCTGGCTCACCTAAAATGGCGGCCCTCATGCCCCGCGGTCTGAGGCCCGGACGCTCGAGCCCCGGTGCTTTTCGTTCCTGTGGCTGGCGGAGGAGACGGACCTGTGGGGCTGCCTCTCGCCCTGTGTCTGCGGCTGGCGGAGGGAGCTGGAGGCCTGCGGGAAGTGTAGACTCCCAAGACCCCAGGTGCCCTGAGCCCGCGTGCGAGGTGGGTGACCCAACAAGCCGGCCCGGAACTGTGGGGGCGATTGCCGGTCCAGGGAAGGCGTCGGCTGATTCCGGCGACCCGCAGAGCAGACCGGATGGTGAGGAGCGCCCGGGGGGGAGGTGCGGCCGGGGCCTCCGCTGTATGCGCTGAGGCCTGGGACTTGCCTTGTCTGCGCGCACCCCCAATGGGGAGACCCCCCAGCTCTGGCGCTGTCCTGGTGATTCATCCTGAGGGGAGCTGCGGATCACCAGAGGGCCAGGGTGTTGTGGGTTTTGAGAACTGTCTTCTTTTGTGGGTAGTGAGATCATCACACCCCCCGCCGAATTGGGCTGGATTGCGGCCGAGACCCTGAGATGGTGACCATCTTGCCTTACACACGAGTGGTCGCTCCACTCGCCTCCTCCTCACCTGATACTTCTGGTATCGTAGCGCTTAACTCAGCATTTGCAATTTAGACCGCTAGCGCGCACCTCTGGGCATTATCTTTGGCTGTGCATTATTTTGTATTACTTATCATAGCGCCTTGACTCTGTGTATTTGGCTGTGCTTTATTTTGTATTACTCATCATAGCGCTTTGACTCTGTGTATTAGGCTGCGCATTATTTTGCATTGTTTTGACTATTATCATAGCGCTTTGACTCTGCGCTTCAATCCGCTTCCACTGCGGCTGTATCTTTAACTATATCTCGCCCTCATAGCGCCCCATTGCTCCCACTGCCTGTGCCCCAATCTCGCCCTGCCTTGCAGCATTTGTTGTTGTTGCTGCCATTTTGTTTGTTGACCCGAGCCCTCCCTCCACCTCGCTCCCGCCTCCCAGCTGCCCCTCCCACCCACTGGAGCTACAGGCCGTCCTCACCCTCACGAAGAGCTGTGACCATCTTGCCTTACACACGAGTGGTCGCTCCCCTCGCCTCTTCTTCACCTGATACTTCTGGTATCGTAGCGCTTAACTCAGCATTTGCAATTTAGACCGCTAGCGCGCACCTCTGGGCATTATCTTTGGCTGTGCATTATTTTGTATTACTTATCATAGCGCCTTGACTCTGTGTATTTGGCTGTGCTTTATTTTGTATTACTCATCATAGCGCTTTGACTCTGTGTATTAGGCTGCGCATTATTTTGCATTGTTTTGACTATTATCATAGCGCTTTGACTCTGCGCTTCAATCCGCTTTCACTGCGGCTGTATCTTTAACTATATCTCGCCCTCATAGCGCCCCATTGCTCCCACTGCCTGTGCCCCAATCTCGCCCTGCCTTGCAGCGTTTGTTGTTGTTGCTGCCATTTTGTTTGTTGACCCGAGCCCTCCCTCCACCTCGCTCCCGCCTCCCAGCTGCCCCTCCCACCCACTGGAGCTACAGGCCGTCCTCACCCTCACGAAGAGCTGTGACCATCTTGCCTTACACACGAGTGGTTGCTCCCCTCGCCTCTTCTTCACTTGATACTTCTGGTATCGTAGCGCTTAACTCAGCATTTGCAATTTAGACCGCTAGCGCGCACCTCTGGGCATTATCTTTGGCTGTGCATTATTTTGTATTACTTATCATAGCGCCTCAACTCTGTGTATTTGGCTGTGCTTTATTTTGTATTACTCATCATAGCGCTTTGACTCTGTGTATTAGGCTGCGCATTATTTTGCATTGTTTTGACTATTATCATAGCGCTTTGACTCTGCGCTTCAATCCGCTTCCACTGCGGCTGTATCTTTAACTATATCTCGCCCTCATAGCGCCCCATTGCTCCCACTGCCTGTGCCCCAATCTCGCCCTGCCTTGCAGCGTTTGTTGTTGCTGCTGCCATTTTGTTTGTTGACCCGAGCCCTCCCTCCACCTCGCTCCATCCTCCCAGCTGCCCCTCCCATGCTCCGCCCCCTCCACTATCCATTTATGACAGATGTCCCAATGTGCAGCGTCCATGCGCTGCGGCCGCGCCGAAGGTGCACCAAAGGTAAGCCCGTCTACGCCCGTCCACGCCTGGACCGCGCCCAGCGCCAGTCCCCCTGGTCCCCGCATCACCCACCCCTCCCGCATTACATACGACGCCTCCACCCTCTCAGCACTTAACCCCGACCGACTCCCTAACTGCACCCAAGCAGCACCAGGTCACACCCATGGACCCTTCACCTGTCACTCCTGCAAATTCACCTGCATCAAGACCCACACCAAACCCACAAACACCAAACAGAGATCCAATACCAACCACCTTAAATGCATCCTTCTCAACACCCGCTCGGTTCATAAACACGCCATCGACCTTCGGAATCTACTCGACACCATTTCTCCGGACATCGCCTTCCTAACAGAAACCTGGATGAATGCCTCTTCAGCTCCAGACATCACCATAGCCATCCCGGACGGCTACAAGATCATCCGCAAGGACCGCACCATCCAAACAGGAGGAGGCATCGCCATCGTCCACGAGAACACCATCCGCGTCACAACCAGTTCAGAAGACAACCTCGCTATCGCCGAACACCTTCACTTCCAGATCCACACCGACCCCAAGACCACACTCAGAGGCACCCTCCTTTAAAGGCCACCAGGACCCCGTACAAAATTCAACGAAGACATCACTGACTTCATCACCCCACACGCCCTCCCCTCGGAAGAATACATTCTACTGGGAGACCTCAATTTCCATCTGGAAAAGAGCAACGACAGCAACACTACCACTCTTCTGGACAATCTCGCCAACCTCGGACTCAAACAACTTGTTAACACCCCCACACACTATGCAGGACACACACTCGACCCTATCTTCACTTCCAGCAAGCATATCTCCTTCACGCACACCACACCCCTCCACTGGACGGACCACAGTTGCATCCACTTCATTTACAATAAGACCACGATCCACAACCACCCTCAACCAACTCTGCGAAGAAATTGGAACAAAATCACCATCGACCAGATCTCCACATCGCTTCTCCAAAATCCCCCGGCCTACTCAACGAACCCTAACCAAGCCGCCATCAACCTAACACAGTGGTTAACCCAAACCGCCGACAAACTAGCTCCCTTGAAAAAACATCAAATCAAGCAAGGCAGCAAGAACGCCCCCTGGTTCAACGATGACCTTAAGAAATCCAAGAAGCTCTGTCGTTCCCTTGAGAAAACTTGGAAAAAAGACCCAAACACTATCACTCAAGCCGCCTTCAAAAACGCCACCCGCAAACACCACCAACTAATCAGGACAGCCAAGAAATCAGCACTCAAAGACCGACTAGACAACAACGCCCACAACAGCAAGGAACTTTTCAAAATCATCAAAGAATTCACCAACCCCACCGCCAGCTCAAACGACATCACCCCCTCTCAAGTCCTCTGCGACTCCCTCGCCTCATTCTTCCATGACAAAATCGCCGACATTCATAACAGCTTTGACAACCAACCCGTAAACCAGTCCACCTCACTTACCCCCGAACCTGTACCTCCTCCGAATAACCTTTTCGACTGGAACCCAATCACCACAGAAGACACCATTCGTCTGATGAACTCCATCCACTCAGGATCCCCTACAGACCCATGCCCCCATCACATCTTCAACAAAGCAGACTCCATTATAGCACCCCATCTCCGAGACGTCATCAACTGCTCCCTCTACTCGCCCACATTCCCAGAAAGCTGGAAACACGCCGAACTCAGCGCCCTTCTGAAGAAACCCACAGCTGATCCCACCGAACTCAAAAATTACCGCCCCATCTCGCTCCTCCCATTCCCCGCCAAAGTCATTGAGAAAGCCATCAACAATCAGCTCGCCACCTTCCTCGAAACCAACAAATCACTCGACTCCTCACAGTCTGGCTTCCGAGCCAAACACAGCACCGAGACCGCCCTCATCGCAGCAACAGACGACATTCGAACACTACTGGACAACTGAGACACAGTCGCCCTCATCCTCCTTGACCTCTCTGCAGCCTTCGACACAGTTTGCCATAGCACCCTGATACAACGCCTCAGAAACATCGGAATTCAAGGAAAAGCATTGGACTGGGTCAGCTCGTTCCTCGCTGGAAGAACTCAGAGAGTCCGCCTCCCCCTTTTAAGTCAGAGGCCACCGAAGTCATCTGCGGCGTCCCACAAGGATCATCACTCGGCCCCACCCTCTTCAAAGTCTACAAGAGCCCCCTCGCAACCATCGCACGTCAACACAACCTCAACATCATCTCCTACGCTGATGACACTCAGCTGATCCTCTCATTCACCAAAGACCCAATCGCCGCCAAAACCAACCTACATGAAGGGATGAAAGAAGTAGCCGAATGGATGAAGCACAGTCGTCTAAAGCTGAACTCGGACAAAACGGAAGTCCTTATCTTAGGTGCACCCCCTTCCGCCTGGGACGACACCTGGTGGCCAACGGCCCTAGGAAAAGCCCCCATACCGACGGACCACGCACGGAACCTGGGCATCATCCTGGACTCCTCACTCTCGATGACCACACAAGTCAACGCCGTCTCATCATCATGCCTCAACATCCTACGCATGCTCAAAAAATCATTACGCTGGATCCCCACCGAAACAAGAAAAACGGTCACCCACGCATTGGTTACAAGCCGTCTGGACTACGGAAACACCCTTTACGCCGGCACCACCGCAAAACTGCAGAATAAACTCCAACGTATCCAAAATGCCTCAGCCAGACTCATACTAGACATACCCCGCACAGACCACATTTCTGCTCACCTGAAAGACCTTCACTGGCTCCCCATCAACAAGAGGATAACGTTCCGACTCCTCACCCACGCACACAAAGCCCTATACCAACTTGGTCCTGATTGTCTCAACACGCGCCTTTCCTTTTACACCCCCACCCGCCAGCTGCGTTCGTCCAACCAAGCCCTCGCCACTGTTCCGCGCATCCACAAAGCCACCATGGGGGGAAGATCCTTCTCCTACCTAGCGGCCAAAACCTGGAACTCCCTTCCCATCCACCTCCGCCTCACTCAAAACCACCTAGCCTTCAGAAAACAGCTTAAAACCTGGATATTCGATAAGTAAACCTCCCCCCCCTTCCTCAAGCGCCTTGAGACCCTCTGGGTATGTAGTGCGCTATATAAATTCTGACTTGACTTGACTTGAGATCCTAGGAGGGACGTCCACTGGGGGTCTGACTTCGCCACCTTGAAGATGCAGCGTGGAGGCCCAGGATCGCCCTGTACTTCCAACGGGCGGACTGAGCGGGTGGTCCCCGGGCTTACCATTGTGGAGGCTCCCCCTTACCTGCGGGCGGAGGGGTGACCTGTGACTTAGCGCAGGGGCAAGTCGGCCGTCGGGTTGGGTGGCGCCCACGCGTCCGGCCTCCCCCTCCCCCCTGAATATCTGAGGCCTGCGGCCAGGGCCGGCTGGAGTGGCACGGGGGAGATGAGGTCCCGGGGTTGCTGACGGGAACGCCACTACTGTTGGAGGCCGAGCCCCCTGGAGGGCAGCCCCCTTCCTTCAAGGCTGGTGAGCGGGAGGAGGGTTGGCCACCACATCGGGTGGCAGAGGCGACGGTCGGGGCACAGACGCTGTTGCCCCCCCTCCTGCCTCCCTACGCTGCTTCTTCGAAGATGTGGGCCGAACCCGTAGCACCCAGACCCCACTCCCCCAACACAAACAACAATGGACCAATTCACCAAGTCGGATCGAGACCCGGGTGGTGAGTCCCCGACTGCGCCTGGCCCCACCGGAGGTGATCTCGCCTCCATCCTGCAGGCGATAAGCACGTCACAGGCTTCAGTAGAGAGCAAGATTGGAGAGGTGAGGGTGGACGTGGCCCTAATCCGGCAGGATCTCCGTAACGCCACGGCTTGCATCACTGAAGCGGAGTCCCGTATCTCCACGGCCGAGGATGACGTGGGCGCCCTCAAGCTCCAGGTGGCCCGCCTTCAGACACAGACCTCAGAGTTGCACCGCAGAGCTGAAGATGCGGAGAACAGGGCGCGACGAAATAACTTGCGCCTCCTGGGCTTTCCGGAGGGAGTAGAGAAGGGGCACGCCGATACCTTCATTGAGGAATGGGTCCGTTCCGGGATGCCCAAGGAGAAACTCTCCCCCTGGTTCGTGGTGGAGCGGACCCACCGCTCTCTCGCTCCCAAGTCCCCTCCTGGTGCTCCCGCTTGTCTCATCATCCTTCGTATCTTCCACTTCCGAGATAGGGACGCGATTTTGACTGCGGCGAGGTAGCTGGGCCCGGTACACTTCCAGAATTCCAGAATCCTGGTCTTTCCGGACTACTCCAGGGAGGTGCAGACCCAGCGTCGGTCCTACGTTGAGGTCAAGCAAAAACTTAAGGTTATGGGACTCCGCTACGACCTCCTCTTTCCCGCGCGTCTTGAGGTGATCTTTCAAGATAAGTCATTCTTCTTCGACACCCCCCAAGCAGCATGGACCTGGCTTATGGAGGAGTGTCCCATCCTGCCTGGCGTGGCCTCACCCCACACCCGGAGACCATCAACGCACCTGCCGCAAGAGGCGCCCAGGGCCCAGAGGCGCCGGCCTGGGTCTCGAAGGCGAGGCAACCAACGGGATGGAGGTTTCCACTCACCGGGGGCAGAGTCCCGACGGCCCCAACTCCACCCATGGACCAGAAAGCCTCTTCCCCCACTATGGCTCCCTCCCTGATCGACATGGGGAATGCCTCCGGGTCGGAGGTGAATTCACGAAAGGCCATGTCGGACTCAGACCTGTCTGGAAGCCCCGTGATCCGTGGCTCTGGAGGTGAAGAGGGGGAGTAACCAGAGTTGAAGAATGTATCTCCAGTACCTCACCTGCTGAGACTTTTCACAATGGACTGCTCCTGCCCTATGTCCGTGGTCCGCCTCGGCTCCAGTAGGTGGGCCGTTCACAGGTTTATCTTCCTGTCAGAACTGCTTCATCCTGTTAACTTTATGCTCATCACATCCTTTATTTTTTTTTCTCCTATCCAGCAGTTGGCTTTCATCCGTTTACATGGAGGGGGTCCTCCTTAGCCATGTTCCTGGTTGTTGTGGGACTAGCTAACCGTTTTAGATTAGAGAACCACCTCTTAGAGGGGTAGTTTGAGGTTGGGATCTTTGGGGCGACAGATGCTTCCATTTCAGAAGTGTAGGGTGGGGTGAGGGTGGGGGGGAGATTGCTGTCTCCCAGCAGTTTATTTTTAGCTGCCTACGGGCCGCTGTTTGTTGTTTTCGCTGGCAGCAGTCATTCCCTAGTTGTTATCGCAGTAGACAAACAGACCACCAATCTGCATGGTCATTCTCCAGGGTTTCGGGCCCGAGTGGGTGTCCCTCCTGGCTCATACAGTCCCACACCTACATTCGCATTCCCACACATCTTTCATTCAGATGGCAACCACCTTCATTAGAACTACCCATGTCCTCACCTGGAATGTCAATGGCCTCCTTGACCGTATCAAGCGCACAGAGGTTCTTCGCGCAGCCTAACACCACGCGCCGGACTTCCTATTTCTCCAGGAGGCGCATCTCCTAGGTACACAATGCCAGTTCTTAGCCAGGTAAGGATTTGATAGGGTCTGGCACTCAGGCTTCGCACAAGGCTCCCGAGGGGCGGCTATCCTACTTAGGAAAGGGTTTTCCTTTGCCCTGGTTAGAGCCGAGACTGATGCACAGGGCCGCTATGTGGCCGTTTTTGGAACGATTAAAATGCGTCCTGTAAACCTCCTGTGTGCTTATGTCCCACCTGCGCTACTGACCTCCACCCTCTGGTATCTTACGCTCATCTTCTCCTCTTTTATGCAAGGTCTTACGGTGGTTGGGGGGGATTTTAATGCCGTCCTGCAACCCCCGCGTGATGCAACCGGAAACCTATCAGAGGGCTGCCTCGCCTCTGCGAGGACCCTCTCGAGTTGGACACTGGCCCTGGGACTCTGTGATATATGGAGGGTCTGGAACCCCTGTAGGGATCAATACACTCATACGTCAGCGGCCCACCATACCCACTCCTGCAGAGACCTCCTCCTGCTACCTACCACGGACTGCCAACTGGTCTCCGGGGCAGTGATACTGCCCAGAGGGATCTCTGATCACTCGCCCGTATCCCTCCATCTCGGGTCCTCCCCCGCGGGACCCCGAGCGACCTGGCGATTGAATGCCTGGTTTCTGCAAGACTCCATGCTTGTTGACTCAATTTAGCAGGAACTCCGTCACTATTACTCCGCTAACACAAGATCGGTTCCCTCACCGACGACGCTGTGGGAAGCCGGCAAGGCA
The DNA here is from genome assembly GCF_964261635.1 of Lissotriton helveticus. Classification (NCBI taxonomy): domain Eukaryota; kingdom Metazoa; phylum Chordata; class Amphibia; order Caudata; family Salamandridae; genus Lissotriton; species Lissotriton helveticus. The sequence continues at coordinate 338,968,222 of NC_136057.1, read as the reverse complement.
GTTATCCGAGGGGTGGCTAGGGGTGTGGTCCACGCGAAATGGGTGGAACAGGCAGCCCACCTTGTGCAGTTGAAAGCCTAGGCAACACAGCTGGAGAGACTTCAGGTGGCGAATGGTCGCGGGGACTCCTCTCTGCAATTGGCAGTGATCCGGGAGGAGATTCGCCGAACCTCATTGGAATCCGCGAAAATGCTCTGGCGTTCCTCGGTGGCACAGATCTACGGATGGGGAGATAAAAATGGTAAACTCTTACACAATCTAGTGTCTTATCCCAAAATCAACCGCGTGATCCCTGAAATCCGCTCGGTTACCGGGGCCCATCATGTGACGTCTTTTGCCATAGCACAAAATGTTGCTGACTACTACACGAACCTATACGCTGCTCACCCCCCGCCGTTCCGCTGGCGGATTGGTTGGAGGGGACTGGGGCCCGGCTGCCGTGTCTCCCCCGAGAGACAGCGGAGACAATAGATCACCCCTAGAGTACTACGCGACCTTTTGTGAGATCCTTGTCCCCCATTTAGTGGAACTCTTCAACCAAGTAACGGAGTCGGGCTCCTTCCCACCAGAATCAGATATAGCCACCATAGTGGTCATCCCCAAAACACAGCCACCCTCCCTGGATTGTGCGGACTATCGTCCGATTTCGCTGATTAACACGAAGCTCAAGATCTTTGCTACTGTGTTGGCCCAGAGACTCGGACCCCTCCTGCAGGAGTTGGTGCATCCCGACCAATGCGGGTTCATGCCGGCCAGGGACACTCGTCACTGCATCCGCCGCCTCCACTTGGCAATGGCCCACCGTGCTCGCCTACCCCCATACCTGGCGTTGCTTTTGATTGATTTTGAAAAGGTGTTTGATACGGTGGCCCGGACGTACCTGGAGGACATGCTGGAGTGGATGGGCTTCGGCCTGCTCTTCCGCCGCATGGTTAGGGTCCTCTACACCAACCCCAGGGCCCGTGTTCTCATTAATGGCGAGCTCTCTGAAGCTTTCCCAATCTGGAGGGGCACACGACAGGGGTGTCCGCTTTCACCCCTGTTGTTCGTGCTAGTAATGGAATCCCTGGCGACGCTCATCCGGCATGACACACTCATCAGAGGCTGGGCCTGGGACTCGAGACAGGTTGAAAAAATAGCCCTTTATGTGGATGACGTTCTGCTTTATTTGGCGGCCACAGACACTTCCGGGCCCAGATGTTTGGAGATCCTCCCTGTTTTTGAACGGGTCTCTGGGCTCCGGTTAAATCCGGCAAAATCAAAATCAACTCTGGTTCCCTTGCACCCCTCCTGGGCCTGCTTCGACTGCAGTCGAATATTCCCTTGCGGAGGCAGTCGTTCAAGTATCTGGGTGTCTGGATCACCCTCTTGCCAGAGCTCGAATGGGCTTTAAACTATGCGCCTTTGGTCGCCTGGATGAAGTCCGACCTCAAGAGGTGGCAGGCCCTTCCTCTTTATCCCCTGGGCAGAAGTGCACTTTTTAAAATGATGATCCTCCCCCGCTTCCTTTATATTTAGCAAAACATCACCATCCACCTCCCGGGGAGTTGGATCCGAGAACTGGACGGCGCTCTTAGCCGATTTCTATGGGGAGGAGGGAGGCCTCGTCTATCCCTAGCGCATTGCTGCATCCCCCCCTTCGATGGAGGCATGAGAGTGACCAGCCTACACCTCGTGATCCATGATTGGTTTGCGGACGGCTGGGCCGATCTGGCATACCGAGTGGAACTCACCACAACAGATTTCATGCAGATTCAGTCCATTCTGTACGGCAGCCCGATACCGCAGGTCCTACCCTCAGTCACGAGAACGGAGCTCACGGCCTGGCGCACAGTTCTGCGTCATGTGCGGTGGAACCGTACGCTCACTCGACAAACACGGCTCTGGAGCGGAACCTGGATAGGTAAGGTCTCGTCCCTAGCGGGGTTCCGCCGGTGGGATCTTGTCGGAATTTCGCTGCTTGGAGACGTATGGGTGGGGGATCACATTTGGTCCTTTGCTGATCTGCAGCAATGACGTGCGATGCCCAGGCTGCTGGTGCAGGGCGACTCTTAGTTCCCATCTTGAATAATTACCAAATGAAGAGACGGGCGCTGAAGGCAGGAAAACAAGAACAGAGTTTATTTCTCATGAGGAGAGCATGTCATTTCTGACACTCTCATAGTGTCTTCAGGAGGTGCTCTAACAAGTTTCTCTGAGGCTTCGTCTTTTATACACAGGTTTGTGGCACACATGCATCCTTTATTACAATCAAGACATTGTGAAGTACGAAGATATTCCAACACATGGCTACAGTAGGGGCCCTTATCCTCCATACAATAGGAGGGGGCTGTCACGTAGCTGAGTGTTCTGCTGATTCTTTTGGAATGTGTGCTCCTGATCGAATCTCAGGGGGTGGGGAAGTCATGATCAATAGTAGCTCTTTTCAAGAGAGGCGAGTGCATACAGTAGTGGGCAATAAACTGTATCCTCAGGCTAAGGGATGACCAGCGGTCCATGTAGACAATTAGGTTCAGAGGAAGAGGTCATCAAAGGAGGGGTATTCATGGAGGGAAAGGAGGTGTTGGTCAGGCGCGGGGTGCGATTCTCAGAGACAGAGTCATGCGGGAGGGGAGGGCTCATGACTTGTGCATGTGAGAGCGGGGGCGATCAGGGTGCATGGGGGAAGCTTGCAGGGTCAGGGAAGGGAGCTGGTGATCGAAAACAGAGCGACCACGGTACCTAAAATGGCTGTTGTATATATGCGTGTATGGGTCTATGCTGGCGGGATAACACAGTCTGTGGTCTGCAATGTCCATTCTGCTTACGACAAGAGGTACAGTGAACACAAATGAACGCCGCTTATGTACATACACATTGCTATTTTCAACAGTCGCCGCTTTTTAACGTAAGCTAGTTCTTTTGTGTTTATACTAACTGACGGGGTGTACGTATAGTCATGCGTGGCAAAATGAAATAACGTTCGTCAAATGCTAGTAAATTGCGTGTAACCATATGCAGTCGATAAAATTGGCGGAATGCGGTACATATGAGTTTACAGTCGTTGCGTTATTCATACAAATCTAGAGATCGGCATAACACTTTGTCGGGGTCAATCAAGGAATCAGGTTCTGACTTTTTCTCCGATTACATCAACATACAGTAAAAAGTGCTATATGAGACTTTTGGACCTGAGTGATCGATGAAACATTTTTAAAAGCAATAAAAATAGTTGAGGGAGGAATTCAGTTTGATGTAAGCAACTAGTCAAGGGGTGGGTAGAAAGTTCAGGAAGGGGGGGTTTAGCGAAAATGTCTTTTCAACGACGAGCCACCACTGGTAGACTCTGGTAGTCCGTTTTCTTTTCGTTGGCGCTTTTGAGCACCGGCAGTGGAGCTATAAGTCCAGCTCTGAATCATCCTTACGCGTTGCAGGGTGCGATCAGTCCTCTGCTGTTAGATCACAGTCCTGTTTCCTAACTGATCTTCTTAGGGGTGCCTTATGCTGGGCACCTGCGTGTCTTTCTTCTTCAGTGGCAAAACCTAATTCTATAGTCAAAGTTTGTGCAAGAAAAGGGTGAGTTTGTTGGATAATCAAGGGAAGAGAGGGCGGAGTGGGGCCAGATCTTTGAACACACCAAGGGACCAAGGGAGCAAAGGATAACGAGCAGGCAGGCCCATCAGTCGGACTCAAAAAGGGGACGGGGACTTCAGGCACGAGTGGGGCAGCAAATCGAGGGCTTCAAGGTAGCCCTTTATGCCTTAATCTGCCGAGTTTGGGAGTGGTGCCTCGTCCCGCGTCTCGTTGCTCGGTGGCTCCACCCTTGGTCGCGGTCACACGTGCTCCATGATCTGTGGCCAGGCTGTGCGTCACGTCCAGCTCCTCTCCTCCGGCGATTGTATCTTTAAATGAGTACAAAAAGCAAGTTTTTAGAAAACTGGTAGGAGAAGATATTTATACATTTCAATTCCGTCCCCAATCCTATGTAGGTGGAGAAAAGTTCATCGGTCACAGTCAGAAGTCGTCACTTAAGGAGTCTGTAGGAGGGCATTACCATTGAATTCATAAAACCTGTTTGGCGTTCATTCGTGAGTATGTGGAGACAAATTTGACCTTTATACACAGTGCATTACATCAAAACTCAAAATCGAGTCCTTATGTAGAGACTCGTCCTTCCCTTTAACCCAAGTATCGACAATCTTACATTTCCCTTCGGGGTCGGCTAACTCTTGTAAGCAGGGGCGTTATCGTCATGAAGAAGGGGGAGGGGGCAGATGTAAAACATGCTTTTCTTGGGGAGTGGCCGTTAATCAAGGTCATCAATTTCGCTTTCGAGGGCGGCTGACATGAAGCTGGGGTTAATCGGGGGACGCGTGGGCGCTTTGGACAGGGAGCTGGGGTCGATCGGGAGAAGTGGGGTATTCTGGGCATCCGCACTTAAGTGCAGAGGGGTGAAGTGGTCGGTGCATGGGGAATTGCATTTCTAGCGAACCGAGAAACAGAAGGCCATTGACGTTATAGTCCCCCCATAAAAGGCCAGATTAGGGGACGTTAGTCGTCTGACCCGTCCTTTCTTTCATGACCAACTCGGGTCCTATTGTTTTGCAGAAAGGAGAGGTAGTAATATGGCAAGTCACAGTCGTTTTAGTTCCTGTCAATTTTTCCAAACACCTTTGTGTTCGAGGAGACCCAATTAGGTGTTGTGCCGGGGGGGCACAACGTTATCATACAAGGAAAGAGGGAACAGGGGGGGGGGGGGCTTTAGAGAGTGAGAGAGAGAGAGAGAGAGAGAGAGAGAGAGGTTGCACTCTAAATGGTCCATTCTGTACACGCATGACATGGAGCGAGCGAGAGAGAGAGGGAGAGAGAGAGAGAGAGAGAGAGAGAGAGAGAGACGTGTACAATAATGGGCCATTCAGCACACACACAACACAAAACAACAGGGATTAAGTACTACGGAAACACAGGCAGAGGGATGACGTAGATCCATGCACCACGTATACACAAACTTAGACGGGGAAGACAGTACATGTATTATGTACAAAAAATCCAAGACAAAACATAGAACAGTTATTGGCCAAAATTATCTTTTCCTGTATGCTGCGCATTCTCAGCATCCTAAGCTCTCTTTACTTTTTCTTTTCTTTTTATTGTCGGCTGCCTTTACTGGAGGTTGTGGTTGCACACACTTACGTCTCTGCCACTTGGTCATGAACTAACCTGGTCGGGCTAATGCTCACGGTGGTATTTTCGAGTCATTTTAGCGAATGTGTTTCCAGGCTGAGACAACAGTTGGTGTCAGTTGGAGAACAATGGGGCAGCTTGGAGTTACATGTCTATTAGGATGCGAAAAAGGAGGTAGTAGGTGTTTAAATATTGGCAATATTCCTAGTCCTCTCGGCGGAGGATACTTGTGTAAACCTTACCTCGGAATATTCCTTAAACTTTCCCTATTTAGTTAAACGTAGGAATGTATTCATTATTGTACGTCATTTTTGGTTGCATTATTCGGGGTTTGTCGCGGTTAGGTACCATAATCAAACGCCTTTTTCCCGTCTCTTCGTCCGTTAGATCACCATTTCCATACATTAATCGACATTCCGATGTCACCTGCAGAGAGAGAGGGAAAAAGAAGGGGGTAGGGGCTACATTGATAGACACATTAACGTGCATAAACCCAGAAAGGCTTTTACTTACTGCATACTCGGCCTATCTCCACGGGATGCAGTCCCTGCCAACTGGGCGTTCAAGCCCAGGTGGACCGTTAGTGTGACTCCTCTTATACAGGTAGCATATAAAGTATAGGCTAAATACCAGGATCTTTAGCGGTTGCTTTTGGCTGTACAAAAAAGGAAAAAATACACAACTAAAACTTGGACCCTCCATATCTGCAATATCTCTATATATTATACCTTTTAACCTTTATCTAATCGAGCTGAGTCATTTCATCTGTATTTTAGTTATATCGGAAATAGTGGTCATCTATTTGAAACTTATTAATGTACGCGTGACAACTACATTAGCTTTTTCCAAAAAAATCTTTAATAAGAATGTCGGTGCACAAATACGGGCCTACAACCCCGTGGGCCGGCCACGGAGCAGGCTGGAACTGTAGATGCGGGGATACTTTATTAGTGGAAAGCCTAATGGAGTCGGTGGTCATTAATTTCATAGAAAGTGCGCCAAGTGCAATAAAAATCATATCGAATCTTTTAGTGCGAGCGAGTATCATAAGCATTGAAATTTCGAACTTTCAATAGTCATGAAGCGCTAAAACTTACCAACAATTCATTGTCCGAAATGCTCAATCGGTACCCATCTCATGTCAATTCATTGTCTTTCATTTTCCGAACACATAATCAGTACCCATCTCATATCAATTCATTGTCCGAACTGACAGTATACATCCTATATCAATCCATATGTTTTAAAAAAAAAAAAAAACTTCATACATATCCCATGACACCAAGGCTGAGCAATCTGGGTACAATAAGGAGTTGAGAGTTTTATTTGCGTCGGCGCCATTTTGGGTGCAGTCAGGCAGATCCAGGCATAGTCTAAATCTAAACTAACTCGTGGTTGGCCTAGAGCTTCCTTTTGGCAGTCCAAAAAGTTCCGTTAAAGGGCAAAAGAAAGGATCGGTGGTCTGAACCATCAGTCAAAAGGGGGAGGGAGGCAACACTTTTCCTACCAGGTCATACTGGGGTTTTCGCCGGAACTGTTCCGAACTGCAGTCTGCAGGATCTTAGTCATTCAAACTGAGGCTGGCGACAGCATGGGAGCGCCGACGTCCTGCGGCTACATCTCCATCGTTCCGTGGGCAATCATGGCAGTCATTCCCCATCAGGGGTATCTGCGGGAGTCGGGGACTCCCGCGGCTCCTCTAGAATCCTCAAGGTCGAGGAGAACTTTTATGATGGTGGAATCAGCAAGCAACCGGGCCATTCCTTCATGCTGGGCCCGCTCTTGCAAGTTTGACCGCCATTTTGAGAGTTCAGCAGCTACCGGCAATCGCGGGATCAAATGAGCGGACGGGCTCCAACCTGCCGGATGAGGCGTTGCAGCATTGCCACAGTGGACGAACCCTTTTGCTGGGTGCGAGGAGCGTTGGGGGTGCAGCTGGGGAACCTCCACCTGGGGAGGTGGGAGAGGCTCGTTCGCGCCGCCTCTCCCTCCCGGTGCACCCCACGGCGTCTCGGTTGACATTTGTTATGGCCGGACCAGGCGATGAGGACGAGGGGGGGGTCGGAGGCATGTGCAAGACATCCCCCCCCCAGTGTTGTCGCAGCCATTATAGAAGAAGTGGCGCCTAGCACGTGCCGGGCCTCCGGTTGATGGCGGACGGACGCTCTTCGCTCTGGCCCCAGGAACGGGTCCCTTGGTTCATCCGGTGGGGCAGACCTTGGCGCCTGGTGCCGCCTTTGGGCTATTTGCGCAGTGGCCTCTCCACCCCCAGGCCTCTTAGGGAAGCTGGTCCAGACTGTCTGAGAGAGGGGGGGTCGGGGGCATGGACATTCCCCCCCTGCAACTCTCCAGGGTTGTCGTAGCCATTATCGCGGCCGGATCCCGTCGGCCCCAGCCTCTCCTCAGGCCCACCTCATGCGATGACCTCCGGCCGACGGCTGGCAGCAGGACCCGCCCTACATGTGTTGCTTCCGCCTGGGCGGAGCCGCAAACCTGTTGCACTTTGGGAGTTTCCAGAATGGGGCGGATGTCTGCTGACTTGTATCTTTTCCAGGTTGCCGTTATTTGGGGCGTGGCAGGCGGTGGGACAGATATGTTTGGAGCAGTGAGGGGCGATGAAGCTTCGTTGCCTCGTGGCCGTCGCAATGTCAAGCTTGGCCTCTCTTATCATTTCCAGGTTTCTTATTACGGGCTTATTTCTAACGTTTCTTGTTTCTAGGACAATCATATGTTTCATTGTTAAGTATTGTTATCGTTTCCTTATTCGTTATTTAATAAAATTTCCATCAGTGGCCTACTGATTTCGTTTTCCTATTTCTTTCTTTTCTAGCTTGTTTTGTGTTAAAGTTTCTGTTAACAGGATATAGTGATCACTTCATTATTATTGCATATGTCCTTTTCACTAGGGTGCTCTCTGGTCGGGCCAGATGACCTACCTCTAGTAAATGGTCCGGGTGGAACTGGTTTATCAATCAATGGGGAGTAGATAGGCATGACAGATTACAACGGGGGACAAAGGTCCGCATTACCTACCCTTCACTACTTGCAAAGACTAGACAGAGCATTTTCTCTATGTTATTTGCAAACCGAGAATACCTCCAAAAAGAACCGATTCCGAACAATCAATGTTCGGACAAACAATCAATCAATGAGGAATGAAATAGGCACGACGGATTACAATGGGGGCAAAAACCTGCGTTACCTACCCTTCACTATCTGCAAAGGGAGAGAGAATATTCCTATTCTTCCCCGTTTGCAGGCAGAGAAGATCCTTGAGAGAACCAACTTCGAGCAATTCAATGCTCGATCAAACAATCAATCAATGGGGAGAAAAAAATAGGTATGACGGATTACAATGGGGACAAAAGTCTGCATTACCTGTCTTTCACTATCTGCAAAGGGAGACAGAATATTCCTATTCGTCCCCGTTTGTAGACAGGGAATATCTCAAAAACCAATAATCGATAAAAACCGATTAACAAACAATCAATGGGGAGAAAAGATAGGCATGACGGATTACAATGGGGACAAAAGTCTGCATTACCTATCCTTCACTATCTGCAAAGGGAGACAGACGTTCCTATCTGTCGCTGTTTGCAGACAGAGAATGTCTCCAAGAGAACCAATACTTCAAGTAGCACCCAAGGCTAAATGAACCAATCAATGAACAATACCAGTATCTAAATACCGTTTCCAATATCAACAATCAATCAATCAATCAGATGGATAAATCCATCCTACCAATCAGACGTAAAGACGTCCTACTTAACCTTACCCGGACCGGACCATGTGGACAGTTCTTCGCCTTCCTTTTTCCAGCGCCCGATCGTTCTCTTTTCTCCATGTTTTTACCGCAGCAGTCCTGTGGGATTCCAGTCAGGACAATAGGTCACTTGAGAGAGGTCCGTTCAGAATCGGTGAAGTTCATTCAATCGGCAGCCGGACGAGGGCCCTCTCAAGGCAGGTATACTCCAATTATTTAGATGTTCACCCCATCGTCTGGACCTCTCTTACCGGACCTTATGTCGCTGATGGGCCCCACGTTGGGCGCCAATTGTGGAAAAGTCAGCCCATATCGCACCCGATGCCCAGGCTGCTGGTGCAGGGCGACTCTTAGTTCCCATCTTGAATAATTACCAAATGAAGAGACGGGCGCTGAAGGCAGGAAAACAAGAACAGAGTTTATTTCTCATGAGGAGAGCATGTCATTTCGGACACTCTCATAGTGTCTTCAGGAGGTGCTCTAACAAGTTTCTCTGAGGCTTCGTCTTTTATACACAGGTTTGTGGCACACATGCATCCTTTATTACAATCAAGACATTGTGAAGTACGAAGATATTCCAACACGTGGCTACAGTAGGGGCCCTTATCCTCCATACAATAGGAGGGGGCTGTCACGCAGCTGAGTGTTCTGCTGATTCTTTTGGAATGTGTGCTCCTGATCGAATCTCAGGGGGTGGGGAAATCATGATCAATAGTAGCTCTTTTCAAGAGAGGCGAGTGCATACAGTAGTGGGCAATAAACTGTATCCTCAGGCTAAGGGATGACCAGCGATCCATGTAGACAATTAGGTTCAGAGGAAGAGGTCATCAAAGGAGGGGTATTCATGGAGGGAAAGGAGGTGTTGGTCAGGCGCGGGGTGCGATTCTCAGAGACAGAGTCATGCGGGAGGGGAGGGCTCATGACTTGTGCATGTGAGAGCGGGGTGATCAGGGTGCATGGGGGAAGCTTGCAGGGTCAGGGAAGGGAGCTGGTGATCAAAAACAGAGCGACCACGGTACCTAAAATGGCTGTTGTATATATGCGTGTATGGGTCTATGCTGGCGGGATAACACAGTCTGTGGTCTGCAATGTCCATTCTGCTTACGACAAGAGGTACAGTGAACACAAATGAACGCCGCTTATGTACATACACATTGCTATTTTCAACAAGATCCTTGTCCCCCATTTAGTGGAACTCTTCAACCAAGTAACGGAGTCGGGCTCCTTCCCACCAGAATCAGATATAGCCACCATAGTGGTCATCCCCAAAACACAGCCACCCTCCCTGGATTGTGCGGACTATCGTCCGATTTCGCTGATTAACACGAAGCTCAAGATCTTTGCTACTGTGTTGGCCCAGAGACTCGGACCCCTCCTGCAGGAGTTGGTGCATCCCGACCAATGCGGGTTCATGCCGGCCAGGGACACTCGTCACTGCATCCGCCGCCTCCACTTGGCAATGGCCCACCGTGCTCGCCTACCCCCATACCTGGCGTTGCTTTTGATTGATTTTGAAAAGGTGTTTGATACGGTGGCCCGGACGTACCTGGAGGACATGCTGGAGTGGATGGGCTTCGGCCTGCTCTTCCGCCGCATGGTTAGGGTCCTCTACACCAACCCCAGGGCCCGTGTTCTCATTAATGGCGAGCTCTCTGAAGCTTTCCCAATCTGGAGGGGCACACGACAGGGGTGTCCGCTTTCACCCCTGTTGTTCGTGCTAGTAATGGAATCCCTGGCGACGCTCATCCGGCATGACACACTCATCAGAGGCTGGGCCTGGGACTCGAGACAGGTTGAAAAAATAGCCCTTTATGTGGATGACGTTCTGCTTTATTTGGCGGCCACAGACACTTCCGGGCCCAGATGTTTGGAGATCCTCCCTGTTTTTGAACGGGTCTCTGGGCTCCGGTTAAATCCGGCAAAATCAACTCTGGTTCCCTTGCACCCCTCCTGGGCCTGCTTCGACTGCAGTCGAATATTCCCTTGCGGAGGCAGTCGTTCAAGTATCTGGGTGTCTGGATCACCCTCTTGCCAGAGCTCGAATGGGCTTTAAACTATGCGCCTTTGGTCGCCTGGATGAAGTCCGACCTCAAGAGGTGGCAGGCCCTTCCTCTTTATCCCCTGGGCAGAAGTGCACTTTTTAAAATGATGATCCTCCCCCGCTTCCTTTATATTTAGCAAAACATCACCATCCACCTCCCGGGGAGTTGGATCCGAGAACTGGACGGCGCTCTTAGCCGATTTCTATGGGGAGGAGGGAGGCCTCGTCTATCCCTAGCGCATTGCTGCATCCCCCCCTTCGATGGAGGCATGAGAGTGACCAGCCTACATCTCGTGATCCATGATTGGTTTGCGGACGGCTGGGCCGATCTGGCATACCGAGTGGAACTCACCACAACAGATTTCATGCAGATTCAGTCCATTCTGTACGGCAGCCCGATACCGCAGGTCCTACCCTCAGTCACGAGAACGGTGCTCACGGCCTGGCGCACAGCTCTGCGTCATGTGCGGTGGAACCGTACGCTCACTCGACAAACACGGCTCTGGAGCGGAACCTGGATAGGTAAGGTCTCGTCCCTAGCGGGGTTCCGCCGGTGGGATCTTGTCGGAATTTCGCTGCTTGGAGACGTATGGGTGGGGGATCACATTTGGTCCTTTGCTGATCTGCAGCAATGACGTGCGCTTCACCGCTCCCAATTCTACAAATATTTACAACTCAGGCACGCACTTCACACGCACTTCCCCTCCCCTGCCACTCTTCCAGAATTCAGTCCGCTTGAGGCCCCAGGTGATGATGGGGAACCTGGGGAGAGGGGGAGTGTCTCGCATCTATCGGTCACTAGTTAATAATGGCCCGCAACTCTAGACAGGCTCCAGGCACGGTGGGAGGGGTGGGTGGGCCCTCTAGAAGAGGCAGATTGGCAAGATGCCCTTATGACGCCTAAGACCCAGACCGCGTCCTCTAAGTTAGGCTTAGTACAACTATATTACTTACATGCAGTTTATCTCACCCCACTGCGCCTTTTCCAAGCCCGTATGAGACCGTCCCCAGTCTGCACGCTCTGCGACACCACGCCAGCAGACTTCTATCATATGGCAATGCCCGGCGCTGACACCGTTCTGGGAAGGGGTTGAACACGAGCTTACGCAGGCCCTGGGATGGGAGGTTCCCCAAGACCCACGGCGTATGCTCCTGGGGGTGTTTGACGGCCTAGATGGCTCCAGGGCAGATGAGTGCTTCCTAGGGACAGCTGTGGCAGTGGCAAAAAGAAATATTACGGGCTCTGGTATCAAGCCCAGGCACCGACGGTGCGGAAGTGGAGAAGGGGGGTGGACTGGTGTGGAACGCAGGAGGAGTCCCTCTTTGAGGCCCGGGGTTGCCCGGCGTTATTTGGGAAAGTATGGGGAAAATGGTTCAATTTGTTGCCACTGTAATGATCTGTCTCATTTTCTTCCGCCTGTAATGCATACCGACTCTGCTATACCCGCACCAGCCGGGTGAACCATGTACTGTCGACTGTGATTAACGTTGTATTCCCTCCAATCATGCTTAATCTGCTGCCAATGAATTTCTTGTGTTTTTAAAAAAAAACAATAAAATTGATTATCAAAAAAAAAAAACTTTGGGCTTTGGTTGTAAAGTAAAGTAAAGTCCACATTTGTAAAGCGCACAATCACCCGTAAGGGTCTCTAGGCACTGGGGGCCGTCGGGAAGATTAAGCGAGCTATTGCCCAGAGTCACATGGTGCTGGGCTAACCTGCCGCCGGAGCCGGGGATCGAACCGTGGTCCCCAGATTCCAGCGTCAGTCACCCTGGCCGCGGCGCCACACTTCTCCCCTAACCTAACCCAGGTACAGACACTGTGGTATTGGCGAAAGGGCATCTTTTAGTATTTCCACAGGGTAGAACATATCAGTGGTTTGAATTGAAAACAAGTCTGGCTTATACAAAATGAGAGATACTTTGAATGCCACATAGTTGTGAACAGTCAAAACAGCGTTCTTATATGAAATAAAAACCGATGGAGCTCAGGAGCACAATAGATTGAAAAAGAAGAAATTCTGAAACCTATCAGTTGGGAGGCAACACCTACTGGACTGCATCTGCACTATGACAGTATCATGGATTGGCAAAACCAGGCTTTATCCCCGTTTGTCATACCTGTAGGATGTTGCGCATATTTGAGTTTCTTTCCCTTTCCTGTTTTGGCAGAATAATGTCTAACACTGAAGACAGTGAGCCCTGCACTTCAGCTATGACTTCCAAAAAGGGAAAGGCTGGTGCTAGCCAAAGGAAATCTAGTGAGAAGAAATATGGGGCACTGGACTATCGAAGTAAATTCGACCTGTCCTGGATGCAAGCAGAGCAATACAGAGGTGGTTAAATCAGGCTATATACTTTAAATAGCATAACTGTTTCCTTGTATGTTCTTTTTGCTACCCCTATGCAGCCACCTAGGTTTTGTTTTTTTATCATTTTTTAGTTGAATGATATGTTTTAAGAGTCAATGCACAATGCCAACTGTCTTCGTACATGTTTGTTTCCCTTTCATTATACGAAGAGAGTGTATATTTTCTACTATGTACAACAGGTATTTAGGAGACTAACATTTTAAAGAAGCCCCCATACATTGTGTGTTCCTGGGCATTTCTATTTCTCCCTATGTCTAATTTACTTTTCAGCCAATCACGTGCGAGTGCTACACTTTGATAAACTGTACTTCTCTATTTTATGTCAGTGGGATGGAGGTGCCCGGTATGCTTATTTCATGAATGCTAGGTGTCCTTTCCTAATCAGTGTCTAGTCAGCTCTCAACAAATGTCATAATGCATAGCATAGACCTTGTATGTTATACTACAGCAAGCTGCATTAGTTGTGGTCAGTAGATGCTTGTGAACAGCCTATCCACTGTAGTGTTTTAATGTAAAATCCTCGTAGGCTAAAACTCATAGGGGACAATCATGATTTTGGAAATTATTTTTAACTGCAGGGATCATTGTTCCTGTTAAAACTTATCCATATGCCTTCAGCTACTTGATTTGTGAGAAGAATGGGCATCAAGGAGAGTTTGATCTGAAACGCCATATTAATGGTAAAGTTCATACATCCCTTCAGGACAAAAAGATTCAAATGATGCCCATCTGAAGCTACGTGTCAAAGAAGAGTTCCAGTGAAGCCTCCCTTGCCAGAGAGGTGGAAATAACATTCACAGTATTTTTGACCTCATAAGGACATGTTTCCCAGACTCTAAAATCTCACAGGGTTATGCCTGTGCTATAACAATGGCAAGCTTTGTATTAAATGGTGCCATTGCACCAGAGTTGTTGACTGACTTAGTGTCTGATATGACAGCCTCAGCTTTGAGTCTGTGTGTTGATGGTGTTGACTGTGTGTATTTTTTATATGAAGCAGGGTTTGGTATGCTGCAAATTTCTTGTCGTGTTCAAGCAAGGAAAGTATAGCTGAAGTAACATTTACTGTGGTGTCTTATGTTATGGGAAAGCATTCCATTCCTTGGGAACATTGTATTGGCTTTGGTGTGGATAGTGCCTCAGTGAATGTGAGAATGCATAACTATGTTAAAATGCGGGTACTGTCTCTGAATCCTAATATGTATTTCATGCTTGTCCATGTCACATTGCTCACAATGCAGCATCACATGCAGCTTCTGGTTTTCTTCCAGCTTGAAAGATTTTGATTTAGAAGAATTGCTTGTAGAAGTCAACTTCTGGTTTGGTTATTCTTCAAAATGTAAGAATGTGTATACTGACTCCTGCCTATTTGTTGATTCTGATTACCTCTGTATTCTGGTATTAATTTCTGTGAGGTAGTTAGGAATGCCCACATGTTTTGATTGACTGGTTCTAGAGTTTGCTGCTCTGCGTTCAAACTTCCTTTCAACACCAGACAGTGACAGAACTAGCAGGGCCAGGTTAAGGAGACCTGTTCAGAGTTTTGAGAACCCTATGACCGAGATCTACTGTGTATTTCTTCAGAATGTGTTATCTGCTTTTGTTAATTTTAACCTTTTGCTTGAAAGGGAACACCCAGCCATTCACCTCCTATATGATGCCATGCATGAACTATTTGTTGCGCTCTTGAGTAGAGTGTTTCATGTAGATGTCATACAGTCATTCAAGGTGAGCCCAGATGCCAGTTTACCTGATTTTACATCAGAAGAATGCCTGATCCCAGATTCAGGTCTGTATGTTGGCACCTTTGTGCCTGGCAAGTTAAGAAACATGTTAGAAAGCTGGGACATTGATCAGGGAACCCAGAAAGCTTTCTATGAAGCAGTGCGCAGCTTTCACAAGAATGGAGTAAAGTATGCTTTGAAAGTCCTTCCAGTTAATGACAATGTGCTCAAGCATGCACAGGTCTTTAACTTTTTTCAGAAACAAAAACATGGGTTTGATAGAGTGCTGTTCTTGGTGGAACAATTTGCGACCTACCTCAAGTTTATAGAGCAGGATCTAGTTTGCTTAGAGGAAAAATGAGCAAAATACCTAGTCACCAACTTTGAGGACATATCAAGAAATGCAAGAGAAAGGGCTGCTATTAACATAAACTGTGGTACTGGTGAGGTTGTCACTTACAGGATGGATATGATTTGGCATTCCCTTGTCACAGAATTTACTGTTGTTGGCCCACAGAGTGGCAAGTTTAACCTTCTATCAAAAGTAGCCAAACTTATCTTTTTGTTGCCCCACTGCAATGCTGATGAAGAGAGGGTGTTCTCAAGAATAACAAAGAATGAAACCAAATTCTGCCCTTTGATAGAACGATGTCTTCTATATTAATGTTTCAAATGAACAGGACTCAAGGTGAAACATGGTATAAATATTCTACATCTTCCATGAAACCTTCAAAATGAAGGCAAGAACTGTGACATGGGAGAACAACAAGTTGCATCGAAGCACGTAAAGAATCTTAGCCTGTGTTAATTTGGTTTCAGATATAAATGCCAATAACCCTGATAAAGGTTAGTGTAAAGAATCTGTCACCGTCAGCCTCGGATACACTTAACTCGATACTGTGAATGATTGTACTGGGCTGTTAGCGCTAGTCTTTGTGTGCTTTCTTATTTTAAGTTTTGTCAAGTTGGGCAGGTGTTGTACTTGGTCTAGACGGTATGTACATATGGCCTTTAAAAGTATATTGTTTATTTTATAATGCATATGGCAATCTGTTGCATTAGTAAGTATTTTGTATTTAACTGTGTGTTTATGCCTATGTGCACAGAACTTTAATAAAGTACTGCCTCTGAAAGACTTGTTTAATACCATGGTTACACACTGGTTTAACGGTACGATCAGGTTACAAGGGTGCTAGGTTAGTGCCCTTCCATTTCTGGTGGTTTGCAGCAGTTTTAAGATCTTCTTGGAGTTTCTTGTTGCTCAGATGGGAGTAATTTCTAATATTTATATTTTTCCCTCTTCATCATTGCTCGGTTTTGCTTGCGAGAAAGTGTCACTCACGGTCTTTGAAATGTCACTCATAATTATACTGAAATTATGAAAATGTCACACTTAGCAATCTGAAATCTTGACAGCTATGAGATGGGCAGACCTTATAGTCACACTCTGGGAGCAAGAAAGTGAAATAATGGTACTGACTTAATAGGTTGTCATTGTGCTAGTCAACAGCAAAACACAACCTGAAATTCACTTTCTTCGTCAAAGATCCCATCTGGCTTCTGGCCTATTCATGTCAATATGTCATGGCGCTTGGCTTGTGGAGTCACCACGTCATGATATCCCAAAACCAGCATGTGATGTACTGTGAACCATTTGTTGCTCTTGTTGAACCCATCAATATTATTATTTGGTTTCTTTGTACAAAATCTTTATTAATATGGGAAGGAAAGCACATGGGCATAGACATTTGTACTATTGAAACCAGGGGGTTATATGTGCTTATTGCTCTAAAAAGCTGGGTGTATGCCATTTCAAAGACCATATCTAAGGTTTTTAGGATCTTCATAGTGTATGGATAAATTGTCTGTAAATTGCAACTATATACCCATGGTATCCCAGGGGACTTAGTATCTTGAGTGTGTCATGTGGGCAATCAAATAAATGGATTATCTTATCCACTATTTCCTTAAGATATTAAACTTGGACAGAATTACACCTGGCCAGTCAGGAATTACCCTAGTTTCCCCCCTCACTTATTCAGGACAGACTTACCCTGGCAATCTCATCATTTAGAACTACTTTGTTTGTAGATTATCTATAGATCCACCCTTGTTCCTGTTTTGAATAATATTTTGGGCAATATTTTGTTGGTCCCGGATTCTCCACTTGATCAATGACTAGCCATTTCAAGTCTAGTTCTGTGTGCCCTGTTATTATGTAGTGGTTAAACAATTTTGTTGTATTCTCCTGGCAACGTAAATTGTTATGGTGTTCCCCAATTCGTGTTTTGACTCTCCCACATGTCATCCATACATAATTAAGTGTCCAGGGATATGTGATCAGGTAAATTACAGATGCTGAATTACAGTTTGTATGTTTCATCGGAATCTACTCTTTCTATTCCGAGGTTCAATGTCTTTGTGGCCTGCATTAGGTGTCATATGCTAATCTTTCTCACAAAGTCACTCACTGGTGTTCTACAGGCATGCTCTGCTCCTCGGCTGAAGCTCAATATGGGGGATTACACATATTATAACTTAACAAGCTAGGGATATCATAGCTGAATAGTAAACACTTTTTAACCTTGAATGGGAGACAAGTCTGTGAATGGAGTAAAGTTGATTGGCATCACTGGTGGTGAAGCATCCAGCAACACAATTTAATCTGGAAGAACTCTACTCTAGGTTTCAAAACAACTCCTCTGCCACACATTGCGATCCAAAAGTCTGCAGCTTCAATTGTCACTTTTGCAAATTATGTAGCCCTCACAGTCTAGGAACAGGAATAATGTACAGACGCCAACCACGCGCCAGGAGGGGACATGCATAAGTCAGGGCAGACTTTCTAGAAGGACACATTAGGGTATCACAATGCGCTTTTCACAAGGAGAAGATGTGAGATTTTCATTAGGGTAGTTGTTTCTGAATGGGGTATGACTATCCAAATATCCAAATTTTATAGAACGAGAATTGAAGCCCAATTCTTTGAGAGGGTTACAAGAGAGTGTGAGGTTCAATTTTAGTTCACATTCCATGGTCCCAATAGTGTTCCACGGTTGGCAATAGCATTTGTGATTGAAGCGGATGTGAACAAGTACTGGGAGGACTTAGAATTGGGAGTGAGTGACATGATGAGGTGAATATACTTGTTAATTGGGTCTGTTCTGGTCAAATTGGCTAAGATTTGACCGAGGGGAAATTCACTTCCAATTTTCAGCCTCAGGTATCAAAAGAAACATGTCTTGTTCTCGCAATGGGAGATTCTCATACATGATCTTCCTTAACAACTAATTTCCCCAAAAGTGTATTTTAGCAAGCATGTATTTTCTCTACAGACTCAACATAGATAATTTGAAAGAACTTGTCATAATGATTAAATTGCAATATTAGATTTTTTTGATTGAGGAAGATTTGGCGATTTCCTTGTCAGGACTCAATTTTAATAGGGGTGTTGGGTCCTTGATATTTTAGGGGGAGTGGATAAGGAAAACATAAAATGGTCCTCTCAGTGGGCTTCTTTGCCAGGGTGAGTCTACCTTCCAATATTTTTATTCTGAAACGACGTGCAGTGATGCTAGTGTGATGCTTTGTGGTGGATTCAGTAGCAAGTCAAGTAAAGTTAATCATCTGTTTTTAGATATAAGTTACATAAAAGCAGGAAGAGCCTCAATAGATCAAGCTGAACACAGAAATCAAGGAAAGGGTAACTTTCTTTATGAACAAATGTTATTGTTTTAAAGACAACCATTAGCAACGCGATAGGCACACTGCCATCAGAGTAAAGGAGTACCCACAATGAATTACATACTGAGGAAATCCAAGAACATTCTAGCCAAGACCATGATATGCCCACCATTTCCCCCAAACTTTCTTGTGCTTTAGTGGGCAACCCTAGGATATGTAGAGGGGTTCTTCTTGTTTTGTATGCCAGCCCATCATCGTCTACCAACTGGCCATGGATGGGGGAGTTGGAGAGTTCCAGTATTTGGCAATGCCTGTTTTGGCAAACATAGTGCTAATTACAATAGAGGTTTGATCACCACAGCTTTCCCCAAAACCTTCAACAGTGCCCAACAATGTAATACTCTGCAACGGTTCCACGATTCCCCCCAGAACTACTGTGAGAGGGGTAAATATACTCTGCCAGTAATGTGCGTTGAGAAGACATTCCCAAACCATGTGGAAAAAGTGCCCCTGCTCCTAAAACAGCAGAAATAAGCAGGTGCGGATATTCTATTTGCCCGCTGCAATCTCATGGATGTTAGAGGAGAAAGTTAGCACCCTTAGGACATACATGCCTCTCTCCAGCCGGAATCATCAAATTATCCAAACTCTCCTCCCAACGCGGCGTTAAGATCAAGAAGAGGTCCACGGAGTCGAGCACTAGGGACAACTAAATCTAGGATATCCCTCCTTTCCCTAAAGGGCCCATAAGGATCATTGCTGTGAGTGGACTAAACTCAGGTAGATCACCAAAGTCTTTCTGATGGGACATGAGAGCATAGGTCAATTGTAAGTAGTGCTAGAATAGAGATTTGTGTAAATTGGATTTGGCCCTAAGCTCTTGGAAGGATTTCATGTATGAGACCTGTCAAATGTCCCCCCACCCTGGACATGCCGATAAGATCCCATTTGTCAAAGCATTGAAGGGATGCTGAGTGATGCAACCACCTGCCCGCCATAAAGGTGTTTCAAGCGTAATCTTCCAATCCCATCCAGTCCATCACCACTTGACTCTCCACACAAGCAGGACTGCCTTTGTAATACCTTGGAGAGTCTTTGGGATAGGGTTTCTGCAGAGCAATCCCAGGATCTTATCTCATCCCACTAGTGCCACCTCCAGTCGTAAGGCTGGGTTACGCCATCCCCTACTCAACCAACAATTGTGTTGGCCAATAATACAAACGCACATCTGCCATGCTCATCCCTCCATCATATGGCAACTGAACATATTTGCCAAAAGCTAATTGAGAGGGAGGGTTCAACCATAGAAAGGGTCATACTTTAGCAGACACCCAAGCTTTGGGCATGGGTAGGGGAAATTCTGGTGGTCATGCGGCAAAAGTGGTAATGCCATAATCTTAAACAGAGTTACTTTGCTGAGAACTTTGAGATGGAGTTTAGCCAATGCAGTGAGATAGGTGGTCAGTCTGGCCAGTAGAGGTCTCAAATTCAAGCTCCATGTTAGGTTGGGCTCTAGGGCAATATGAAGCCGCATGTAGTGGAAGCTAAGTCTGTGGACAGGCAGCTGTGATTACTAGTACACTGTATCACTATCCCCTTTCAACAGAACCAGAAGAGATTCAGATCAGTTAACCCAGAGGCTGTAAGCTTCCCGTTGAAGGGTCAACATCGGGAGCAGATGAGGACCCATGAGGGAGGACTGAGAGAGAAACATGATGGCATTGTCCGCATAAAGCCCGATACGGTCTTCCACCGCCAAACCCCAATTGAATCCCCAAATCTGTGAAAATTGCATCTGACCCACACTTCTATGGCTAAAGCAAAATATTTTCAAGCCGCTTTAAGAGAAAGTTATCATAGGGACATCCTGTCAAGGTCTCAACAGTATTGTGCCTGCTTACTCTGTTGACCTTGAGTACTAGTTCTAAAGACATAATGCTAGTTCCCAGCACGGCTTTCTGTCAATGTTTCTCTCTCTCTCTCTCTTTGCCTGTTAAGTATGATCTGGTGCTTCCCCAGAGAGTTACCTTCCCAGCCATCCAAAGCTTTCCTGGTGAGGCCACCATTCCTTTATTTAAGTAAGTAAGACTTAAGTTCCTGAACCAGAAATTGTGTGAATTGTTCGTCCACTAGGTCACAGGCAATGAGCCACCAACACGGACAGAGGCTTTCCCCCGAGAGCCAAAGAGCAATACTACAGGAGCGTGGTCCGAAATACTCCAGGGTGGAGCAAAAGAATCAGTCGTGTGGGAAAGATCAATGGCGAGGAACAATATCAAGCCAATATTAGTAATCATCTTATGTGCGTTTGACAAATTAGTATATGCTGAAGAGTGAAGATTCCATGCCCTCCATGCTTCAAAAAGACCTAGACCATCAACCCAATCTCATAGCCCTACTATATGTCTGCTCTTCATCACCTTCGGGACAAGTGAAGTCTACCTCAGGGCTCATAATGTGGTTAAAATCACTGCCCCAAAATAGTAGTACCTTTGGATAACCGTGGCACTTCATCATTATATGCCTCATGGTTGGCCTTGTGGTGTGGAGGCGGGGAGGGCGGAAACATAAATACTGTGTAGATTATAGAGGCAACCTTCAAGAGTTCCCAAAGTACCTAGCCAAGGTCTGGTGTCACTTGTGAAACAGCAAAATAAAACGCTCTGTGTGGGAGGATCGCCACACATCTAGATCCTTTGGTATATCTAACATGGTAGACTCTGTCACACCCTTATCGTGCAGGAAGGGGGCATTTGTTGCCCAACAAGTGGGTCTCCTGCCGCAGCAAAGTAGCAGGAGCATGACGTTTTGGAAATCTTAAGACTGCCCCGCATTTGATACATTTGTTCAGGCCATTTACATTTCACGTCATGATTGTAAAAGCATACATGACATTAGAGGAGTAACATCAATTGACATATGTTGGCTTGTGGATTGAAAGCAGGGGGTACCTAAAAGGATTTTTGCAGCATGGCCGTAGGAAGTGTATAAAGAGCAGGTACTGTTTTGTGTTAGAAAGTATATATAATAGAACAACCAACAAACTGGAAGCCCAGATAGGCCAACTCAAGAACAATCCCTTCCCCTCATATAACGCCGACCCTTCACTACCACCCCAGAAGCATCTGCCTATTAGAGTCTCCAATGTAACCGTGCAGGAGTATCGTGGAAAGATAAAGTGATGCTGACAGGTTAGATGTAATGGGTTACAGCAGTCAATTATTCAGTAGTCTCCAACCCTGTTGATGCCCCTGGTTGTGTCTTGCGGAGACCAAAGTACCACGTGCCGAGTCCTGTTCCTGACACAGGAAGGAATCAGGAGATGCGTCCTTAGCGGGAGAGGATTTCTGTGCTCTTGAAGTCAGTCACAGCTGCCTGTGTGATTTTCTACATCCCCCAGAACGTCATGTCTCAAGTCATTCTGCAAGGCTGATAAGCCTCATGGTGGGGAGGGTTTGCTTGGGAGTCGTCGCTGCTCCAGCGCCCATTCCTATGCAGCTTCTGAAGTGTCAAAAACAATGGATTTGATGTCATAGATTACCTTACATTTTACTTGATACATGGGCATGTATTGGAATTTGAGTGACCTGGGTTTCAGCTTGACTTTATCATATGGTTTCCTCAATTGCTGCACAAGCCGACAATAGTCTGAAAAAATGATGATGCGACTCGATTTAATGACTGCTCCACCATACTGTGAGCCACTCTAAGGGCCGCATTCTGCTCCCTGTAGTTCAATAGCTTTTCAATCAGGAGGTGTGGAGTGGCAGGGATCTATTCACCTGTATAATGACCAAGCAGGTGGAAAGCTGATCACCAAGCGCCCATGTTGTCATCTGGCATGCCTGAAAGCATTCCGGTGTGGAATCATCTATCTCTTCAGGGAACCCACGAAGCGGAGATTGCAGCATTGTGCTCTATTTTTGGCATTTTCTATCAGGTCTTTCAGGATTTTTGACTTTGCTGAGCAGCTGGAGAGCGTAGAGATGAGCCCGCACTCATGGAGATACAACCTTCCACCTTGGAGACTCTCTCAAATGCTCAATGGAGGTCCTGGTTCAGCAAAAAGACTTAAATCCCAACCTCCCCATTCTTAGATTTGAGTGCCAAACAAAATACCTGAATAGCCTAAAGAATAGTCCTAGCATCTTCCACTCTGGGGGTCCGGACACCTGGCCCGATGTCTGGGCCGTAAATTTATCAGAGGGGGAGGATAACTTATAAACACAGTAGAGGCATGCTAATATCTGACAAATGTATCTTAATTGGTTAGATCATGAGTAAACTTTACTTAAGTACAGTAGCCCGGAGTTTGACTCTGACTCTCTCTCTCGCTCTCTCCCTCCATCTCGCTCCATTTTTTAGGTAAGAACAATACAATAGAAAGCAAACAAGCAGATATCTCTTGACGGATGTTGCCCATCAAAGTACATTGAGGAAAAGTTTGGTTATTTGTGTGTTTGTTGCAGGGAAGTTGCTACTCAGAAAGAGCTTACCATTTCTTGTGCTGTTTGTCAATAAATGTGTCTATAGAAAAGAGCCCATGTGGATTCACATTTTTCATGGTGACCATTTCTGTACAGCTTTTAGTTGGGATTTTGTGCTTAATTCTCGGCTATAAGGGTCCCAGTTTATAGCTTCTTTTGCACACATCTGTTCGCTGGAGTGCGCATACGAGCAGAAAATGCTGTTAAAATATGCAGCTACGGGTTCATGGAAATGCATCAAAAAATAATGTCGTTTTTGGCACTTACTTTTCTTTGAGTGTGAAATTAATAGAAACATTTTCATAGCAGAAAACTTGTCTTGATCACTGAACAATATAGTGTGTCATTTCGAGTTCTGGCTTCAAACTTCCACTTTGCCCCTTAAAATACCACAGGTCAACAGGGTCCAGGGCACATTAGTTTATCCAAGGTCATTACACCTTCACACACATCCTGCAGACCCTGTCATCATAGATTATCACAGGACAAAACAAAATTCAAAATGGATTTCACAATGGGTGCATGATGTTTTCTTGCTAAAGAAACATAAGAATCTGTGGTGGGGTTGTGATGAAAAAAATGTATCTTACCTGTGCACTGTGATAGGATGTTGCTCCCAGTATTTGTGGTGTCATTGGTTGACGCTAGAAGACAAAATACAAGAGGGTGACTTACATATTTATGGTCATAGGTAATGTGAATTCTGTATTCGTTATTAGTACCTTTTTTACTTTCTCTTTTTGCTCTTTTTTACTGTTTTTAATTATCAAAAGCCAACCACTGCCGTCCTGACCACCACAACCGTCCATGTTTTAGAGTAGCCACCAGGCATATGGGAAAGTATAGATTTATAATTCCTTTTTTTAATTTTTTTTTGTTGACAACACGAGGAAAAAATAACACAATACAGTTTGCCAAACAAAATGTACCAAGGTGGGAGAAGTAAACCGTATAGCAGAATGGAAATGATTTCTTTACAGATCAGTATTATATAACATCACAACATAATAGAATAAAATAAAAGAAAGCGTTGCGGGATAAAGCCTGATAATCAGCTATTTGTTCAATGATCAAAATTGATCTAACAAGGAAAAGAAAAAGGACAAAGAGGTGTTTTCCAGATTAGTTTGCAATGTTACAACCAAAATGTATATAAAGGTGCCCCAAATTTTATCACATTTCATTAATGATCGGACACCTCTTAATCTTGCCAAAGCATGCTGCATAGAGTGAATTTCATTAACAAATGACCACCATTCCATGATGTTTGGGGGCTTCGGGGAGATCCAGGCTCGAGCAACAGTTAATTTGGCACATGACAATAAAATAGTTACTAAAGCTTGCTGCGGGGTAATGACAGTATGTATGTCTAATAATACTATAGATGCAGTAAGTGGGGGCAACCTAACCAGTTTTTGTTTCAAAATTTGGCCCAGAGCTGACCAAAACTCAGTCAGAGCCGGACAAGAAAACAACATATGCTCCAGATCTGCAGCCACCAAATCGCATTTAGAGCATTTAGTACGGTCACAGAAAGAAATATTTGTAGACCACTTGGAGATCCTTTCAGGTGTATGATATAACATACATGTGGTTTTAAATTGCTGTGGTCTTAAACTCGAAGATTGAACAAGAGAGTTGATATTACATAAAGAGGCAGCAATCTTATTAGAAGTTATGTTGAGCCCCAACTTAGTGCTCCATTTCTCCGCTAATTTAGAAGAGTCACTGATTTTATAAGCATTAAAACATTTGTAACCTTCCCTAATTAAAAATGGATTCTTAAGTGAGTAAAGACAATTCCATATATCTGGTCCTCAATTTCACCTACTTTCATCTTCCGTATAAGAAAATCATAGATTTGAATATATTTAAAACTCATTGATTCCGTCAATTAGTATACATTTTTGAGTGTCGCAAAGTCCCAAAAACCATGGATACCATATAGATCCCCTAAAGTTTTAATGCCGTGAGCGGAACAAATATTTGCCATACCGTCATTATAAATCCCAGGAAGGCCCGGGTTACCCCATTACAACAGTTTAGGATGAAAGAAAGAGATTTTACAAACTACCAAGATGTTAAACCAGATCTTAACTGTATCTCTAACAGTCTTGAACTTCACCCTTTTGTAGTAATTGGAGTCATTGACTCTTAACAGAAACATATTAGCGTCAGAATTTAACATAAATGTGTGAAAATAAAATTGAATGTCCATTTTAAGTAGGCTGCATAGACGACCAAGAAAAGTTGCCCAGAAGTATAGTTTAAAATCGGGGACATTGAGCCCACCATTATCTAAAGAGCCCGTAATTAGCGCCATGGACCTACGAGCTTTCCGGTATCCCCAAATAAAACTACTGAGTATCCCGTCAAGTTTCTTAAAAAAAGAGTTACTAAGTAAAAGTGGAATAGACCGAAATACATAAAGAAATTTGGGAAGTACCTTCATTTTAATCAAATTAATCCTGCCGATAATATTTAGGGGAAGCTTATGCCATTTTTTTAATAACAGAGCAGTTGCTTTTAATAAAGCATCATAATTAATTGTAATTACCTCACTGATTTTAGATGAGATTTTGACACCCAGATAGGTAGCAGTCCTGCAAATCCCTGATATTGATACAGCAGGTTTGTAATTCGCAACTATTTGAGTTTTGTTTATATTTAATTTATATCCAGACACAGCTCCAAATCTACCGGCCTCGCTGGTTATCCCCTGTAATGCCTCTGCCACATCTGTGGAGTAGATAGCTATGTCGTCGGCATATGCTGTAATTTTCAGGGAATGAGAGCCGGATCTAAAAGGAATTATTCGGGGGTGTAACTGTAAGGCATGAAGAAATGGTTCCATTGAGAGAGCAAACAGCAGGGGGGACAGTGGGCACCCCTGCCGAGTGCCCCGGGATATAGGAAAAGTGGAAGACATCAAACCTGCATAACTAATTCTCGCTATGGGTTTGTGATATAAAGCTCGAATTCATCTTACGAATTGGCCATTAAAGCCAATAGTAGTCAATACAGACCAGAGATCATCCCACCCCACTCGGTCAAAAGCTTTCTCAGCATCCAACAGTATCATAACGAGTGGGGTGGAATCTGTCTCTGCTATATAGAAGGCAGTTATAGCCATGTTGATATGAGCCGTAGTATCTCTGCAAATTACAAACCCATGTTGCTGTGGATTCACTATTTTCAGTATAAATGGAGCCAGTCGGGTGGCCAAAACTTTGGCGAATACTTTAGCATCCGTATTTATAAGTGAGATGGGTCGATATGACCCACACTCATCGGCAGGTTTACCCTTTTTCAGAAAAAAAACCATTTTAGCAATATTCCAGGAACTCGGGGCTTTCCCGTTTTCATCGATAGATCTAATTACCTGATGAAAAAGGGGTAATATCTCATTGATACAGATTTTATATACCTCTAATGGTAAAGTATCCTCCCCTGCTGCTTTTCCCGATGGTAGGGAAAAAATGGCTTGCCTAATCTCTGACAGGCTAATCTGATCCGACAACTGCTCCAACCCGGGTGTATCTCTGATTTCTTTAATATTACTGTCCAAATAATCTTGTATTCTAGCCTGACTGGGGTGGTTTTGCGGAGTATATAAGGTACTGTAAAACTCCACAAATTGTTCCAGTATCTGTGCCGGTTGATCATAGGTGATTTTGTTAGAGCCTTTTAGGCTTTTAATCCGATTATTAGCACTATCGTCCGCAACTTTATAGGCCAGAATTTTCCCAATTTTATCTCCACTCTCATATTGAGAGACTTGAAATTTGTGTAATTTCGCACTGCTTTTTTCCCTAAATATTGTTTTCATAGCTGATTTTAAATGGACTAATTTTAACCCCAATTCGACCGCATTGGGGGAGCCAGATGTAAAGCATCGGCCAGTAGTTGTTCTTGCAATAGAATATTAGTAGTCAGTTTTTTATTTGTTTTACGGCGTTCGACGTTCTGTCTGAAGACAAATTGTTGGATAAACCCCCTTATACAGGCCTTACAGGCATCCCAGACTATGGTACATAAAGTAGAGTTGAGATTGATTTTGATAAATTCTGTGAGATGTGACTTAAGCTGGGAGATGAACACTGTGTCTGATATTAAGTGTCTGGGACAGGAGAACATCCTAGGGCCCTGATGGATTTGTGGAGTGTTAAACGTGAGCAGAATAGGATTATGGTCTGAAGTGACCCGTGGACAATATACTGTTTGTAACCCAGGCCATAACAATGCGAGAGCATAGTTTATGAGGTGCGGAATAATAGGTGTACCCAGCAATATTGGAATGAATACTTCGCCAGATATCCCTAATATTATGAATACGGCCTATTTCTAAAATAGCGGCACGTGATTTACGCATACGATGAAAAAGCACCGTGCCTGGTAGTATCTCGCTCGTATTCCATTATACAATTAAAATCTCCCATAATAGCAAGTTCCCCCTCCCAATCCAAAAGTTGCGTATTTAGTTGATCAAAAACAATGGAATCATCTGAATTTGGCCTGTAAACCACACAGAATACATATTTGCAGTTTTCAATAGACAATTATGCAATAGCCCATCTTCCACCTTTATCTATAGCGGTTTTGAGAATTTCTGCTCTAAGTCGTCTGTCTTTGAGAATAGCTACCCCTCTAATTGAAGCATTTAATGCAGAACAAATCGTTACATCGTAGCCAAGTTGTCCCAGAAACTTTCTATCTTTATGGGCAATATGAGTCTCTGATAAAAAAACTAAGTGTGGATCATACATTTTTAACTCTTCTTGTACAAGTCGTCTTTTATTCTTGCTATTAAGGCCCGCAACATTCCAAGCTAAAACATCTTAACTGAAACATTCAAAGAAAAATATGTAATCTTTACCATTCTGCTCAAAAATACAAATGATTATCTCCCTCCTATCAATTTCAGCAAATCTCCTTCTCGTGTTGCTTTTTTCAAACATTTTACCCCTCTCACAAAACCACCCCCGAAAGAACCTGACGAACCCTCCCTCCTTCCCCCCTCTTCCCCCTCAGGGGGACACACCCTTCTGCGTTCTGCTGCCACTGGATGGGCAGCCATGAATAGGAGCAGCCTGGGGCGCAACCTACTGCCCTACAAGAAAAAGAGAAATAAAGATAGACAACAGAAGAAGAAACCACTAATATTGTTTTTGAAAAAGAAAGGAAGTAATTATGATGGATGAAAAAGAAGGTAGATACAGGGACTAGAATAGAAGAAAGCAAGAATCAAGAAAGAGAGAGAGAGAGGGAAGAAAAAACCACAAAAAAACACACAGATCTGACCCCTTTAGAGGTTAGACAAAATATCTTGGCCTCTCTACCCTTTTAACTAGGCAAATTTAGAGAGCGCCATCTCAGCTTCCCTCTCATCAGTGAAGAAATATTTATGACCACCCTTAATAACTTTAAGGTGGGCAGGCTCCTGCAAGAACACTTGCCTCCCCAAAGATTTGAATGGATCAATAAGTTTACGTAACTTCCAGCGTCTATCCATCGTAGCCTTGCTAAGATCTGATCGTACAAAAAAAGGGACATTCTCTATTATAACTGGGGAATTAGGCCGTGCTTTCAATGAAACTGCCTGTCTCAATAAGAAGTTCCCGAAATAAATGAGAAAAGGACGCAGAAATGTGCTTTCCTTATTCCTCTGGATTAGGGTAGTCTATGAACTCTTTGGAGTTGGGAATCCCAATCCCAGTCAGATAGGTCTGGGAATGCCTTCTGAAACAATTTTACAACATAAGCCCTTGAGTCCGATTCTTCTGTTCCTTCAGGAATACCGAAGAGTCTCAGGTTTAATCGTCTTTGGCGATTTTCCAAGTCTTCGACTTTCAACTGAAGAGACGTAATCTGAGCATCATGATGGTTCACGGTGGATTCCGTACGGGCTGACCCTTCTTCTATATCAGCTACCTGTTTTGCAAATCCTCTATCTCCTGTGAGATCCCCCCAGTTTAAGAGTCATCTCTTGCAAAGAATTTTGCAGCTTGCTGTTGTCATCCCGCAGCTGCAAAAAATGTTCTTGCGCCTCCTGACGATGACTAGTTCTGGTTTGTAAGATAATGTCAAGGGGTGAGATGATAGCCTCTGAAACTAGAACTGATGTTGATAAGTCCGTTGCAATAGGTACAGGTAAAGCTGGGGGTGTAGGTGAAATTAGGCTTGAAACAAGGTTTGTACCATTTAATAATGACTTATTCGAGGGCGCTACCTCTTTAGACAGGGTCAGATCAGAGCCCGCGGGTGCTAGGAACAACTCGGGTAAAGGCGTTGGAGATATAGTATTTGTTGAAGACATTAGGGATACTTTATTAGTGCTAAAAGAACCCTCAAGTGATGCAGAACAGTCTCTAGAGGAGTCAAGATCCATTGGACTAGTGCCTGAGAGTCGCATAGTCATGTTTTTCACAAGCCCCTTTGCCTGTATCCATTTCATAAGAGGGCTTTTATCAACAAGAAGATTCTTCCTTGGGTCTGGAGCGGTAATTAAATCCGGCAGATTCGCCGAGCTAAAGGCTTTCCCTCTCTTGTTTTTAGTTTTTGTCTTTAATTTGGCATTATCTCTTCTGCCAGACAAAAATGTGGCTCTGTCTGCTTAGGGGTTGGTAGGTTCTTCATCAACGAGCTCCTCATATTCCTCATTGGAGCAGTCATCTTCTGCCTCCTCGCCCATCCTCAGCTAGGGAAGAATCAATAGGTGGGTCAGCTCTGCCCGCAGTCGGTGTTTTATCGGGTACCCCCATTAAGGTTGAATTGCATACCTCTAGGCCATCCGGGGTATAGTTGGAAGTGGTATCACCCCCTGATTTTATTGGCTCCAGAAGACTTACTTCAGCCACCGGCCCCTCCTCTGGTACTATATCACAAGTTTTATCAGAGTCCCCCTCCATCTCGAAAATGTCCATCTCTTCATCCGTCTCTTTATCAATTAAATAGGAAGCTTTAAGGTCGCTATCCGGACCCTGTAGCGAATCCACAACATCAACCACCAAGGATCCTACTAGCTCCCTAGGAGTGGCTACATTGTTGCCTCCATGTTCTGCAACCGTATCAGCAATACTGCCGCCTTTGCTGCCGCCTTTAGTAGATTCGTACAGCCCATTCTTAACAACACATTTAGTGGCAGGAGTGTTCGAAATCACAAGTACAGGTGGCCGGAGCACTTCTTACCCGGCTGCGGTTGTTCAGTTTTTCCGGACGATGTAGTCGGTGTACCCAAGACGACTGCCACATCAGCAGAGTGCTTGGCCGTTGTGAACGCTGTGACTACTGTGGCGGCTGCCGCTTCCTGGACGGCGTTCTTGCTGGCACGAATCGCTCTTAAAAGATTTTTCGGTGCCATCTCCAGTCAGAACACTCGCGTCCGGAATCCCGCAAGGACAGCCGAAATCGCCAAGACAGGCGGTGGCAATGGCGGTGTCGGCTCTGGAACCACCGCGGGAACGGGATGCAGACTTGGCTGTAGCCACAGACCAGACCAACCGAGCACCGAGTGTAGTGAAGTAGTTCTTTGTCTTTTGGCGGTTAGTTAGGCCGTTGGTCGTTTAGGTAGTTTTTGTAGGTCAGGGTAGGTTTTGTGTCCGCACAGGGTGTGTTGGGGCAGGTTTTCCTTGTTAGCGGCGCGTGTGTTCAGGGATGTCGGAGGACGACATGAGGGTCCTGGAGGTGATTCGCCTGCTCAGCGAGGCGGGCAGGCTTGACCTGGTGCTGGGGGACTTGCCCGGGCCATCGCGCCTGGCTCGGCTGGCGTCGGCCGGAGTAGCCGCGGCAGTGGCGGCTTGCATGTCGCCCAAACGTCCGAGGCTGGTGGCGGCTGTGGAGCGGGGCCGCCCGCGGGGCCGGAAGACGGCCCCCATGCGGCGTGGTGCGGCGAGTCATGGTGCGGCGTTCCCACCGCTTGATTTCCTTGAGGTGAGTCGGGTTGGGGGGGGCTGGAAGGGGGGGGTGGGTGGTGGATGGAGGCGGCGGACTTCGCGCCTGGCGAGAGGCGGGTGGACTCCGGGCACGGTGAGCAGAGGGCTGTGTCCGCGCCGGGAGAGGTGGGGAAGGAGGGCGGGGCCCGGGGAGGGAGGCGGCCGGCCCAGGCAGCGCGTGCGGCTTCTGCTAGTTTTCCGGGCGGGGAAGGGGCGGGAGGGCCGGGCTAGCTGTCAGGGGCCCCGGAGCGCGAGGCGGGGGTTTGGCAAGTGCGGCAGCCGGAGGAGAGGCTTGGTGCAGTGGCGGGTCTGGGGCAGAGCGAGGCGCAGGGGGCATTGGAGGGTGTGGGATGGCAGGGGGGGAGGGGCCGGGGGCCGTGATCTCAGAGGAGGACTTGGGAGCGATTCGGCGGGTGGGCAGGCGAGAGAGTGGGGCCCTGGATGTGCCGGATGTGGTTTTGGTAGAGGGGGGGGGGCAGGAGAGTGGGCGGGGGACAGCGGTGCGTTCCGGGAGGGGAGGGAGGGGCCGCTGGAGCAGGAGGGGGAGGTGAGAGGGGTCAGGCTGGTGGGGGAGGCATTGGAGAGGGGGGGGCAGTTAGCCCCCTATTGTTTTCTTCGCCATCCCCGCATAGGCAGCAGTGGGGGTCCTTGGGGGGCAGTTCTCTGGGGGAAGGGGAGTGGGCCCAGATGGGGGGTGGGCAGGCATGGGAGGGGTTGGATGTGTTCCCAGCCTGGGCGGAGGGGGTGCGGGCAGTGGGGGGGAGAGGGCAGGGAGGGCAGACAGGGGGTGCGTGGGGCCCGGCCCCGAGCTGGGGGGTTGGGGGGGGCTTGGTCGCGGAGGGGGGTTGCCTGGGAAAAAGTGGTGTGCGGGGGAGGTGGGAGGGGGGCGGTTGGCGGTCCTGTTAGGACAGGTTGGGCAGGGGGGTGTTGAGGATGGAAGGGGAGGGGTCCCCCTCCCCCCATTCCCAGCGCAGGGGCGTGTGGTGCGCTTTGGGGGGGCAGATGAGGCCCCCGGGGGGCGGAGAGGAGGTGGGGTGCGGGGTGTTAGGGGCAGCAGGTCAGCTAGTGGTGGTCGTACTCCCGGCACTCCAGTCCAATGTTTTTCCTTTCAGGATAGGGTACGCTGCGTGTCGGCAGACTCGGTAGGGCAGTGTACGGCCCAACAGCGCCGAGGAGAAGGGAGGGCGGAGCCTGGCGCGGCACGACCCGTACCGGCGGGGGATCCCGGCGCGGCCAGTGCACGAAAGTCTGGCGCGACTTCACTGGCCCCAACAACCGGCGGCTGGCAACGTGGATGTTTCTCTTCCCTTCAGGCAGCGCGAAGGGGAGTACCAGCAGGCACAGCTGGCTCCCACAGTGTCAGTGTTTGCTGCTGGTTGTAGTAATGTGGGGTTGAGTAAGGCCCGGAAGGTGAATTACGGGCAGGAGCCTCTAGAGCTGGAGGAAGTGGTGTTGGATTACGATGAGGACACCCCCGAAGAGGGGGGATGGAGGGGGAATGAGAGGGGGGGGCCTTCTCATCTGTCTTCTACTAAGTTACAGGCCACACAGGTTGGTCAGCCGGCGGCGGTGTGGGGCTCCAGGAGAGAATACGGCCCCGCAGCAGGGGCTCCCGCCCAGACGGTCGGCTTGGAGAGTGGCGCCAGGGCGAGCGCCTGCACTTGAGCCAGGTGAGCGTGCTGTTACAAAGGCCAGGCCAAAGTTGGTGTCAAAGGGGTCTGGAGCGGCTGGTGTCGGGAGGAGCTGGGTGGTAGGCTCCACTGGGGACATGGGGTGAGCGGGGATGGGGAGCAGGCGATCCCACGGGCCAGACCACTTATGGTGTCGGTGGGTAGTGGAGGTGACTGCGCTGTTGGGGATGAGCTGGGTGGTAAGCTCCACAAGGGGAAGTATGTCAGGGATCAGGCAGTGGGGACGGGTGGTCAGCCATTGCCGGGATCGACGGCGGAAACAGGGGTGAATACGGAGCCGGAGGTGGCAGGTAAAGAGCCGGTGCCGAGTAAGGAGCTGAAGTTTAAGAGGCTTCCGTATATGGGGGTGACCAAGCCGCTGGGGGCTCACCTGATGCTGGCTACGAAGGAGAGGATTTGGAAGGGGCAGTATGTGGAGATGTTAAAGTTGTTGCACAGGGAGGTGAGGTCCAAGGAGGGGTCAAAGGAGGAGGAGTACGAACTGGCGAAAAGACCGAAAGTGCCGCTTACTATTGAGAACTGGACGGCAGCGTTTTTAATATACGCTAGTGTCTATTGCGAGAAGTTTTCTGAGCGTAGTGTGTCCATATTTAAATATATGGACGTAATCAGGAAAGCCCAGATCACAGGGGGGGGGTATGCCTGGGCCCAGTATGACAAGGAATTTAGAGCCAGGATGGCTTGGGACGAGGAAGCTAAGTGGGGTGAGCTGGACGCGGATTTGTGGCAGCATACCATGGGGGCGTCTGCGGGGGGTAAGACATTATTCACAGCCAGTGGCTTGCCCTTAGTTTATCGGCCCTTTCCAGGGAAGCCCACCCGGGGAGGGGTGGGGTCTGCAGCTGCCACGCCAGGGGGAGCAGGTCCTTGCTGGGAGTTCAATAAGGGAATGTGCACGCGAGAGTATTGTAAATTTAGGCACGAATGCTCGCAGTGCGGGAGGAAACACCCTCTGGCCAGATGCTGGGGGCTCAGGCCGCAGGGGGGGCCAGCAGTGGCACCCGGCAGGTGGTAGTACAGCAGGACCCCCTCCACAGGCACAGGGGTATAGAGGGGGTAAGGGACCTCAGGGGGCTGGGCCCAAAGGCTCCTACACCGGTTAATCTGGCATCCTTGAGGGCTGCTTTGCGGGAATATGACGATCTGGGGGCAAAGCAGGTGTTGTTGGAGGGGTTTGCAGAAGGTTTCCATTTGGGCTATGAGGGGCCTAGGGTGAGGAGGTGGGCCAAAAATTTGAAGTCCGCATTGGAACACAAGACAGTGGTACAGGACAAGTTGGATAAGGAAGTTCGTGAAGGCAGGATGGCGGGCCCATTTCAGGATTGGCCGTTGCAGCACTTGATTGTATCGCCAATTGGGGTGGTGCCCAAGAAGGAGGTCGGTCAGTACAGGCTCATTCAGCACCTATCGTGGCCTGAGGGGTTTTCTGTCAATGATTTTATTGATGGAGAAGCAGCCTCTGTGTCGTATTCATCAGTTGACGTTGCAATGTCACTAGTGGTGACTGCGGGCGCGACTGCGGAGATGGCGAAATGCGACATTAAATCCGCATTTCGCTTGCTTCCCGTACATCCGGACGACTGGAGTCTGTTGGGCATACAGTTTGAAGGCCAATGGTACGTGGATAAGGCTTTGCCGATGGGATGTTCAATGTCTTGTGCGTTGTTTGAGTGTTCCAGTACCTTTCTACAGTGGCATTTTACACATCAGACTGGTTTGGGGCTGATTACACACTACTTGGACGATTTCTTTTTTGTGGGTTCACCGGGCACGGTGGAATGTCAAGGGGCCTTGGCCAAATTTCAGGCGTTGATGCAGGAGTTGGGGGTGCCTTTAGCTCCAGAGAAGACGATGGGGCCTTGTACTACAATGTCATTTCTGGACATTGAGCTGGATTCTGTCAGGATGCAGGCACGCTTGCCGCCAGACAAGAAAGAGGCCATGCTGCTGTTGCTGGGGGCCATGCTGGCTAAGGACAAGGTGACGGTGAGGGACATCCAGGTCTTGCTAGGACATCTCAATTTTGCTTGCCGGGTGGTTAGAGCAGGGAGGACTTTCTGCAGACGCCTGGGGAGGGCGCTGTCTGGGCACCGGTTGCCTCACCACCATGTGCGTTTGTCGGTGGGGGTGAAGGAAGACATGAGAATGTGGAGCACTTTTTTGCGCTCGTTCAATGGTATTCCGCTGGTCCGGGAGGAGGAGTTGCCATGGGAAGTTCAGATTTACTCGGATGCGGCAGGCAGCGATGGTTTTGGAGTCTACTGGCAGGGGAAGTGGTGTGCACAGAGCTGGCCGGTGCAGTGGAAGAATGGTGGCCGGAGCATCGCCTTTTTGGAGTTGTTTCCGGTTTTGGTGGCTTTGACGTTGTGGGGCTGGGAGCTGGCACACAAGAGAGTGTTGTTTCGGATTGATAACATGGCGGTGGTGCAGATCATCAACAGGCACTCGGCCAGGGACGAACAAGTGCTGAAGTTGCTGCGGGTGTTTGTGCTTGGTTGTTTGAACATTTCAACACAACTTTGGCAGCCATCTTAGATTGGGCAGGCTCGCCGGAGAGCTCGACGCCCCTCCCGCCCTCCCTGGGTACTTAACAGGGCGAAATTCGGTTCCGCGAGATAACACTTGCTGTTTCCCTCTGAGGCGGAAGCCGGAGGTCTATTGTGCTCTCTTGCACCTTTCTACCTTAAAAAACGATTGATTGCTAATTGTTTTAAAAATTGTATGATATTTTAATGGGAGCGCTTTTAAAACATTCCTGACACCCCTACAGCGAGATCACTTCGCTGGGCACCCCCTTTCCACAGCGTCGATCCACTGAGGCGCAGGGAACATTTCAACACAACTTTGGCAGCCATCTTAGATTGGGCAGGCTCGCCGGAGAGCTCGACGCCCCTCCCGCCCTCCCTGGGTACTTAACAGGGCGAAATTCGGTTCCGCGAGATAACACTTGCTGTTTCCCTCTGAGGCGGAAGCCGGAGGTCTATTGTGCTCTCTTGCACCTTTCTACCTTAAAAAACGATTGATTGCTAATTGTTTTAAAAATTGTATGATATTTTAATGGGAGCGCTTTTAAAACATTCCTGACACCCCTACAGCGAGATCACTTCGCTGGGCACCCCCTTTCCACAGCGTCGATCCACTGAGGCGCAGGGAACATTTCAACACAACTTTGGCAGCCATCTTAGATTGGGCAGGCTCGCCGGAGAGCTCGACGCCCCTCCCGCCCTCCCTGGGTACTTAACAGGGCGAAATTCGGTTCCGCGAGATAACACTTGCTGTTTCCCTCTGAGGCGGAAGCCGGAGGTCTATTGTGCTCTCTTGCACCTTTCTACCTTAAAAAACGATTGATTGCTAATTGTTTTAAAAATTGTATGATATTTTAATGGGAGCGCTTTTAAAACATTCCTGACACCCCTACAGCGAGATCACTTCGCTGGACACCCCCTTTCCACAGCGTCGATCCACTGAGGCGCAGGGAACATTTCAACACAACTTTGGCAGCCATCTTAGATTGGGCAGGCTCGCCGGAGAGCTCGACGCCCCTCCCGCCCTCCCTGGGTACTTAACAGGGCGAAATTCGGTTCCGCGAGATAACACTTGCTGTTTCCCTCTGAGGCGGAAGCCGGAGGTCTATTGTGCTCTCTTGCACCTTTCTACCTTAAAAAACGATTGATTGCTAATTGTTTTAAAAATTGTATGATATTTTAATGGGAGCGCTTTTAAAACATTCCTGACACCCCTACAGCGAGATCACTTCGCTGGGCACCCCCTTTCCACAGCGTCGATCCACTGAGGCGCAGGGAACATTTCAACACAACTTTGGCAGCCATCTTAGATTGGGCAGGCTCGCCGGAGAGCTCGACGCCCCTCCCGCCCTCCCTGGGTACTTAACAGGGCGAAATTCGGTTCCGCGAGATAACACTTGCTGTTTCCCTCTGAGGCGGAAGCCGGAGGTCTATTGTGCTCTCTTGCACCTTTCTACCTTAAAAAACGATTGATTGCTAATTGTTTTAAAAATTGTATGATATTTTAATGGGAGCGCTTTTAAAACATTCCTGACACCCCTACAGCGAGATCACTTCGCTGGGCACCCCCTTTCCACAGCGTCGATCCACTGAGGCGCAGGGAACATTTCAACACAACTTTGGCAGCCATCTTAGATTGGGCAGGCTCGCCGGAGAGCTCGACGCCCCTCCCACCCTCCTCCCGCCCCGCC